>NC_064027.1:1875000-2500000 GCF_917208135.1 Athalia rosae | reverse complement strand
GTTGTTCGTTCCGTTAACAGCTTTACATGTACGCGTACGCGTACACTACGTCGCCCACCTCTATTTCCCCCCCGTATAGTCTGAATGTTCCGCAACCACTCGCGAAATTGTTAACGACACGTACGCGATTGATTACCCTCTCGTCTCGCGACGAGAGCTGATTCATCTTATATACGAAGGGATTCCTTCAAATTATTGTCGATATGCAAACACGGAGTTGGTCATCTTGGATTTTTTTCGCTCAATATTACATCTCTGGAATCGGCGGCTGCGGCGAGAGAAGCGGTAACGAACGGTAACGCGAATCCGGGCTGGCTTCGTTTGCGGCACGGGGGTGGTAAAAAAGCAACAAGTACGCATGACGGGCGCAACGGCGCACGCGAGAACCCTCGGTAATTCGATTCTCAAGTGTCTGGCATCCCTCTGACTGCCCCCTGGGCTCCCTCCCTGGTGGTGAAGCACCCTCCCCCCTCCCCAACCCCCCAACCCCCGACCCCCCAACCACCCAACCACCCGCCCGACTCCGTCAACTTTGTAACGGGGATACGCTTGTGCCCAACCGTTACGGACGAAGTTTTACCCGTCGCCCGCGAACGTGTTTGTTCGGTTTTCTCTTTTTTTTTTTTTTTCCCCTTCAATTTCGTCGTTTTTTTCCTCTCGATGCATCGCGATGGGCATAAATGATATAATTATTATCATCATTATTGATATATACGTGAGCGAATAATTTCACCGAGTGGAAAGGAGGAATCCATGGGTGATTTATTCGCGGTAGCGCGGCGCGAGAGATGGAGAAAAAAAGAAGAAAAAAGAGAATGAAATTTTTAAATTCATTCGTTCGTTCTTTCGGAAGTAACTCATCCCCGCGGTGGTGAGTTTAATTTAGCTGAGAATCATGGAATATTATAAGATAAAATGAGGGATAGCCGGTCGGCGGGTAATGGAGCGAAATTTAACATCGTTCCTATATTTTCACTAACCAACCAAAGCTACGCGACGTCCGCTTGTGCGGTGCACCGGCCGAACAGTTCCGATGAAAAATTGGAAGAACGCTATCGATGTATAATAATTAATCCGAGGATATTGAATCTGCCATTGAACGTAGATTTTTCGGTTGACTCCGATCTTCGCGAACGGATCGCGTAAATAATATGTAACGGGTTATTAAAACCGTTGATGTGTTCGTGGAGGGGGCGGCGGGGGGGAGGGCGAAACTTTGAACCGTATTACTCTCCGTGAGTGTATTTATCTTGTTCGGTAATAATTGAAGAAAGTTAATATATATTCCTGCGCGGTTAAAGTGGGGGGGGGGGGGGGGGGGGGGAAAGCCAAAATTACGGCGTACAACCGACGACCAGATGATGTCTGGGTAGCGTGCCGCGATTAATTCAATGAGTTTTGTACGGCCAACTTGAGAAAGTACACAAAGAATCGCGAGCCTCGTAGTCGTCGTCGTCGTAGTAGTCAGTTTTTTGCGAGGTCGGCCATTAACGACAGTTCGCGGTCGAGGAGTCAAAGTATATGAAAATTTTTTTTTTCAAGAAGAACGAACCTCAAAGCCGTTAGAATCGCAAACAGGTGAAGAATTCGAATGGAATGAAAAAAGGTGACGCTTTACCGTCGTCACACTCGAAGCTCTTTTCCACCGTGGCAGAGAGCTTAAAAGTAGCCACGACAACACGCCGTTAGCTGTTATACACCTGCAGCAGTTTGCCCTTTACCATTATCTCTTTCTTACGAATTCAACGAACGGCGAATCTTCCGAGTTTTTCATTCACTCGCTTCTCTTCGCTCCGAACGACGCCGCCACCCCTCAAAGCTTTTTTTATACCCAAGAGTTCGAAACTTCTCTCCGCGTGGTAAAGACAGACGCGACGTTTCCGTCGTATGTATATTCCACCGTTTCTCGAAATAAGAAGAAAGAAAGAGAAAGAAAAAAAAAAAAAGAAAATACCCACCACTCGAAACTTCGAGGACTTATCACCCGGGACTGGGATTCCGTGCGCGCTAGTAAAATATAATCAGCAATTTATGCGACGGCTTCTATACGCCGCGTGATCCGGGCTTCGTTGAAAGGGGTGACACGTTTGTCACGACGTCTGTCGCAGCGACGGTGCACGAGGCTGCACCGTGTTGCAATTTTGAGATCCGATACCCTTCCGCGGGGTAAAATAGGTCGGGCGACACAAACTAGGAATAGAGCAGGGAAGAGATATACGTAGAGCCGGTGGCGCGGCAAAACGAGGGCTGCTCTGCGGATAGACGCCCGGAGGCGAGGACTATGATATCGTTGATCCCCAAGCGACCTACCTGGTGAATCGGGCGTCGCGACGACGTCCCGGCGTAGTACACCGTCGTATGAGCGTAGAGTACGCCAGTTGCATATATATACGTATATTTCGCTATCTCTCCCGCAGCCGACTTACATAGGTCGGAATACCTAAGCCGGTTCATCCGGGTAAAAGTTTTTAAAACAATTTAGTTATTCATTTGCTTTTTTTCAACCTCATTTCAGTTTTTAATCTGTCTACTTTTTTTTTCTATTTTTTTTTTTTTTTTTATCCTTCCCTTTTTTATCGCACAAAGCCGTTCGACGACTCTTTGAAGCTTGTATTGCACGTACTCCCTATTTCCACGCCAATTAAGAACTCTTGTAGCAAGAAGACCTGTTTGAACTTCTGCAGAATCTGTAAGATTTTCCAAGTAGGGTACCCACATTTTCATGAAAGCGACGAACGCGTACGTAGTACACGGCGAACTTTCAACTATTATCAGGACGTTTCAAAGCCTTCTTCAAGTGCCCGCGGTCGGTCTGTCCGATGAATAACAGCGAAAACCCACTCGAGCCGTGCGTGGTTTTTCTTCCGAGAAGTGTCGTCGCGATGAAAAAGGTGGAGAAAGCAGAAGAAGAAGAAGAAGAAAAAGAAAATAGAAAATAAAAAAAAAAAAAAGTCCACCTAATGTGCAGTACCTACCACATACCGGCCGTATACACGAGTAACAAACGAGAGAACGTTCGCGAAGATCGCTCAGACTTCTCTTTCATGTTTTGAATCAAACGGAGCAGCGCCCATTCGACTCGGATTTCTCTCCTTCTGTTCAGCGACGCGGCAGCAACGGTATCAAATTGTGGTGTACCGCGTGTGTAACGCGTGCATCGCAATTTATTATAATCGTCGAGCAGTCGCAATGCGGTTGAAAAGCTCGCGACTCGCGATACCCCGCGGTACGACCGTTAAGCTCCGAAGAAGCGTCGACCGATTTATATTTTCAAAGAACAAGTTTACCGCAGCCAATCTAAGGGAGTGAAAGGGACGAGAGAAGTGGCTACGCGATGATGAGACGATGGTACCGGGGGGTGCTTCTTACGTGCGTGTAGCGGGCGATAAGCGATAACAGCAATCAACGAATCCTATACCAAGCTCGGTCGGCAAAGTGGTTTAGGTTTGTCGCGACTCTACGGAGGTTGCCGAGTTGACCCAAACCGTTGATATTATTCAGTAGCTGAAAGGAAACGTTTCACCCCCAGAAACGACCTCGACGACTACACGAGGCCCTCCTAAGACCTTCGCGTTTAGGTGGAACGACGTCCTACCTACGCGACTCGAAATCCCGGTATAAATTGTTCCTTTCGCTCCACAGACCGATGAAACTCCGATTGAAATTTCGCAATTTATTTGCACGGAAAAAAGTCACGCCAAATGACACCAAACGAGAAAGATGATGACTTTGTTTTCATCTCATGATATCGCACGAAATTCGAGGCCTGCGATATCGAACATACCTACATTGCTTTTGTCGAATATATTTTCAATTTTCAATTTAGTTTCACGTGGTATAGACTCGCCTCTATCTTTGCCCATCGATTCTGAGGAATAAAAACTTGAATCTTTCCGGCTCGTTATAACTTTCGTCGTAAAATCTGCAAGAAAATCCAGCGAAATGAGATCAAAAACTTTCAAATCTTCAAGGCCCGTCATATGGTGGATTTAATTCCGCTCGTACGATGGATGTACACACTCGTACAGAAACGGCTTTACTCTGGCGTCGAACGAATAGCACATAACCCGCGGATGTGATTGCGATGTACCGAGTAGAGAGAACGCGAAGAACGTAATCGACCCGCACGTCGTCTTCTTAGAATCACTTGATCGTTCGTGCGTTCGATTCGCGGTAGCGGTTGTTAATATGTTACGTATACACATGGGGCATTCTGGACAACATCACTCGTAAACCCTCAGCCTCCAGGTTCAACTTCACCCCCCCCCCCCATTTTTCCTCCTGCAAAATCATCTCTGAGAAAGGGATTACTTTTAATTCCAGCAGAATCAGTACCTGAATTGAAAAAATGAATAATTAAAACTGAGAAACTTGTGAGGATTTTTTTGTCCGAATCAAAAGAGAAAAAGCTGTAAAATAACTTTCAAAGAATAATAGCGTTAATAACGATAGAGGATTCTTTTGATTTTCTTTCGGATCGATACTATTTCACGAGGAAAGAAAAAAAAAACTCAGGTCAGGCGATTTGGCGTACAATTACCCATACATCGTTCCAACAGAGAATATCGCTCGAGCGCTGGGGTATTAAAATTCCGCAGAGATAATCCGTACGTCCAATGACGCGCGAAGGTTGGATCGCCGTACGATCAATGAATAAATGAATGAATATGAACGAGTGAAATGAATGCGGCAGGATTTACGCCGCACGCGGCGTACGTAACGTACGGTACATCTGCGGTATCTATCCGTGATCTAAAGATAAAAAGAAATTTGTCGCGTAACTTTACAAAGGAATATAAAACGTCTTTCGAACTTCGGTATATTCATATATATACATATATATACGTATGTATCTGTATATATACACGTGTCTCCGAGCTACATCAAGAAGCTCATTGGCAATAAAATTTCCAACCTACCGGGAAAAGTGGTAAAATTTACAACCGCATGGAAATTCATTCGCGTGAGTTACGAGGTACCTGACAACTTCGAATCTTCCGGATATGTGCTTCCGCGGTATGCGTATCGCACGGGGTGAAAGACCGCGAATATTTGGGAACCCTGTGTATAAAGTATGGCGGAGGGATTCGAAACGGCGGGAAATGGTATTTTGCGTAGGTCGTGCGCGAACGAAGTGGAAGAAAAATCCGTTGACCCGCGCGACGTCGCGGTTTCCGTACCGAGGGATCGAAAAATTCTTCGAAGAGTTTGCCCGAATATGACGAGAAACTTTTGCGTCGTCGTTTGCTTTATCTTCGTGCCTATTCGCCACGATAGAACACACGAGCGACTTTATGTTTCCGAGGCGACGTGAGTCCGCGGGATATGAGAGTCGGCGAAGACGAAGACGAGGCGAGGAATGAAAGTTAATAAATGATCGTACAAAAGGAACTCATCTCGCGATTTTGACTTTAACATCTCGCGGCCGTGAGCTGATATCTAGTCTACTTGTTTCCGTGAATACATTTCGCTGATCCCAAGATCTTCTTTTCGCTCAGAGCTCCGCTCGACTGCTCTCTGTTTTTTTTTTCTTCTCTTCTTCCCCAAGTCTCGATCTCCGGTTCTCCTACGGTAATTTTCCTCGGCGTATAATCTTCGTCCGCTTTAGAGAACGAAGCGAATAACAATGAGCCCCTCGTCTCGTATCGCGGCGCCAAAATTCATCTTCGCGAGACGCGCTGAATCCGAAAATAAAAATTATAACGAGTCTGATAAGAATTTTGAATTTTTCATAACCCGAAGATCAAAAAACGAACGCACGGCCCCCCCCCCACCTTTTCAATCTGACGCGGAAAACTTTCTCGCAACCTCTCGTCGCCTGATCCAGAAATATAATTTCTCCGGAAAACCAAAACGTACGTCGACAGAAACATGCTTCATTTCATCTCGCGGATCCCCGACGTCGATAAAAGCTGATTGTGAGCTCGGATAGTCTCGACGAATAAGAGTACACTGATTTGACGTGCGATTCGATCGTTCGGGGTTAAAAACGGAAGTCGTTTCACTCGGGGTACGAATAAGAATGGAGGATGAAAAAGGAGAGAAGATGAATCGAGCTCGCTTCCGTTCCGATAAACATTCAAGGTATATTTTATTTTATCATCCTTACATGAGTCGTGGGGGTAATCGATCCGGAGCACCGCGTACGGTAAATCGGATTTTGCGTCCCGACTTTCGTTCGCATAATTGTTCTCGTTATATAATATGCTCGGCAAATGTGTATAAATATCATTCGAAATATACGGGCGACGTTCCGCGATTTCGAACGTTTTCTTTTCCTTCGGAGCGTGTTATACGTACACAGTTATAGGTATATATAGAAAACCGATCGGTTTTAATCACGTTTTTCATCCCCGTCACGGCCCCCCCGTTCCACCACTATCCGCGTCTCCTTCGTTCTCGTTCTACAATGTTAAATTACCACCGCCTCGGGGCTATGAACTATCAGTAGCCGAATCATGTCTAGGGAAAACCACAAATCCGGTGCTCGCGAGTTATACGTAGGACGTATTCGAGCAAAATCCGAACCAATTCCATAAGAAACTCTTCGATTGGATTCCGAGAATAGAAAATTAAAGGAGTCGATTTTTTCTAACGTACAAAACTTCGAGACTCTGCGATGTACTACGAATCGATGTCGACATTTTGAACCCTGACTCGAGCAGCACTCTCGTAATTACGGCTTCTAAGATTCTCACCTTTATTTCGATGATCAAAAAAATCTGAATACCAAATATCCGACCTTTCGGAGATAACGAAATCGACCGCTGTGCCAATTTCGGGATACCCAGGAGCCGCAATTTTCGCAAGAGCTTCCAGCTTCTCCGGTGCAACGAACGATTACCTCGGTCGATTTTCTTCGTCGGATTACCTTGTCGAAAAAGATGAGCCGATATTTGCCTAAAATCCAGGAACGTGACGCAAAGGCCTTTGAATCGGGAAGAACGGCTCGCGTTGCGTACGTAGGAGGATATCCAGTGAAATCGTTCGACGAGTGCGCCGCGGGTAGGTAGGTAGGTAGGTGTACACGGTGCATCGTCGGGTGTCGGTCATCGGAGGGGTTGGGGTTGGTTTAGTGGCGCGTGGATCCGCAATTTCACGGATAAATTTAGCATGTGGCGTACGGCCAGAGTTTAATGGATTGAATAAACTGCCACTCATGTGTGCAAACGCAGGATTCTATAAGCGTTTCGCTCTACGCCACAGCGTCCGCCATGGCCGTGGCCGTGCGCCGCGTACGCTACACAGATACACCCTCTGTGTGTATATATAGGTATATGTAACGAATATAACCGTACGAATTCGTAGGTTGGACGCATTAGTTTCCGCTGCGTTTGAAACACAGTTCAGTTTATACCTCGAGCACCGTAAGAGTATACAGGGGAGTTATGCCGGGCCTCCGCATCACACCCGAAATATAATCAAATTCCAGGAATTCGGGCACGCAGCTAACGATCTATTATTATTTCCGTTTCGATCGTTCGAAAGCCTCGTTCCCCTATAATTGTAGCACACGCATAGCTCCGAATATTTCTATCTCCCTTCCCTCCCCCTCCCCCTCCAGTTTTTTCTTTTTTTTTTTCGTTATTTTCATTTCGATTTTTATCCCCGCAGAACGCGACTCGTGGAGCGATCGCGTTACGCGTGGGAGGGAGAGTGAAATTCTGAGGGTAGTGAGTCGGGAAATTTATACAGAAAATTACGGCATCGTATATAACTTCGTCGGGAACAAATTCATATATCCGTAAAGCTCTCCGCGGATTCCCCGCACTCGAACCTCTCCCATTGTTACCGGGATTACGTACACTTTAAGCGTTCGCTCGTACACGCGTATACCTACCTGCGTACCGTCGAGAGGAGATCTCCACCGGTGATCGGGATAGGGATGCTGTATCAAATCCCCTCTGTTTGAACGGCGGAATCACCCCGCGCGTATCGTAACCCACGCTACTCGAACTCCGTTCGTCATCATCCGGTATTCTTAATGGGACAAACGTACGAGGTACCCTGCACCTTAATTTCTCTCTCGAGGATCACACGATTCGTTCTACGTCGTCGAACTGTTTGCTCAAAATCGACGTAACTATGCGACCCGCAGCCGGCGTTTAATCGATGAGATATCGGCGGATGACTCGGAGTCCCGATTTTCTTTATTAGAGAGGAAGAAAAGCTCGACCGGAAATCGGAGATCGCGTGTATCCCGAAGAACGAAGTCGGCCCCCGAACGGATGTGCCGCATAACGCAAACAAAGCGCTATTTCACCGTGTAACGCGTTCTGCAGTTTACTGAATTAACTAGTGGCACGTTTTAACGACTTGGTTTATACGACGTCTACCCCCACCAGTTTCTCTCCAGGAATTATTCTCGTTTAGGCGCATTATGTAGACCAACGGTAACCAGCTATTAAACAAAACCAGGAATTATATACGCGTGCGTGATGTAATCTGGAAATTCACATCCGTACGTTATAATCCATGGTTAGATTCCAACGCCGGTTACGGAGAGCGAGGATGTGCAGTTGATGAATGAATTTGTCGATCTCCTAGCATTCGCGTACACACACGCGCAAAAGCGAAATGCATTTCAATCCGGAATTCGCGTATTAGTCGGGAAACTTCTCATAAATGTGGAGAGCCGCGGTCAGACACCCCTCGCCGGGAAACCTGTAGATTAATTTTGATCTGAATTAAAACGCGTTGGCCAACCACTTTTTTTTTTTTTGTTTTTTTTTGTTTTTTCTTTTTTTATCCAACACCCGCATCCCGGTGTCCTAATGTAATGAGAGAAAAAGTTTACGATTACTTTCGGTTTCATAAATCTCGCTCTATACGTACGTGTGAGGTGAGCCCCTTTTAATTCGCATTAGCCGAGTAGTAGTTTTTTTTTTTTGTTTCGCGCTCGCGAATATCGAAATTATTTTTTTACGACGAAATAATTGCTTCGTCCGTAGCGACACGCGCCGGACGATGGAAAAAATCGAAAAAGTCGTCATTTCCCCGATCGAAATTACGAACGTCCGTAGGGTGGAATGGAAAAAAAATATCGACCTTGAAAAAATAAGGATCACCCTGCGATGGAACAATATCGCACAATATGTCCTCGCGTTGATCAACAGGCCGTGTTACTTCTTTGATCTTTTCCCCCGAGCGATAAAATAAGATGATCTTTCTTTGATCGATGATACGATCATAAGGGTCGGAGGCTCGGTTTTTTACCGCACATTTTCAGGGGGTTTTTTTTTTTTCCTTCTTTGTATTTTTATCCTTTCGAATTTTCTTTCGGATCCCTTGCGACATTAGAAGTGGGAAGTATCCGAAAATAGCGACATCGCTACCGGAATTTAACCGGCTCTACCGTAGGTCATATTAGACCGAACTTATAATACCTAACGGACAAACAGATTTTCTCAGTTCGTCGAGCGGAACGAAGTTGAGGTTGGAATATCGATAGGTCAGAGCGCAGCGAGGGGTATGAACAAAAAAAAAAAAGCAGAAAAAAAGAACGGGAAGAAAACGAAAGAAAGAAGGGTAGAAAAAATAAGAGAAAAATCCGAGGCTGCAGGGTTCCGGGCGCTGCAAGTCCATAGCCAAGTTAACATATCGCGGGGCCATCTCTATACTACCTATACCGTCGTCTGAATATAAATCTCTTCTCTTATTCCTTATTCTCTTTCTGTTTCCACTTTTTCCACTCTACCTCGTTGCTATCGGAAAACGAGTAACGCCGCCGCTGCTTCCCATACTCATTCTGATCCTCTTTCGTCTTTTCCATTCTTGTAAATCTACACGTATACCGAGCAAACCTTTTCTTGCTCAGCGAAGCTCCTACGTACGGAAAGAAAATTTCCCTCCTTTTTTCCTCTTTTCTCTCTGCTTCTAATTTTTTTTGTTTTTTTTTTTGTTTTTTCTTTCTGTGTTTCTCCTATCTTCTTATCTCTCGCGCAACACGAAATAACGTCGCGTCAGAGGAGGCGCGACATATTTAAATAGGTAAGAGAGTCGCAAGCGGGACTCACGGTGAAAAGCTGAGCCGAAGGTATAGATATATCCTGGACAAAGCTCGTGTAACAACCTTCTCTTCTACTTTCTATCTTCTCTCTAGATTTCAAGTAGTTTTTCACGCTTTACATCCACACCTTGTTACACCCGTGCACCCTTCGCGTATCAAGATTTTTTTTTTCAAAGAGAAAGGTGGAAAGAAAAAGCAAAAAACCTCTTTCTGGCCTCACGTATGCGGATGCATAACCGTGTACACGCGATTGAAAAGCGAACTAATGCAAAGCGAAAATTCGCTTCACCTCGGTGAAATATATGGGGAATATTATACTGATATGTATATATATGTGTGTGTGTGTGTGTTTAATATGTATATTCCCTGCACTTTTGAATCATGTATTCCTACACGTGTATTATATACAGGGTGCGTCAAGTGGCAAGCGAGGGACGTCGGTGCTTTACTTTGGAATATAAAGGAAAGGAGCTAATTGAATCTCCGCCAACAATGAAAACCTCCCTTTGAATCTACTATTCGCGTTGTTTCCTCGGTACATTTTTAAAAACCTCTGCGAACGACGCGACTACCGACTACGTTCTTCCGTATTACATCATATCTATATCTATTATGTTATTGTACCATCCCTTTGAACCTTTGTTACGTATCCATTTCGATGTTATATACTACGAGTTGGACGATTCTAGTTTTATTTGTTTTTTTTATTTTTAGTTTTATTCCGTAATTCCGCAATTGCATATATACATATATACATACGTCGCGCACGTAAACTCGGGAGGGATATTTTTTGGTTTTTCTTTCTATTCGGCTTCCCAAATCGAATTACAGCGAGAGTCTACTTTGCTTTCAGTCTCTGATCCGAGCTTTTGAAGACCACCGTGTACTACATTTGTCTGAAAATTTTTTTATACCCAACATCTTTTCCCTCGCAAATCGAAATGAGCTCGATGGAGAAAAAAAAATGCTTGTGAAAAAAAAAAAAAATTCACGTACATCGGGAGAAAGGGGTGAAAAAACACGGCGAAGGGTAGAATAAAAAAAGAGAGTGCGACGGCGTGCTGAAAAACAATGGAAAAAACAATGGAAAGAATTCCGTTTGAAATGCGATAATTCATAAATGCAAAACCCAACCACCTTTCTTCTGCATGCCTTTGGTATTAAAGATTCCTCCCCTATACACCGCGATCGCGGCGCATTTACTCGGGGGGGAGAGAGTTTAGCTCCCGCTGCTTCAGCCGCTGCAAATATCCGTGTACGAGATAACCACTCTGCACTGGGATATATTGCGAGCCCTTCGAATCCCGCACTCGCGTTGCATTGTCCGTTTTCATTCTCCTCACTCTCGCCTCTGTACATAAATATGTGTATTTTTCTCCTCTCCTCTTTTTTTATACTTCATGCCGCCAAACCGCGCTACGCATTCCCCTCTTAGGGAACACGGTGTTACTCGTGTAACGTATGAAATGGAAAGACATTCTCGCGATTCACCGCGCTTCCGTTTGTCACTGGAGCCGGGAAAACTGGGCGCGCAGAATATCATTCGAAAGAATTTCGTATCTCGTCGCGAATCGGTGCACATGCGCGCGCCTCACTTTTCTAGTTCTAGTTGTACAAGTGTCGAAAAAATTGGCTGATTTTTTTCCTTCTTCGCATCGCCACCCCGCGATAGTAAATCCGTCACGAGGTGTACGGTGTAACAACAAATTATATGCGGAACGCATGCAGAAATTACGCTGGAAACTTCGTGCCGAAATCGTCAACCGGAAATGAACCGTCGTGTGTCGCGTAATTTATCGCTCAAACTGTACGGAACAGTCGTAGCAACCTCTCACGTATTTTCAGTTTATCGTTTGTATATTGTTCGCGACAAGCCCTCGTTTCGAATTTCGTCGGAAATAAAAGAATAAATGAAGGAATAAGAAATGAGAACTACGGCCCCTTCAAAAATTGATGAATTTATGTCTTCTGATTTCAGGTAAGTCGAAAGGAACACCCTTCAACGTACCGAATCCAGCAGGCTAACGGGGGTGAATTTCACTGATTGTGAGATTTGAGTGACCGACACGTCCGCCTAGGCGACTTCGGAGCGAATTGGATATGCCGGTGGCGTAAAACCCAGCGACTGATTGTCGGCGATGTTGTTGGATCGGTGGATTCATTGCGGGTCGGTCGTAAACGGGTATATATATATATACTACAATACAGTTTATAAATCGTCGGTGATGGTTGCGCGACTATTCCACGTCGCGGAATACGAGTAACACACCTAAATAACTTACCCACCCATCCCCAAACTTGTGGAGCAAGTTAAAACTTAATTAACTCTTAACCGTTGATGAAGTCTTGAGTGGAAATCTACGCGGTTGGCTGTATTCGGTGTACGGATCGCGCGAGGTTCGGGTCAAGCTCCCGATTAGATTTAGACCCGAAACGACGAGGGCACACAACCTGGACCTAACCCTTCCTCATCCCCCGCGGGGATGAATTTTACGTAGGCACCGTTATCTCCGCGACAACTCTCCCTCGCCTCTATTATGTCCGAAATGAAACGAACGGGGACCGGAGGATTGTTCGGCAAAAATCGACCCTCAAAATTTCGAAGCGGCGGTGGTTGATTTTTCGCCATTTTCTTTTTCTTCACGCTCGTTAACGGCGACTCTGGCGGGGCATAATATGAACTACTCGTGTGTTAGCGTCGTTTCGTGACAAGCACGTAGACAGCGATGTTGCGGAACGGTTATGTAGCAAGAAATTACTCGAAGCGGCGATCAAGTGAGTCTCACATGAGACTCAGGCTCAGTTTAAACGCAAAAAGTATATTACCGGTAAGTATCGTCGCTAGCTATAACGCTAACGCTTACTACCGTGGTGCAGTACAGGTTCTCCTCCTTAATTACAATAATTTATTTTCCATTAGCAATATCGCTTTCCTATACATTATATTTTCCCAGGCCGTTTTTACTCACGCGAATGAAAAGAGAAAACGAAGAAAGTATTCTTGAGAATCGAGTATAGGTACATTATCCTCGAGTCATGAATAATTCAGCATTTCAATTGGGAATGAGTACATATTATTCTTGAAATAGTTGAAAGCAAATCGTTTGAATTGAATTTATTGTCTCGAAAAAAAATTCAACATCGATCATCTCTTTACTTCATCACGTTCGAAACATGTAATTTCGGAAAATATGTTTTTGGCAATCTTATACATATACAGTTGGTCGGATATCAATAATTCTCCGCGCGTGAGGGTACTGCAGTAGATTAGTACACCAGATATTAATAAAACATATTCGAAATAATGAGGAAAGTAGTTCGAAAAGGAAGTGGGGCAGGCTTTTTTCATTAGCGGGTAGGTTTTGCTGCTGCATGACGGCATTCTGAACCAGCGGCGAAGAGTACGTCGCATGATAATTGGAAATTTTACGGGTTAAATGTTTTGTAGGGTAACGTGAGCCCGGAATGATCCTTGGGGAGAAAAGCGCGCGATATTACTCGAAAATATATTTTACACCCCAGAAAGCGATAAACTCATCCGGCGAGGTGCGGCCGCAGCGGCACCAGCGGGCTGCTGCGGGGAGAATCGTTTTCGGTTTTTGATTTTTCATTTCACCCACTTCGGTTATAGCAATTATAAATATTTTAATTGCACGCGCAGCTGATTGCCAACGGTCTACGCCCCGCTGCGAATGTCGTCTGTTATACCTAGTCTTTCCTGAGAGCCAATTTGATCCATTTCTTACATCGTCATCGATCGCCATACGTGTTTCGATGAAACGGAGAACCTTCGAACAACCGACTTGTTTGCCACCTTTCATTTTTCTTTGAAATTTTCTTCGTTATTTACGACGCGAGTTTCAGTTTCCGATTATCGTCCGCCTGCGAGTAACCAATTCCACGGATTTTGAATTATCGCAGTTCATTTTTTCTCTCTCTCCCTTCGGAAGTTCGATATTTTTTAGTTTCTGAATTCTCTCGCGCTTGGTGGGCAAACGGAGAGACGGAAGATAAGATGAAAAAAATTATCTCAGCGTCGAGTCCTCGACGTTGGCCAAAATCTGAGCGCGTCGTAGTTCATCTCGCGTTTAAATTCTGTCACTCCGAGTTCTCTGTGAGAGACAAACTTGTTCTCTGTAGGGAAGTAACTTGTAATAGTTTTACACTAAACTAAATTTACCGTCTACTTCTTACTACTACTACGGCCGCTTTACGCTGCTGTTGCTTCTGCCAACGTCTTCCGCAAATTTATCATCCGGCAGTTTCTTACCAAAAGTTCCTTCATTCGATTCACAAACCAGCGCAGCTGCATCTCCGACGTCACGACTCGACGTCGACAACGACTTTATGCAACTATATATATATATAGATGCGCTCGCCGCGATTTCACTCCGCAACACATAATGTCCGCAAAATTTGCTCATTCAACTCCTAATCCTTTTTCGTTTCTTCGTTTCCTTTTTCTCTCCTCTTCTTTCAACGCAGATTAGTGAGGTTGCTGGATGTCTTTCCTTCGTCGGTGAAGACGACCGGTAGTAGCCTTCCATCGATGTTTTCGACGTACGACAAACGCGCGGGAAACTTTGTTCGTGCCCTGAGGCAACGCACTGATTGAGGATGCGTCTCCACATGCCAACGTATTTCCACGCAACTTGTCCTCGGGATTATTCTACGCGTTGGAATCTCGCGTCTCGTCTCAGCCGATTCCTGTTTCGAATACAAATAGATACCGTAGGGCTCTATGCCTCCACATGCAATCCATATGACCGGTGGAAGAAAAGAAAAAGATAATAAATAATTCTGATATCGCTGCTTTCGAAATACGGAGTAACTTAGGCCGGAATTTGGTCGTGAAACGCTTTCTCCCTGTTTTATCCTTTCTTTCCGTTTACTTTTTTATTTTATTTCATTTTATCTTATTTTATTTTATTTATTTATGTTTTTTTTCTCCAACGAAGGAGACTTCCGGTCACCGTATACAGCGTAGCCCAGATTTTTGTTGAATTTTTTCCCCTAAAACCAACCGGGCAGTAAAAATCCTAGTAAAAGTTTCGTGTTATGGTCGCTTTGTTGATCCAATTTATGATAATACAGAGTTGGACTTCGCCACGCTCAAGTATACTTTTCCGTTTTTTTTTTCTCCTTTTTCTTCTTTATTGAATCTATGTTGAAAAAGTGGAATGTACGATTGCTGCGGAGGTATAAAAGTGAAGACTTGCAGTGCGGCCGAACTTTTACTCCAAAGGCCAATCCGCGCAATAAGTTGCGAAGAACGGAAGTATACTATCTATGCAGGTGAATGTGAATTCATACCCAGAGCATTTCACGTCAAACGGGTTACTTTTTCCAAAATATTTCACAATTTCTTTTTATCGAGTCTGCTATGGTATTCTTATTTATTTCGATCTCGGGAAACTGAATGTGGAAGCTAAATTCATCTCTCTATGAATTGAATCGAGTAATCGCCAATTTATAGCTTTTTGGAGCAGAAAAATGGAGATATCTCGATGGGAAAAATTCGTGGCTTAATTTGGACAACGGATTCGTGTTCCTGAGGTCAAAATATATAAGAAAAGTGCCATACGATCTATTTTAAAAAATAAAAATTTTTGGCCAAAATTTGAGATTTTTCCAAGGGGTACCCCTTACGATTTTTTCAAATTTTGACCAAAAATTTTTATTTTTTAAAATCGATCGTATGGCACTTTTCTTATGCATTTTGACCTCAGGAACACGAATCCGTTGTCCAAATTGAGCTACGATTTTTTCCCTTGGAGATATCCTCAAATTTATGCCAAAAAATGCGATAATTCGGCGATAACTCAGTCATTTTTGCAGATAGATCAATTTTTTTTTCGAATTCGGATTCCTGAGCTCAAATTACTTTGAGATAGACTAAAAAATAAATTTTTTATTTTTGACCCCAAAAAGCTGAAAATTGGCGATAACTCGGTTAATTTTATAGATAGATCAATTTTTCTTTCAGATTTAGATTCCTGAGGTCAAAATACGTAATAAAAATGCCATACGAATGATTTCAAAAATACCTAATTTTCGAACCAAAAATCCCTTCAAAGTTTTTTCGATTTTGGGGTCAAAAATCAAAAATTTTCTAAATTGGGGTTTCTACGCTATTCCCATGTATTGTGACCTCACGAATCTAAATCTAGCTATTTAAAAAATTGATCGAGTTATATCGTCAATTGATCGCTCCAAAATATGAAAAATTAAGGATGTCTCGATGTAATTCCAATAAAAACAAAAATAGAACTCATCATGTACGTCCCACATATCTCGTCTTCGGATTTTCCACATTTTCAGAATAATCCAAGGCTTGTAAAAAAAAATTGAAAGACAGAAATAAAATGAAAATAAAATAGGAATGAGAATAAATAAGAGGACGTGGTTCGCCAGACAATATAAGGGGAAATGCAAACCTTCGCCGCGTCTTTCTCTACGTGGCAATAATTTATCAGGTGTCAGAGTTTAGGAAGAGCCGGAGGACCAAAAATCTTCTCGACGACTCTTTTTTCATAAAAAACCCAACCTACTCGTTTGAAAACCTCCTCGGCATTGTGCGGCGCTGGTTCATATTTTATATTTTAACCAGTAATACGAGGGGTGTACTAAAAAAAAAAGGCAAAAATGACGTCGAGGCAGTGCTCGCTATTTTTTTTGTTTCCCGCTCGACCATGGCTGCCATGGGACTCGCGATCGGGGTGCTGAATTTCCGTACGAACACACGATCGTGTTCACGTGTTCGCGCGCGCGCCACGCACACGCACGGACTCCGCGAGGGTTGGGTTGTATCGTGAAAAATAAAGCGGCGTGGTAATTGGCTTAACAAATCTCGCGTCATAAATCCGTGTCGGGGTGGCCTCGTTGATGGAGTTTATTTCTTCGGTATACCGTAGAGGTATGTACGTATAACGTACCTCGCAGCGGTGGGTATATAACAGTTTGTACGAGGTATTACATATATATATATATATATATATATATATATATAAGTACGCCGGTATATACGTGCGCCGCTTACACCCGGTGTGTGTTTGAAGATCAAAATCTTACATAGGAGGTAATAGTTACAGGGTCGCGACTGCGGAGTGGCTGCACCGTGGGGTTGCCCTCTTCGTTCGCGGTGCTCGCTCTCGGCTTTTGGCTCTCGCCGGGCTGTTTGGCCGTTGGTCGTCGGGTTGCGTTACGCGAGCCGTTAGGGAAATCAAATGCCCCCGATAACGCCCCACGACCGGACGAATTAAACTCATATATTTACCAGCGGCAGTCGGTCCTCCCCCGACATGGACTTTGCCCCGGCTGTACGGCCGCCCGGTGTACGTATGCCTATAGACACCTACCTTTTCAACCTCCCGTCAGTCAAGCGTTACTCGCAGGGTCGCGACACCGGATTTATATGTATATTGCATAAATATAACCCAACCCTTTCGGTAAATAATAATCCCATGTAACCCGCTCACGCGTCACGTAGCTACGTTGATAATTGTTATTCTCGGACTCGGCCGAATCGCGACGATGCGAGCTGATACACGGAGAGTGCTTTTCCACCTTATAAATAATCAAGGAATGATTGACGCGTCACGTGTCCAAAGTCCACATAACTTACTTGCGTCTGTCAGTTGAATGCGGGAGACGGATATCCGCCCCTGCATTAGGATACTTTCGCACTTTTTTTCTTCTTTTCCTCTTCCTCGATCCTAATTTTTTTTTTTTTATTTTTATTTTCACTCGTGAGTTGGGTTGCGTTCGTTTACTTGGTACACCCTTCACCCTTCGCGTATACCTTTATTCGTACGTATAGCGTACTCAGTGGTACATAAAACTCGCGTTATCTGGTATCTCTAAAAATTTATTGCTCGGCCCCAACATTAGCCGAGTAATTTTTGTCACATTACTTTTTCGCTTTTTTTTTTCTTTTTCTTTATTTATTTATTTTGTTCCACTTTTTATTTTCCTTTTTTTTTTCTCTCTCGTTATTTTTATTCATCTTTTTTTTCCGTTCTTTCACCCGCCCACTTTTTTTTTTTTTGTTAATTTTTTTATTTTCAGTAAGTTGGGGATCGTGAACTCGTGAAACTCTTTTAACACATTTAAACGTATTAAATTTAACTACACTACACTTGAGCTTCTTTGTAATGCTTTTTTTATTCTCTTTCGCTATAACTATTATTTATATTTTCACTTTGATGTAGTTTTGTTGGAACAATACATTTTAAAACGTCGGCCGACGAATAATTAATTAACGCTGTACACATACATACGTACGCACGTGGTACGAACATATGTGAACGAAAAATTAGGGTATAACCCAGTTTCAGTTCCATTTCCTTTTTTTTTTTGTTTTTTCGTTTCATTTCCTTCTCTCTGTTTTTAATTATTCTACTTTTGGTTTTTATACGGATATAAATCAACCGTCCAGTTTCTTAGGAAATAATTCACTCTGTACGGTTCTAACGGCCGTAATAATTGATCGCGCAGCGACGGTGAATTTTAACAATCACGTATAAATTATTTCACGAGGAAGTAGAGTGGAGTTGGAAAAAAAAAAAAAAAAGAAAAACCGAAAAACTTACGCAAGCGATGGAAAGAGCTTTCGATTTTGGCGTCGCGAAACCGAGGAACTTCCCTCGATCGCGTGATGAGCCCCGCGAGATAAAAAGTAGCGATAAGGGAAAAACAACCCCCTTCGAAAAAACGGTGTCGCGGCTGAGAGAACGAGATGTTTTCAAAATCCTCGGTTCGGATAGCCTCGCGCTCAAGTCGACGAGGCTATCAATTTCAATTTCTGTCTTTTTCCTATCTCCTCTATTTCCGATATATCGCCACGATGCGTAACCCTGTGTCGTTTACATCTTCCCAACACATGTGCGTAGTCGCACACGCGCGCCCGCGTACGCAACGAACGGGGTGAACGGGGACCAGAAAAGTACAACTGGCAACTGCTTAGAGGATGATAACCTAACCCTTATACCGCACTCAGCTTATACCTTATCTTTATCATTCCCATTCGCTTCGACTCCCCTCCCCCTCCCTCCCCATCCGCCCTCCGCCCTTTGCCTATATTTTCATTTTTCCTTTCCCTCCGTACCGCCTCACCGTTATCTCATCTTTATACCCCGCCGCGGGGTTGCTGCACGAGACCAACCAAGGCAGCTTCTTATCTTTCTGTCTTACCAAACCTGGTGGTCCTCCGACGCGCGCAGCACAGATTTCTTTCCCTCTCAAAATTTGTGTTCATTTTCAATTTCTCTTTGTTTCTCGCAGCTTTTATCCCGTTGTATCGCAATTGTCCCGACGCGGTTCGTTCTCTCAACAAGCGCGACGAAGTAATCGTCCTCGTTTTTTTTTTTTTTGTTTTTGGTTTTTTTTATTACTCTCTTCGCTCGTCGCCCAGGGTCGCGAAATCGGATTTTCAATTATCATCATCGTCGGAGCGACCTGTAGCGGGGTATATGTATATTTTTGAACGTGAATTACTCCGGACGTTTAATCGCCCCATAATTTAATTTCATCGCCCTTCCACGTATACCAGTACACCCACCCAGCCATCGGGACGGTGATGTGCGGAGCGCCGTAGCCGCTCGCCCCGTCAAGCGAAAGAAAAAGATGAATTTACCCGCACGAGCCGAGCCCCTCCGTGAAATGTACGCATCCTTTGTTTATCGGTTAAATAGAATAACAGAGATTGAAATTTAACGAAATGAAATTTCACTGGTAATCTACATCTACGCGATACGTCGTTGCACTCGAATGATTTTCACCGCGTGTTGCGAATGAGTGGCGAAGATCGAATGGGGGGGTGAAAAACAAAGTGTGGAACGGAAGAAGTACAAGTTGAGAAAATTGTAGAGATTCAACCCCCGGAATCCCCCGTGATGATTAAAAATTGTTTATCCAAATGAAAATTCTTCGCGATGGGGATTCACCCCGGTGCTCCGTACAGTTGGTAAGATTATTAAAGGGGGTGTCCAATAAATTTCCTCATACATTCAACGATCTCTGCACCGCGAAGCCCCCGCATTTTTTTTTTACGCTACAGTTCATACCGAGGAACCCCAAATTGCTGCGAGCGATTAAAAAGGTCAGCCAAATTTGAAAGACGCGATTTCTTCTTCTTTTTTTTTTCTCTTTTTCCCGCCGCCAACTGTCAGTCCGAAAGAAGACGCAAAAAAAAAAAAAAAAACACCCCCGTGACGATCAACGGCGTCCCTTCCGCTCGTGAAAATCGAGAGTGCGAAAGGTCGACGAAAATATAGAAAACGAAAAAACCGAGAAAAAGTTTGTCGCTAAAAAATTAGACAAAAGCCCCAAAACATAACGCACCCCTAATCACAGCGTCGGTTAGCGGATGGTTTACATAACTTTCGGGCTTGTTTAAAGTTGTTTAAAAATTCAGCATCACCGCGGTAGAGGTACGAACGCCACGGGCTTCGCAGCAGGTAGCGTATAATAAATAAATATATGGTCGCTGCACGTAACATGTGTAGGTGTACGAAACACAGGTATACGCAGAGCTTTCGCTGGCGTTCGCGTTCGCATCGGGGTAGCATATTCAAAACGACCGCGGAAATACCGGAAACGTCACGCCGCGCGGCGGATCCGTAACGGACACTTTAGCTGCCCCTAGAAAAAGAAAATTTTTAGTAGAAAATGGTCGCTTGTGTACAAATGGACGGGGGAGGGGGAGGGGGGGGGGCGAGATGTAATAAATAATTAGGTATTACAGCGTATACTTATTCCGCAAGGAAAAGTTATCGTTCGAAATTATATATGCGCGCAAAACATTAAAAACGCACGTTCGAACGTAGAGGCTGTATAGGTACTCTGGGTGTAGGTGTTTTTTTTTTTTTTCGTCCACAGAAATACAAATGCACGATTGTGATACCTGCGCAGTCTTGAATATATGTAGACGGTGTATTTGTTATGCGAGATAACATCTGTACAACAGGTATTGTGTGTACGCTACGCAAATAACCATGTAGAAAATAAAAGCGGGGGTAGTTAAATGGACGTTGAGATAGACAAATTCGGTGAAAAGTAGGTTACGTAACGAAACGTTAGTGGTGCGAGGTATTATGCTCGTATCTTAAAATTGAAAAATGGCGTGAACGCGTACGGTACAGTACGTAGGCACACGGGCTGTGATGCAGGTTGACTAATGGCAGAACGTTTTGCTCGGCAGTGCTTGTTGCAGAAGGATCAGCTTCGCTTTTACTTTTGTAATGAATAAATATACACGAGCCGGTGGTTACTTTTTTTCATACCTAATTTATCGCCAAGATATCACGCAAGCGCGGAATCCGAACCGTCGCCTTGTGAAATATTGGAAAAATTAAACAAAGTTTTTTCCCATCGAAGATAAAGAAAAATTACCGGCTACGAACCATTGATGACGCGAAATGGACTTTTTAGAACCAGACCAAATGAGAAACATAATCGTTTGTTCTTCGGGTGATACAGGGGAAAAAAAATAATCAAGAAAGGTGGGATGAAAGTCGAGAAAGTTTTTTATTTTTCGAACGAAAGAAAATTACTCGAATGAGGAAATTACTCGCGTCAAAAATCGTACGTTTTATTTTTGATCGTGAACCGAAGCGTGAACGGATCGTCCACAAAACGCTTCGATAAGTTGATATGAAAATTTTCACCCCCAGAAAAAAATATGACATTCCTCGCGTCTGAAACCTTTCGAAAAATTAGTACCTCGTGAGATTCTACGAGCGCGAGTTAGTGAAGCTGAACGAAACCGCGTGTCAACATATAAGCTAAACGGTTCATCGTGAGCATCCATACGGTTTAGGGATATCGTATGTAACCCAACGAAGTTTTCTTTTTCTCTTTTATTTTTTTTCTCTATAGTCCGAGTCGAGAAATTCCAAAAAAATATTCAAACTGGAAAAGTTAAGCCGCCCTGAATACACTCAGCCATATGATACGAAAAAGAACGCGATGGTCGGAGTGACGAAAATTTTTATCGAATTCGGTGGCATTTAATTAGAAATCAGTTTCGAGGAAATGTCGAAATAGTTTTCCTTCGTGGATTCTACTATTTCCGGACTCCACGAATCTAGATTTCTCACAAGCCTCGATCCCAGAAATTAAATTACGTCGAGTCTGAAATCCGTCATTTGACCTTTTCATAATTCTTGGTTCGGGAGACGATACGACGTCGTCTTTCTCGGCTGCAGGTTAATTAAGGGCCGTCTGTATTCCCCCGGCTAACTCTACCGAGAGATAAACAAAACGAACTTCATAACGCGCGCTCGCTTCCTACGATGATATCCGCGTCTACATTTCTCAAAAGAGTTGTGCAGTGCGGGCTGATACTCCTGCTTCTGCATCTGCTTTTGCTGCTACTTCCACGGTTTGCATCCGGCGCACCACCTACGTCGGATTTAATTCGCACGGAATTCAAAACGACATCCCACGTACCAAAAATCGTCCTCGCTTTTTCAACTATTAAAAAAATTTGAAGCTGTTAATCAGTGTCACCGCGAAAATCGACCAATAAAAATGTTAAAGTCACCTCATACTCCGCCTCCACTGCGGCTAGATAATTAAAACAAGTAGATAATTTTCTTCACGTCCAGATCGTCTAACAAGTCTAAAAATTCTGGACGCGTTTCGCAACACCCGCGCTTGTCGATTTTGAAAATACTCGAGGCTATTCAAAGCGACGTGGATATGCGGTACGTATGCGATAACTACAGGTGCGTTCGGTTTTGGGAGAGTAGAAACGTTCGGTGCACGTTCGCAGAGCAGGTTCACCGCGTGAAGGAGGGTTCGCCCATGTGTAGGGTATACCGCGACAGGAGGCGGTAGGCCCTCGCGCTCCTAGGAGGAGCATTCGATCATCGCAATGTAATAGACGCCAGGCTGCAGATCCTCGCGGTATTTCACCCGGTCCTTCCCGGGCGCCCGGGCACATTTTCACATTTCCGAGCACCTCGATTCTTTTCTTTCCTTATTTAAGCCTAGCACAGTCGGTCTGCGAAAAGGGAAACAACACTTTTGTTTTATTGCAGATGTGAGAGCGGTTCGAAAGAAGCTTAAATTAATAATCTCATCACTCGTCGTATGAAAAAGAAACAGAGTTACTCGAATTTTGGTAATATTTTCAAGTCGATTTTCGAACCATAATTTTTTTTGGGCAATTTCAACCGCTCTCAGGTTTTCGAGAGCGAAAAGTCGTCGCGCTCCTTGAGAGAGCCATTCGCATTTTTTTCTAAATTTTTTATGGCATGAGCAACTTTTGAGATTCCGAGAAGCAACAAATTTTTAAATTCGTGATCTTTTATTTTTTTTTTTTTTTTCAACTGGTTTAATGCATACAGACGCGTCAATTTAACCACTCCAAGGGGGTTAATATGGTCATGGGAATTAAACTTTTATAAATGAAGATTTCACTTTAATCCTGCAGCAGTGGAATAACCGCGCGACAGACGTTTCTCTTATTAAAGAGGAGCGCTCGCTGCAGATCTCTCTCTTTAAGGTTTATATCGATTCTACGAAAAGGTGAGCTTTCTTGTAGGACAGTGGAATAATCGACGTATAAACCTACCCCTTTCTCTTCACCTATATTTTAGTTATTATATTTATTTATTCATTCGTCTATTCTTCTTCCTTTTTTTCTAGTCGTCGTCCTCCTACACGGTTCACCCCCATCCCCGTCGGACGTCCACGTTCGCCGCGTGTTATAAAAAAGGAATTACCGGCTAACGGTCGTCCTTCGGATAATTGATCCTTCCGATGAAATGATTCAAAGAGTCATTCGTTCGAGTTTTGTCTTCGCTCCGGAGGGGGCGACGAACGACAAACTTTTGATGGATCGGAGCGGGTAGATGAATCGAATGCGATAATGTAACACGAAATTATACCAATCTAAAATCCAACGCTACGTTAAATTGAATCGGAATTTCGTACGGTGTTACGAATATAAATGGCAATCAATTTCGAAGGTAGTTGGTGAAAAATTTCGACCACAATGCGCGTCGATGTCTCACATTCCGCGGACAGTTTCGTCGATTAATAATCGATGCGGTGGACAAAAAAACAGCGGTGATAGAAAAAAAAATCGTCCGACCAAACGATTAAATAGCGAAGAACTCGCGCTTGGTGTTCTTGAAAGAGATTCGCTCAGCTAGGAAATTGAATTTCGGGGTTTTAATTAAAAGCTGGGGTCCTCTCCCCTTTTTCTACTCTTTTCCGTTCCTCGGCCTCCTCCCCCCTCCCTTCTCCCCCCTCGCCTCGAGCCACAGGCCTCTACGCCCCGCGAGAGACGAGGTGATCCTAACAAAACTTTTTCCGATTCTGTCTAGGCCGGGTTCGGCTTTCGGTCGTGGTACAGAAACGAAACGAAACGGAAGGAATGGAAGTCTCTCCATACCTACTAGAGACCTTTATAGTGCAGAGTCACTCCTCGGTCGACTTGGCCCGGGCCAATCTCAGGGCAAATTGAATTTTTTTTTTGAGATCAAAGAGCGCAATATAAGTGGTCGGCCAACGGGCCCCGCATTCTGCTCCTCCGAATCCGCCCCGGGTCCGGTAATCTAGGACGGAAATATGCCCTATACTTTTACCAGATGGTCAAAGACGTGGACATTTAAGGGAGAGTGCGTTCCGACGGAAAATAATGCCGTCGTCCTATCGGGATTATACGTCAATTTTTTCTCCCCGGCAAAAATAAAATACCCGTCCGTAGGTCGTGCTGCAACGATCGATCAAATTTTTTCATCGCGTTATTTATTATCCAACGGAATAAATTAGCCCGTTCGTTTTTTTGTTTTTTTTTTTCTTTCTTCTCTTTTTCCTCTTTTCACCTAACGATACAAACAAGAGAGTTTTCGAAAACTTTTGTACAGGTCTCTTCGAAAGCTTATACTATATACCGAATATAGATATACCGAAGACCTTTCTCCTTTGAGCGAAGAAGGGGGACGAAAAAAAGGAGGTAAGAAAAAAAAAAAAAAAACAAAGAAGAAAGAAAATAAAAAAAAAAAAAAAGGTGCGGGTGAACATGAACGGGCAACGGCATCCAGGCAACCCTATCCTCTCGTATTTCGCAAAGTATTGGCGTATCCTGAGTGAGAAAGGACTCCACTCATCCCACGCCACTTTGCCGCTGTGTTATTCCCTCTTCTCTCCTCTCATCTCAACAAAATATAGGGATATATAGGTACACACGCGATGCTTTTCTGTCCATCGTTAGCCCCGATGAATACCGTCTGGCTGGTCCATTGTGGACACACCTGCGCATATCAACGCGACAAAGAAAGTGCGGAATATAAGGTGGGACACACGTATACCTACCCGTGTACCTAGAGATATACGTACATGTAAATGGATCTGCAGAGAATTTTGTTTTTGCCCATCCTACTTTCGCGCGGGTTTAAATCGAGCTTGTTTCGAGTCTCGGCCCAAAAATCAAGGCGCGGCAAAGCAAAGTTTTGGATCCAGAGATAAAAAATGTTCAGAGGTCAGTCGGGAGCTCCGAGGAATAGAAAAACGCGAGACGAGGAACAAATTGTACGTACATCGGATACGTGAGAAATTGAAAATCAAAATTCGCTATATCGGTCACCACCCTCGTATACGTACGATAAACTTTATGTATACCTCCGCGGAGTAGAATCCTTGGGAAGGAATTCTTAAGTTATTGGAAATTTGGTCGCACTGCAGACCGAACGTTATACGCCAACTTCACACTTCTCGCGGTGATATTTCAAATTTATTAGAACAGTTTGCGCTCGCTTTTCTCGCTACGGAGGGGCGAGAGAAAGCGGTGGGAGAAAAGGGGTACGTATGATCGCCATTCCGAAAGTGGTTGCCCTAATTTTCTTCCTACTCTTCCGTACTTTTTTCCGTTATTTCTCTCCTTCCGCCCGATTTTTTTCATTCCCTTAATTTTTTTCTTCTTTAATTTTCTTCATTTTTCGCAATAACTTCCACCTTTATTTTCCGTCGGATCGGCGCGGCTCCCTGCGATTTTTACTCCCGAGACAAACTTTAATGCGTCAGCCATTTAACTTTTACTGTAAAACTTCCATCCCCTCTCCCCCCGCCCCCGCCCCACCGTATCCTTCCACTTCTCCTAGTTTCTCCTCGCATTTCTATAATACTCGAAACCAAACAGTCGCATTCGGTCTAGTCTGGTCGTTCCGGGTTATTTCGAGAAATACATAATATTACCGTTATTGCGCCAGCGGAGGCAATAACGTGTAATTTTTTACCCTCTAACACATTTTACCGTACGTAACGCGGCGCGATGTTACGGCAATTCTGTCGTACACGGAAATTCAAATCTTCCTAGCCTTAATGCGGACCTAACTGTACGCGCTAACCGCGCGCGCGCTGTCCCGAAAAGCTGCAGCGACTTCCGTCCCTCCATCATTCTTGATGGGAGAAAAATTATAAAAAGTCCCTTTCCACCTTGATTCACCCTTTTAACGGCCGCGCAAGCGGATACGAAAATAAATCCAACTCTTTATTGCTTCGCATGAGGTTTTCCATTTTTTTTTTTTTTTTCCGGCTACTCGCTCTGCAGCTGAATAAACCGTCATAATTGACAGTCCAGATATGACCGATTGCGCAACGCCTCTGCCCGGACAGAACTCGTTTGTTTTCTTGTCGGAATAAAATTTAAAAAGTCCTCCGAGTATTTCTCAGCCGACAATGAAACGGGTTCAGGTTTTTGTCATCCTGTCACTTAAATTTATATTACCAGCACGCGGGTGTATATACAGGTATAATACCACACGACGCGCACTTTCAAACGACTTTCGCTTTTGCACCGGATCTATTTTCCCCCAGAGGTGGTCAGTTTGCCTAGCGAAATTTTGAAATCTCGCACGTGACGAGCGTCTTGTTACCTCTTTAAATTTGCGTAGCCCAGTTTTTCGGTAAAGTGTTTTTTTTTTCCGTCAAACGTACGGACGTGTCGATGACTGAACAAAAAAAAAAAATGAACGAGAGGCAGCTCGAACGCGAAGGATCGAAATACCCGTTCATTTACGAAACGGCATCGAGGGATTTTGTTTGAAAAAAGATAATAAATATTGATTAAATAAACAAAGACGAAAATGCCGTTGATTCGTACGACACACACACACACATATATACATATATTAACGCATAAATTTAACGAACGAACGAGAATCGTAATTCCCTGTGTGTATCTTCTTACACGACGGAGATGACGACGATGGCCGCTGTGCGATGTGAAAATTAATAATAATCCGTGGGGGATGTGACGTCGCCGCGTTTACCAAGCCCGTTAATTAACGGACCGGGGTGGTGTGTGCGCCGTATCTGATGACTGCGCAAAAACAGCCGCGGTCCGATACTCAACGGAAGTTCTTTTTTTTTTTTCTCTTTCCCTTACAAAATTAAATCTCATCACAAGAAAAATAATTCAGGAAAAGTCAAACGTGTGCAGTAGATGTACGTCTTTGATGAGGGGAACTGAGTAATAAAAAAAAAAGTATCCGAGCTTTTGAGAATATCAAATTTTGGAATCGACTAGTTTTACAAAATTCTCATCGGTGTAAAATTTTTTTTTCTAACTCGTTCCAAAATCCGGACATTGAAGAAAAAAAAAAACTATTCATATGGGTAGATCTGTTACGGTTATATAAAAGACGTGCTCAAGAAGAAAAAAAGGATGCGGAGTTTTGGCCGCAAAATTCATGAGAAAGATGCGCTATAGATAATTTCAACTTATAGACGTAACTCTATCTTCTACGATGATATTATCGTGAGACCATCACATTTCATATACAACACATTCTCGTGTGTATATTATACGTACACATATCATATGATATTATGGCAGTAAATAGAGCGAGCGATTTCGCCTAAATGCCTCGTAAAACGTATACTGCGTCCGACGTATACCTAGTTTCCAAATTTTTTATCTCCTCTACGTTTTTTATCCGCATACATTTTGCAAATTTTGTTATTTTCATTTACCTGCATTTTTATGCTCGCACGTTTTCCGAATATGTATACACATACATCAAGAGTATATAAGTGCAGAAGCTGCAAGCTGCGCCCCCATAACCATTTTATATTACAAACTCAGGAGCTACTTTTTTTCCATCGTCGAAATGCGTCGCTCCAGAATATCCTAAAAATTAAATTTTCTCGCCAAAGTCCCTCATCGACTGATTTCGATGCGGGGTGGTTCCCGAAATCTTAGGGCTCCCCACGTACCAAATCCGTTTCACTCTATAGACGTAAATCGTGTACACGTAGGTACACATCCAAGTATTTCCCGTAAGGGAGAGGGAGGAGGGGCTGATTAAAACGGGTGCCTTTACCTTCGTGTCGAAAACCGGGGCCGCGGTTTTGTCTTCCTTTCGCTATTCACGTAACGCGCCTATCAACGGGTGTATACAGAGATAAAATCTGCACTAACTTCTCTTATTCCGTTTCTCATTTCCTTCCCTACTTCGCTCGTCTTTTCTCACCCCTCGCGGCAATCAGAGCCAGGGTTGAATTTTGCGGCGAGTAATACCGCGCTTTCCAATCGCTCCGGGTCCCGATTTTCCCCATTCAAATCTTTCGACGCTCACCGTTTCGCGTTTATTTCCCGTGTTTCGTTATACCGCGAGCGACGCAGGGATTACGAAAAGATACGCGAAGATAAGATTCTCTCTCCCCGAATCCAAATATCGGATTACGCACGAGTAGAGAATACGCGTATTTCGCGGGAGGGCAACGAGTGCGGAAATTTTACTCCGCGTACGACGCACCTCCCCGAAACACCTCCAGGAGAATAATTAATTCGCTGGCGATAAAAGCTGTACCAGCCACTACGCCCACCTGTACGGATACACCTACAGGTTCGCGGGTGCTCCCACTCAAATCTGTTGGTTGATGGTTGCGAATGTGCTGCAAGGGGTGAAAGTCGTACGTCACGAGCCCTTAAATCTGCGCCTGCAGTACGAACGGGATGTTTAATCATATTAAGCGATACAAAATTATAATTAGGGTTCCGCTACCTAATTAATACACCCTTCCCCCTCCGCCGGGTCTGGCATGGGTGTCGCGGATGTTAAACCTGCTACGAATCGCGTACGCTCTAGTTTTGGTTTTATGACACAGATTATCTTATTTAAAACGGCGAAACGAGCGAACATATCTGCACAGCGCAGGAAGTCGTGAGAGCGACGTAGAAAATTGTCTCTTCGCGTTTATTTTTGAGAAATCTGAATTTCGATTCTCCGCTCTTCTCACCCTTTTTCCTTATTTTTGAGGGATAACGCGCGTCTGAAATATCGGACGAAAAAAAAAAGAAAAGAGAATCCTTTGCTCACAACTGGAACAGAAGCCCAAATACATCAGCTGCTTCTATGGCGGAACTGTACGTACACGATCACAGCCGGGGTGGGAAAAATTTAATAACGATTTCGCCGAGGCAAAGTACACGTAGATGTAATATATAATATAATATTGTATGTAAGTAGGTATAGCTTTATGGTAAAGAGAAGCTGGTGGTAGTTCTGCATGCGAACTGGCACGTGGAATATATTGTTTCATGAAAATAGCTCCGCACGGTATACCTGTACGGTATGTAGAGCGTACGTTATATCTACGCGCGATGAGAAATGTGGAAAAGTGCACTGCTTTAGCGCACAGTTCACATACGCAGCAGAGGTGGATAGTTTAACGTTGAAAAATGGCCGTGTCGTCAGGGCCCGAAAACCGTTAGTCCCTCGGGTTCTCCGTATTATTACACGCGTGCCTCGTCGCGAGATACGAAATAAAGTCAGGAACAGAGGGAGGAGTGCGAAAGATTTTCCGTACGAAAAAATCGAATCGTGAATCGACTGCGTGCTATTTAATTTTATTTTTGCAACCGGTCCGACGTCCGTTTTTCGTCATCCCCCGTAGCTCGTGGCATAAAAGCCAACTAGGTCAGCCTCACTTGGTTCCTGAACGTGCATAAAATCCGCGCACGTTTCGGTAGCACCTATAAAAATTGAAAAATGAAAAACGAAAAACGACGGGGAAAAAAGTAGAATATTAATACCCGACTCCCGCGCGACAACGGACAATTTGTCAAAGTCATTTGTATTGTGTATGGATATACATATATATAATATATTCATAAATGTAATGCAAAACGGACGCGTATTTTCACCCATCGTCGACAGACCGCGTCCGCAACCTCAAGGGAGGACGATATTATTCACCTGTGTCTTTTTATTCTTCTACGTTCCCTCTCCGATGACTTTGAAATTATGATGAAGAAAAAAAGAAAAAGAATAAGAAGAAGAAGAAGGAAAATGTTAAAATGAGATTTCAAAAATCTGACCAGGTATATATGACATCCGGGTCAAGGGAATTCTAATCGGAAAAGGTGGTGGTTATATAGGTGCAAATTGGTTTTGAAATTGCATTTCCGGGCTTTCCGCGCGTACCGCGTATATGGGCGTACATGTATACATATTACATATGTACCGACCCTACGCCGTGCAACCTCTGCGCTCCTATAGGTACGGTAAAAGTCCGATGGAACGTCGCCGTTGCAACGGCAGCGAACCCGCGATTCGAACCTGGACGAAAGATTTCCTCCTGGACGCTTAATGGAACGACCGAATCAAAGCAAACATTGAACGCTGCCGGCGACAACGCTAACAAACAATCCTATACCGCTGTACCGTACGTACCGAGCATGAGCTGCTGTTCTACCGATCCAGAAAAACTTTATACCTTCCTATGGCCGAAAAGCTCGCCGATCCGAATCACCCTAACCGTCCGGAACATGATCCTTTTTCTAACGTTAAAAAATTTCTTCGCATTTCTCGACGAGATTGACCTTTTGTCGGTGATCGGAAGCGAGAGAAGAAAAAACGAAAATGTGTTCCAGTTTTTATTTCTCATTTTGAAAAAAAAAGTACGAAGACTGTTTTAGATCCCCCGCGGAATACGTGCGTGCAACCCGGCTACGGTGCACCGCGGCGTTTGTTTGATGGATAAGTTGTTACAATAAGCGCGGGCGTAAAGCTAGCGCAGTATAATGGAAGTCCATATAACCTTTGCTACATTCTCATCCGCATGTCATCATAATCTTCGGAACGAACAGGATCGTTCGGTGGTTTGATATACTGCAGCCGGGAACTACGCGCCTCGCTCGCTGCGATGTGTACCGAGTGAGGGGGGAACACAACCGCCGCGAACGCGCGGGCCGTTTCACACGAAGTTAATAACGTACGTTCCCTCTGCCTGGGGTCTTGATGTTTTACTGCCTCGGTGTTTCCACTGTTTACGTCGCCGGCTCACTCTATTTCGAGCCGGTGCCGAAGAGAAACAAACACCGCGCGTCTGCTCGAACGGGATCCTCCAACCCCCTTTCCTCGTTCTCCAACAATTTCTGGGTAACTGCACACAACGAAATAAAACGGAATCAATTTCACCTCAGAGACAACGAGCTACCATTTCTACCCCTTTTTTGTTTCGGTGGCCCTCATTCCGTCGGGACGTCAGAAAACGATTTCGCATACGTCGATTTCTGGCGCTGCGACCGATCCTTACGGTGGTAATAACAACGATAATGATAACAATTAGACCACGGATGCATCGAACTGGAACCGATCGAAAGGGAGGGAAGAACGTGCGCGCGTATAGATTTCCGAATTGCCTCTCCCACAGTTCCAAAGTTGATGAATGTTGAGCTGCCGATTTGGTTCGCATTGGTTTCGTTGGTGCGATACACAGAGAGAGGAGAGTCGGCCAAATCCGTGGCTCCTCCTCGTAATCAGGATTGCAATATTACGAACGGTATTACCGCCTCTTTGACGATAGGAGAGAAGCACGTTCATCAGTTCGAGGATACGTATGCCGGCAGAAATTGCACGGATTATAACCCACATGGCGGAGAGCGTACGTCAGCGCGCCGGTTATCCCCGGGAGATACCGCGACAACTGAAAATTGAATCCGGCTACGGGTACGCCGGATCCCACATTAGAATGGAATCACGTGCCTCGCCTACGGACCCGATAAATTTCCCTCCGCGTACTCGCCGAATGATTAGAAAAAAAAATACCAAAACCGTTCGTCGATCGGCCCCCCGTATCGAACCCACCGCGCGCAATATGACGTTCCATTTCCGCGAACGACGCCCGAATTACCCGACGTTTACGGCTCTTTGTCGTTCGAGTCTGTAACTGACAAGCTACGAGCGCGTTACTCTGCCGGGGACATTGTCTGAAAACGATTCAAGAACGATTCGACCGAAAGTACGATAAACTTTTAACGTTTACACTTGCGTAATTTCGCGAAATTTTTTTCATAAGATTCGGTAAGCCGATCCGGGGCAACGGTACACACACGCCACACACACACACACGTTCGTCGAATGGGTAGTATACATCGATCGGCACTTTTCAGTTGGTACCCGAATAGAAATAACGATCGAACATCGCGGTATGATTGAAAAATGGCTGATAGAAAACACGAGGCGCGGCAAAAAAAAACGTTTCTGCAAATTATAAACGAGCGCTGATGTAACGAAACCCGTTCGAAACAAACCGAAGGGAAAAAAACGAAAATTCCCAGTCTTTTCATCATTTCCATAAGCAACGTGTATCGACTGCGTCGGTATTTTATGGATGCCCGGAGCACGCGCGCGAGACCGTCCGGAATTAAACGCTCGATGTAATACACGCGGAAAGCAATTACGCGGAGAGATCATTTCGAATATTTGACGAGTACGTCGTCTTTCGGCAAAGGACGATGAAAGAAGGTGGGAGCGAAAAGAGCGAAGGAAAAAAAGATTTGGCCCACTTTGATTTTTCAGCTCTTCGGGGGTATAATTGTGGCACAGCGGAAGTACCCTAATGGGCAGGTGTATTTATGGATCGATGCGAATATAACGTGCCGACTGTAATTCCGAACTGCGTACAAAGTTATAGAAACGTGCTAACTACCGCGTAAATATTCTATATACACGTATGTGTGTATGTATATCTACCTTGTAAATTTCACCGTTCAAAAGCGTCGGAAATCGTTATCCCGGAAATGAAACTGACCCGCGCGCGCGTGTTGCCCGAATAGATCAGATAAGGAAATTCGTCGATCCTCGGGATCGCCGGGGGTGGAAACACGAAATACCGATATAATGTCATAATCGAGAAGCGGAGATTAAATAAATTCCGATAAAAAATGAGAAGAAAAAAAAAAAATCCATCTCATGTTAAAAACATTTTATCTCAATCTTCCGATTTATCGGACGACCATGTTTTCGAGTAGGTTTACAAATACCCGACAAATTCGACCCGTCGGTTAATTTCGTTATTCCGTACCGACTGTTCTTCATTTTTCTTCAAATAACCGAAAAAATAAGAGAGACGAAAATATTAATAATAACAACGATCGCCGAGTGCCGGACGTTGGCATTATTTTTTTTTCTGCGGTTTTTATATAAGGGTGTACGGAGTGATTTATAATAGTATTCCTCCGTACCGCGGTAGCAAGAGCCCAATTATATTTTTGATGTTCTCGTTAATACGTAGCACCCTGACTAGCTTGTTAATTGTCACTCGCTAACTTCGAAGCACGTTTTAATTATCGTCTCGACGTGTAAGCGACTCTGAGAAAGGAGAATGAAAAAGAAATGGAAGGAAAATGGACGGGAGAAGAAAAATAAATTGAACAGACCGAATGTAGGTGACGTTTTGAAAAAGAAAAAGAAAAAAAAAAACAAAGAAAAAATCGAACTAAAAAGAGAAAATAGAGAATAGGCGGGGAAAGAGAAAAATCGAAAATAGAAAAAAGTAACAGGCCAAGGCGCGCGCCGTACGGACGTCGCAACATCTGTTATCCTCGTGGCGACGAGTACGGGGCCCGAAAACGTCACCGGAAGCAGAACCCACCCTACGACGATCCCTTTCTAAGATTACGAAAATTTTTGGCTTCGGTTACGGCGCGGAGGCAACACATGGCCCGTAGTTCGACGTTCGGTTCCGTCCAGGTATACCGAAATCGTAATTTCGTTCGCCTTCGTTCTCTCTCTCTCTCTCTCGAACGGACGCTTTTTAATTTCCTCGACGTCAGGACCGTCTGTCGTCGCAGCGGCAGCCTTAAAACTAAACGCTCGTAGGTGTGTCGCCGTCTGACCGGGCAGCGGCCCGAATTCAGGTTCAAATGCGGAACAATGGAGGGTCGACCTCGGGGCGCCGCTCCGACGTTGATACGAATTGGGAGTAATTTTCTGAAAACCGTAAGACGAAATGCGGTCGTTGCTAAGAAATACTTCGTTCGGTTTTGAAAAAAACATTAATCCAGACGCGAAGAAAATTTGCGTCGTGATTTTAGAAACGTTCTTTTTCTTCTGATTTTTTTTTTTTTTTTTTTTTTTTCTTGAACGAACTCCTGGGTACCTCGGTATCATCGGTGCACGACTACGTGTGGAAAGTAACGTTCCGAACCAATCGAGAATCGATAGTCGTAGCTGTAACTGCATCTTGAAAACACTTAAAACTTGTTCGAACGGAAAACAGTCAATTCTTCTCCGATTTCATCTAATTTTTCCTACTTTTACTCGGTAAACATTCTCCGGCTCCCGTACTCCTCCGCTCATCAACGTTCTTCTTCCGTCTTCTCGTTCTCTTTTTGTTTTTCTACTCTCTACTCCCAACTTCCAGTTCTCCGGTCCACTCGATAATTTTTGAAAAATCCTCCAGAGAACTCTCTCCGATGGAAATTTGTTCGCGCGTCTTGTCAAAGCTCACGATCAACGTGACATTTATTTTGACGCTCGTCTCATTTCATTTTATCTTCTGGTCGGAAGAGTTTCCAGAATTTCGGACGACTGTGACCGGCCATTAAAACAGTATTTATCGGCCCCGGAACGTTGAGACATTCACGGAAAGCACGGAGACGCTGGTTCGCTAGGAGGATTTAGAATCCACGGAACGGGTTTTTCATCTTCATCGTACATACAAACACCGGCGTGGATAATTCGTGGCGTATTAATACGCACGTGTGTTACGAGAATCGCCTCGATCCGAATAGGAGCGCGGTAGGAACGGCTATTATTGGCCTGCGGTGATCACCGATCTTCTCTGGATCCAAGCGATCCGATCAAAACCGCTAAAGCGTGCGCTGTTGATTGTCGATCTTATAAGGAACTGTATGTGCTGCACTTTGAAGCCATTTACGGCGAGATTCTCCTTTTCTCTTCCTCTTCTTATTCTTCTTCTTCGTCTCCTTCTTCTCCTCCTTCTTCTTCTTCTTCTTCTTCTTCTTCTTCTGCTCTTACTACGGGTGTGCAGTAGAGAAGTGCCTAGGGCATCGCGGGTCATCGCTCCCAGGACACACAACGACTCTGCAGCACGAGTAGCCAGTCGGACTCTTAGAATGAACTTGCAGCGTATTTTATTTACGTATTATCTAGTCTTCCGAAGCCACGCTTTCCCTCTAACCGATTTTTTCCGGTACCCATCCAAACCGCTTCGGGTCACCCAAAATACCCATCTCAAATTTTCGAATCTACACGAAATCCATCACTAGTGAAGAAAAAAAAATTACTCGAATCTTCTCTTTCCTGATTAAGCAAAATTTTTTTTATTCATTTCCGAAATGAGAAAAAAAAACTGCGGACAGATAAAATCCTTGTCGCATGTCCAAAATCTCGTTCGTTCCATCGTGAAAAAAAAAAATGGAAACTTCGGAGAGAAAAACGTTTGTTCTGATTTTTGAAAAATGGAGCACCGCCGAGTTCACCTGAATCGTGGTATATCTCATTTCAGGCGAGCCGAATATGTATACCTACTACCGGCACCGCGATGATTCAGTTCGGTTATTTTTTAATGAAACGGAAGTGCAGCGGCTACCGAACCGCGAGAAAAGTATAAGGGAAGAATCGCGAGTAAAGCTCGATTTATGTTGCGGGACGATTGCTGACCGTCCGTTAGAGTAGCAAAGAGGGAGGGAGGGAGGGAGAAGCCGAGAACAGCTGAACTATTACCGCACTCGCGGTGAACTATTACGTTAAGAATAATAAATATCCGCGGTTTAGCAACCGACTGAATTGTTGTAACCCCCCTCGACAGTTTTACGCGTCCGGGTGAACGTGACGTCGTTACAATAATGCAGTATACACCATAAATATATATTTATTTATATATATAGAACGCGTAACACCGTTGCACACTCACCGCGTATCCAGCGTAATGCGGAAGCTTGACGTATATTCAAACGCGGCACGAAGCTCTTATCTTCCCACCGTTGTTCGGACAATGTGCGGTTGCACGATTTAAATCCTATAATAATATACCTATAGCGAGGATAAATCGCGAAACCATAAAACACGTATAATTCCACATTACAATTACACCGCGCAACGCAACTGAAAACGTACGCCGGCGATTTTCCAAAATATATTTATATGTGTATATTATATGTATACATCGATCCTCGCGACGCCCCCCTGACTATTCCGCGGAGATCACGCGAGGTGAAAAATAAATTTGAAGAAAACAAAAAAAAAAAAAATGAAGACGAAGAAGAAGAAGACGAAGAGAGACAACAGAATTGAAATGAATAAAGAAAAAGGTTAAACTTTATCCGGGAAACCCGACGAGTTCTCGAACTCGACGCGAGCTCAGCTGGCTACTCCGCGCCTCCGCGCTGCCGTCTACACGTATTATACCTGTGTACCGTACGTGAAGGGCGGATTGTTAACTCGGAACTAAAATACTCGAAGGGGTTTCCGTTCTATCCGGAAGTTTTTTAACGCGAGAAAATGCCCGTACGATGAACCGCGAAAGTTTGATAATCACATGCAAACAATGGTCCGAATACGGAAAACTTTACCGCCCAAGAGCCCTCCTCCGTCGATAGGATCGAATTCCGAATCATCGACGAACCCCTAGGCTCTGTGAAACCCGAACCCGATCTCCACTGAACTTCGCGAATAGAATATTACCGCATAAATATCGCAGAAACCAACGCGTTATACCTGTGTAGCTAAAGCTCAACAAGTACTCCGGCTTTAATGTACCGAGCAAGATATACAATAACCCGTTTCGACGATCATGTAGTATAAGTAAACGATATCGATCGTTGTTCGTTGCTCGAAATTTATGAAAAAAAAAAAAGAAAGAAGAATAGAACAGAAGTCATCTTTTTCCCTTCGATTTACTCAGGGGGTCGGAACGCGATGAGCGAAGAGTTCGTAGCCCGGACGAATACGAAGCTCGTCAAAAGTTGACGGGGTGAGCTTCCGCGATTCGAAGCGTAACTGAAATTCAAATATATCTACATACACGGTATATAAATTAATGTACACGTATGTAGTTATATACACGTGTTACACGTACGTTCGCGGCTGTCATCATCAGCGGATTTAAAAGCTTTTTGTAATTAGTTTCCAGCGCGGTGCGGGAACGGTGTATTAAAACTTCGATACACGCGTCTGAAACCCATTACACATATATATATATATACGAGTATATAAAACGGTGTATATATATGCGACCATTTTACCGCAAATATTATAATGCGTACCGGTATACATACCGGCAGCGGTGGCTTTTGACTTATGTGCGGCCAATGTCGACGCCTAAGCCGAATATATATTCGCGTTCACCGTGCGCGCTCGTACAGTCTGAAGGTATATAAATATATTTGTACGAATACCGTACATATTATGAGGGGTGAGTCTCTACGAGCTCCGAAATTGGAGGAGCGCATCTCGTTCGATCTCTCAACGTCTGCCGAGCGCAAAATTTGAAAAAATTTAGAATGCAGAGAAAAAATGACTGCAACAACAACAAAGTCTCGCGAATTTATTTTCGGGGATGTGAATTTTCTCAAATTTGCCAAAAATTAAGGGGAGATTGTATCTTCTTTTCTTCGTCACTCCGCACGTGAGGTGTTAAACTTCGAGCTTTTCTCTCACGTTCGGGATACCGTTTCGCGTGCGCATGTATACGGTTATTAAATTTATGATAGGTACAGACGACCAGAAGTAGGAATAAGAAGGGTGGGTGGGAGGGGGGGTGAAGGGAAAGCCGATACACATCAGAGACCCTTAAACGAACGACGGAGGCAGTTTAGGATCACGAACGAACGTGAGCTGGGTATAACGAGGCAAATAAACGCCAACTAATTCCAGACACCAGAGAGCGTTAAACAGATCTACTCGGCCCCGTTTGATCTATACGAACACTGCAACCCAGCTAGCGCCGCGTGACGTTACGGTGGAGTAAAAAGGCGGAGGAGATCCAGCGCCGATGCGTCGGAGGACTGGATTTCGATTTTATTTGCTTCGCACGTATTTAAAGGGAAAGAGAAAAAAAAAAATATTAAAAATTCAACATCGGCTTCGCAGACGCAACTATAATGGGAACCGGATCGGAGACGAGTTGAGTAATTTCCGTGACTCGGATTTTTATGGGGTGAATTTTATTAATGCTATTAGTCCTGCTGTTTTATTTTTTCGCTCTCCTTTCGATTTTATTACCATTAACCCGACGAATCCGTACGTGAAAAATTCAGGGCGTCGAACCACCTCAGCCTCGACTTTATAAATAGAAAATTATATTTATCATCTTTACATGGTATACATGATATACCTCCAGTTTATGCTCCGTTTATTCTCAGCTTATAATATACGTCGGTCTCCATAGTTAACTAGGTGTGTTCTACACACACAGCGAACTATATGACGTTTGTATAACCAGTTCGGCTTGGATCTTCAGCAACCGAGCAAAATGTCTTCTGGACCAAAGTTACGGACTTTACCTCGAGAGAGCGTTGTTCGATCTACCTTGTAACTTGCAAGAAATATTCTGATTTAAACATTAGATTCCAGTTTATATTCATGCGTCATTTTTTCCCTCTTTTACTCGCCGTGTTTATCTCCATTTTTTTTTTTTCTGTTCTCTTTTTCGAAATTGCGATCGCAAGAAAAAATAAGGAAAAATCGAACGGGGGAAAAACACGTTCGAAGCCGTTGGTACCCCTAAATTTTCTGACGTATGAAAAATCTGTAGAAAATTTACGTAGATCGAACCGGGTACATTGTTCTTCCGATTTTCCGTCGTACCGCACTGCGGGGTTGAAAATCATTTTTCAACAACGTGTCGTAAACGTTAAACTATAAAATTTTTTAATTTTACTGCCCATAATTTCCGTTTCCATTTTCCCATGCACGGTATAACGGCCTAACAATAAAAACGTATTACGAATAGTCACACGAGATATTATTGCACGAGTGGGGGGGGGGGGGGGGGAGGGGGGTTGCTTTTTGTTGAAAAATAAAATTTTTTTCGATTCCTGCGTTAAAGGGTCGCGTTTAACGTGTTATGTATATACATTATACGTTCACGACGTACCGAACTTGAAACGCCTGACGAAGAAAAAAAATTTGAGAGCACGTAATTTTTTATTTTTCCACGATCGTCCCGTTCGGTTGGAAAAAAAATGGGGCTCAGAGGTGTACACGAGGTTGCATGTTAAGGATAATCTTAATTATTAACTAATCAACTTATATAGGAGCGTTATAAAGTTCCCTGTTTACCTTGTACTATACGTATATATAATTTTTAAGCAAATTACATACCTCGGCTCAGGTCGATAAGACACGACTAACGAGTCGACGTATAACAAAGTTCATTTATCGGATTTAGGAAACTCCGTAAAATCTGGAGCCCGTGTAACGTGGAGGACCAGTCAAAATTACCACCAACTTCGCGCCAGTCACTCAGACGACTCGGATAAAGATAATCAAAAGGAAATCAAAAGAAGCGGTGAACTCTGCGCGATGTACCGCTCGGATAGAGGGAGGGAGAGAGAGAAGAGCTATGGGCGGTCTGTCCAAATAAACTTTTTCCTCTATATATCCCCATAAGCTTTGATCCTGTAGTCCGCTCGGGTCTTTATGAAGAAAATTAAACAAATAGAATTAAAAAAGTTGCGAGAGATTGTCGGCGAAAAAATGTTGGGAAAAAAAAAAAAAACCATCAACCGAAAGATTTACTTTCCTTCTTTGGGTTTTATGAAAATTTTTATAAAAATCGAAAGAAGGTTATTTCCAGAGCTGAGTCTCGCGCACCGGTCGGAGGAAAAATCAGTGCAATCGCGTCGCAAATCGCATTAAACTGCAACAGCAGCGGCAACGGCAACGGAGGAAGTAAAATCCTTAGAAAGAAACTGCGATGCGGGGGAGTTAAAAGAGATTAAATCCACCCTCTCAACGCGTCGTAAAGCGTCGGAAAACTAATTTTGCAATGAACATTTTTAAGTGCTAAAAATGCCTTAAATTTATTTCTGCAATTAAAGCTATTTTTAAATATCGCATGCAACGCGTATTTTCATCGAACCGTTTTCCGCTGGGATAGCTGACTCGATAGGATTTACCTCCTTTCAATGACTCCATCTTTTTTTCTCCGTCTCCTCCGGAATTTTCAACCTTGGAGGAAAAAAAAAAAAAGAAAAAAGAAAAATGACGCACATTTGACACGTAGAGAAGTTACACTTTTTCGCGTATAGAAAACGTCGTGCGGTAGAAATGAACGAGGAGCATCGTTATAACGGGTGATGTGATAATAAAGGATTGAAAAAAAAAAAATGCACCGCAGGCGTAAATCATCCGTTCTAACTTTTTTTTTTCTCCGTTTCATTAATACATCCCGTACATGTGGATGTATATATATTCGAAAGATAGTTTGTTTTTTGTTTTATTTTTTTTCTCGTGTCTTTTTACGTCCTCGTAAGTGCTCGTCAAACGTCAGTTTTTACGAGCACCGGGCAACTCTTGGAATGCCTCTTTTGCTTCACCGTTGAAACGGCACCATTGTCGCGGACGTTGGTTTCGTCCGATCGCGTCGTCGCGTCGTCGACTACACCAAGGTGACGACGAGGAGAGCGATCATCGTACCTTCCGCGTCACCTGAGGGAACGAATCCTCCTCGTGGATTCGTACGTACCGAGGGTCAGGGACGACCTCGGGGACGTCGGTGTTACAACGGCGCTCTCCGCGCCGATTTCCGTTTCCAGATCGAGAGACGAAAATTCGCGTTACACTCGCCGCTACCGTGCAGTTTCGCCCGCGTACGAGGTACACGTCCCCGACAATAAGTCGACTATCCCAAGTAGGTTTATGTACCTACGTACGAAACTTCAACGAAGAGTTTCCCGCTTTACGAGGGGATGATGCACGTTCGTTATGTGGGTAATACCCAAGTTGGTCGGTCGCTCGCATTTCAACCAACTAGAATTTCATTACATTATTATGTGAAACTGAAAGTTTCTCCCTCGGTCGCGTAATGTCATTTCGCGTACTGTATAGATATGGAATTACACAAGCGTCTTTTTAACTCGATCAAAATTGATCAAGCAAAGCGTAGTAATTTCATTGTATTTGATTTTTTTTTCTCCGTTTTTCTCTCGTTGTTTTTTTTTTTTTTTTCTTTTTTTTTTTTTTCTTCATTCCGGCTCTCATGGTGAGCCAATCTTTTATTTCCTCCTTTGTGTCTGGTAAAAATCGTCCGAAGAGGGACTTTCTATCTCTTTTTCGCTCTCCGGGACGACGGAAAAGAAACAAAAAATCGAGAGGAAAAGAAGAAAGTAAAGTGCAGGACTATAAAGCGTTGCGAAGCGAATGAGAAAAGGACCAGGCGATCTCTGTGCGCTATTACATACCGGGTTGCAGGTAGTAAGTTTCATCAGCCGTCGTCCGAACGACGAATGGTATTGGTGCCCGTTGAGGTCACGTTATATATTTCCATCGGATAGCACGCAAAATTTAATCTCTCTCCGAGCCGGGATTTATCGACCTATTGTCCGTTTGAAAAAGTTAAAAGAAAAACGAAGGACCTGCAATCCGTTCTTTTTGCTTTTTCTTTTTCTTTATCAACTCGTGGCAACGGGATCGGGATTCGGTTGTTTTATTTCCAATTTCTCTCTCTCTCTCCATCGGCCCGAGATCGTTACCTGGACCCCCTCATCGTCGCGATCGCGAAAGATATTCGTCGATGACGGAAAAAAAAATAAAAATAGCAAAAAATGACAAATTGTCAGAGCGCGGAAAAAATTCCGGCGTATCGTACGTAGCCAATACATTTGTTCGAGAGGGATGATCGAAGCCAGGCGTCGGAAAACCGTCAAAAACAATAAGGACTCTCGACGTCGGCGACGGGATATTTCCCAGTTTGACGGGGGATCAGGTCGAAGAAATAGAGGCTCAACTTGACCGAGTGGTGACGGTAGCAGCGACCAAACCCTGGCGAGATTTTACCGTTTCGCTTTGTATTTTTTTTTCTCTTTCCATAGCTGAAAAATTTCTCTTCCGAAAGTTGACCTCTATTTTTATTCAGTTTTTTTTCTTCGCATCCCTCTCGAAACGTATACACACGCGTGCCACACAGGCGCAACCCCGCGCGACGGATCGTTTCAAACGAGAAAAAGACATTCCACGGTGTTTCCCGGAGTTTCCAAATCCTCCGTGTGGTACGTCTGATCTGCCGTTGTGTCGAAATATAGATATATATGTATATATATATATACGTGTGTGTTTATATGCTACCACTGCTGTTGCCCGTGCACAGGATATCCGTGGACGCCTGTTTTATTTTCTCGTGAAATCGCAACTTTTCCCGTCCGGCATCCCTTGTTTTTTTTTTTTTCTATTTTTTGCTTTTTTTATTGGCTTTTTTTTGTTTTTTTATTTTTTTTCTGCCGCAAGAACTATGTATACGATACAGTTGACAGAGACTACGTACGATTCGTAGTAAAAATCTGAAAAACGGATAATACGAAAAAATTCTTGAACTTTTAATCTTCTTGCGAATGAAAATAGTATAGTGATGAAAAAGGAGTTGAAACGGAATAAAATTTTCCTTAATTTTGATAAACAATTCAGTTTTGAATTCTCAACTCGGGATTTTAATCACTCCGATGAAATGCACGTTGAATGTCTTTGTGAAGAAGTTGAAGTTTGGCTTTTAAAAATAATGGAAAGAACATAATAGTGGTATCGTATAAGAATCCCCGCGGATCTGTTCGAATCTCACCGCGCCGCAGCGCATAGGTATCGTAATAACTTTGAGTTTGGTTATTATAATACTTACTATAGATGCTCGTATTTTTATAATTAAATTTTTAATATCCCCACACCGTTCATCCCCCATATCTTATACCTTTACCTATAGTAAAAGGTATAACGGCATCAGCAGCAGCGGCGGCGGCAGAAGAAGAAGCAGCGGGCACAGTCGACGAGATGAGTTTTCGCGAGTAGTTTTCACGTCCGTCCCGCAAGAAACAAAAGAAGATCTCTCAGGACGGTGGAAGGAGAGGAGGAGGCTCTCTTCTCTTTATAAAGAGAAAAAGGGGGGCGGGCCGGAGGATACAACTACCCCGTGGGAGAGGGTGATTCTGAGAACACTCTGAAGTGTTTATCCTTGAGATTGGACCTCCCGAGGGCCGTCTTCGTAATCCTCGCGGCAATCTCGTAATTCTCCTTATAACTTGCCTACTCGTATATACAGCCGCGCGAGCAGTCGGTAGGGGGGGGGGAGCATGAAAACCGCGAACATCGCTTCATTTTTCAACCACTCCCGAGCCGCCGAACCGAAACCACCCGGCGTACACCGAGTTCATACTGCAGGTCTTCGCCGAGACAATATTTTTCATTCATTTACGCCCCGAACCACCACCCTCCGTCCCGGTATCATGCAGACTTGATGAAAATTTTATCGCTCCGTACTTTTATTATATACAGCATCTGTGCTTACATAGCTAGCTAACCGGGCACATAGCTCGGTGCGTACTAAACGCGAGGAGAATTTTCTTTTCGAGATTTTTCTTGAATTAATACTTGTACGCGATCGCCAATAATTTTCTCCAACGAATGAGCTTTATTTCTCTACGAAGCTCGAGGAATCACCTCGCGGTGATCGCAGGAGGACAGTTCTGAACGAAATGAGCCTGAAAAGCGCGAGCAATTGAATGGGACGAGTTGTGGGGATTTTTTCATATCCTCCTCTTTTCTGTACCGTTTTTTTTTTTTTTTCAAGTTTTTTTTTCTCAAGTTTTTCGTTTTTCTTTTCGTTTCCACGTTCCTGGACGTATGGCGAGGAAAGATCGTACGTCGGAGATACTCGTTACCCACTTAGGAGCCCGTTCCAAAGCCCCCGAGATACCGCGAGGGGTACACCAACCGCGTATGTGCGTTCTACTTCGCTCTAACGAGAGGTAAAGCTTTCTAGGAACGACGACGCCACGTTCTCTTTCCCGATAGCGGCGAGTAGGTACTCATCTCCTACGTAAGGGTAGATACACTCGAAGTCTCCGACTCTTGCGGGGTTTGTCTTTCCATTCTCTGTCATTTTAACGGGTTTTCTTCGCTCAACTAGCCAGCTTCTCACCTTCTCTCTGGCGTTACGTACTTATTTTTTACCCAACGCCGCCCGTCGCCGCCGCGTCCCCCAGCTACCAACAGATTTTCCAATGCGTAATGGTACGAGGAGATGAAAGCTAGCTAACAAACGAAACACAGTTCCGCTGTACCTTTGGAAAAGTAGACGTGCCAATGGAGAAAAATAAAGGGTATCCTGTTCCAAAAAGTTGACGACCGTTCGGAACTCGGAATACGGAATGACAACTCGAAATCCGAGATCTCAGGAATCCGAATCTGAAAGCCGAATTGATCTTTCTATAATGTAATTGATCGAGTTATCGTCAATTTTTCACTTTTTCGAGCGGAAAAATTGCGATATCTCGATAGGAAAAATTCGTAGCTCGATATACTCAACGGATTCGTGTTCCTGAGGTCAAAATGCGTTGGAAAAGTGTCCTACAATTAATTTTGAAAATACTTTATTTTTTACCCAAAAATTGAAAAAATCCAAAGGGGTACCCCTTGGAGTTTTTTCGATTTTGGGGTCAAAAATCGACATTTTTCTAAATTGGGTTTTATATGTTATTCTTATGTATTTTGATCTCAGGAATTCGAATCTGTAAGCTAAATTGATCTATCTAGAAAATTGATCGAGTTATCGCCAATTTTTCGACCCAAAAAGCGAAAAATCAAGGATATCTTGATAGGAAAAATTCGTAGCTCAATTTACTCAACGGATTCGTGTTCCTGGGGTCAAATTACGTGGAAAAAGTCTCCTGCAATCGATTTTAAAAATACTTCATTTTCGGCCCAAAAATCGAAAAAATCCAAAGGGGTACCCCTTGGAATTTTTTCAATTTTGGGGTAAAAAATCAACATTTTTTTTCAGCAAGGTTTTTATGATATTTTCACGTATTTTGACCTCAGGAATCCGAATCCACAAGCCAAATTGATCTATAAATAAAATTGACCGAGTTATCGTCTATTCATCGCTTCGAAACGTACAAAATCTCGACGGGATTTATTCCTAACTTGATGCAATCGACGCCTACCTCACGCTTTAGTGATTCTTCGGCCATTTTGAAATTTATAAGGGTTAAAGTATAGCCGGAACGAACTAATATTATTTGGAATTAGAAAAAAAAAAATTCAAACACGGAGAGTTTTGAGAAAAGTGGAATTAAAATTTTCAAGATTATAATCGCACTTCACGGAGTTTTCATTTCTTGTTTTTAGTTTTACTTCCCTTTTATCCTCGATCTTCTCGTTTTATTTCGAACGCGGTCTCCGGCTTGTTGAAAGAAGGTTCCATCCTCTTTCGTACACCTATGTAAGCAGATATATACATCCTATGTGCATATGTATACTCGGAGTTGGAATCGCGAGAAAAATACTATATGTAGGTCCGAAAGGAAATAACCCCGCCAGCACAGTCGGGTAACTTCGCCACTGGGATTTAAACGTGGTCAAGATTACGATGAGAATGCAGAGAATATGCGAGAGTAAAAATAGGAATCTCAGGCAAAAGAATGAAGAATAGGAAGTAATAAAAAGTATGCGATTCGCCCGGAGCTAAACTGTAAAAATTTTCAAAACGATCGTGGTCTGCAGGAGTTATCAGCGTCGTGTATATGAAAAACGTCGCGTTTTTCTTCATCCCTATGTACATTCAAGTTACTCCGGCGTACACATATATGTACGTATATTTTATTTCAACCCATTCGCGTCAAAGGTGCGTTATTTTTTCCCTTTAAATTTTTTCATTCGGCAGATGTCCTTTATTCCGATGTTTATTAATGTGTACGCCTTTGCTCAGATTTACCTTTTTTTTTTTTTACATTTTTTTACATCGCATACAGTAACGAACACGACACGACTCCCGATAGTTTCGTGCTCAGCCATCAGCTTTCCGAAATGAAAAGGGGGAAAAAAATTGAAATTTAGCTGTGCAGGTGTGACAAGAAATCAATTCGAACCCAGCCGTCATAGCTATATTGTGTATAGGAAGTTCCCATCCGATTGGCCACTCCATTATACCGACGCGACGTTCGTTCGCTGTCCATTTCTGATTGGCACTTTTTAAAAATAATTCTCAAGTCGCGAACGGACTTCGATCGGAAAACTGAATTGACGATTTTTTCACAAAGCTATGACGAAATAGAGAGACTGAAGTTGATTTCGATCATATCCTGCACCGTGTTACGTACGAATCGTAAGTCTGTGTAACGTACGCGTCTCTTCGGCCGGAGTGCCCGCGTTTCTTCGTCTCGCCGCCGCGCCGCGATCTACTTTTTTCTCTCCTTCTCTCCGCTGAGCTCACTTTTTTCTCTTTTACTCGAGGTAAACGTAAGGAAATGAAATATTCAGGTGCGCGCCTCGCAAACCGCGTGCGACCGCCCGCCCCATGCCTGCAGTAACGTACGAAATCACGAGAGAATTCGGCGCAAGCGGATCCTACGTAACGTGCAGGGTGCATGCATACATATACCTAACCTACTCCCGATCCTTTTCTTCCGTTCTTAGAATAAAGAATAAGATATTTACGTACCTTTGTGCATCTCTGCCAAGAGACTTTGTCGAAGGTAAACGCGGGGGATAGGGTTCGTTGATGCAGTCCATGAATATAAGTAGGGAATATTTTATAAGGATAGACCAGATCGATCCTTCGCCAATTCTACCGCGTCCGTAGCCTGGGTGCGAAAGGACGATTGTTCGAACACCTTAATTAAAAATCAGACTCAACGATATTCCGAATGCGAATATCGATAGCGTGCGAAGAAAGAGCTCGTTCCGTTTTTGAAAAAAGTGACTTTTGATCAACGATCCTTGGCGATTCTTCCCTGAGAGAATTCCTTTTATAAAATTAACCCTGAATAATTCAGTTATCGAGTATAAAATCGTCTGGGAATTTACGCGATACACGCTCACATTGGATATATATTCTTTTCAGAATGAATTTTTTTACCAGATGTACGATAATCGACGGGGTTCTAATTTTAATTTTTTTTATCCACCGAGAAATTGAACTCAACAAAGCGTCGGACGAACGCAGGGAGGTCCCGGACGTGGTCGGTGCGGATGAGATGCTTTCACGCGACCCGATGAATGACGTAATTCGAATATATTCGCCGCGCTGTAAAAACCTCCGTTCATAAAATGCGGGGCGCCGACCGGGTCTCCGGGGCCATGTGTTTCAAGTTCTCTGCTCTAAGGTCCAACAGTATCGCGGTTGTTTGCCATAGAGAGACGCGTTGCGCCGGTTCCCAGAAGAAGATCTGCCCCGAAGCTCGGCGACGAGCCATCATATTCTAGTATATACACTTCTATGTGTTCCTTCTTTTACTTTTTACTTTTTTTCTCGAGAGATGCGAACAGGAAATTCCAGGACAACCGTCATCCGCCTTCTCGATCGTACTCGGGATTTGTTACTCGCGTAAGTCTGCGTTCGAGAAAGAAAATATCACGTAGTGCTAAATGTTCTTGCTAAAAATAGAAAATCTCAACACCGTTCAGCTGGATTTTCGAAGCTCTCGGCCGTCGGATTCTCCATTTCGAAAAAGAGGAGAAGAAAAAAAAACTAGCGAAGGAAGAACAGACGTCTGCGATTTCCAGGACGGGAGTCTTTTCTTCTATTTTTTTTTTTTATAAAATTAGACGAGCGAAAATTGAGCTCGTTTAACTTTTCTCATAAGCTCGATAAACAGTCTGAAAAATTGAGGGAATTTTATATCGCCAAAATTAGACGGTGCGGGGTCTCGACGTTTACTCGAGCTTACAGTGGTCGAAATTAAGTCGTTAGATGAGACCGTAGGACGGCTGCTGTCTAGGTGAAGCTTTGAGACGCGCGCGCATAGTTCAGGTAATACGGCTACTGCGGAGTGAGAGAAAAAGAAAAAGATATACGCCAGAAGCAACAGAAACTCGGTAAAAGCAGCTCCGAGGAACATATTTTTTTTCTCCCCCACGAAGTAATATGCGTCTTGTTTTGCGGGAGTAAGTAATAAATCTGACAACGGGTGGTAACATTACTTCCTCTTCTTATTTGTCCGTAGTATTTTTCCCTCAATTTTATTTTTTCTTCTACTTTTACTCTCCTATGTATATCCCACTTCTAGCTAAAATACCACGCCCGAGCTGTGCAGATATTTGCCCTATTCCTAACAAACCACACGTGCGTCGCGCGTATACCTATACCTATGTACGTACAAACGTATCTATGTATACCTACTCATCTTTGTATACATAAAGGTAACGCGACCGAAGTACTTTGGAGAACGGGCGTCGGGCTCGCCCGACTAAAGATTTAGTGTTCAGTGCTCGGCTTTAAGGTGTCAATCTTCGTGGAGAACGTATAAAGATGCAGTTGCAATGTTTAGACTATGGAGTCAAGTACGTGGCTCGGCGTCGTAAATGTTTCAATAATATTATAAACAGACCGTGGAATTTTTATGGACTGGTTGAAAAAATATGAGAATAAGATTCTATTTTATTCAATTCTTCGTTATTTTTCTTGGAGCGGTCCGAAGAAGTTTCCCAATTATTGATTACGACGAGATTTTTCGAGAGACACAAAGCAAAATCTTGGATTACTCGAAAAATCCATCGTTTTTTTACCTTTATTTTAACGTCTGATTTTGGCGTCAGTCGTTTTGAAGTTTGGTATATACATAAACTTTCAAAGTTCTCGAAAATCAGCTTTCTAGGAACGTTAATCTTGAGCAATGGGAAAATTATCCTCAAGCTGATTTTACAGAAATTTTTTTTCATTGACAGTCATACAGTTTCTGGAATTCGGCTATTTTTTCGAACCAATTTACTAAACCTATACACATCGATGAAAAAGAGTCGGAAAAATCTTCAGTGAATAGAAGCGAATGAATTGTTCCCAATTTTCTCTATCGAATGTGATTTTTTTTTTTTTTATTTTGCTTTTTTAATGTCCCCGGTTCGAGAGGAGAAATAAAACGAAATCGAGCATACGTCATCGTATGTGTACCGCAACTATGGGAGTTCGGTGACGTTCCCTGACGACGCGATGGCTTTGACAAATTAGATTCTTCTTTTTTCGATCGGTTCGATTTTTAATTTTTTTATTTTTCCATCCCTTCTTTTGAACGAGCGAGGACACATCGTTTATTGAAAATCTACACAGTCCGAAAGTCGAAACGGTTGACGTGTTGCACTCGCATTGATTGCCAATAATTTCATTACTCTCGGTATATTCCTGATGAGTAGTTTTCAATACTAATTCAATCGGCGTTGAATACCTAACTGACGTATTCGATAACCCCCCCCCCCCCCCCCCCACGATTTTTGACATCTTTTCTTTTTTTCTACAAATACATATGCGACAAATTTATGTACAGACACAAAAATGGAGATGACATCGTCGAACGAATTGAACGAAATGAAGAAAATCGCGATGCGCTAACCGAGGAGATTCTCGTTCTCTGGACACGTGTAACATTGCGAAACTTCGACGATCGAGGGGACCGTGAGAGATGGCAGAACAGACGTGGTTTATGGGTATCGATATCTCGGGAGAGCGTGGATTCGCGCAACGCACGACTAAAACCTCCTTTGGCAGTCCTCGCTGCACGCATGCTTGCACGTGGGCTCCGATTTCTTCGTACGACGATCGTCCCGTCCACCTTCCGCATCTCGATCCTCTCGCGACCGCCGCACCGCAATCCATGGGAAACGAGAACTGCACTTTGTTCTCGTGAGATTTCTCATACGCGACGTACCTATACGCTACGCTTTTACGTCTCACCCTCCTTATCATCTGTGACTCGTCTTTTTTCCAGCGCCAAAATTTCTCGCAGCAAATGAGAGGATTGAAATATTTCGACGAGTTCGTTCACCCGCGGGTGTCTAAAAATTTCGTAGAAGAGACGCTCGGTGCAGGTGAAACTCCCGGCCGACCGAATTGGCTGGGGCGTCCGATGAAAATTGTAAATGTCATCCCGGTTCTATATTTAAAGTCGCGTCACGTCGTCGGTCGAGGTTTGATCGTATAATAGGTGGACCGCGATCTATAGCTAACGTGTCTATTGTATATCAGGAAAGTGCAAGACTCGATTAACGTGGGCAAAAATTGAACGCTTGTTCACGTTCCCAGACGCACGAGCGTTGACAAAATCAAAGGCCATTGATTTAGGGAAAGTTGTAATAAGGGAATTTCTCCGAGGTTGATCAGCTTCTGGAAATAGTTAAAAATAAGATGTCACAGGTTTCCCTGTACAAACAGAGTAACGTGTAAAAGATTTAGTGGCGCATTTGTCTCTCCGTCATTTCCCGGCGTGCAGCTATTGCAGCAGTAGGATGTATGGCACCCCGTTCACATATATTACATCCACTGTGCCCGAAGAAAATAGAAGAATAATAAAACTCGAATCCTGTGGCAACAGAACTTCCATTTCGAACGCTCTCATTATATTCTCTGGCCGACGAAAAAACTTCTCGGAATTTTCCGCGTGATTACCGCATCAAAAAATACTTCGTAAGACAGAGAATTCAACTGGTCGCAAAAAACGCATTACGTATTCCAATTAGCTATACATGTACACCTCGATCATCCGCGGACGGAAATATTTCCCACGTTATTCGCGAAAGTACGATACAACGCCATCCCCACAGTCGACGTCGCGGGGCGTACGGATGTTCGAAGCGACAAAGCATCTTCGCGAAATGAAACTGGCGCTGGATTTTCCACGTTATAACGGATCGAAACGCGGGGAATTGAAATATCGGAGTGGTTGCCTCGGAGTCCGTGGAATAGGTGTACGGGGGTGATGTATACCTATGTACACGTAGAGACGTGGAACGCGACGGGGACGGGGAGGGGGGGTCGGAATCGAAATCGGTCGATTTTCGGGGGCGAGGATCGGGAGCCGGCTCTCCGGTAATCGCGACAAAGAAGGTTTCGCGGGTCGATTGGCGGCGGCGGGGAGGCGGACGAGCCGCGTCCTCCTTTTGGCGCAAAACTCCTTCCGCAATCATTCCTCTGACGTGAACGTGACTGAGATTCCTGGAATACCGTAGTACCCCGAAGACCACGGAAGCCCATTGTCAAGTATCCGCCGTACCCTACTGCCGACGACGACGTACGGGTGATCCCGGCATCCCGGCGTATCACGCGTGCGTTTCGAGCTCCTCTTACGACGCCGTCGTAGCGCCCCTAGATTTATAAGTGTTCGTTACGTAGCTACACGGATACCCCAATCCCGTATTAGCAGATTAGAGGACACAATGCCCGGCTTATAAAGATCGGTATTCCGAGCCTGTCGAACCGAGAGAAAGTACCTCCAATCCGATCTCCGCTGGGGGAGGGGGGGTGAAAAGTAAACGGACAATAAGAGGAGGTAAAAAAATCTGGAGGAAGATCGCGGTGATTCGTTGGAAAAAAAAAAAGGTGAAGGTGAAGGTTCTCAAGGTGCAGGGGGGAGTCAAAATTGTCGTATTTTCCGCGGCGAAGCGACGCGCGTCTCGAACGAGGTGAGGTCTCGAATGAAAGCCGCAACGGAAATAAGAGAAAAGGAAAAATGTCGCATCGGTCTGCGGCGGTCTCTCTTTCTCCTTCCAAACGAGGTACGGTACGAGCTATAAAATAAGTAATCCAGCTGAGGCCGTACGATGTACACGCAGAAGCCGTAGCAAAGCATCGTTGCACCGCACGAAGCGGAACGCGACGTCAACCCGACAGAAGAGCGCGCGGAATGGCGTCGACGTCCATTCGATTCAGCGTCCCGTCGCCACCGTCAAGAATTGCCAATTCCGACGTCAATACACAAAACCACCCCATATCGAGTCGTCATCGACTCACTTACTAACCGTTAATTATTCTCTCCTTCGATAATTTGTCCACGTACGCGCACCTCGGTATCGAAGGAATAAATTTAGCCTCGTTTGACCTCTTGACCCGACGAACCTCCGACTTCCTTTTTTACGCACAGATCAAGGTTCCGCTACCCGTATAAAGATTCCAATCGAGCGTATGAACAAAATATTCCAAAAGGCTCCAGATTTCATTTTTCCTTCATTTTTTTGTTTTTTTTTTGGTTCAGTTTCTTTTATCGCATTCCGTCGCGTTCGCCCCGGCAAGACTTTTCTCGAGGAGGTGCAAAACCACGAGGAGAACGAACCCGGCGCCATTTATTTATAGCGACGTCGGGTATACGCATCGAGGTGCGTTTATGCGTTCATTATTCGATATCTATTGGTTTTTTTTTTCCCTCGTCTTTCGTTTACTTTATTCGGCGAGTATGCACGATGCGGATGTTACGCAGAGGGGGGGGAGTGTGTGTGCCGCGGCGTTGGCTGCCGGAACGCGAACACCCGCCGTCAAAATATTTTTGATATATATATTTTATCGGAAGCTCGTGCCTGCGAAATGCCTGGTATCGCATGAGCCAAGTGAAATATTTACCGTTTACGTGATCGGAGAAGCCAAAAGCCTATTTTACTCTGTGCAGGATGTAAGAGTTTATAAGATATGTGTACAAAAGATGCTCTCGTACATCACATTTGCTCTGTACACATCCACATCCTCTTCAGGTATATCGTGCGTTCCGGTGTAGTAATATTTGGCCCGTTCGCCTGGACCTTCTCTGCAGTCGATGATGACGCGAGAAAAGTTGAAAAATTTATTGAAAAAAAATCAATCGAACCACCGATTGATCGGCTAATGGTTCAGATGTTTACACGACTTCGTTGAAAATAAACGAACGAATTTTGAACGCGAGAAAAAATTCTGCAATTTTCGTATCTCGAGAAGGAAGAAAATGGGATTTTGTTTTTTTCCTCATCTCATGTAACGTAGAAATATAAAACCGTGTTGCGAATTAATATAATTTGTACCATTCTTTTCATTTTCATTCTCAATTTCCTCATTCGTGTTTAATATCTTCTTTTTTTTTTTTTCTTTTAATTTTATTTCACTTTTTAATTAATTCGAAAAATAAATGGACTAGAATTACGCAGGAACGGGATAACGACCCCCGCATTTGGGGATGTACCGTGTAGTAGTTTTTTTTTTTCAGAAATCATTGAGTTTAACGTACATTACGTCGCTGCAGGTAATTGTTTAGTAGCGATGGAGGTCATAAAACACGTAAAGTGCGAGGAAAAAGGAAAATAGAAATAAATAAAACGGAATGATGGATTTCGATGCAAATCGTCGAAAATTAAATGGCCTTCATTCAAACGGTCGATTTTTGATTCTTCATAGAATGAAAAATACTGAGATCATCGTAGAAGTTTGCGAAGATTATATAGAATGGTTGTGCGGTACGTAGTCAGAAAAATTAGATTTTCCTTTCGGCGACAACAATCTAGAACCAAAATCTCTTAACGATCACTAAAATCCGAAATTCAAGCAGTTTTTTCCCAGTCGCGCTAGCCATAGATAGACTAATATAAATTTAATAGGAGCGAGCTCGCGGGAGCTGAAGAAAAAAGCAGTTCAGCCGTACGTATATGAAATAAAGAAAACTGCGGGCGGTAAGAGAAGCTAACTCGATTCGTAGCAATATCGTCTAACGAGGTAATATGAGATAATCGGAAAATTAAAGTAACAGGCAGTGATTTTCTTGAGTGCGACTACGCCGCTCCGGAGTATCACGTAGCCTGAATACATACAGCGATTACGGAAACCTCGTATACTTTTCCCATTTGAAAAAACAACGCGTCGTCCCACCAATTTTTCCAAAGGCGTCTCCCACGCTACGTGTACGTACATACCCCGCAAACGCCGGTGGCGTACACACTTACGAGTATACGTGCGATATACCTGCTTAAGAATTGCAAGCTCCCGCGTACCCCTCGCACTCTTGCTCTGCGGTGGGTTGGAAACCCAACGGCCTACGCTTCAATTACCTCCTTATGCCAAAGTTCTCGACTACAATGGCGGTCCTGTTTCGTTTCTCGGAAAGTGGCGGAGGACCGCGGAGACGATGGGCAGAGGTTGGATCGTTTTTCCCCCTTTTTCCTTATTTTGTTCTACTTTTTCTTTTTTTTTCTCTTTACTCCTCGGTCTCCGCTCTCCTTTCCTCCCCGACTCCCGTCGGACATTTTTTCTCTCCGTCGCGCTCCCGTCGCTCCTCAGCGCTTTCTCTTCCTCGGATTCCCCTTTTGTTTCTCTCCTCTCTTCACTCCCGCGCCACGGTCAACCTTTTTCCTCTTCTCGTCCTTTTTTTCGCCTTCGGTCCCATACGCCGAGGCACCCCGAGGTACTTTGAGCGCGGTAATTCATTCCTCGCGCAGGTTGCGCGTGGTAGTGCGGAGCCCCCGTACATTTGTTCCTTTTCGCAGATCATTTTACTAGCGGAGCCGACTTATTCGTATCGGCCACGCCGCTAGGTATGGGCTGCTTCCGCATCTCCGTATACCCTGAAGCTATACGCGCTACGTCGCTTCCGGGAATTTATGGACCACACGGTGTCGTTTGCCGCTCTTGTTTCAATCCTCTTGGCGCAGATTCACTACCGTTGCCATACTTACAGTATACCTTGTACCTTGTACCTTTACCTATACCGTTCTCCGACTCGCGTGACCTCGCGCCCTTTTACCTCACCAACATCTAGTCGATTTTTCTTTAGCTACGGGGAAGCCGGGTTAGCCCCGTTTTCTTTTTCGCACCACCTCGTCGGCTGATATCGTATTCTCTCAGCTCGCGCTCTCCGCATCCGAAAGTAAAATTATCGGCGGACCTCTTTCCCGATCGCTAAACCGAAGAAAATTTCAAACATTTGTTTTTTTCGCTCGTCTCACGAACGATCGTTTTCTCCTTTCTTTTCATAGAAATTATTTCGAAATAATGCGTGTCAACCTTATTCCTGTCGGTTACACCGCGCGCGTGATATAATTGTCTTACGAACGCATTCAGCGCCTTGAACCGGTAAAAAGTTTTATATACAATGCGCTTAAACGGGTGTATTAGTCATTCGGGAAACGCGCGCGCGTTCTTACTATACCTTTCTTTTGTTAAACGTTCTAAACGAACTGGTTCACTTTCGAAATCACCGTCCACACTGACGATAGCTTACAATTCTCTACGTCGCGTTCGAATTGTATTTATCGTTCGAACTCAATGATTACGATTCGCGTATCGTTTTTATCCGGAGAAACTTGTAGGCTGAAAAATTTGATAATTTTGCTCTCGGGAGTCGTTCAATTTTTACTCACGCTCCGCGGTTCGTTCGTCCGTGTATAATTATATGTATATACCTAGATATACACGTATTTGCTGCAGTTAGTTTTTCCGGGAGGTTGAGTCGCGGAGTTTTGTAAAAGTGGCTGTCGCCCGGTTCGCGTCATATTAATGCACAGCGCCGGATTCTATATATCCAGAGGGGTGAGAGAGAGAGAGAGAGGGAGAGAGAGAGTCAAGCATGTTCTCATTAACGCTTTGTTTAACGAACTTAACTAACCGTTGCGCGGAGCTCTGCAAGTCCGTGAAAGTCTAGGAAGCCAATATCTGTGTAGTTGTGACCGGGCGTCGACGTGTACGTTGTCGTCGCGTTTTGTTGTCTACCGTGTTGTTAACGGCAACTAGCTTTTGTCTGTTAACAGTCAACAGCGTCGGCTGGGTTGTATACATATATATATATACACAGAAATAGAACTTGGCGAACTGTGATCTTTGGGGAACGAGAGGAACGAAGAAGCGAAAATCTTCGAAGCATTCATTAACGTTCCAAGGATCCACCCGTCTCTCCCGGGAGGAAGGGAGCTACGAGGCGGACGAACGGAAAAGAACGAAAAAAATCAAAAAGCAAAAACTTCAATTTTTTTCGCGATTCGTTTCGTTGAATAATTAAAACACTCCATGTACCGCGACGGATCGAGCCTTCGAACGAAGACGACCGCGGAGCTAAGGGCGAAGGGTGTAAATAAAAAAGGGATGGAGAGAAGATAAAAAAAAATATATATTTTCGGCGGATTCGATCCACCCGCAGCCCGCATGTTTGGTATAACAGGTGTACGAGGAAGTTCGTATTAAATGTCCGCTCCTGGCCGGGCCCCGATCTTTTGTCTGACGAATTACTTCACGGTGTAACTCCTCGCATCAAGGGTGTTTTATGGTGGTGCGATACTAGGGAGGGATGAAAAATGAAACCCTTTGATCGCACGGTATATATATATATATGACACGTATAGGCATGGGTACGCGCGTATATATATATGTAATATAATTCCGTCGCAATCACGGTGGGCACTTATAAATGGAGAGGTGTAATTACGTGCGAGGACTAGGGGAGCGAGGGGGTTCGAGAACGAAGGTGCGTGCGATGCGTGTGCACTGCAGGTATCGTCGCCGCGACTCTGTACGTGGCGCGTTCCGGCATTCTCCTCGCAAGGAAACCACGTTGAATTCAACGCCGTTGGTATAGGTGTGTGTACGCGGGAGCGATGTACTCGTAACGAGTATGTAAAATGATCAGCGCTTGAAATGATCCAGTTTTGTATTTTATATATTACCTCCTCGTTGTTGGTTTTTTTTTTCTTTTTTTTTTCGTTTTCCTCTTCTCCCCGTTCTTTCGAAACTACACGCTTATATTCCACGGTATTTTACTCCCCTGAAGCGCGATACGCGCAAACCTGTTTATACTCCTGTTGGCTCACCTGCGCACCTGCGGGACCAGGGAGGCGCGTGTGGTCACAAAAGGTGTGAACCCTAGGCTACCGGTGGTCGCTTATAGTGTCCTCCGTTGCTTTCAACTTTGGGGACACGGGAACGTGAAAATATACCGCGCTGAGAAAGTACACGCTCAGGTATTACACGTTGCGTGTGTAATGAACACGGTGTTTAAAAACGCCGCTAAGGAGCTCCGGGAGAACGAGGTGCCGAGGGGAATGGGATGAGGTGGAAAAGTAGGTGTGGTTTTTTGGAATTCCTGTGGAAGCTTCTTCGATAAGCCAGAATACTTCTTTGGTTATTCCTCTGGGTGAATAGGTGCGGGTAAAAGATCCGTTTTCCCCTCATTTTATTTTTCTTTCTCTCTTTTTCGAGAGCCGCGGTAGGTATGAGGCGTGGGAGTTTCCAGTCCCGTAGAATGAAGAAGAAAAGCAGGACTCTTCGCAAAATTTTTCAACCACCGGGGACCATTCAACCGGAGTTGAGATACAGGGGGAGGTCCTTAGGGGTGTATGTATTTGTATTACTTTCTTCTACTTCTACTTCTTCTTCTTCATCTTTTTCTTTCATTTTTCCTTTAAAATTACTCGAGCGTTTCATGGCGGCACCCGCGTCTTCTTCTCGCGCCAACGTCAAAGCGGTCAGTTTCTCCGGCAACCCCTCGGATTCCAGGATTTTCTTTACTGCGAATGAAAGAAGTTTTCCGTCCGCAAACAACTCGCCGCCTCCGTCGAATGACGTGCTCCATCCACCGCGCCGCCGTGCGCGTCTCGCTTCTTATACCTTTCTTATACGCGGTATTCTTGGAAATTAACAGGTAATAGACGTCTCTTTTTTTCTTACCTTTTTTTCTTACTCTACCCCCATACGTTGCGCGGTTACGCGACAGTTTTATGCGTCTCTTCCTTTTTTTTCTTTTTTTTGCCTGGAAAAGTTTGCGGTGAGAAACTAGACTTTTCTCACGAATTTATTTAGAGGGTAAAATTCAGCCGATCGCATCACGATGGAAACAAAATAATCTGTGTACAGAATCGACGTCCATTCTGACTTATTTTTTTTTGTTTTTTTTTTTGATACCGAAACGCAATCTCTTCGACGCGCGGTAAACGGTTGTCCGTAATGGGGTGAATATTTTCTTGAAACGCGATGGATAATTTCTCGAACGTGTATACAGCGGTGAGGATAATTGTCGCGCTGAGGAATTTGTGGCAAAAAAATCAAATTGAATATCGAAGTCTGACGGGGGTAATTGGAAATTCGATTTTTTGCGGAGACCTTTAATGGAATACGGGGCTGTGTTGGTTGCACGCGTTCCGCGAAGAACGAGGCCGTCCTGACCTCGAATTAAATTGTCAGTCTCCGGCATTGATCCCGGCGTTTGTGGAAAATTCTGACTCGTAGAACCAGCAACGCGCGTGAACAGATATCGCTATACGCGACGCGATACTCGTACACGTTCTTATTCAAATATCTACACGCTCCAGTTGCTGAGGTACACGAGTTTTAACGTTCGAAGCGGAGAGCGGTATACACCTAGTTGAACGCCGAGCGCCAGGAGCAGAAACATCAACGGCAACATTGGCGACTCTCCTCGTTTCTCGTTTCTCGTTTCTCGTATTATTATACCGCAGCGAAACATCTCGCGGAGCGAGTGCGTGCCACCAGTCGCTCGCGGGTTTCTCGGCTTTTCTCTGAGTAATTGTCGTAATAAAGCTCGTCTCACACAGAGAAAATCTCGCGGACAACCTTCCGGAGGACTTGACCTGCGACTTGATTTACAAGCCCTGTCGTCGGCACGGACGTCTCCTAATTTAAAGTTCCCCCGCAGCTCGCGCGCGGGGTCAAAATTCCGAAATTCGCGCGTCATCTTCGTGGAAGCGAAAGGAAATGAATCGGAGGTCCTTCGAATTTTGGGTAACTTTTTAACCCGGGAAAATCACCCGTCGATTGAAAATTTTACGAAATTCGACTCCGCCGTTGTGAATTCGGCCTCAAACGAACGCAGCGCGCGCCTCTTTTTCGAACAATATGGTATATGCCGTGAATACGTTTACACGGGTATCAACGGTGTGGGTGAGACGGGTAGAAGGTATGCGTGCGCGAGGAGGTAAGGTAACGGCTTCGTAGGAGCGGCGGTATAAACCGGCTTGAAGAAAACCAACGGCGTCGGAGTCATCGCGCAACGTCTGAAAAGATCGTAGGGCGCACGGATTGCGAGCCCGCGAGCTTTACGTTGAAAACGCGCGAAATGAGGAAACAGCTGGATATATAAACTCGGGACTGAGAATCGACTGCGAAAATGGCGCGGGCGCGAGAAGCCCGGAGTAAAGTGGGAGGAGGGGAGGGAGGGGAGGGGAGGGGAGGGGGTTAAACTTATTTGTGTCCCGGTAATATATAAGGGTCAAAATTGGTTAGGAGCTACAATTGCCCTCGGGATCGCACGCGATGGTTCTATGGATACGTGCGGAAGATTCGGTATAAAAGAGCCGGGACCAAGATTCCGGGGATATCCGAAGAGCACGGGAAATTCATCAGACCCGTGAACACTCTTCCCGTCCTTATATCGCTGATCTTTCCGTTGCGCGAGGAGATGGAGAAGGGGTGGGGAGGAGGTCACGCCGATTAGGCAATCGAAACCCAGGTGCCGGTTTTCCTCGAAACAATCGCACCTCGTATACGCGTACAGTTATTTCGTTTTCTCCGGGCTTCGAATCTCGGAAATTGATTTTAAGGAAGAAAACTTTTTTTATCGCTCCGACGGATCTCCGGGGTCTTTCGGGGCGAATGAAATCGCGGTTACATTTGCATCGGATGCATCGAGGTGTTGAAATAAGTCAGCGGATTCGGAAACGATGAAATAACATATTCCCCCCTCCGGATCCCCGGAGTCTACGAGGTCAGTTATTCGTCGGAATCCGGCGGAAACTCGGTAAAAGAATCGAATGAAAAGCAGATTTTCGAAACCCAATCGCGTTCCCCCGTGTACCCCTCGTTGGAATCCGACGAACCCTGACCGTTCCGTGCTCTGTAAAATCCCGAGCGGATTATCGCCTCCGACGAAAAAATGTGCGCCTCCGAGTTCGCCATTTTTTGAGGGCAACGTCGATTACCGAGAATTTGAATCCGGTCGGAAACCGAAACTCTTCCTCGAACCGATCGCCTCTCGACGAGATCCGTCCGAGTCTAAAAATACGAGACAACTAATCGTAAGACTGGGAGGGAAAAAAGAACGGCGGTTCGAACATTAATGGATCTGTGTAGAAATCTGTTCCGAGTGACTCCGAAATCGTAGGAGTCGAAGCCCGTCATCTGACAATGAGTCGTGTCGAGCTGCAGGATCCGGATAAGGAAGGCCTCCGACGATCCGAGAAACTTTTGACGTGTATCGCGGGCGCGCGCGCGCGCACGATGCAGATGAAAAGATCCGCGCCTTTCTACGCCAATGTAAAAACTGGGACCGGTGTGACGGGTCTGCAGATGCGAGGCCCCGATGGTCGGCGTCGTCCTCGACAACATGTGGTCGAAGAGGTGATTGCTTCTTGGACGTTATTTGGTCTTCAAAGTTACCGAGGTAGCCGACCGAACAAATCCCGAACAACTTTCCAATTCTCGGGGTACCCCGCCGATGGAATTTCGGTTGATGTTTCATTTTTCCTTTTTTCTTTTTCTTTTTGTTTTTTTCTCTTTTATTTCCACCCTCCCGATCGCTCCGTCCCTTTTACTTCTTTTGTCTTTGGAGCTTCGGCTGTACCGGGATATCAACTTCTACTACTTCTGGCCAATTTGTACTACTTTTCTATACGTATGAGAAATTGATTCGGTAAATAGAAAATTTGGAAGTGGAACTCGATATTGAATTTGAAAAAAAAGGGCGATAAATCCCGCTATTATACTCGATCCTTTTTAATATCTGGATTTGCAGCCGAGCTATGTCCAGACTGAGTAATTTCAGAAGTTGGTCGGATCATATCAGACAGAAGCCAGGGAATTATTTCGCCTCTTACAAAGTTCATTCCGGTTAATCTGTAGTAAGAAACTAAACTAAACAACTTTGAAACAACCAAACTTCGTACGGAGACCTCATACAATATACATACTATACGTAAATCGTCGTCATTTCTCTATATAATCTCGTCATATCTTCGACAAAACGGCTGCAACTTGCGGTTTCGTGCTCACTTCGGCAAATGTATGACGTAAAATCTAAGCGCTCCGTACTTCGGTTAACTCTGTAGCGTTTGACCGTAAGTTGGTTTTTTTTTTTTGTTTTTTTTTCTTGTATTTTTATTCTTAGCTCTGCAATTAAATTATTTTCCGAGACGCGTCACCGTTAATAACCCTTTTGTCTATCGAGCGTCGTGATCCCCTTCGGGACACAAAGGGTCCTGAGATTCTACGTTTCCAGACGCGATAAATCCGACGGTTTAATCGCGTGGTACGAAGTGCACAGGAGCAGAGGAGTCAGTCGCGAGAGATAAACTCCGGAGTTGGATATCTCCCGAGGGTGAGGGGCCGCGGGGGGCGACGGGGCGACGGGGGAGAGGAAGGAGATGGAACAGTTGAAACTCGAGATGAAGATCGAGAGAGGGACAAATTTTGAAGAGCGTTCAGCCGCTGTGGACACATTTCGTGATTTTTTTTCTTTCAGTTTCGATCGTCTGTTCGCTCTTTTTATTAGTTTTTTTTTATTCCTTTTTTCTTCGGTCTACTGGAATCCTCTTCGGGCGCGCTGGAATTAGCGCCTTTTCCAGTCGATGATTAAAAATGCATTAAGCCACGGGGACGAGGACGGGGCTGGATTTTTAATTTTCACTCACTGTCAAACCAGCCGAGCCTTCGCATAACCCGTCGACCCCGTATAATTGCGTTTTCGACGCCCTGCAATTCGATTATCGGTTTCTGTCCCCGTTACGCGAATATCCACCGTTGCATTATCGCCCAACGCTGGCTGAGACGTGATCCGCCAACTTTTATTCGCACCGGATTCAACCGAGCTCCGTTTGCGACGCGGAGTCCCTTTTTTTTTTTGAAATTTCGTTGTATGTTTAATACGACCGACCGTTCTCGCGTTTCTTTCTCTCTCTCTACCTTTTTTCCCCCGTTAAACGTTTCAAAGATTTTACTTCCATTCTCAAAGAATTCAATTAAAATTAGGCTACCCCTTTGATTAAATTTTACCAAGCGGAAAAGGTAAAAAAAATTAACTTTTCCGATTAGGCATACGTACCAAATCCCTCGAGGAATCCTCATTTCTGGGGTTAAGCTGGGTTATATAATACTGTACAGGGAGAATATAATGCGGGGATATCTGTCAAAAGTTCTCCTTTGTTCGACTCGCTTCTACCATGTGAAGACGTTTTGAGAAAAAAAAAGAAAAAAAAAAAAAAGGAAAAAATTACAACAATAATAATAACGCAAAAAAAAAAAAAAACTAGATATAAATTCATGAATTCATGTCTACGTCGACGGTACGGGGAAAGTTGGGTAACGAGTGTCCCACAGGTGCAGAAATGGACACGGGGTTAACCTTTGGCCGGTATAATTTTTTATCTCCTTTTCCCCCCCGCCCCGCCCCACTCCTTTCTTTTCACTTCTATTTTATTCAGCGTTTTTTCCTCTCCCCCTCCGATCCGAGGGACGGAGGATTTTTTATTTCGTCGAAAGAGACGAGCGACGTAAACGGGTGGAAAAAAAACGATTTTCATCCCCGAGGACTCTTGTTGTTGTCTCGCGTCGCGTCGACACCTACCGAACACGGGGTAGTCGTCTGTATTGTATAGGTAATTGTTTTGCGGTAATAAGGTTCAATTTATGCGAAACAATTTCCATGGGCCGTGTCGGAATTGCTGCAGCGTTTGCCGGTGTACAGGGGATACCGTGGCAAACTATAATTTTCGCCCTAATAATAATAACGTACGGCAGTTAACCGGCAACCCTTAGCAGAAATTTTGTATAAAATTTTGACGTTTAGGCTGGGGGATTAGGCTTTCAGACCTCTTCCGTAATATCCCGAATAGAAAATCGGAGCTACTGCTTCTACTGTTGCTCGTCGGAGACTGCTATACTTTATTATAGCGGGTCTTTCACATGCTTCGTCATCTCGTGGAACGGCGTTCCTCGCGTTGATTGCCCCGTGATTCGTCGTAAAATTTAATTAAATACCGCTCGCCGAAGTGGTGTTCGTACGTCGCAGAGGGCCTCGACAATACCGGGGGCCCACTTCTTTCAATTGACGCTTTCTCCGCGATTCCTTTTATTCCTTTTATTTTTCTTCTCTCGTTTTTTTTTTTTTCTTCTGCTTCGAGAAACCCCCGTGTGAAAAAGTGAATGCGATGGTTATCGCTTTTTTAAGAGGTATTATAAATATAAATGTAACCGGAAGAATTATAGAGAGACGGGACATTAGCGCACCGTATATATATATATATATACACCTATATACAGTTTGCTCGAAATTAATCGTGCTGTGGGATGATTGGATTGAATCAATTTCGTGTGTATCTAATTATTCGAATCGACGAAAAGGAGAGGAGAGTGAAATAAAATTAAGAGAATTAGGCGTGGGTATATTGGATGAGGGGAGGGAGAAGAAGGGGGAAAGAATGTCGAGCGACGTCGATCGCGGAATGTAAATTACTTTTCGAAAAAATAGATTTCACGAATTTTCGGTCTCCACTCTATCGGGTATTTTCCTTTTTTTGTTTCAGGTATGTCCGAACGGTACATCGCGGTGTGCGCCGTACCGAGGAGTCAGACCGGCTACAGGTTGACGCTCGTTGAATTCTTTCAAAAAATTAACAAAGGAAGGTAATAACGATCGCGGTTCACGCGATGCGTCTCTACCTTAATGTAAGACCGTACGATTTCGCGGACGAAACCACCTCATGTTGAATTACCATCGAAGACAATGAAAAACTATGAATCGAACGGAGAAAACTTTTTCACCAGAAGAAAGAAAATCAAAATAGGTAAACATTTTCAGAACCGAGGTGAAGGAACCAGAAATTTTCCGAAAATTGTCAGTTTAATGGGAATACCGATGTCCTACGTAATTCCGTCGTCCCTCTCGAGATAATCGATGGGGTATTTTTAGCCGGTGCATTTTTTCGAAACAACGACTCGTGTCGGGAATCTTACACGTGTACTTAACGCGTTATACGAGGTATACATATACCTGTGCGGTGTGTACGTAAGGCAGAGCTTGAAGATAACGAGTGTCTCTTTCTTCCGCGTGTTCCTCCCATTAGAGCGAAGAATGGTTTTTCAATAAATCCGAGTGATTTCGGAATGAGTCACGTCGCCCGGGTGACGAGAGTGAAAAAAAAAAAAAAAAAAAAAACTCGAACGACCGTCGAGAAAGAGAGTAAGTGCAGGAAAAAAAAAAAGGAACAAGGAAGAGAGACACAATGACTCGCGAGAAAAGGTACAGCGTCGGAGTCAACGGGCCCGCGGGATTGCGGTCTGAGGATCGTTCCCTCCGATCGATCCACCGTCGCCGACATCGTGTCCGTACACTCGTGAAAATGATCGAGCGAAAGAGAGAAAAAGAAGAAAAAAAAAAACTTTACGTTCGCTGTAACGAAAGACTTCGTCTCATTCTCCGTAAAAGATTCATGTAAATTACGCCCAGAAACACACCATTATAAGTATAATGTAAATACCAGAGATCACGGTTGAACGATTCGCGGAGAAATAAAAAAAAAAAAGTAAAAAGAAAATTACAATATTTGAAGAGAACGGGTCGCCGATAATCAGCCCGTTTTTCCAGGGCTTTTTTAGACCTGGTTGTCTCTACAACGCGGCGAGATTTTTATCCACTTTCCGATCGATGCGAGTACGGTGGAAAGATGTTATGGCAACCGTCCAGTTATTCTTCTTTTTTTTTTCTCTTTTTCTTTTTCTTTCTTTTTTATTTTTGCGCGCGTGTGTCGCGGTTTTAATTATTGCCAAAAGAGGTCTTAATTAGCGGTGACTCTCCTCTCCCGCTATCCGGGATCGTTGAGCGACGAATACCCACCCCCGTCGGCGGTGGATGTATTTTTTTTCGTTCTCTTTCGTTTATTTCTTCCTTTTTATTCCCTCATCCGGCGCGACGCCCGCGCCGGGCTGGCGCGTTATCTGCGCTGCATCGGTAGCATCCTGAAGTGGATGGAAGTTCGCGGTGAAACGAACGAAGCTGCCGCGTCGCGACGCCGCGCGCCGCCGGCCTAGCAACCCTCCCTATACAGTCAACACCACCTGTTGCACGGATTTCCTGCAACCTCTTTACCTACCCTTCGTCTCATCTATTAATCCCCCCGAGCAGCTAAAGTCCTTCCTATAAACACGTAATCGCTACCTCGAAACAGTCGGTGAGGGATCCGTTCCCACGAAGGCGAACTACGCGTGAAAATCTCGAGAAGGTCCATTCGCATCCCGCAATCTATGAAGAGTAGTGTGGAGAATCTGAAACGAAGGTGATCTCACCTTTTTTTGAATTCTCGTCATCGGATGATTCGGTATACCGCAAATTTCGATTGAAGAAATAAATCTCTCATGGAGATTTTTTTTTATATTATCCAAATTTAATGCCGCGTACTCTTGATACGCAAGTTTTGCTTTTCCTTTCCAACTACGGTGTGGAAGGTGAATTACGTGATACGATGCTCCGCAACCATAAACCAAGCTCGCTTAGCATCTCGCGTAAAAATTGTACATTATAGAACTATGATAGAACCGGCCAATTATACACGTCGCGCAGTAGACAGAAAAAGTATGTAGCTTGTCCGACCCGTTTTCCGAGCGAGAAATTACACGCGAGTACATACGACGTCCGTCATTGCGAATGGAAGAGCAGAGGCACTTTCTTACAAGGTCTGCAAAAGTGAAGTTTCAACCTCTTTTTTTTCGGCCTCGGAATAAATTTTTATATCATCTCATCCACCGCCGGTCCGTGTACAACGTTGGGAAAGTTTAGAAATCGAGAAACGGATAACCACTAGCGAGAGAAAAGATTGCGACAAATTTCCGGCCAAGATCGGAAAATATCATGGCAAACAATATAAACGGTGGGGATACAAACAATCGTTACACGTGTCTTATGAGAAAGTCACCGGAATCCGGAAAAATACAAGCGAGTTTAATTTTGACTTCGTATTTGCCCGGGACAGCGAGATCTTTTTTTTTTTTCGTTTTTTTTTTTCTGTTTTTTTACGGTGCGATCCGGTTCGTTCGATTTTCCCCAGGTTTGAATAACCCGCAGTGGAATAAGTCAGATGAGAAAACCGTTGGGGCAGTCCGGAAAATAGTTGATATCGTAAAATTGTAAAACTCTATTGAAACACGTTGGCCGGCAAACAGAAATCGGATAAAATGGAACGATAATTTGAGCACAAGCTGTTCAATTGAACCAGAGTTTCCGTTGGAAAGTCGTTAGAATCTAAAACCGTTACGGAGTTGTAGGTAAAGGTATATATATACACAGGTAATGTTACAGGGAAAATCTGGAACTGCAATTTCACATTTCTATAGGTAAAATATCATCGGCTATTTCGGCTCAAGTACCGATTAGTGACGCGTTTGTTGCAACGATTTTAATGAAACAAATACAAGTGAAGCGAGTTTACAGAGCGCGGGTACACAGGTACAGGACGAAATGGTAATTTGATTTCTAGTTAATGTTTGTCCACCAATACGGTCAGCCGTAGGTCTATCCGAAACGCGGAGATATGATTCCATGGAAATTTTAACCGACACACACGTACGTACGTGTAATTTATGCGCATATACGTATCGCGACGTATACCTACGGGGGCGAACGTACGGACTATTTGCCGTCCAATGCAAATTCGCTGCGCACTGACTTCGACCTTTCTGTCCGATTTGATTAGTTTCAGAAGCCTCGCCATACGGTCAGGCGTGCGTGTTATACGCGATTTAAATCTATAAATTGCAGAGTGCTAACCGATACCGAATCGTTATATACCGATTTATCGATTCGATGCATAGCGCGAGTTATAACGCGGTCGCTCCACGGATGATTTTATCGCAGATGCATCTGCGATAATTTTTACATTGCAACAGATTTTTTTTTGTCTCTCTTTTTTTCCACGCGACGTAATTCTTTTCAAAAGTTCACGACCGCGTTTGACAAATCGTCCCATGTACAACGGACACGTAGGTGAATATAGACCGTGTACGTCATATAAGTTTATATATTTTCCGGTATAGAGACTCGCACGGAGCGAACTCCCCCCCGGTTCGCTCTGTATTTTCTTACGAGGTGACAACGCGCATGTATCATACGAGCGGGTCTTCTTCGGCGTTATTTCCCCTTCGGTCTTTCTTTTCGCGCTCCTCGTCATCGTCGTAGTTGGGCTACGGTGCGAATCTTATTTTCACGGGCACGTGGCGGGTAATAGTTCCATTAACTTGGAAAAATCTCGCATCACGACGCTCTATGTACTGCAGTTTCCACGGAGAGACGAGTTTGCCCGACTCCCGGGGTATATGGGCGGCTAGGTGCGAGGAGAGGAGAAATATAACGAGAAAAAGAGCGTGTAGGCAGAGGAGGAAGCTACCGCGCCAAGTATAACTCACCCTCCTTCGCTACCAACTTATACCTACACTGGTCACCGTTACATCGAATGGACGTTACGTTTCGCAAACACACTCGACCTCCATTTCTTTTTTCATTTCTTACCCATATTTTTTTTCCATTCTTTTCATTTTCCTATTTTCGCTCGCGCTTTTTTTTTTTTTTTTTTTTGCCATCTTCAGCCACCGTCCTCTCTCAACTTTTCCTGCTAAGTAGTTCCCGAGTATTTTTGATCGCCAAGTTTGTTCGCCGGCGACCCCTTCCCGGGCACTCTCTCGTGCGCCATTCTTTTCTATTCACCCTTTTTATTTTATTTTTTTTCGTTTTTCGATTCCCTACGCTCCTTTCCATGCACTCCTCGACCCAAAACTAACCACATGATGTACGTGGGCGTCGAGCGGTCACGGGTGCCAACTTATATCCACCGATATTTTGACAAAGAGGATAAAAGTTTTCTATACAGAGGAAAATGACTTCGTCTTCTTCGCTCTTATTTTCGCCCGAGGTGGCACGTCTTCGAGTGCCAAAATTCGCGCGGCAATTGGATGGATCACGATCCTCCCTCCCTTCATCTCACTTTTCACTCTCGCGACGGTCCCGGTCCTTCGTGACACGTGACACTAAATTTCCAGGACGTTGATAGATGGACGAGTTCAAAACCTGCTCCTCACACGCGTCCCCCGTAAGGGACGCGCAAATACCCTCGAGGTCACCGCGTCCTCATGCCGGACTTTTGTTCGCGGAACCCGCATATGGAAGATATACAATAATATATATATACGCATTCGAACACCTGCGCAACTTTTTTTTTTCACCTCCCTTTTTCGCGCCAACGACGGCGGATTGAAAATTCCTCCAGTCCTCCAATCCGAGTGGAAATGTGCCGTCGTCGCACTTATTTTTTTACATCACGGATTTCTGTTTCTTTTTTTTTTTTGCTTTTTTTGCTCGTCGAATTGAAAGGGTTGACAAATCAGAAGACACGAGTAGTTGCATCCGTTACTGATCATCTTCATCGTTATTTCAATTACGTGCTTTAATTTTTAGCGTTTACCTCTTCTCTTCAAATTTGTTTAATTGGAAGCAAATTTACAGAGTGTACGGTATCCTGCAGGACGGTTGGCGGGTGCGGGATATAGGTATTGTACATACGTACGTAGGTATATAGCTAGTTTTGTATGTACACTGGTTAAAAGCGTCGTCTTAATTATTCGCGAAAGCAGACTTCAGTCGTCGGTATAATTCCGGCTTTCCCAATTAGAATAATAATCCTCTTCTAGGTAACGATCCGGAGTTTGCGACAATGCGAAATCCAATTAGGAAGATGCGAGATAAGCCAGACCGAACGAACCCTGACCTCAAATCTCTACGGGCTTTTTTCCGCTTCGGAGGGTCAGGGAGAAAAATACATAAATACGAGCACGAAACGAACGAAGCTAAAGACTGAGAGATGAAGAATTGCGGGAGAAGGTCAAAAGTCCGCTTCACCTACCACATTCGTACGACTGAGGACATCATGGATTAAATCATCCGAGGCACACGGGGTTAAAATTACAAGCTACAGTACGACTACGAATGCAAATCTACAACAGTACGGTAGACCCGCTCGCCGCGTCCACTTCGTCAGCGTTGCCCTTTCACGGTCACACACGCTACGTCGTCGTCACACGATGACCCCGACGTTCCTATAGCTGACTCTTTTTCGTTACATCCTCGTGTCTCCAATCACTTCCTCCCACCCCTCGTCTCCCATATATACGTACACCGATTTTTCATCTCTTCTTCTCTCCGAACGTTTTATACTACACGTTTTCAACTCTGCCGTGCTCACCTCACTCCTCCATCCTATACCTACCTATCTACCTACCTACCTACCTACCTACCTACCTACTCGTCGCACACTCGACTGCACTTTGTCGAAGCAGTGTGGAGACGATGGTTTCCAAAATGGCTGCCGTCTGGTACCCCACGTAAACGCGATAGTTCTTTTCGAAGGCGGCCTGCAACAACGTCACTAAACTCACAACCAACCCTACCACCGTTCCTCGATCGGGACGTTTTACTTCTGCTGCCCGACCCACCGGCAATTTTTCCATGCCGGTCGCGTGGCCGTATCCGATCGTGCGTACCAAACGTTTGAGCATCGTCTCCAACTAATTTCTTTTACACGAAGAGCAGGCCTATGAAAGAAAATAAATGTCTCACCGCCCCGGAACGATGCAGCCACCTACGTTAGGACGAAATAAAAAAATAAGTCTGCGTGGATCTCGTTCCATCGGCAGACGAAGATGTCGACGACGATGGGTGTTGTTATACTCATCCGATCGCGGCAGGATTTCGCCTCGTCAATATCTCGGAGTCAGCGGCGAGTCGGCGGTAACCGAAGACGACGTTCGCGGTCGAGGAGAAATTTCGAAGGAACCCGCCGCACCCAACGTATAAAATAGAATAAGGGAAATTGAAATCAAACTCTTCACCGGTCACTCGCTCGCCACGCCGCAACAACTTCTCCTCGTAACTTTCGAGGTATATCCACGTCTGCGGAATGCACGTGCAGCGACTCCCCGTCCCTACGACGCGACTTCGATCTCGCACAAAAACACACACACAGGTTCGCGCGCGTGTGCGTTGTGATCCAGATCGAAGATGTGAAAGCCGTCGTACAGAGTGCACCGAGGAGAACGCGGGGACTTTTCGGTTTGATACCTGAACGGTAGATATTACTCCGTATACACCGCGTCGCGTCGTTGCTACCGCTGCTGTTATTTTTTAGCCGAAGCACTAGAGGAGATGACTCCCCGATTCATCTCGCGTCCCAACCACACCCCCGCGAATCCGCGCTTTCCAATAAGACTGAACGCCGTACGGATGATGATTTTCGGCCGAAATCGTGAAGGATTTGACGACGATCGGACGAACGTGAGCGAAGCCGATTGTCCGCTGAATACTTTTCTGGATGTATACATGCACATCTAAAAAATTATCTTTTCGTCGTTCCGCTCGAAGTCCGTGAACGAGGAGAAGAAGAATTTACTCGAAATTTCTACCGCGCTGTTCGCCCGGCGTCTGGTGAAACTTTCGGTCGATATCGAATTTCGATGTTCACGTCTTCGGTTTTGAGATACATATATGCGGCGACAGCGGCGGCATGTGGCGCGTGTAATAAGGTGTATGTACACGTTAATACCGTCGTGCGCACGCCAGAAGAACTCCGATCGATTTCACAGTCTATAATTTTCCTGTACGAAATGATAAATCTTACGTTATTCCAACCGCGATTGTAAAAGTTGCTTTCGAACGACGGTCGTGATCGAAACCGAGAATTCGATTTTCGTCTTTACTTTTTTCGATCGAAACGCGGTCTGAATCAATCGTCGACCGGTGGTGGTCTCGCGGACGAGGAGTCAAAAAATCGTAAATCTTTTACGTACACCCTGGTGCTGAAAATTGTATTTTTTTCAGCGATCCTCGTAACCGCGTATCCACCAGTCCTTTTCATAATCCTAATCCGACTTATACGGTCACGAAGAACCAACTCTTTCGTACGACGTTTAACCCGGAGCAACCGTTGCCCGGGTAAGGTAGGTAGGTACGTACGTACGTACGTACGTATACGTCGAATCCATAAGGCGCTGCAGTAGCTAAATAAAAATCTCCCCCATAAAATCTCTCATCAGCACATTGAAGCAATAAAAATTTTAATACATCCAAGCTGCAGTCTACGGCAGCAGTAATACGGCGTATGAGCGTTCCGCGCCCGCCGCACGCCGCACGCCGCACGCCGCGCGGCATCTGCATCTCCGCGTCCGTTCCGTTCCGAGTTAAGCTCAGAAAACACGATAATCCGTTAACCATTATCCGTGAAATATAATCACTATAACTACGCCCGTGTACAATGCAGCGTTGGTTTAATCGTCTCTACAAGTTTCAGGAATTCGACGAGAAATTAACGGTGTGCATCGAGGATGCGTGCGTGGTTGGAAATTCTTCGAATCGAATCCATTCTTAATTTCACTATATTCCGCCTGAAAGTTGTGCGATCGCAAAGCCGCGTTTCAAAGTCAATGAACAGGTAATATCGTACACGAATTTCTAATTTCCGTGGAGGTCCGGTGGTGCGGTCGAACTTCGGCGTAGTAGTCGATCGTTCGACGTCGAGTTCAACGGTTTCTGGGCCCGAGGGCCTAAATTTAGGTTCCTGCCCGGCGGCGAGGAGGTGTGTAACGTGTGTACGGTAATACGGTGTGCACGTATAAAAGCCGCAGCGTGCTGCCGACCGTGAGCGCACCTTCGGAATGTTTTGACTCCGTGCCAGACGGTTTCGGAGCTTGTACTCGAACGGCGATGTTGGCGGCGATGTTGGCGGCGGCGGTGCTCGTAGTAGTAGTAAGAGTACGGTAGGTAGAACTACAGTCGTAGTGTAGTTGCACCTCTCCTTGTAGTATAGCCGAACCAGAGACCGGGTTATGCCTCTCCTGCGCCGTACCTGCGTTTCCACGTGTTCGTCTCTACGACGTACGTAGGTTACGCGTACGTGTGCGCGTCGTAGGGTTCGTAGTGCCCACGTAGCGAACGTTCCACTTTCAAAACTGGCGGTTGCAGCAGTACTACGTGTAGACATCCAGCTTATACTATATTTATCTGTTCGACGTAGTGCGCCGTACTCGTTGTCCTATGTACCGCGATGTGTTTTTCAGGTGTAGGTGGAAGATTCTCCGTGTACCTCCGACGGGTTGTTCGACTACTCGCGCTATCGCCGCGAACGTAAATCACGAGCAAACAATTTGACGTAACCGGAGAAAGACGCTCGGTTAGAGTCCCGAACTCGTGTCTGGCGCGGGACGCGGTATTCCGAATTTCTTTTTACTCACTATTTTCTTCACTGTCTATTTTTAGTCTCTGCTCTTGTTCGAAAATTTTTCAAAAAAACTGTTGGGAGAACTCGAGCGACCTTCTTCTTTCTCTATTTCGTTTCACCGGTCCATCGAATCGCGCTTTCATAAATCTCGCCAACTCTTGAGATTCGAAATTGCGTCACTTCTGTATACCTATGCACCGTGAATAGATATAGAAATAGACGCACAGCTTTACCTCCGTTTACGGAGGAGACAATCCGGCCATCAAAGTTGCCAAACTAGATAGATAGCCGTGTATCGCCGCGTGTATACCCACGGTATCAAAACAACAGAGCGCCCACCGTTAGCTCCGTGGCATCTTTAATTACCTGTCATACGTTGTAAGCACCCTTGTTTGCCGCCGCGTATCCGCGCCTCCTCGTCCTTTACTTCCTCTCTATCTGTACGATACCGGCGTGTACACCCCGCGTATCCTTTCGTCCACAATGGACGACCGTTGGCGCGACACCCATTCGACGCCCCCAACTACACGAAATGAAAACTAAATTATCTTATTATGTGATATTGTTATCTAAGATCTTTTCTTACCTCGTTCGTTCCTGTGCGCGCAGTTTTCGCGAACGATACCGCACCACCGTACGTAGCCGCGGCGGCAGTCTTCGATATCTTTCGCCGTGCTGCAGGATCCGCGCGGATGTCTCTAGATATATATACGACGTCTTCTTTATGGTGTACGTTTTAGAGGCGAGGCGACGGTCGGTCGCCGAGACGGATTCCTCTCTCGAGAAACGGAGAAGAATGAGAGGAGAGGAGAGGAAGGAAAGAGAGGGAGAAGACGGCTTGCGTTTATCTGCCGAGGTACAAAGACCCCAACAAAATTGCAGTAGCTGTCGCTGCAGCGTCGCATGTGCGCGGTTGGAATTGCAAATAAATTATTTAAAAAAAAAAAAAAAAACAGAAAAAAAAACAGAAACAGAAACAAAACCGTGGAAACAAAAAGTCGGATTTTTGTTTTCTACTAGCAGGGCGACGAGTCGAGAGATAATTTTGGCATCGTTTCCATTCGTCTCATAGTTGAAGCTAAAGTTATCCGTTCCATTTATCAGATCAGTTCACATGCTACGTCGCGCTGTACACGCGGAGATGCATCAAATTCAGAAACCATAGAGAGTATAATGAGGTAGCGACATATATACGTGTAGTAATATATACGAATATCTTCTGAAACTCCTGATGCAACTCCGCATCGGACTCGTATTCTCGTAAATCATACCCATGGAAATTGTCAGACAGGAAACGCGGTTCTTGCATGACAATTCGGGTCCTGCACCTACCTACCCCCCTATCCTTGCATCTCTTATCGAACCCGATTTTTTCTTATTTTCTCTCATTCGGCGGTCTCTCCAACGGTTCGCTATCACTGTGTACCGCGCGTGAACGTGTGAAAAAAAATTGATCAAGTTGATTGGGTATTTTCACTACTAGTTTCGATCTTCTTTTTATACGAATTTTGAGAGACATCGATGCGTGGTAGAACGGAATTTCCATTCTTCTATACGCTCGGAGTGACTTATTCAAATTTTTACCTCCCCGTATGAGAAAGCTTATCATTTTTCGAAATCCGATTTTTGACGGTTCGGAATCCTCTTTATTTTATTTATTTTTTTCTTCTGTTTCTCGACCGGGTCTCGAGCGATCGAAGATGATAAGCGACAGTGGCGAGTCAGAATGTTTTTTGAGGATGGAAAGAAGTCTTCGGTTGTACGTACGTTACGCACCCACTAGTAATAAAATTTAATCTCAGTTTTATTCATCTGCCATAAAACGACAACGATCGAACAGAAAATACGTTAAGTGATTATAGCTCGTTTATTTCGTCCGTTATAGAACGGGTTTCAATAAATCTCACGAGTATAATTTTTTCTTGCTTCTCGATCTTTCGAAAACGTGAAAAAAAATTATTCGCAAAATGCAAACCGGTTTTTGTCTAGAAAATCTTCTAAATTACCACCCTCTCGTATTGAAGTTTTTCGGGCTCCATTTCGGGGCGAAAAGAGAAACAAGTTCGATGCACTTGAAAATGGGAAATCGAATGGAGGATCGTTAAAAGTGAATCAAGTGAACCCGAACGCGGTGTAACTTGAGAATAACGTCGAACGGAGTATAGGGTCCTGCTCTTAAGGCCCCAGACAATGGCAGCGTCGGGGCCGGTTCTTGACACGCAGGCGGTTGCCCGGAGCCTAAATACAGCGTTGTCGGATCACCGGGGGCCCCAGGTAGCCGGTTCGACTTGCCCGAGCGAAGGCAAGCTCGTAAGATCGGGCGGTGGCGAGAGTCGTTCAGGTATGCCGAGTGAGTAAACCGAACGTTCGTTTCTCCGACGTTGCCACGGTTAAAAATACTCGAAGTAGGTATTACAAGATCGTCTGCCTCCGCGGAGCCTGGGCTACGGACCGATCGAGAACGATCCTTCGGCGAACATCTGCTTGCCCGAGGGGCCCAAACTTGATGCGCGTTGCAATCGTTTCGGAGCATCGCGTGACTCGAAGAAATGGTTCCTGGATGAAATTGGTCCTCCTCTTATTCTCCAGGTCCGAACGGTCGCAGGAATAAACGGCCGACCAGTAGATCGAGGGACGAGGAATTTTTAACGCGAGAAAATATGGGCATCCGAAATACCCCGTCCAGGGTATAGTGAGGAAAAATTGACGGAAAATACGCGACGCGAAACTCCTGCCGCTTCTGCGGCTGACGGTGGCGCAGGAAGCGAAAGAAGGAGGGAGGAAGGGACGGACACCGGAGGATACGTCTAACTTGCGGGCTCCCCTCGAGGAAATCGAACGAAAAAAAAAAAAAAAATCCCTAATAAAATAAAAAATTCCCTCTCCGCCGACCGCGCGGCGGATGTTGACGGCCCATTGACAGTCGACACGTGTGCTCTCTCTCTCTCTCCGGCGATACGAGGTTCCTAAGAAATTCGGAGAAGACAACCGAAATTTATATGTATACGCTGGCAAATAGACGCGAGCGATTTTTTTATAAGGCTAATTACGCAGATCATCCGTTCACTCGTTATATAGGTGTGCATATGTTATAGTCTTTATCCCGAAACTTACGTCATACGATAAACATGTAACAAGCGCACGCGTGAACCAGTCGTGATTTTCTAGGATACCTGGAGGATCGTCTTTGTGTACGAGAGTACGAGATGAGGCTGTGCAGCTGGATGTGAGCGAAGAGATATTTCTTCTCGACGAAGCGAGACGTAGATCTCGTGCTAATGGGTGCTGTACGAGTTGAAAGAGAATCGGAAGAGGAGATGAAGGAGTGAAGAAGTAGGGGAAAACAACATGGAAGAATAAGAAACTGTGAAACGGCCCCATATCGTATTATAATATATATATACATATATATACGTACACGTGGACGTGTATACACATGGTTATACGTCTAAACATATATCGGATGCATATGCGGCATACAGGGAATACAAAAACGAGTTTTGACTTTTTACGGAGGACGCGGGAATCCGAGGCCCCTCTCGTATAGCCGTGCAGCTCCGTTGGAACCGAGTTCGACGCCATATTGGGCGTAATTTAGGCCTTAGAAGATTATGGTTCCTTAAGCCCTTCGGCAGACGGCTGGCGCCTTCGAAAATAATGGGGCCCACCACCTTCGCAGTGCGAGGTAGCGGGCATTTGTTTTCTAAATTGATCAATTTTCAGCCATCTGAAGAACCACGGCGCGCGCGCGTGGGTTGCCAAAAATTATAAGTACATACTCTCCTCTCTCTCTGCCTTTCTTCTTTTTTTCACCACCTGATGACTGTCGAGCTGGTCGTCGTCGAGGTCTGGTGAAAAAAAAAAAAAAAAAAAGGGGGGGGGAAAGGAAAATGCACGCTCACAGAGCATCCAGTTTGAAATAAAAAATTCAATATATCAGTCCGACGTTCGTAGGAAAGAAAGGAAGCGGGCGAAGCAAGTGGCGAGGTATATTATGAAATTAATTTAAATGTCCGCTCCGTGATCTAGTACCTACAATTCTAACAATTTTCCGGAATTTTAAACTCTCCGTTGGTCTAGCTGTTGGTATTTTAATTACGTTATTACCACCCTCGGCTCGGGGTTCATTCGGAATTGTTGTTAATTAAACTTACAGTTGCAACAAACTTCGCCGGGGGTCTCTTTTCTCCGTGTTTTCAAACCGCACAGCGCTCGCCGCGTTCTTATTATTACACGTCGCTCCATTTTTCCTTTCATCGAAAGGAAAATCGAAAATTCGAAAGAAATAAATGAACTCCCCTTATTGTCTCATCGACGTACTTTTACGAACTACTCCTTGGTGAAACTAAACGAATAAAGTATATAAAATCATTCAAGACAAACGACGAAAGTCTGCACGAAACAATCCTCAAATAATATCCGTCGACTCATACATGGGATCGATCAAACTAGGGGTTGTAAATTGCGTCGCGCGAATGATCGCCGATCGCGAAGATCTCCGTCGTTAATAGTCGCAGACGTGATAACTATGATTGTTAGTTGGTACCTTCGTAGTTGCAGATATATGTATATAGAGGAGGGGGGGAGGGGGGATGCAGGGGTGTAAGGATCGGCGGCGTCGCGACGTCGGGGTCGGTTCGTTACAGACGCTGATCCCTTGAATTACTGCAAAAGTCAAATCCCCGTATCAACGAAAATTGAAACGTACCACGATGGAAAGCCGCAACCGCGATATTTCCACGTCCATACATTACGGGACATCTCCCGCTATCTTTCTCTCTCACTTTCTCGAGCAGGAAATTCAAAATCTGCACGCTAAGGAAATGGCAGGCACGTGACCTGATCTCGGCCTGTCCACCGCGCGGGCAAATATGGGTGTAACGTACAACGTACGTACGTACCTACTTTATTCCGTACGGAGGTACACGGCTACGTCAGAAATTAACAAGTCAGGCTCGGCGCGTCGATTGGAGAAGGTAAAATCAGCCGCTCGAATCTCCATTTTTTTTTTTTTGTTTTTCTTCTCTCCCCTAAGCGCTGTACTCGACTCCTGCTCTTTGTCATGTTACAAATAACAGGACGACCGGTTCTCCGATATACCGGCGTATGTATGTACAATTAATTAACAAATGTATATAAATACATATACCTGTACAGGTACAGGTACGTACGTACCGCACACCGAGACACGGAACAAAGTGTGTCGGCCTCGCAACCGTTTGAATAATTTTTGACCTTTTATTTATTCATTTTTCATTCTTTTCTCTTCCTTTTTCTTTATCTACCGACCTATGCGGCGTTGGCCCACCCACGCACGTAAATACGTAAGTACATAGTATTTCTACATACCAGTGTACAACCTAACCAAGTATACGTGTAGACCGTACGTAACTCTGATGTGTATTTATTGTTTAAACACGATTCTCTTTGTGCCTAGTTTTCAAACATGCATTATTCATCCGCTTTACGTATGCGGATAAAGGTTTCGAATTCGGCAAAAGGGAAGGAAATGCGCTCGCGGTTTTTGATCCGAAAATTTTTTTCCATCGACCCACCGAGTCACTCGCCCCGACCGGTGTAATTGCTGTAAATTAATCTAACCCTTCTTAGAAGTTCGTTGATTTCGGAAATTAATTCACCGGGGTATAAATTACCCCCTTACAACGTCGGATCGTTAAACAGCCCACGGTTTTTGTCCCGACACCGAATCCGGAGGCGGAGATTTTGGCGGAGATCGGTCGAATTGTCTACAGTTGATCCAAAGTCACCGGGTATACCTAAGGTCGCCAAAGATTTTTAACAATCAGTTCGAGTTGCCGCCTTTTCTTGCGCCCTAGTTCGCCGCAACTTCCTGTTGATCAATACCCCCCCTCCCCCCCTACCGTTGACGGTATTAACCCGAGCGTAATTTGAGCGGATCATTAACCATCCTCGGAAGGGTCGGAGGAGGTTACAGAACTCTAAATGACATTGAAAATTGATACGGGGTCGTAGGCGGTGCGGATAGATAATTATAGATATTTCTGGAATATACGTACGTGTATACCGCCGGGATGCGACTTACGAGCGAATCGGCAGACGCGCTTATCCGGCGTTCGTTGATCGAGGTAATTCTTGGCGGCTGACAATACCAGTTTCTTTTAAATCAGTGGCGAAACTTTCTTTCCGATTATATACCCGAGCCAGCTAACCAATCTTTTCCGAATTTATCACAACAAGAGTTTCCAATTAGCGGGAGAGCACCCGCGGTATAGCGGGGGCCACCCGTGCGCCCGCCGCGCTGTCACTAGAACTTTATACCTCGGTAATGAAAAGTAGTAACTAGCGGCTAGAAACTAGGAGTTTAATACGTATAGAAATCCCGCAGCTGTTATAGGAAAACTGGTAACTTCATTTTCTCTGCCCCGCGGAGCTTATCCGCGAGGCGCTTTCCCACATATACACCGTGTGTTCGACCGACAAATCTATACTTCCGCGCGAGATGATATCCGATTCGTTGTTTGAAAAAGAAACAGGAGCAACCGACGCCGGTATCTTCGATTTTTCAATATCTGGACGCCGACAAATAGTTGACGAATTTTCAATAACGGCGCCGATCGATCGGACGGCGAATCGAAAAAAAAAAGAGTGAGATATAAGATAAAGAGACGCTCGCCGAAGAGAATTGAAGTTCAATTTTTTCAGTTTCACTCGTTTCCACGTCGTCGTCGTCGTCCGAATCACGGACAAAGATGAATCGCACGAGCGGTGCAGCGCGCACGGTTGGAGGAACTTTGGCGATCGAAAATTTGAGAATGGAATGGAGAAAAAAAAAATGTAAGAAAAAAAATAAATGAAAGAAATGAAAGAAAGAAACTCGGCTCGCCCATTTCGCCAATAACGCACGTGTATATAGACGTAGGCTATATGTCTGTGTGTATATACAGGACGTTTGGAACTATTCCAAAAGTGATTGCAACGAGATAGCGAACGAGATTCTACCGCGACGCGGGATTTCGAACCCCCGTACGGTCCAGAACGCTGGAACTCGACCTCAAAGTTGAAACGTAACGGAGGAAAAGAATGGAGGAGATGAAAAAAATGAAGAGCAAGAAAAAAGCCGCGCTTAACTACACCCCTTAAAACGTTCGAAGCGATTCGAAAAATACGATTCCACTTTCCGCGACTAGCGACGTGTACCGCACCGGGTACTCTTCCGATAATTTTATTCCAAATCGTAATAAAAAAAAAAAGAAAAAAGAAAAAGAGAAAGAAACGCGACCGGTTTGTATCCGTATTAAATTCACTGTGAGGTTAAATCGAGATGAAAAAAAGTGCATCGCGATTTTACTCGGTACGAACCGAGCGATTGAAGTCGCGCTCGTTTAAAGTTGTGTTCAAGTTATAATTTGAAGCGCGTTTTATCGCAACGCTGCGATCTATCTTAAACTGAAGAGCTTTGATACGCGTTTAAGGGCACGAGCAGCTTCGCTTCGTAACGATCGCGCCGCTCATCGTCTCCCGTACAGTATACACACATATACGTTCGACACGTCGAGTGGTCTACACATGCACAAAAAGATGCGATAAAGCTATGACTGACGTCTATTGAAATTCCGTCCGCCCGAGGTTTACCTTAAATATAAATCTCGTCTCTGACTATCCTCCGCAGTGCACTACACGTACAGTGCGTTGTATTGTATCGAGCGAGTACGGTGTGTAACACATAAAGCTTAGCGAGGCTTTTAGCTCATTATCACCCCGGCAGTTCATTACCCCGGTAGGCCTTTCGACCTCGTACCACCGCTGCAGTTGCGTCGCTCGGTCTCAGTCGCTGTCGCTGCAGACCGCGGACCCAACGGAACGAAACGCCTTGTCTCCGCGCCTTTCCCTCCGCGTCCTCGTCATCGAGGCCCTCGGGCTACGCGCGGAGGGCGACGTCGTATCCCCCTGCGGGGGGGGCGAGGGAGGGAGGCGAGGGAGGGGGGGGGGGGGGGGGGGGGGGAGTGAGAAGGTCAGCGCCTCCGTAACCCCCGGTTGAAACGGTTCAACCGGGTTCGACTCCGCGTTACGCCACGGACACGAAGAAATTTGAACGAAGAGAGAGGAAGTGAAAAAAAAAAAAGAAACTCGACGCCCACGCCTCCGTCTAGTTCGGTTCTTTATTTTCCATTTTTTCGTCTCTCGCCTCGAGTCGCGAGCGAGTCGGGGACCGTTCGCTCCGTTTTGGGTCGATCTTTTTCTGTCCGTACGAAGTTCTCGTGTAAAGTCCAGATCACGTCCGTATCCAGATACGGTCATTCCCTAGACTTATTATTCTTGAAAAATTTTCCTATCCGAGTACAGAGTGAAAACGCGTAATTGTCGCGAACCTGCAGCGGTAGCGACGTAGGTACGGAGCTGCAGGGGAGACGTAGACCGTATATATCTTCGGGTCGGTAGATTGCCGTTAAATTTGCATGACAATATAGAGAATTCGATAACTAGCTCGTTACAGTAATTTAAACTCGCGGTCCAACTCCAATTATTTAACCAGTCATGGGCTGCGCATCAATTATATAATACAACCATTACAATCACCGACGGTATTATACCGCGGCAGAAACACCAACCCCCCCCCCCCCCCCTACCCTTACGTACTATACATATATTCACACGTACGTACGTATGCGGGAACATCTGCGGCGCGGCGCGGCCGCTCCGTAGAGCGGATTTACGCGGATTTTACCTCCGCCGAAATCCCCTCTGATTTCAACTATCGATCACTTCGGGAATCATAGTCCACTGACCGCTGGTCTCCGCGACGTAACTGACGTCTACGTGCACCTAATAGTTCCACTTACCGACCCCGCCGTCCTGTATACCCTATAACGTATCGCCGCTGATCGTTATACCCGTACGATCCGACGGCGAGATATCATTCCCGGAGGTAAATTAACGTCTGGATTATTACGGTGTGTCATTGCAGATCGAGAATTTTTAAAATCAATCGAAAGAGATTCATTTTTCTTTTCTTTTTTTTCTTTTTTTTTTACAACAGCGATCGACGATCGCACGATACACCCGGTAAAATTGTTAACGATAAATAATTCTTGCGGTTGAAAATAGAAAAAAAGTCCGTCGAGCTAAAAATGTATACGTATGAAATATATTCCACTTCGTACACACACGTAGGTACGCACACCACGTGAACTCTCTAACATTTCCTGCATGGCGTGACCCACATAAATGCAGTATTGCCTGGTATACGGATATATAGATATACATCGCAGCTGTACCTGAGCTCATTCTGCGATTCTTGGTGCGGCGTTGCACACGTAACAACTATAATGTGTGTCTCGGTGCCATTTACCCGATAGCTAATATACCTACGCTCTTCGTATCCACTGGGTGGTCGTGAAGTAGCGAAAAAAAAAAAAAAACCACGAAAACAACGTAAATGTCGTTTCTTCTTTGGAAATTCAAAAAATTCACGTATAAGCGTAAAATTTTTGAAAATTTTCGTCACCGAGTGAAGGAGGTTCTGTTCCTCGATATTCTCTAGATAAAAAAAAGACAAGAAAAAAAAGCGGCGAAGGTAAAAATATCTCAACATCGACTCGTCGTGTGCGTGACACCCTGTACGTAAAGTGGCTACACATCGTACGCTGGCGATTGTCGTGGAGTAAAACTGTAGCACATCTTTACACGTACACATGTCTGCCCAGACGTGTGCAGAAACCATCAGGAATTCTTGATCTGTCCACGTATTGAAGCGACCTACCGTAGTATCTACATTATGTATAGGTATGTTACGTTCGTATGCACACCATAAATACGTGATCAAAGTATATAACGTATGATACATAAAATTCACATACGGCCTCCAGTATCACACACGTCCATATTCTGACCCTCGGCGTCATGAAATTATTATTTTTTTTTTTTTTCCAGAAGCAAGTGCAAAATTTAATCTCCTTATTGTGCAAAATTTGCCGCTCTTTGAAATTGCAGAAGAAAAGAAAGAGATTTTTTTTTTTTTTTTTTATTTAGAGATTTAGAGAATCTTTTCTGACGAATAAAGAAGAATTTAGTGAGGAGTCCAGAACCTGATCGAGTAGGACGTGTAAAACGCCCCGTCGTACACGAGTGTGTATCTTTTCCACCTCTCCACTCTGACCTCTGCGTAGATTTTCTCGGTATTTCTTAGGTCTCTACGTGCACGGATATACATAGATGTATAGGTAATACGTAACCTGCGTGGGCGCGACCATCTCATCGCGAAGAAAACCCGTGCCCGATGCGTTATTATTATAATCTAAAAGGGAAATGAAGTGGAGTATAAACGGCCGTACGAACTGCGGTGCCCCGACACAAACGGCATGCAACAAGATACGAGAGTTCATTACCATAGGGGTCCGTATAGATACTCGATAGACACATAAATATTACAAAACCATATATTCGGATACACGTAGGTACTTTATATGGAACATGAAATTTTTCCGCCTCAAAAATTTAAAATACAAATATTAGAAGCAACCAGAAAAAAAGGAAAAAAAAAAAAAAAAAGAAGAAGGAAGGTGAAAAATATTCTGATTGGAAATATGATATACGAAAAATACATCTGTTTCGGTTATATTCACCGCACGAAAAATATTCGTTGAAAATTTCTAACGGGGGGATGAGGTTGGAGGTGAGGGTGAAGGGGGGAGGGGGGTGTGTATGGAAGTTACGGAATCCGCGACAATGGGTAGTAATAACAGGTCCGCGCAATTGCTTCTGTTGTTCTATCTTCTTTTGCAATTTTTGTTGGACTTTTACGTCTTCTCTTTATTTTTGGTATTTTTTTCTTCCTTTCTTTTCGTCGTTTGTGAATCATTTTTTGTTTTTCCTTTTCACTTTTTGTCTTTGATGTCCGGCTCATTTTCATTCTCGTTTTAAACCCAAACACCGTGGAATGTCTTTATTAGCTTCTTTCTCATTCCCTTTTGTTTTACTTTATTTGTTCTTTCTTTTTTTTTTGTTATTTGATTTTTTTTTTTTTTGTCGTTGAGGTAGCACGCGGCGCGTTAGCATGAGAATGGCGGATATATGTCAGGAATATTGCGTCATTCGTCCTCGACATACGGGTATGCTTCCTTCTGGAATTTTCGCGACATTTGGCAACGCGGTATAAGGAGATGGCTCTAATAAAATATATTAGCTGGTGAAAAGAGAGAAGACAAAAAGACGAAATATAAAAAAAGAAATAAGAAAAATAAAAAATCCTATTACCGAGGCTCGTAATTCCGCGAGATTTTTCGTTGAAATGAAAAGCCGACCGAATCTCGTTCGAATATAATATCGCCGGCCGACGTTGCGAAGTCGTATGTACCGGAATGGGGCGACTTGAGCGTTATCAAAAGGGCCTTGAATTTTTATTTTCATCCTTTCATCGAAGAAAAAACTATGAAAATTGAAAAATTCATCAATTTAATACCTGTAGCGAATCCCACGCCAAAAGAGACGATTGAAAATCATAAAGAAATAAAGAAAGGAAGAAAAGAAAAAAAAGATTGTACACCTCGTTTGATTCGCATTTTCGCGGCGTAAAAAGTCGCAATAATCGGGCGCTTGCAGACTACCTTATACCATTGTATGTACGTATAGATATGTAAAAAAGTGATGCGTTGTAAAGTGATACAATAAAATGTGACAAAAGGCGTGTATATCATCGATTTGAGCAAGCAATCGATTTAATAAAATCTGATCGGCGCGGGCGTATATATTAGTGGGTTTGAAAAGGACGGATTTAATGGTACAGCCGTGTAACTGTCACGAGTCTGGCACGCGCGGTTTCTGCGATAGAAGAAAAGAGGAGGGAATCCCCGATAATGGATTTATCCGTTACCTGCAGACGCGGTTAGCCGTGGAATTGGTCGATGCAGGGTGGCGGAGACGCGAAGGGGACGGTTTCGCGGGAGCGCAGAGATGAGCGAACGAAAATTGGGGCTCGGGAGCTGCGGCCGAGATTGCGGGACAAACGTACGCTCGCGTTATTCGCCGTGCAACTCCGCTTATACATACATACATATATCCTCCATATTCAATCGCGAGGGCGGGAAACTGGCGACGGTTAAATCTGAAAATTGTCAATTTGTTTCTCTACTGATGGACGACACCGTCGTTCACCTACCCCTACCAGCTACCGCGCCATTCTTTTCTTCCTGATTCAACGCGTTCGAGTGACACCTCATTTTTACAACCCAAGGGGAATTGTTTTGTAAATGTAAATCACCGACGTGTCGCACCCCCAACCCCCCCTTCGCTCCTCCAAGGATTTTCACCCTCGTGTACCCGCCTCATCTCTCTGTTTTATTTTTTTACAGATGACTTTAGAGTAAGACGAACGATCCCTTTTTCTAAATTCGTACAACAGCAGTTTATAGTCGCATCAGAGTAATCGTAGGTACACTTACTTGCGGCTGAAATGAAATTGCTTCGAGATTATAAACCCCATAGGTTATTACGTATTACGTACGGTGTGTTTTAGAGAACGTTTTGGTACGACGTAGGACAGAATGAGATTTACAATGGTTTCGTAGAACGGACATCGCGCAATCGTGTGAAGAGGTGAAATCTCATGGGGGGAAGGGGGGGATTACGAGTTCAATTCGAGTATAACAAACTATCAAACTCGACAAATTAATTTCGAAGATTTCAAGAGCAAGGTATACGCGGCGTTACGTTACAGTTACACTCCACTTACAATACCTCGTTCCATTAATTACAAGAAGAGGAAATTTAGCACCGCGTTATACAATTTCAAATGGTATTCTCTACGTCATTGTATGTAATTTTGCGATGCGTTGCTACGTTATAAAAATCTTAGGAAGAAAAGATTTCCGAGATATATCTATGTAATACCTGTACACACACCGCGGAGAAGCAGCGTGTTCTTCTTACTTCTAGCAGGGAAGTTGGCGTGGAAAAGTAATGTGTTCCCATCGTCTTATTATAGTCGCCTTCTTCCTCTTCCTTTTCCTTTTCTCCTTATTCTTCGTCTTCTCCTTCGTCCTCCATAGTTTGCCACGGGGGGGGGCAAAAATCCTCCACTATATACCTCAACAATAAGTGGTACCTGTTTCCATTTCTTTCTATGAATTCTTTTTTTTTTTTTTTTCTCTTGTCTTCTCTTTCTCTATCCCGTACACATACCTAGTCCTACCTCCGGAACATCGTACGAGTTTTATTGTATTTTTCTATAAACTACACGTCCGACTGACTAACCTGCAATGTACAGGTACCTCAAAAGACCGGAAGTAGTCACGGAGGGAACAGGATAGTCATTTATGAATCTGAATTTTTAAAAAGGGAAAGCTCCTCGCCCCGCGTACGCGTCTATTCGACTCGGTCGGGCTGGGATTTGGAAAGAGAAAAAGAAAATAGAAAAAAAGAGAAAAAAGTATAAAAGAAAGTCGACATCGGGACGTTGGCAAAGGTCTTTTATATGGGACGTGTGGAAAACAGCCTAGCAAATATTCTCTGAAACTTTGCTGCAGTGAAGGAGGTTGCATTACTCTTGGCCCACGATATAAAGGTGTACAGTCGTAGACGTAGGTATAATGCAGCTGGGTATATAGAAATAATACCTCCATACGTCTAAAAACTAAATAGAAAAAAAAGGTAGGGAGCTGCTACACGATAAGCGAGGCTTAGACTCGTTTTCCAAGCAACGAGGTCAAAACTAATTGCCAATTAGTTGCTTCGTTTGACCTTACCTTCACCCTCTAACCTGTACAACTTTCTATGACATATAGTTTTACCTGTATATATATACATATATATATATGTATACGTACATACCTCATACCGCCTATATACACGCAGTGGACATGCACTCCGAAACTTCAACAATATACCGTGCACTGGCCGCTATCACGTGCGCTACCGTTGCTCGCGGATCCCTCAAAGGTACCAAAATTCTACCTACCCCGTATACACATATACACAACGATCAATTGACGGATTAATATCTCCGAGCAAACTTCACTCAGCTCGTTATTATCGCGGAGTAATACCGAACATCGCGACGAATTAACACGCGTTATTTAGCCATCGAGCCGAAACTCGAGCGCCGACGTTAATCTATGCACAAATATGCATTGATTAATCATCCGCACAGATACACGCGTAGGGTCGCGGATTCGCGTCGCGCGACGTTTGAGCAATTCATTAAGAAAAAATAGTGTGATTAATAACTGAACACACACGCGCGCCTTCCTCATCGCCCTGTATCGTACGTACGTAGTTACGATACGAGGTGTACGTACACACGGGGCAATGGAAACGGAACCGGAAACAAAATGAACGCAGGTATAAGTTGCGTTGTGTTCGTATACCTGTTGGGTACATACAGCCGCGGTCTACATTCCGATGGTCGTGCATTATAAGAGAACCCCTTGAGGGTCGCTTGCACACGGTCCCGAACACGCTTTATTTATGTACATCTTTTAGAGTTTACATAAACAGGTATTTACCGCAGGATATATACGTACACACATATATATGTATAATGAACTTACAGTTTAAACATTACGAGGATGTGAATACGTGCCCGAAATGACCGCTGTGTTATACGCGCAAAATTTTTGAAGGAAAATTCGCAGGGGGGGAGGGGGTGGTCGAGTAAAGCTGGTAACATGTCGGGCATTGAATTTCGACCCTTTTCGCCCCGGCGCGGTACACAGCTCAGGGATTTCCTCGATGTAAAGCGACGTGACGACTGACAATCTGCCAGACACGAGGCGACGACGTGAGCGGGCTCACGGTATTTCCATATTTATATATATATACATATGTATACACACGTACGTGTATATCTCCACGAGATATTAACTTGTCAGGCTTTGTAAATGTGTATACGTAGCGTATAATACGTGTAACCCATAGACGTACGGTGGTTATATGTACCGTACACCTCGCTTTCGTTGATTGCAGCAGCAACCAAAGCAATTCGCTCAAATTGAGCGGCCCAATTTGCTTGGATATTGTGATGCTAAGCGAAATTCTTGGATGTGGTGAAGCGGGGCGGGATCCGCCGTATATATACCGTACCGTACCGTACGTACCTACCTACCGAGGCTAAAAGGGAGGGTCGGAACAGGGTAGAGCCCGCCGACGCGCGACCCTCTCGAGCGAACGAAACCTGCAAGATTATCGAAGATTGACGAGCTCCAAATTGTGACGGTCGTTAGAAAAGTTTCATAATTCGAAGACCCTGCGGAAAACCAATCGAGGGCTCGCGATCCCCGCGACCGTCCAATTCACCCCCCCACCCCCCACACCCCTCGATTCAGGGGCGCGAACTCCCGTCAAAAACTCTTTCGAAATTCTTTTCACACTCCCGACAGGCCCGCTAATTCATTACTTTCTATGGCCTGATACACTCGACGAAAAAAAAGAAGGAAAAAATGAGGCGCTGGATTAGCTTGACATTGAAAAAAAAAAAGTGAGCACATCTGGCGATGTTGTTTCGAATTTTTTTTCTACTTTTTTGCGATTTCGCGTCTACGAATTTGATTGCGCGTTTGACCAACGTTACGAGATTGGATTAATAGAATAAATCGCGAAGGTGAATCGTTGCCAGAGATCGCGAATGGCGGGGAATCTCGCTAGGTGTTTCCCCGAAGGGTGGTGGAGAAACACATCCGGCGGAAGGACGGTGGGAATTTATTTATCTTGTAGCGATCGCGTGCCAAATGACCGGGAGTCGCGGCCGCGTCTCCGCCGGTTTCGTTTCAAACGTCGTCGTCGTTACTCCCGAAGCGAAACCCGTCGTCGGCTCAATGAGTCGAGTTAATACACGTACACGTACGCGGATTTCTCATCCTCGTCATCCTCGTACTCCTAGCTCGAGCAGCTCGGATCAAAGGGGCAACTTCACGCTCAACGTTTGCACCCTCAAACGGTAAATTTCGCCGGCTATACGGTACCCGCGGAACGCAAATTTCGCCCAGATATACATACCTATACCAGGAGCGCATCGACGCTCCGGGCAATTATCATCACGGTATTCCCGACTCAGGTGTGTCGGTGATTCGCGAGTGAAATAAACACACCGAATCGGCGATGTCTCGTCTATGAATACAAATACCTACGTACGTACGCGAACGTAACGTGTGTAATGGGTGTACGTACGTACATGTACATATATGAGGAACGGCAAAACGACGATCCTGAGAGCAGAATGCTCGCAGAGTATAGCGTCGCTAACTGGTAATTATTGTGAACTGTCGGCACGTAATTAAGCCCGAGTAGACGCGCGTGTATCGGGTACCGTAGCGTGGCGGCGACAACCTCGCGGACGATATCGTCGTCGTCGCCGCCGTCGTCGCCGTTGCGGAGTCATTAATGATTCAGAGCGGTTTCATCCGGGGCAAAGGATCCACCCGACCAAAGAGAGATGTGCCTCCAGCGGCGCGCACACCGCCAGATATAAACGCGCGTACAATACCCGCGGTACAGCCGCACCTTCCAGCAGTAAGCGCATCGGAGTACAGGTACCCCAGAAGTGCCGCGCTAACGGCTGCCTACGTGCTGTATTCGGCCTACCGAACGAACACACCTACCCACCCACCCACCACGCTCCGGCCGAACCGAAACCCGCAGCAAAGCAGAAATGGGAGCATTTCGAATCCGCCGCTAAACTGTTTAGCCACGAATTAGCATTAACAAACCATACGGACGATTACCTACCGACCACCGCCGCCACCGCTATATAACGACCCACGACGACATCCCGCTACCCCTCACCGTCATCTCTACTCCCCCCTCATCTTTCCATGGTTAACTTCACCGTCGACTGATGACCCGATGGGAATTGCCCTAGGTCGCTGAGAGAACGTACACGTATAAGGTTGTGCATCTCTCGGCGTGTGTCGTCGAGCTTTCGAAAGCCACCCCCTCGGGGATCGACTCGAAATTCTTTTGCTTTATACTCATGAATGCTTAGCGGAAACCGCTGCGACGAATGCTCAAGTTTTTGATGAAATTATTCGAAAACATTCGTTAGAATTTTATGCGGTAATTCGGTGGCATGTTGTATGTTCAAATAAATTTGAAAACTTAATAATAAAAGAATGAATTGATGCCTCATTGAATGTGACGAAATTGATGTAAAACGTTTAGAATTTTGTTGGATCAAAAAATGTCCTCCTCTGACGAAAATCGTTGTGCGGCGAGCACTCGAAATTCTGTACCATTTTGAGACCTCGTATATGTATGAAAAAAAAAAAACGCGATCCGGAAGTGCCGGTGAAATAAAAATCCGGCAAACCCCGAAAGTTAGATAATATAGACGTCGTTGTTTTTTTTTTTTTTTCGTAAATTCAGGAACGCGTTATAATCCTCGTGTAATATTTTAACCATTTGACGCATAAATAAAAGAGCCGCACGCGCGATTACGTCGGTTATAAAAAGTTTTCCTTTTATTTTAATAATTCCGCGTGCGGGGCCCGGTTAGCGGCGAACTTTTTTCAACGGCGTTAAGGGAGCGCCGGCGACCGGTGAAACACGGCGGGGCGGTACGGCGGGAGGGAAGGAGTTTCGCGAAAATTTGGCGAGTGTACACCAGCCCCTACACCTTTGGCAAACGTTCCAAAGAATCTTCCGACGTCTTTGTTACGGCGTGGCGAGCACCACGGTTGGCAGGTCCGAAGACAAAAGTAAACTTGTTGAAAGATTGCAGAGTCAAGTGTTTGGTTTAATTTGCGTTCGTTAACATTTTAATTAGGAGACCGAGGGATAGTTAAAAGGTCGTTTACGACGCCGGTTTCCCTTTCCTTTCCTTATTTTCCCGCGTGTACCCGTAGCGTAGGAGGACGTTGCCGCTGCCGCTGCTGCTGCCGCCGCTGAATTCGTTTGCGTTCGCTATACTATACGCGCGGCCTTAATTAGGAAACGCGTATTCGCCCGCGACTCGTTCATTCATCGGGTCGCTTGTCCGTTTCGCCTTTTCACCCCGCGTCCCATTCCACGACTGGAGGCTCGAAATAACTTTAAATGTTCTATCGTTTAATTCGGCCGCTGAGTGCATTTAATTAATCTCATTATTCCGAGGGCCTGAACTCCACCAGCTCTCTCGCCCCCTTCCGGTGAGAACGTGTCATTTTATCTGAATCTTTTTCATGCCTTTCATTTCACTTTTTTCATTTTTCTTATTCTTTATTTTTTGGTTTTTCCGTTAAACGTACACCGGAGTAAAACCCGGAAGTATATACGTGTGTGCGACGACCATATAGCTGAACGGGAAAAAAAAAAAAAAAAAAGAAAAAACTGGTTTTTTTTTCTCCGCTCTTTTGAAATTCAGTTTTACGCCACGTCACTCACCAGATATTATACTAGACGTGGGTATAACTATAGTACAGCCGTGTACTGCCGTAAATCGGAAATACGTGAATACGAAAACCTCGTTTCCAAACATTCGTTTTGTTTTATTTATTTGATTCTTTTTTTTCATACCGCGGTTATATCTATAATATATGCGATGAGCGAAATACGTTCGGGGAGAGAGAACCAAAAAAAAAAATTGAAAAATTGATCATATATATAATCGAGGGATAATCCCCGGTAAATGATTTACGAGTACATCAGGTTATAAACTAATCTATGAGATATTAAAAAATCTCCCACTACGATAAGTTCGCGTCGAAACGATTGTCGGGTTTCGAAAGATGGTGAGATTTTAATAAACTCTCTTACCCCTGTTGCTCGGTCGCCCCTTAATACCTAGAGCGCGGGGTTCGCTCGCAATAGGAGGAAAATACCCGAGAGGTCGATGGGTCCCTAGCCCTCTTCGACCCGGATGGAATTTAATAAAGTTTTACTACAGAACTAGGATCTTCCCAAAGGGTTATCTCGACAATGTGGACAGTAGGTACGCTGCGGAGGAAGAAGGTAGGTAGGTAGGTGTCTCTTGATGGTTCAGCTGCATCGGCGTCGCGGTGACTGAAAAGCACCGTCGCACGCCCCTCACCGTCTACGCTACGTATAGACGCGGGTACACGTTGCCTACCTATACCGGCGTAGTAATCTTTCAACGGATTCTGGAAAACGAGGCAAACAAACGAAGCGAGACGTGCCCGGAGTACGACGTACCTGGCCAAGGAGAAGTAGACGACGCCGAGGCGGTGGGGAACGCGAAGAGACCGAAACGAGGATCATCGGACACCTGCAGCCCAACGAAGCACCGGAGTGGAAAGGTGTTTCTTCCTTTTTCCTTTTTTTTTTTTTCTCTCCACTCCTTCTTTCTACGTTCGTTTTATTTTTTCCACAACTTTTTCAAAGGCTTGGTGGGTCCCTTGTACCCCCCCCCCCCTTCCCTCCCCCCGCTCCTCGTCGCCCCGCACTTCGTCAGCCTTCGATTAGAGCGCTGATGACCGTCGTAACCCTATACGCCCTGTATTATCTTAGACCGGCATCCCAACGAATACCTGATGAAAAAATTATTAAAAGATAGCTAGGTAGAACCTTCCGAGGGTTGGGTTGGGTCCAAACATCGCGCAAAGGTCGATGCTAGCCACATGTCGATTTTCGGAATAGGATATCGCGTGAACTATATTTTTCAACTTTCCTTCTCAGAACTCGATCCTCCGACGCTGCAACGCAACCTACGCCAAAGTAGGACCCGTGGTGGGATTACAATTTACGAATTTTTATGGCTACTACATATGTTATACCTGTATGGATCCCATTCTCGTTAAAGCTCCCATTTCTGGACGACTGTTCGAAGTATGGGATAAAAAGTCAAGGCTTTATAATTAACGCAATATAGCTCGGGACGATTGCAAAAATTTGACATTCGGATATTATTTTTATTTTATTTCATTTTATTTTTGTCTCGCCACAGCCCGTTCGAATTCACCGTTAAGTCGCATCGCGACAATTTCCACTCCCCGCGTAACAGTCATTCTTCCGCGAAATAAGAGCAATGTAGCCGTACCGAGAAGTCCTCGATTCCGAACTGTATAGATTCATAATCGACTTTCTAATTGACAATTAATCCCGCAACGGATTCCAAAAATCGCACTCCTCCGATCTCGACGACCCCGAGGTTTCGACGTGCGCGATTCGTCGACGACGCCGATATTTCCAGGAGTTTTAAATGGCGGGTTGGCAAAAAATAGCGTACGTGCGCGAGAGCACCAAAAACCCTGCGGACCGCATCTCTCCGGTCCAGATGCCGGTGGAGGAAAAAAGGAATTACGAGAAGAAAAAAAAAGAAAAAGCGAAAAAATATGCTCGCACGACGCGGTGCACGGTAAGCGGCGAAATAATTTCAGGTTTGGAAAATGGAAGCCTAAGAGTCTCCGTCGAGCTCCGACACAGCAAAAGCAAAAGCAACAGCAGCGGCAGCGGCAGCAGCAGCAGACAAAACAGTTGGCCCCTGGCCGAAAAGTGAACCACCTGCCACCTTCGTAGGGTTCCGAAGGGTCGTAGTGGGGAGGGATTTTTGAGGGGACGACGATCACCGCCTGCCCGCCAGCCAACCTATACACGAATTTTTACTACAGTATAGTATTTAACGTACAGAAAACGGTGCACACACGCCGTCTATCTATACGGGTATATGTATAGGTACGTTTCCACACGTGTTTGCCCGATGGCTGCACGCTAGGTGAAAAAAGAAGCGTTTCTGGCGTCGTGAAAGGGAAGAGGGGAAACGCGTCAGGGCTGAGAGAAGTAAGGGGGGAAGATCGGTGGCGGTTGCTTTTCTATCCGGTGGGGAATCGAGGATAGAAGGAGGGGGTTGTTGGGGGCGTAGTAGGGGGTTGTGGACTACGGTAGTGGGGGTAGATCGGCTGGCTTACGCGTCTCTCTGTTCAGTTAGCGAGCGACCGTTGAAAAGTCCGCTCGCAACTTTTCGCCTCGTGGTGAGAAACTTTCTTCCTCGCTTCAGAACTTGGGATTATATATCGCATTAATATACTACCTTCGATGGTACGATAATAGTAGTGTTGCAATAAGGAAGAATCGACGAACGAGCAAAAAACAATTGTTTACGTGTGTATTTAACTAGATTTAATTAATATCAATTAAGTCGAAAGAAAACAGAGTGGATGTTGTCGTCGCTCGCTTGTTCTTCACGAGGAGAGAGCAAAGGCTGTGCAAATAGAGTACAACTAATAACCGATTAATTATTTAATTATACAATTATTTATTTCACCGAACTCTTTTACAAGTTATTTGTTTTTCGTTTACATCGTTTTGTTTTTCTATCCAGTTTTTTGACAGTTTGAACAGTTTGTTTGTTTTCATCTGTACTCTGGTGACCGGATGTGATCCGCAGACCCAGAGTTGCGGCTGTTCAAGAAAAAAAAAAAAAAAGAAAGGAGCAAAGGTGAAACGATCTTAAAAGATTACCCTGGGATTACGTATAATACGACGTCACCTTTGTGCCGAAGTGTGGTTTGTTAATTTATTCGTTGGAAAAATAAATTAAATAAAAAAAAAAAAAAAAACAACTCGTTTTGTGAATCATCTCGTTTCGATCAGATCGTCGAAACTTCATTTCTACTTCTTTGGAATATCCGTGCAGACGTTGCAACTGCAGCGTGCGCCCCGTACGTAAGGACAGATCACGAGTCTTGTTGTAAGGGTGAAAAAACAAAAAAAAATTCTTGGGGTGAAAATTTGCTGCACGATTCGAAATGCATCGATGAAATGAATGGTGGAAAATTGTGAACGATGTGGTTTACGCCCTGTCGTAGGTAGACGTGCAACGCGAGTTTTTTTCGTCGAAAGTGCAGGTGGTTTTAATGCGTGGAAAGTATAATCAGCTGGTTATTTCTAATTTTTGTTGTTCTTGTGTAAAAGTGAAAATGATAAACTTAAGGTGATGATCCGAGTGAGAAATTTCATTCGAGGACTTTGATTTCCAAAACTGTTAGAATTGTACAGATCCAACGATCGAAGAGTCTTTGAATCGTTCGAACGATTAAAGGAAACAATTCCTTTCGTAATTAAAAAACAATTACTTCATTATGGATGGGATTAGCAGTTTTCAACGAAGGAAAACCGTCTTCACGGTTCTCCTCGTCCTGTCAGGTGAGTCGTCGTCCATTGGCGCGAAATTTGAAACATCACTTTCCCAGCGAATCTGCAAACTTCGCGAAAGTCGCATTTTTCACGTGTAAAAAATGCGAAAAAATTTTTCAGCCATTTCTGCATTACAACAGTCGAGCGCTAGCGAGAATAAATTCTTATGGTCGCGCAGCTTCGATTTAATTGCCACACAGACGCCGAACTTTCTATAATTCTTTGCGGTTTATCATCGCAACGATTTAATACGAAAACTTTGTGTTGCAATTTCGAACAGAATTCTGTTTCCACTTCGGTGAGAATCGATCAATCACATCGCCCGCGCGGATTTCGGGGCGGTTGATGATCCGGAAGAAATTATTCGGACTTGAAAAGAAGGGCGCTGATATCGAATCGACGATTCGTTGCAGCCGTTGATTCGTTGGATTAAGTTCCTATGGGTTGTTAATTTTCGTCGGTACCCCATGCCACATTATGACGGGCTTTGTTACCACTTTGTTAGCAATGGCGGGGGTGACTGTGGTCAGCGACTCTGTACACGTATACGTATACCCATGTATCCAACAAACTGGGCAGATGTCCCTTTTGCGGGAGCCTGCCGCTCGGATCGTTCCTCGTGTCCCAAGGGTGGAAAACTCCCGCACGACCCTCAAAACGTTTCGCCAACTTTCGAATTCTCCCCGTACACGATATATACCGCGTAATAAATCAGCTGCAACAAACCCCCTAATAGAGCGAAAATTCGTTTGCGATCGAAGCGTAATTCTTACGTACGTTTCTATCGATTTAGGGAAATCCGTCTGTAATCAGAAATATTTTTCTCTTTTTTTTCGCCTATCTTGCGTTCGCGACGTACGCGTACTTCGTGAATTAATAATCTCCGAAATGACCGCCGATCGGGTAAGACGGATAATTCCGTCACGTGTTCCGACATTCTAGCTTTCTACCGAAGAAACTCGGTAACAAGAAAACATATGATCCAGCGATTGTTTTCTCCCGATTAATCGAACAGCCTATCGTTCCGGTCGGTTTGATTTCCACGGATCGGTAATTTTTGCCGATTTCCACGGAGAGCAGATTGGAGAAGAGAAAAAAGAAACGCGGAGCCGGCAGCTGCTTCGAAGATGTTCCCCGTGGGTTCCTTTACACTCGTCTCGAGTTTTGCGAATAATTTTCTCGTGCAGGTAGAAAAGCCGCGTGGAGTAGGGAACGGCGGGGCAGGTGGGTGGGTGAGAGCGATTTATAGGGGGAAGTGGCCTAGCCTCCTGTTTCCTTTTTTTTTTCCCTGAACTCGTCCTTTTCTTTTCTGCAGTTATATACGCCCAGCTAATTCTTTTCAATTGTATTATTAATGCGAGCAATGTATTGTACGGTGAACCGGGAGGGGGGAGGCACCAGTATATCACCGATTCTTTGAAATTTTTTCCTCACGCGCGGTTCGTTCGTTAAATTCAGGCCGCGAACGTGTGTTATATTTTCATCGTCGGAAGGCGTCGGTGTAAAATTTATTTCGTCTCTCCTAGTCGCGTAATTCGTACCGCTACTTCTCCTACTTCTTTCTCTCTCTCTATCCGTACACACCTCCGCCATTCCGCGTTACCGACTAGCAGAAGCATATTATGACTCAGAGATGCTCGCACCCAGGATGCCGATACGGCGAGAACTTTATAATACGGCTCTCGAATTTCTACCTGGCATTCAGAATTCTCTCCTCCTATTTTTTTCGTTTTTTTTTTTTTTTTTCTTTGGATCGGAGATCTACAGCTGCACTCCCACGCGCTTAGAGCGAATCACTATTTCCTCTTTCGCGTTGAATTCTCTTTTCTTTTTTTCTTTTTTTTTCTACCCCCTCTTCTCTCCTCTTCGCAAACGTTCGCTGAAAAGCATAACAGGTGGAGCTCGAATTAACGAAGGAGGATCGTTTCCCGCTAACGTGCAACGTACAAGTTATCCGCAATATACGCGCGTAACATTATGCGTAAATATATATGTATATATGTATATGCAGTTACGTAGATGTGTACGGTCTATGCTTGTATATTTGCAAGCTAAGAATCTAATTTCACGCTATGTGCTGTCCCGGCAGATTTTCTGGTTGTAAGAACGCTGGGAGGTACCCTATACCGTCAATTTTACGATTTCTCTTCCTACACTGCACTGCACTCAGCTCCTAATCGCCTCTGGAATTGCAATCTGGCGTCAAACGAGCCAAATCTGCATAGAGAACAACGTTCGCTCGGGTTCCGAGTTCCGCTATACGTATAGCGCGTGCAGCAGTCAGCAGCTAGAACCGGAGCCAGGAAAGCGAAATCCGATACAAACCAACGACTCCGACATAACTAAATTGAACGGAAAAATATCACGGCAAATTATTGCTAACAACCTACTTCGGTTAGATTCCCCTACTGCGGGCTGCACTTCTGCTAATAGCGTTAAAAAAATGTCCTTTTTACTCTCTTTCGTCTCTTTTTTTTTTTTTTTTCTCCAAAAATATACGAATTAAAACCGGATTTCCTGCATATAACCTATGTCATGTATATGTATAACTCTGTACATGAATGATCAGAGTTTAATGCGTAGATGTTGTAATTCGCTCACCTGCGGAATGGTTGTATTAATTTTTTTTCCCCCCAACATTTTTATTCTTCATTTCGTTATCATCGGCGCGAAATAATTTCACGTGTGTACCGCTACGTACACATACCTATGTACATACATCGGGTACTCGAATACGGTCGTAATATCCACTCGAAGATTTACCGCTAGATTGAACACGTTGTGCGAAATAAATTCTAACAGAGTTCATCGTACACGCACTGACAATGAGCCGCTGCTGCTGTTAGCGGTGTTAACGTGGAATACGACGACGTTCGTCGCGTAGTAAAATTGCTTTCACCTCAGAGACACCGTGTATCTGGCGTTCATCGTTTGAAAATCATTAGCTCGGTCGGTGTGTTATGACAGAATTAGATGGCGTAAAAGCCAAGTTGTATTCCAAAAATAATCCGTCGAAAGCTAATAGATAGCGTAAAAACAAGTGAAAGAGGTCGATCGCATAAGAGAACGTAGGTGGGGTGTACGAATATAAGTGACGTAACGATCGAGTCCCACGAATAACAAAATTTCGAGGACGTCGCTAATGAGCCGAGCGAGGCGTTTTATTAATAAATCCTCCAAAGAATTTTATTTCGTAAATTCTTTCGACTTTATTTAAATACAACGACACATACTCCCATGGGTTGGAAAGTATATAAAGAGTTTCGAAAGCGTCGTAACTCTTGCATACGGAATAACCCGGCACCGCGTGAATTTATTTTTTCGAAACCTACGTGACAATTTGCTGCTTGAAAGAAGTAGATAAAAAAAAAAAATACTTCCGGTCTGAGAACCGCGGTAGCAGAAGCGACGAGTCGCGCCATCTGACGGGTCCGATTCGAACCCACCGAACGTTTTCATCCCTTAGGATAATCCACCCTCGTCTCGTCTAGACGCGCGAATATGAATTCGCGTATTCTCGAGGATTTATACAAAAAAAAAAAAACGCTAGCAAACTTGGATGTACTGTACAATGCAGTTATGCAAGTGGTACAGTTATACGTATGTACCGCAATCAACATATTGCAAAAGTTAAAACCAATGTTATTACCGACGTGGTGTATACGGTTTGCCATCGATGTCGACCCGGTGAATTAGTTATGTTATTTCCGACGCTGTCAATTCAGTCGATATTTTTCTGGAATTTATATGCCGCACGTATACGTACAAATGCATCGTACCTACATCGTAACGTTCGACGTCATTCGGGCATCGATGCAAAGTACTTATTTTATTTTTTTCTCCTCTTTATTGTATTTTAGAGCGCATATACCTGTTCTAAGGAGTTACGTTCAGCTGCTGTCGGCCTTGTGTTACTTGCGCGCGGCTATTGCGCTTTTATAATCCTCTCACTACAGAGCCGACGTTCGCGTTATATGGTTCACTAAATTATTCGCGATGTAGAAAATGGGAGAACCAAAAGAAAAAAAAAAAAAAAAAAACCCGGAGAAACAAAATAGACTTTAATCACATTTCACAGACCACTATCAGTACTCGCTATTTTTTTTTATCTACATCCTGCATCCGTTTTGGAAACAGATGATGTTAGACCGTTGAAAAAAAAAAAGAAAAATTCGTAAGTTTGAAACGATTAGAAACAGAGTGGCTACGCGCGTTTCATCATAACGCAGACTCGGTATGTGTGGATTTCACCTTGAGTTTTAACCAGAATCACGATTCTCGGATGTTGTACACCGTGTGTAATACTCGCGGCTCGTGAGTATGACGAGTCGGTAATTATTCCTGAAGAGTTATACAGGTTGGCCGCACACACCGACGAACGACGTTCGTGACATCAGCTCAAAAGAATTTTCGCTCTTTCTTCAACAGCCGCGATCGTCGTCGACGGACGATGAGTTCCTCCTTACTCAACTATAGCCATTGTTTGATATAAACTCCGACGATAACCGTGCGTCCGACGAGGAATCTCGAGAGCCCATCAAATCGAAGGTTCCGATCAATTATAGTCGATCGCGGCGACTCGACGCGATAGACGAATCGAATATAATGACTCTTCGTTTATTTCTTACTCGAAGGCAAAGACGGAAACGATCATTAGCTGGAATCCGAAGGAATTAAAAATCCGTGAAATGAGGATCCCGCGGTACGTACGAACTTGGCGTCGGTATTAGCAGGCACACCTTTTACCTCGTAGTTGAATATAACATGATCACCAGACGGCCCGGATTCTCACGGGTGTCGGAAAGCTGCCCTCGTTGCTGCACGTCGCGGTCCGGAGACTCAAACTCGGGCTGGTGGGAACCTATCAAGAGAAGTTGGAATAGTTTCGGAGCTTCTTAAAGGGACGACGAAGAAGGACGTAGAATAGATTATACGGCGTGAGACGCCCCCGAGAGATTTCGCACCCCTGCCGCCGGTACACCGTACACGGGTATTCGTATACAGAAGGACGCACAAAAGACGTCGCGTACTCCCCGACGCCCATCTTGCACCGGAAGCAATCCTCGTCAGCTTCGGGCTTACAAGTCCGCAGCCGCAACGCGCTCGCCTCTTAGAAACATTATACCTCGGGTTCTAAACCCGCTGGCTATACGACTCACGTATACACAGGCATATTTATCGTCGTTCGTATGTCCTACTACTACTACGTGCGTGTATATACGTGCATGGGAAATAAGAAATATGTTACAGTTTAATCGATACCCTGTCTTTATTTATAGAACCGTCATCTCGGCGACGTTGCGTATGAGGTGTATTGTGTTCACTGCGCGAAGAAAGCAAAAAAACACAAAAAAAAAAAAAAAAAAAGGGAGTCAATATTTTATCGTACGAATGAAGTCACTCTGTACACACGGTTGAGCTATGAAATTTATGCTTTTCGTAACCTCGAGCGATTAAGAAGATACTTTTTTTTCCTATCGAGATACCGACGACGGTCGTATTTCAGACGGACAACTGCAACCGCACTTCGTGGAATATAACGGACCGACTGACGGATATACGTATACTGTGGAATGTTTTTGAAATACGTGTAATTGCAGAGCTCTTGGGAAATCCGGCAGTTGATGGATAGAGTTTCACTTTAGTATCCGCTAAATTCAGTCGGACAGTCCCGAGACCGCTTCGGCTAATCCTCTGAATTATTAGACGCGTATCTTATTTAGAGTTCGAAAGGTTTCGCCGTGACGTAGTCTGGACGGCTACTACTACTCCGTGCAGAATTAAATAGCTCAAAAAGAGACGATCTCGCTGGTACTTAACTTGTAACGTGTTCGCCGATTATCGGGGTTTATCGAACGTTCGCCGTGGATCATGAGAACCTGCAGGTGTGCAATCAGCGACTTATAATGATGTTTTGGTCGTGATTATTTATTTATTTTTTTAGTTTTTTGCGCTTTTTGCGGTGGCCCCGGATCGACCGACGATGAGTCGCGTTAAAACTGGGGGATAGGAATGGTGATTATAATGATGAAAATCGAATCGTCGGTCAAGCCACCTGTGACCAGTCCCGAGCTCTGCAGCGGAGCGTATCATTAAGAAAAGGAGTTCTCACAGTCGGGTGACGACCGGCTTCCGGCGAACGATTCTGGCTTGAGAACCTCAAGGGGGGAGATCCCACAGCGATCGTAAATTACGACGATGCCGATTTTACCGTATGTAACAAACGAGAGACTAGTGTGCGAGAGAGAAAATATGTGGCGTGTATAGTGTATGAGAGAATATACGCACTCTTTGTAATAATAACGTAGGAAACAGTCAATGGCCTCTCCTCTCTCTTTCTCTCTCTCTCTCTCTCTCTCCGAAAACTGAGAAAGGCATCCAACGTTTACTGTTAAATGACCCGATGGCCGACCCACATTCTGCGGATGCGACACGTACGTCAGAGTTTACACTTGTATAACGTGTATAAGAAACCTGCAACTCTGCACCTCGGAAGCCCGAGGGCGATTCGAGATCATAGTCGATGGAACGGGACATCGAAAACTCGTCCGAGTCAAACCTTCGGTAGATTCAACCTCGAGTTTACAGCGATGATTTTTTACTAGTTGGAAAATTCATTCTACGCGATATACCGAATCCCGTTGCGAATCACATCGATATTTTACCGCTCTAGGCAGATTGGGCGAAACACATTGTCAAGTACTGCTAAGTTTTGACCGAATTAACAGACCTCTGGATTAATTGAAAACACACCAAACTGAATTAGGAGTTCTCTAACTACACGAAGAGAGTACGACTACGAGGGATTGTTTAGTGCCAGTTTACCCTCCCGGACAATGTTGTTTGCCGTCTTCATAGCGTAGACTAATTCTCGGACAACTATGCACGATATACATGTATATATATATCGAGTTCGGAAAGTTATTCTCATGTTGCGATACCCCCGTTTAAATAATTCTACTACCTATGTACGCATCGATGACCCGAATTAAACCTGAAATGTCGCCTTATGTTTCAGTGCTGACGCACGCTTTGGCAGCGGACGAGAATCAACTGGACACTCAGGAAGGAGCGACGGTATACTTACAGTGTCGTTTCCCCCCTCCGAGTCAAAAAGCGACGTATTTTTGGCTACGGCACGCGCACGACCAGCACGACAACGTTGCCGTGGGTGAAAATTCGTTAGCAACCGATTACGAACTGTTCGACAAGCCCGAGGAGGGCAAATACGACCTCAAGATAACGAACGTTTCCTACGAACGTGACAACGGGAAGTTCGAGTGTCGCGTAAAACTCGGAGGTTCCGGTACCGACCTGCACTACGAGATCACGACTCTGACGGTTCTCAGGGCGCCCGGGCCTCCCACGATCTCTCCAACCTCGACACCGGCAACGGAAGGAAAGCGTCTGGAACTTCAGTGCAACACGAAGGGCGGCAGTCCCGAACCGCAAGTGACGTGGTACCGCGGCGGAAGTTCGACACCGCTTCACGAGGGTCGGACGTTCGCAGTTACGCCGTCGAAGGAGGACGACCGCGCGAATTACCGCTGCGTCGTCTGGAACCGAGCGATGCCAAAGGGTCAAACTTTGGACGCCACGGTAACCCTGAACGTCAATTACTACCCCAGGGTAACGGTGGGACCCGAAAATCCGCTGAAGGTCGAAGCGAACGTAACGGCGACTCTGGTCTGCACGGTGGACTCGAAACCGAGCGTCGGTTCCGTCAGATGGATGCGAGACGGAAGTTTCATAGCTACCGCGTTCCGACACGCCATACCAAAGGTGACTCTTCAGGACGCCGGAACGTACACCTGCCACGCGGACAACGGGCTCGAACGAAAGGGCGAGAGATCACTGACTCTCGACGTTCTCTACCCGCCGACGGTTACCATCGAAGGGCCTTCCATTCGCGAAGCTCAAGTCGAGGACACGCTCACCGTGCACTGCAACGTCACCGCGAATCCGCCGCCGTCCAGCATCGAGTGGTCGAGGGAAGGTCGTCCGGAATTTCGCCAGTCGGGAAACATACTCCGACTTTCCAGAGTGACCGCCGACCACGCGGGAAATTACACCTGCCGAGCCGTCAACACCATTCATCCGACCGGCGCTGAATCCAGGGAGCATTTCGCCTCGGCGTCCGTCATAATTCGCGTGCGACACATGCCGGGCCCGGCGAGAGTCACTCCCGACTCACCGGTAGCAGCCGAAGGCTCCAGGGTGATTCTCACCTGCATGGCCATACCCGCCGGATGGCCGGAGTCGACGTACAAGTGGTGGAAAGAGGGGGAAAACACGCGGGGTGTTTCCGGCGAATTTTTCGGATCCAAGTACGTCATCGATTCGGTGCACCTCGGCAGCGAGGGAACTTACAAGTGTCTCGCTATGAACGAGATCGGGAACGGAGAACCCGCCTCCGTGAAACTCACCGTACATCAACCGCCGAAATTCACCATCAAACTGCAGCCCCACGTGACGAGGAAGTAAGTAGAATAAAAATTGGGAAATATTTCTTCCGCGCGCAGGTCAACGTGTTCAGCAGCGATTCTAAATCTTTACTTTCATTGCAGAGTGGGTGAATCGTCGTTCAAAGCTACGTGCACGGCCCAAGGTAAACCGAAGCCGATAGTCCGTTGGCTGAAGGACGACGAAGAACTGACCGCGGGAGCCGGACTTTACGAAGTCAGCACGGAGTCGACGGAAATCAGGAGTAACGTGACGTCGGTTCAATCGACATTGGGTTTCGTCGGTCGTTCCCGTCCCCAGAGCGACGAGATAATACCCGGTGACCGCGGCAAGTACACTTGCGTATTCGAGAACGACGTCAAGAAAGTAGAATCCACGATGATGCTGAAGGTCGAGCACGCTCCAATCGCGGTTCATCAGCACGGCAAGGTTGCCTACAACTTGAAACAGACCGCCGAAATAGCGTGCAAAGTCCAAGCCTGGCCCAAACCGGAATTCCAATGGAGTTTCGGTACGAACACCGCGCCCCTACAGATGTCGAGCGACGGCCACTACGACATCTCGACCACGTCCGATAACTACGACGTTTACACGTCGATCCTCAAAATGCCGGACATCAGGGAGCGCGACTACGGCGAGTACAGTTGTCGCGTTGCCAATGGATTGGGAACCATTACCTCCACTATTCGTCTTCAACCGAAAGGAGCTCCCGAGAAACCGACGAACATAAAAGCCATCGACATGGGTCCCTCCCACGTCGCTCTCCTCTGGGATCCAGGCTTCGACGGTGGATTGCCGAACACCAAGTATTTCGTTTCTTACCGGAGAGCAGCCGGCGGCGATGAAGTAGTCGCACCCGACTGCGCCGCGCCGAGGGGACCAGCCGGACAGTGGCTGGAATTCGACTGCCGCAGTTCGAATCCTTGCAACGTCACCAGTCTCGATCAGCACCAAACTTACTCGTTCAAGGTCAAGGCCTACAACACCAAAGGACACAGCGACTACTCGGATGACGTGAGCGCTACCACGGCGGTGGCGAAGATTCCCGCGCCTCAAAGGGTCAGCTACGACCCCGAAGCCGGATCTCTGGCCATCAACGTCGGACCGACTTGTCTGGCGCTCGTAGCCGCGGTCGAAAAATCTGAGGGATCCGACAACACTTGGAGACTGGTCGACGTCTGGCAACTCGAGGTGCTCGGAAGTGTCGCGACGCAAAGAGAGGGCAGCTTGGATCTGGAGACCAGCAATCCGGAGCCTCGCATCAGGGTGAGATTGTGCCTGAAGGCCGATCACCAGAAATGCGGAGAGTACACCGACGCGGAAAGTGAGTAGTGGATCGTTGAAGGGACACTCGCGATATTCACCTGCGCAACCGTGCCTAACAAAAAAATTTCGACTTTCAGTTGGTCCGTCTTACATCGCTCAGTCCGGTGCCCTGGCAACGCCGACTTTGATCGCTCTGGTCGTCAGCGGTGCCGTTTTCCTGTTATTCGCAGCTCTTCTCTTGCTGTTTTGTAGATGCCGGAGAAAGCACGCTGCAAAGGCTAAGGATTACGAGATGGACTCCAACGCGTAAGTCTTCTTTTTCCGTATTTTTCTCTTTTGAAATCATTGGCGTTGTTCGTGTAAAATTTCTGCGTGAGAGACGACATCGAAGAAGATGAAAAAAATTCGCTCAATCGAGCGTGCGAATTCGGCAACAAAGCGAAAATTGAATTTTGTAATCTCGGTTGATTAGGTGAATAATTCAGTTCCATAGACCTCGTGTTCACTCCGTCAGTCTTACGTTTCGTGAAATGTATGTGTATACTTTATATCCGCCTGCCTTCGCTGCGAAGACATAAGCCTTAGATGTAACGGCGAACGCGATTGCCTCGGGAGTTTTCTCTTTCGTTAAATTTTTGATGTCCTTCATTTTATTTTTCGTTCCTCGAAATTGAAGTATAACAAATCGCCTAGGTGCCTCACTGTACCTTCGCGATGATTAATTCATCAACAATCTCTGCCGATTCGACGGAAAGTGGTAACTTATCTTCTCGCGGTAACGGAACTTGCCATTTCCCTGAGAAATTACCGCGCTGAAAGAACCCCGTGGATATTCGAATTCAGAACCGAAAGGAATAAAATGAAAGTAAAAAAGAGAACGAGTAAAAAATGCATCCGATCCAACTCTGTCTTTCGTATAAAGAACAGAGGAAAAATCGTTCGCTAAAACGGGACTAGTTTCATTTGTCATCCTCCCCGTTCACCCCTACCGCGCCAAACTCCTTCCGCTTCTGGTTTCCTTCTCTTTGAGACTAGCGCTCCGATGGGATAGATTTCTTCGGTTCCGGATTCAAATTCAAATTCAAATCATCTCACCACTGTCGCTCCTCGGTGCAGCAATCAACGCAACCACCGAACGGTGAAACGCGCCCATTTCTGACTGCAATCGAGCGAACTGTGCGCTCTACTTAAATTCAAAACACGTCGATGAATCGCTGCGGTAAACCTGTGGCGGTATAGCTGCATCGGAGTGCACGCGCACACCGTACTATAGAATCTAAGTATCGCCTCGCGAAGAGTTGCGCGATATCCTAGTTATCCATTAAAGGGCGGTGACATCAATTTCATGGGTCAGCTACGCCGTCGCTCTTCTTGTTCGTCATTTTGTATCGATATTAGATGGGCGGTGTGTAGTACATAACGCGCGTCGCGTACAGTCATCCATTTATACCCATATACACGTAGCGTACGTACGTACAACGTCGCGACGCCCTAGTTTGTTTTACCTGCACAAACCAGCCGCGGCTTTGGTTGGCGAAGGACTAGGTGGATCGTTTAATCAGTGAGGCGTCCAGGCGGCAGCTGCCACCGGCACACACACACATATGTATACATTGAATCCGCGCACTAAACTACAGTCGACTATTTTGTCATGAATAAAGGAGATTGGGTTCTTCCGGTTTCTCTTTCAGCGACACACGTGCTGCACGTATAGGATACACAGAAAAAAAAATAAAAATAAATAAACCCATTCGCACGAACGTGAACTCTCCGCGAGTCTGTAACTCGCCTGAAAAATTCGACGGTCGTATAACTTACTGACCAATCGTTTTAACCCGCGCGAATGTTTTACGGTTGAACACTGGTATTAGGAACGTTACCTACGTCTGGAAAAATATATATATATGTGCGAACGCCAATCCTTCGGTAGCTACTTAACGTAAATAAAGATGTAAACTCGGCCAGGGTAAGAGAAAAACGTATAAAGCAAACTCGGAAGCTTTTTTTCAAAGTTGGACGGATACCTGAGGCTAAAGTTTACGAGTCCGTTTTAGTACGGCTATACGGACTTGCACGGCTTAACTTTCGACTCTCTCAGGTATAACGTCATACCTACGTACGACGTACCGCGGTTGTGTGTATGTATAGAAATTTATGTATACCCATACATCGGGTGGACTCGATGGAATAATCAAATTACAAAGAGCCTCCCAATGTTCTTATCAGATTCGCGCCGCACGCGGCGAACAAATAATTCTCTTTAATCAAATGAACAGGTATTCAGAGCTTCACGAACGTTTCTTTCTTATCGTTTCAGGGTAAGGCCCAGTCTCGTCGCTGGAAATGGTCAGCAAACTCAAGCACCGCCCCCCTATTACGCTGAAAACAAAGCTCTCGAACACAGTCTGGACCTCGCCTTGGCCCTCGAAGACCCAAAAAGTCCCGCCTACGCTCAACCGGGTTACGGGTACCACCAACCGAACCACAACATTAACGGTGAGAATGGTAAATATCGATACGAGACTAACATTACTACGCTAATTATACCGACCCACCGTTTGTCGTGCGCTCAATTTACGAACCTTTCCTCCTGCATTTGTCCTCCGATTCTACCGTGAGCAGGCTAAATTTATATGTTATCGTGCATACAACGATGGAAATTCGGTGACATCGGTCGGGGATGCGAACCTGACGACACGCGTTCCCGTTAAAAGTATTAGCTCTAATCGCGAGCTAACTGCTATCGATTTCCCTAGAGTAACGGAAAAAGACAAAAAAAAAAGAAAAGAAAAAAAAAAGGTAGAGCTGTGCGGTCAACGTTACTCGTACTTGGTTGCGTCGACCGATAATTCACCCCTCGAAAAGACCGCATTGGGTTCGCGTACAAGGACGTGATGAAAAATTTATGGTAGAGAAAAGTTGCTGATAAGTCTCGTACGTAAACGCTTCGAATGTTTTATCGTGTCAGTCGATTCAAATGTATTTAGGGATGTAGCGATTACGAAAAAAATCATAGAAGAAAATTTCTGATGAAATATAAGTTTGAGATTAGTTTGAAGTGGGGCTTGAAATATGGCATTCCGTTTTGAGCCGTTTCTAATAATCCTAATAATTCCCACTAACCGGAGATACCCCACCACCGTGGAGGTCATGGAACACCGGTGGTAATAATGGAGTATTTATCAATCCTCAGGTGTTAACATGGGCTACATGGACAACAGCTACTCTAATTCGAATAATGGAGGATCAGTCAATTCCCAAGACTCCCTGTGGCAGATGAAACTCGCCGCTGCTAATGGTGGCAATCCGCCCTACGACCCAATGCAGCATGGAGGATATGGAGCGGCGGATCCGGACTACGCTACTTACCCTCACTTAACGCAACACGAAGATTACAGGGAAAGCTATAACCCCAGCCGCCAGGAATTCTGCCCCGATCCGTACGCCGCGGTTGTCAAATCCAAGAAACATATGGGTAAGCTAGAGATGACGGATATTTCATAAGCTTCCGAACCCCCGAGTCACAATTTTCGCTCTCACTCTAATTTTTGAGTCACTCCGAAATTTCGTAACTCATTCGAATGCTCGAATTCAAATAATTCGAATTTGGAAAATCGTTTTTCGAATGTTTTCGTTAACGTCGATATGTTTTTCTCGTTATTTTCTACAGATTCTCCCTACCACGATGTGTCTGGTCTGCCAGACCCGTACCTCGAGGGTCTCGACGAGGACACGAAACCACCGCAGCACGTATCTCTCTCGTACGACGAGAGTCTAGAGTCCGGTTACTCGACCCCCAACAGCCGCGGACGTAGAGTGATCAGGGAAATAATCGTCTGAGGACAACCTACTGGCCCGCGTAAGCCGCGGACCACCTGGCTATAGCAGCGGGCCCCGCATCCCCATCAGCTCCACCTCCACCCCCAGCAGCAGCAACCCCCGAATCACCACCAGATGGAGATAGTCATCGAGAATCCGTCGGAACACGGGGTGCCCCGTAACCCGCGCGGTATTCCTTCGGCGGAATATTTCGCCAGTTTGGCTAACCAGAGGCTGCAGCTATCCGGGTCCGAGATGACCATCGACTCAACACCGGTGCGTCGTGTTGATCGTTCGGGGCTGTTGGCGATGCCGTCGCCGAATCAACGGCAGCATACAACGAACGGTTGTAACGCGGAGGACGTTGTTCAAAATTCGTGTCTCGGTACGCTTCGACGTATCGATCGTTCGGGTCTTCTCGAACCCGTTTCCGAGGTACCGGATCACATAGCCTACGCGAAATCGAGACTTCTCGACGTAAAACCGATGGCGAACGAAGAACGGCATCTCACCGGAGCCGAAATCGTCCAATCGTCCGACGGTCCCTCGTCCTTGAGCTCGTCCGACGTCACGACGGCTTCTTCCTGCGGTCGTCACACACCTCGCACTATTCAGAACGCAGACTCCCAGTCCGTCCGTTTCTTTCGGAGGGGGAGCTACGACCCCCCGTCTCAAACGCATCAGGACGGCGTGACCGTCGAGAAGTCGAAGGATCATCAGAGTCAAACGGGCGCGGGGTGTTTCGGAACTCTGTCCCGAGTCAAGCAGGGAACTCAGAATCAGGGGGTCGGGGACAACGGCGGCGGCGGGGTCGCGAGAACAAGACCGAAAACTTGCGCCGATTTCGGCAACGGCGCCGGTTTGCACCACGTCGAACAAATGGTGGCGAGGTTCAGTCCCAACAGAACGCCCACGCCGACGGAGGGCGGGATAAACGGATGCGGGGATCGACTCAAGGCAAAACCGGACGGACTCGCGGGACGACTCAGTCCGAGACCGAGAAACGACAGAGTTTCGTCACCCGCGGCTCTTTCGATACCCGATGTTATCGAGGCTCACGAACCACCCCCCTCCTCCAACAACGCGAGGTCCTCTTCGGGAACGGACGACCCGGTGCCGGAAGGAGAACGAGCGGAGGCCGAAGGGTGCGAGCACACGGCTATCGAGAGCCTCGAGGAAGCCAGAGTGTCGTTTAAAACGCCGAAAAAAATGGTGCACAATGATAATATCCAAACGTTAAGAGTTATCATATTGTCAGAGCAATTGTGATCCGACGAACTTCGATTCTAGATCAAATGAATAACTGAATGAACTTTTGAGTAACGAAACGCGCGAGGGATATTAACGCGCGTATGACGAAGTGAAAGTTTACCTGAAAAAAGAAAAAAAGAAAAAAAAAATATCTGAAAAATCTGAAACTAATAATAAATATAAAAAATAATCGACGAACTCATCCGCGAAATTCGGGAATGTGATATTGAACTTTTGGGAAAAAAATAAAGCTGGTGGAGTTGGTTGAAATATACAACGCGACTGAATGTGGTGTAGCACAGTGACGTAGATTTAGACGATCGGTTGAATTACGTTCGATCGATTGTTCACAATATCTATATAGAAATTACGCGAAAGACTGCCAAAGCAGAGACGACACGTTACGTTTCGACGTATTTTACAAATTCGCATTTTTATTTTTTGCTTTTTTTTTTTTCGTTTTGTTTTTTGTTTTTCGTTATCGAAACAAATAATATGGATGATCGGTATTTTGTTGCGGTGCTGACTTCTGATCCGACGATCTTTCATGCTGCCTCCTTTCATTGAACCATCTCATAAAAATCAAATCTGTCGTTTAACGAGGTGAAAAAAGACGTGCCTTTAATCCACGACTGCGTAACGATGCAGCATGTACTTTGTCCAAAGCCTGAATTCGAGCTAGTCGCGGACTAAACGGACCGAAACGTCGTTTCATTAACCGTCGTAAAGTAGCAATTGAATTTTGCTCACACGTAAAACAATTTCTTATCGCGATTTTCCTCGAGAAAATTTCTATTCCCAGTTTTCCATCCTGCCTGATCTAAAGTTCTAGTTCCCACGAAGAGTTCCAAGCGCATTATAATGCGGGTTCTGTAGGGCAGGCGCGTGCCCGTGGGACGCTCCTCCGACTTTCTACATGAAACGTAAGAGTCGCGTTGATGGTTTTAAAGTATAAAACTTTTGTTGACAAAACTGACAGTTTTCCCCAAATAAATTAACCGCGACGATAATAATAAGCGAAAGATAAAGTCAAGTTGAATTTTGGTTGGAGTGGACGAGGTTCTTCGACTCCACCCAAAATTTCAGTTCCTTGTCAAAACTTTCGGTCGTTTTTCTCATGTTTTTCGTCTCAACTTCCGGAAGGAGTGTGACCGAGTAGTCGGAGATATTTTATTTGGAATTCAGCAGCCGCAACGACCCGAGAATCCAGTGTATTTTATACTTTTATATCGTGAGCGAAGAAGCTGTGAGACTCTGATCGCGAGGTTATCAAAAACGAATGATTGTCGTGATCCCGTATAATATACATATACATATTATATATATATATATAGAGAGAAAGAGAGAGAAAGGTGAAGAACGAATGAACGAGAATGTGCATGATTGGAGAAAAAAAAAAAAAAAATTCTATTTATCAATGTGAAGTACGTGATTACGATGTGACTCTAAGCAATATAATGTTTATATCATATATTATTATATAGTATATAAATACTGATGATACATATAAATACGCATACCTATAAATAATAACTTTACGATTATTGTCTATACGATTAAATTTTACGAAGATGAACGAAGTGTTACGAATAACCGCCGCTTGTAATCAAGAGGACAGATGATTATATTGCGATATCAATTCTCTTAGCCTGCAGATCATTAAATAAATCGAGGAGGAAGTATGCATAGATACCAACTACACGAGAGACAGATCATCACGATTATTAACAATATCAAAGGAGAAGAAATAAAGCCCGTAATAACTCAGAGCCGATGCGACAAACCCTCTTTTCGACCCTTGACCTCTGCACTTAAGAAACATTTTCCGAGCCAAAAATGACTCCGAATGCATTTAAGATTGACTAATTATTAATTATCTCTCGAAGTATTCAATGTAAATAATAGTTCGTAAATAACTGATTAAAAGAAAAAAAAGAAAAAAAAAAATTCGGAAAAAAAAAAGAATAAGGTTTAAGGTACTTAATAGTTAAGGCTCAATGTGTTCTTAAAATGTATACTTAATCTAATAGATGATGATCGTTTTTGCCATTGTCCAATTGTGTCTGTCTGTCGTGTAAAAAAAAAAAAAAATTAATTAATTAATTATTACGAGTAAAAATATCTATCTTTTGTCTGTCCGTGTGCCTGATACGCGCGTCGCTCCGGTTCCGAGATTAACGCGTGGCAAATTTTTTCAAAATTTATTCATGAATCTCACATCTGAGTTCTGTTCTCGCTTGTTTTTTCCCCCTCCCCCGGAATGTGACCCGTTTTTTCACGAATATTGCGAGAATTTTTTCAGATCATTTTTTTTTTAATTTATTTGCATGTGAAATTTAGTAATTTAAATATTTTAAACTAGCTTTCATCCTCTGAAAATATGATATCGTAATTTTTTTTTTCTCTCGTCGATCCCTCCGTTTTATCGAACAAATCTCGTTATAAATAATGAACGGGGGTACAAATTGCCGCCGTTATTTATATTAAGACGACGTAAGGAACAAATATAGGGAAACTCGGAATAAGAAAGGTAACTTTTTCGAGCTCGTGATGATCTCATATAATATAAAATGATAATTACCCTAATTCTCGCTTACCTGCGAGAGTCAAATTTTTTATATAATGACGCACGGAGATTGATCTTGTAAATCGCAAACTGACTATACATATATGTATAAATTATATATATATATTACTTACACACCCGTATAGATATATCGTGCGGTAAAGATTATTATTGTTATTATTTTTTCAAACAATTACTAGAAAACAATATTGGCTTAAAATACTTAAAAGAAAAGGGAACGTAGAAAAGAATTATATATAGGCGAAAAAAAAAAAAATAAATAAATAAAAAATGGAGGAAAAATATAAGAGAAAAACTACCTATACAATATTAATTCACGCACATGCATCGTAGTAGCCGTATATTTCGAATTTTTCACGTTCTGTAATATGTCTATTTGAAACACTCTTGTACCTACTATTATCGTAGATATATCCCGATAAGTCGATACCCCATCCGACCCAAGACCAGACCCGATATCCAATGATTCCCACCAAAAGAAAAATATAAAAATAAAACTAATGAAATGAATAAATGAATCTCCCCGTGCATAAGATGATCGTAATAGAGATTTTCAAATTTACCTACGTATATACGCATATTTTATCTACTATTATATAATTGTACACAACACAACAAATATGAGGGGCTGAATTATTGCCGGCGTAAGTCATCCGGTCTAATTAAAATTAAAAATATATTATATATATATACATATAATTTTATCAATTATTACGAAAACGAAAAAGGAGAACCTGTATTATAATAGATATAATTGACCTTAAAACACACAAAAAAAAAAAAAGAAAGGAAAGAATTAAAGTGTAAGTAAATCGTGTGTATACCGTACGAATGCGAAGAAGGAACGAATGAATTGTACTGTAAATCGAATGACTGGATAGGACGATTTAAATATGGTGTACATCTAATTTTATAATTAGCCGAACAACAATCTCTCGTGTAAAAACTTATTTACTCGAAGTATGTATATTATTTATTTAGGTATATTGAGAAATAATACGATGGATTTTAATTATACCAAGCAGATAATTGTAATTCGGGCTATATATGCAGTCGTTTGAAGAAAAAAAAAAAAATACAAGAACTCACTCTGACGAAATTATATTTCTAAATGTTATAGATAAAATTATTCCAACAATTATACGACGATCGTTGATATTTTTTTTATTTTTTCGTTGATGTGCACCAGCCCAAATGCGCGAAAGATTCCATATAGTTAAAATATTTTTGCATAATGAACAACAAAAAGAGGGAAGAAGAAGAATTTTGAAAAAACCATATATATATATAAAAAAATATAGAGTATATAAATATGCATATAAAAATATATAGAATATTATAAGATGACGATGAGGTGAAAACCGTTTTTTTTTCTTTTTTTTTTGTTTTTTTCTCCTACACTGAAAGACGTACGTTGGTCGATATCGCAGCCCCTTGATAATCTATATGATAATTGTATAAAAAGAAAGGAAAAACCTTAAGACACACCGCATACACACAGAGAAATATGTAAATACTATACCTAATGATATATGGATGAATAAAAATAAAAGAAAACGATAAGAAACAATTATATATTAAAACGAAACGGCAAAAATATCATCAACAAAGGAAAGAAAAAAAGTATATTTATAAATTAAAAAATTATCAACGATCCGCGTCATGCTATACATCATTATTGTATTATGGTAACATCCAATTGAAACAGATAAAGAAAAAACCGATATAGTGTCATTCAAATTAATTTGTAAAATAAATTTCAGAAATCTTCAATCCTTGATATCGAACAGCTTCTATAGTGACGAACCTTCTCTCATAAAACTTAAAGAAAGAAATAAAGGAAATATATATGCAAAAATATTAAATGGACATGAAAACTAATCGATATAGACATTATCAATGCGCGACTACATCTCGAATGATATTGTATAAGTTGAATTATTCATAATTCTGTTTGACTTTATATTTTTGTTCAATATTTGAACATCCGCGATCATCAACCGTCTACATTTTTATTATTTCGATTACTATTATTATCACGATTACTACTATTGATTATAATTTGTATATACACACATCAAATTATATATTAATTATTGTCTATTAATATTATCATTATTATCATTATTATTATCATTATTATTAAAATTATTATTATTATTATTACGACATTATTATCAATTATTATTTGTACAAATTTTATGTTGCAATATAAAATAAATGATAAAATGAAAATTCTTGTTTCGTTGTGATTTTGACATTACATATCCGTCACGCTTTTTTTCAATGTTTCGTGTAAGATAAAAAATTAACCGACGAATTGGCAAATAGAATGAGATTATGCGACAGACATCTAACAAAGATATTTCCATTTTTTTTTTTGCTTTTCGAGGCGAAGACCTTACGAATACTTCGGTGGACGAATCTGAGAGAAAGATAAATTTAGTTTGCAGATTCAAGAGAATCCTCTGAGCATGTTGACGAAAATTTTGAATATCTCAACGAATGAAGACGTAAATGAACAACGAAGTGCAGCGCGCGCCTACGATGCTGGTGTACAAGCTAGAACACCACCGCATTTTTCTTATAATTTCACATCAGGTACGTATAAATTCAGTAGAGACATGTGAGGTGAAGTAAAAATTTATGTGCGTCAAAAGCATAATGGACGAATTTACCACACATGGTACGGTATTTATTCTCATATAACACACGCGTGTAACCATAGAGTAAATCTGATTATCGAGATTCGTTGCCTTACATACCTTATAACATACCGTAACACAATATTGTGCCTTTCTAATATTAAATCCGGAAACACGCGAGTCTGATTTTCAGTATAGTATAATACAATGAAAATGATGGCGCACGAGATTCCCACAATTTAATTAAAACCCGCCCAATGCGTTTGGGCATGCGCATGCAGCAAGGGGAAAACTTTTGTTCATAAAAACGATGGACTTTGTTGTACACACCTATGGATCTACCGTATATACCTGCACGCGTCCCGACGCCGGCGTCGGTTCTTCGGTTATAAAACGGTTTATAACTTATGTACCCACCTATATTTCTATTGCTACACATACAGTTTTCCCCACTATGCGCTGCTGCTCGATCGCTAGCCTAGCTGCAACTCATTTCGCAGTTCCGTTCGAACAAGCGCGCTGATTATATCGTCTACTGTATACACGAACATAAAGTGCAAGTTCTTACAATACATCAGCCTATATATATATGAATTTTTATTACTTGCACGATTACAAAATTTTGTGTTCACGAACAAACGTATGTCCGATTCGCGATGTTCCCGTTACGGCTTTTTTGGGAACGTCGAATCTGTAGAACTGCATCGGGCGGAAACGATTGCGAGAGGCTTTTCGACCCTTCGTTGTCAGGGTAGCCGCGCAGTGCGGTTAGATCCGACTGGTATATAGAATAAAGGATAATACAGTAGATGGTATATAGGTATATAAAACCTTATACCTGGGTCAACGGACCTCCAACAGCGGTCACCGGTGGGACGCATCGTAGCGAGAAAGTCAACCAGGGCCGCGGGGGACGCGGCGAACCGCGAAACGTTTTCCTTTTGAATTTAAAGAAAAAAAAAAAAAAAAAAGAAAACGATCGCCCCGCGCGAACGCCGCGTTCGTGTTTTAGTCATATAAGCGCGTAGTTTCAAATTTTGGAAAAGACCCGCGCGCACGACGTCAGTTTCTGAATTCGCGCAGCGTGCGCGGTGGTTATCTCGCTACAAGCGTGGGATAATTCGAATTGCGATAGAGAAAGTTTACGTAACATTCTGTACTTTCGAGGAAATATATCGTCAAGGTTTATCTTCATCCAGTTTATAACACCGACCAGTTCATCGGCTGTGGTTTATATTGTCAGTTTCTATCTCTCGTCGTTATAGTAAACACTCGGCTAATAGCTGCGTAAAGCCTAATTGTTTTCCATCGTACCTCAGACGTCGATTGTGTCCGACTTGAGACTTGTAATTATTCTAATTTGTTCAGGTCGTTTGTAACTTCCGTTCTGTGAATTGTGTTTCGCGTTTAACAGTCGCAAAAGCGGTGGGATGAATGGAAATCCATCAAACGAATAACACAAAATGAGTTCATCGCGAAAACCTCCTCATTGTGGTGCTTAAGATTTGATCTGTTTTGTCGATAACTTCGCGGTTAGAAGCACATTATCACTGGACGATCACGTTGCCTCATTCGGTTCACGTTATATTATAATTATTAAATTAATCGATGACGCCTCGATCTCGAGAGCGAATACCGCATAAATATAAGACGACGACCAGGAGGCAGCGTGTACCCGAAGTGTGTAGCAGTATCGCGGAGAATAAAAATTGTTGGTAAAACGCTGAGGGGGCCGACGATGAAAAAAATCTTGGTAGAGATCGTTCGACGCAGGTACGCGACGTAGAAATAAACTAAACTGTCAAAAACAGCTGCGGGATGCAGGACTACGCCGACGCCGGGCGTCGCAGGTGAATAAAACGTCGCTCGTGTGTGTGATGTGGAAAATAATATAGTCGTACACGCGAATGCATTTGTGAGGCGGGTGGTTCGTCGTACGAGTTTCCGTTATCGATCACCGTCATGTACAAGGAAGGAACGTCGAAGCCGAACGGCGTCGGTGCGGCGGATTCGGAACAGCAAAAGCAACAGCAATGCGCAAACGCCGTCGAGGAGTCGCGCCCTCCTAGACCGAAGTTGAGAGAAATTGCAAGGCTTTGGATAAACTCTATCAGAGCCGTTATCTATGCTGGGGATGCTGCCGCGGGTGATCGGGGCGTAGGCGTAGCCTCAACCCCCGAAATGGGGAACCTCCAGAGCGATGGGAAAAGAAAGAACAAAAAAAATCGCTCCGTCGACTCCGAAATCGACGCCGATCAGCGGAAATCTAATACCGCCACCTCTAAATTATCCAAGAGTCTCGATGAACTGGACCGCCCTCCCGTCTGCAAGGTCGCCTTCGAAAAAGTTCAAACACCTGCCAAGAAACACGCCGCGCCTAAAGTAAGTCCTGCAGTTTTTATCCCCGTTTTCTGATCGTATTCTTGGAATTTTTTTCCTACCTGTTCCCCAAGATGTTCTCTCGTACACCTGGACATTTTTCCAAGATTTTGGAATCAACCCTCACATTCCTCCTTGTTCGAATCCTCTGAGGAATTCTGAAGTCGAAAAAAAATACTACGAGTCGAAAATGTATTATCATAGAATCAAAATGAAAACAAACAATCGGACGTCGATAACTTCCGTTAACCACCACCTGCCAGATTCTACCTTTCGCGTGTTCTGCCTGTTCGTGTTATTGGCCAATTTACAACACCGCGAAAAAAAAAAAAAAAAAAAAAAAGGAATCCAACGCTTTCGCATACTATTACAGTATTCAAGACCAGATTTCTTTCATCGCTAGACATCCACACGGCATTACCTTCGCTCTCCTCGCACACGTAAACGTCTGCGAGCCAACTTAATTTACGAGCTTCTCTGTTAGCCAGATGCTCGGCCCGAGTCCCAAAAAGATGGAGAAAAAGAAAAGAACGGTCCGTCATTCATCATCCGATTTTCACGCTCCGCTCTACGTTCTCCACCCCCAATTTTTTCTCATTCCTATTATCGTTGCCCTCCAGGCTTCGCCGGAAAAGCCCGAGTTCCACGACTGCAGCCCCAAGGCGAACGAAGTCGTCGATGAAGAGAGGAGGGAAACCGCGCACCCCGAAGTCCAGGTCCAGGCCCAGACGGGATCCGATCCTGGTCCCCCACCCGCGCCGCGGGAATCCCCGGCCCCCGCTCTCCTTCCGGACCCTTTGGGACCGTCGAACATCGCACCGGCGATACCCCCACCCACGTCTATCGGGGACGAGGGGCCCCCTCTTCTGGTCACGGACTCGTGGCATCGAGCCAACAAGAACTTGGTTACCCCCGATGCTCCGACTCCGCCGAGTCAGGAATCCTCGAGCGACAGCGTCTTCACAGATCCTGGCGGTATGGTCGCCGAATCCGGATCTCTGCCCCCCGTCAGGGACGCGCATCCGATCGCTCCCGAGGATCCGAAAGACGATCGAAGGACCCAATTCACCGTAACGAGGCACAAAAAAATCGAACTCAATCCGGCGTCGACGCGGATCGGAGGTACGTACGTTTGCACATTTACCGCACAACGATATACATATGTTTTGAAAAAACTAAAACTCTACCAATAAATCGGACGAATGTTGAGATTGATTATTTTTCACCAACGCATCGAGTGACGAACGTGATGTGAGTCGCGGTCGTCGAAAAACCGTATAAATTAGCTATACACCTGAGCATCTGATTATAATATCAAATTTCGCACGTGTATATTATACATACATATATTTTGCAAATGGTTATTCGATTAATTTTTAACGATCTTGTCAACGGTTACGTTTCAGCTTCCGCACGTAATTTTCATTCCTCGTTTTCAATAGCGAAATAAGATACAAGGTACCGAAAATAATATTACGGAATAAAAAAAGAAGAGGTTGCCGATTACGGGCCCACGCTGAACGGAGGAGACCTTTCTACGTGTACCATAATCGTGCGATGGTCAGGTTGGAACGAGCCCGTAGGCTCTACCGAGGCGAGTGGTCGCGGTCATAACGGTCTAAAACTCTAAACTCTAACGATTCGATGCTCGTTGTGGGCATAATATTTCCTCTGCAGGATTATTCATTCATCTTCCACCGGATAAACTTGCATCGGCGTTCGCCAATAATAATTTTTCACTCGTTAATTCTCATTACATATCGCACCATGCAATCAAGCTCGCCTCCTCGTCCCACCGCGTAGCGGTTTTTAATTATCGAAAATTTTCGTTTTGGCGTTACTCGATTTTCAAAGAGGGCCTGAAATTTTAATGATGTATCATGGGAAGGTACTTACGTTACCGCGACCCGTTATGAATCAACGGCTTCTTTTCCATTACACGTACGCGCTACACAACTAATTAAAATCCGCGCACTTTTATGCCTGCGATATCGCTAATTGCTCGTGATTCTCGCTTCGGAATTAATATCATCAACGAAATTCGGACGCACATCATTAAACACCTCCATACGGACTATAATAACTACCCGGTTATATAGGCTTCGCGGTCGTTTATTCATTTATTCATTTATTTATTGCTTTTAATTTTTACACCGTTGATCGTTTTCGTTCGAAATACCCCGAATAATGCATGTACCTATATATTCATGAACGAATTAATTATTCTACAATTATATTTTTTTTTGATTAATTTCCCGTACAACAGGTCAATAGTCGATGAATATCGAGTAACTGTATGTCGTATGAATACGATTTTCATGCTCACAATCAGCTCGGGAATTTCAATCGCGACGATGAATATTCGTCATAATTTATAAACACAGCCGCACTTGTTGCCGTCGTGAACTATGACCCGTGATATAAAATATAATACAGGGTGAATTTTAAACGCGATTCGGAATAGAGAGAGAAGAAAAAAAAAAAAGAAACTTGGGACGATACGTGTACGTACGTAATTCCAGTGTTTATTTTCGATCATTACGTGTATTTCGTTGAAGAGTTGGCATGACGAAGCGTACATCGGTTTATATTTACGCTAACAATAAGTATGACTGAAATTCCGTTATGATTTTCGGGGGAACTTATAGTCGCCTGATCCCTAATACCGAATATGTCGTGCCCTCGAGTTACGTGGATGTTCAAATAGAAACATCGCTCACATCGGGCGGTTTATAGTTCAGTTTTGTCGCCTAGAACGCGTGCCTCAAATAATCTCACTTTCAGTATCTTGTCGTCTAGCGATTAACGACCTCGCGTATTACAGCAGAGGATCGAAAATTCGAAAACTATAACAGTCATACAGTGCTGTAATATCGATCGTATACTAGAAGAGTTCATTGCCTACTATAAATCCTTTGTCGCCATGCGGTTGCATTTTTTTGATCCTCAAGGATCGGAATGAAACTTACTTCGATCGTTTTTCATCCTATCTAACTGATACAGCCATGGTTTGGTACAGACGAAAAACGAGGGTGAATCCATTAAGGATTACTCCTGTTTTAGGACCCACCTGTGAATTGACGCCAACGATTCGGAGACACAGTGCCAATGAACAACCATCTGCCGAAAGTAACGTCCTACGACGGGTGGCCAGTCTCACCCTCGACAAAGCCACCGTCGAAGGCCGAGCCAACAATAAGCGAAGATTTGTACCGGAGAAGCTGGACTTCCGGTTGTACGAAAAATTTGAGGGTAAGTTGTTAAGATGAATAAAAGAAATGAAAATTGTTGATGTTTCTCACTAGAAGTGAAGTATCCTTAAAATTGATTGCAGGACACTTTTCTAACGCATTTTGACCTCAAAAATACGAATCCATCGACCAAATAGAGCTATAAAATTTTCTCATCAAGATATCCTAGTTTTTCTGATCCTGAGAGTGAAAAATTGGCGATAACTCGATCAATTTTATAGATAGATCAATTTGGCTTCAAGATTCGTGTTCCTGAGGTCAAAATACATAAGGATGGCATAGAAATCCCAATTGAAAAAAATGTTGATTTTTGGTCCCAAAATCGAAAAAATCGTAAGGGGTACCCCTTGGAAAAATCTCAAATTTTGGCCAAAACTTTTTATTTTTTAAAATTGATCGTATGGCACTTTTCTTATGTATTTTGACCTCAGGAACACGAATCCGTTGTCCAAATTGAGCCACGAATTTTTCCCATCGAGATATCTCAATTTTTCTGCTCCAAAAAGCTATAAATTGGCGATAACTCGATCAATTTCATAGATAGACTAATTTAACTCGTGAATTCGAATTCCTGAGATCAAAATACATAAGAACAGCATATAAAATGAAATATTTTTTTTCAACCCAAAATCGACAAAATTCCAAGGGGTACCCCTTTGGATTTTTTCGATTTTTGGGCCAAAAATAAAGTATTTTAAAAATCGACGATAGGGTACTTTTTTAATGTATTTTGACCCCAGAAACACGAATCCGTCGGTCAAATTGAGCTACGATTTTTTCCCATCGAGATATCTCAATTTTTCTGCTTTGAGAAGTGATAAATTGGCGATAACTTGATGAATTCTCTAGATAGATCAATTTAGATTGTGATTCCAGATCCCTGATATTGAAATACATGAGGATAACATATGAAAACAAAAAAATGTACATGTTTGATCTTATTATCGACAAGAATCCAAGAGGCGACGGAATTTCGACGTCGTTCAAAGCTGAAAATTTGATTCACAAATCTTCATTCAATTCCCACTCATCATAGCATTCGCATGTATATCGGTTCAATAACCTAGTGCTTCGGACTCAGCTTGGATTGCTTTGCTTTGTGAATTTTCATTTGATTACCAAATCATGAATCGTATCTATTCTAGTTTTTAGAACAGTATGATTAATCCGCATCGATGACATACTAATTATAACTCGAATTTTTCGAATGATTTCTTTCCGAAACCCGTGCAGGTCTGAGGCGCCCTATAAACACGTTACCTAGATTAATAAAAACATCTTCACAGTCTGATAACGGTAACAAGTTGATAAGCTCTCATATCCGAGCAGCGGGTGTGTCTTAGTACCAAACCACATGTCGTCGTGGTTAACTATTTTCTGCTCAAAGTCAGTCGACGGCCTAATAAATCCGTCTGAAAATTTCTTACGTCGGGCGTCCCGCGCCCACGATTTTTGCGGCCTCAATAAGCCGCTCCATAAAATCACGTCTCGATACATACAATCGGAGTACGATAAAAGACAAATGTACATCGTGTATTGGAAAATAGATATATACGCGTTGTTCGTTTGCTTCGAGTTCAATTAAAAGTAATAAGCAAATAAATACTCGAGCGATAAGTGTTGAATCAAATAAATGATTTTTCAAACAAGTGGCGTGTACGGTACACAGTCTAGGGTAATTACTGATAAGGCGAAGTGAAATAATTTCAATTGAGAAGTGTTGAAAATTATTTGAAGTGTGTTTGGTAACGCCAGTGCTGCAGAGCAAAGGAATACGACGGTTCACCGGAATTTAAATCATAGCAGCTCGGCTGCGTTTCGGATTACAATGCATTCGGCGATATTATACTTTGGCTCACGTCAATGATAACGCGAAATATCAATCTTCGATAAACGTTTAATCAACCGAGTAACCTTGAAAAATATCATAGAGCTCATAATACCACGATCTACATGGATCTATAGTACTATTCTTCTCTCGGAGCAATGAACTTGTGCGGATTCTGGCTTTTCGCTTTCCTGCGATACTCGATTGATCCGATTCCCTAATTCAATGCGCTTGCACAGACAGTCGTTCGTCATCATCTGGTTGAAACGCCCGCTAACTATCCACGGAGTAAAAAACGGAAACTGGTTTGAATATACCTAAGCAAAATACACAAATCTAAATCGATCAAATTATCATTTCGCACCGATAATCCGAAACAAATATTCAATCGCATTTGATATACACACCGTGTGCGGATAAAATAGGCAAAATGAGGAAGACTATTCTGTATTTCGAAATCAGTGGCCCTCCGATCTGAAGAAAATCGCGATGGACGTGCGGCAGCGGGACGACAATCCTCCACTATCGGCGAACAGGAGATGATCCAGATTTCATTACGAAAATGTGCATGACGTCGGTGCCAGAGGCGACAATGTTGACGCCGTTGCTCCAGGATTGCGTCCGAGTGAGTCGAGACCAGATACGGAGGCGTCGGGCTGGATTTCTCCAGAACTGGAACCTCGGAGGTTTGGGAGAAAAAGTGCGCTACGAATGCACAAATTTCGCGTTTGAAAATTACGAAAGAATCGAAGGCGCTGATGAGGAGGTCGAGGAAACGCCGGTGATCTCAGACGGAACAAAACCTGAACTCAGGCTCTTCAAGATCGTCGAAGACATCGGTACCAAAAATATCGCTTTACTCCTCACCACCGTCAACGTCGCCGAGGACATTCTACAGCGTGGGATGAGAAGCAAGGAAGGTCCTTACTCAAATTTTAGTCTTTCCGATAACTAGTTTCGGCCGAGAGTAGAAAATGTTGGAATGAAAGTTTCGATTCACAAAATCAAATTAACGAATTTGAAATGAGATAGCGGAGTGCCGACCCAAACACAGTGTGCCCACCTGCGGTGTACGAGCCGATAAACCGACTGTGACTAAAAACGCTTCAATGCGTCTCTGCGTCCGTGGGACTCTTCGTCCACTTATATGGATTTACGTCCCATACATGTAACCGAGAGTATAAAACATTAGGTTTTGTACGAGTATGCAAAATGTAGATATAGACTCGAAACGCACACTAGCGAAAGTACGTCTGGCATTGTAATAGGATATAGAATAATATATTATGTGAGAGAAAATGTATAGGTATACATGTGACAAGGGCACGTGACGTTAACATGAAACAGTCAAATATGTCACGTGGTTCAACTGTCCCAGATCTCCTTTGCAGACGTCCTAAATGACTATGAATTCGATTGCTACCAAAGTCCATTCGAACTCGCAAGTTTTCCGGGACGCTTCCGTAGCTATAAAATCGTTTCGATTGCGATTTCATTTTCATTCTACTGATAAACGCTGCTCAGCACATTCGCGCTACTTCCTAACATCACGATGACGAGGCGAAATCATTTATTTCAAGAACACTTTTCACCGAAAGTGAAGAGAGCTGATCCAGTTTGATATTTCGATATTAATCCAATAAAGTGGATATCGCATGTCGCGATATAACGGAAGTTGAAATATTCCACCCATCGCGTCTGGGGGCGAGTCTGTCTAGGTGTGGTTTTGAATTCTGAAGGATTCGATTCAAGAGTAATAGACCTAAAGCGATTCCTTCGCGTTGTCCTGGAAAATTTATTACATTTCAAACGTCAAATATCTGAAAGAGGCGCGCTCAACTCTGACTCACAGACATATGTTGAATTGTAATCCATCCGCGATATTATAGGCGCAGACATCACACGTTATATAGAACCAGAGAAATCGATCTAATCTGCTAAAAGGTGGAGGCGGAAAGTCTAAAACTAAACGTACAAAACAAACACAGCTCGTTAAAGTCCTCCGGAGTTAACACGCGTTGAAATCAACTCTGTTATTTATCTGGGAGTATTTAACAAACGGTGGTATACTGTGCATAGGACAACACTTGATGAATTGGCTGGTCTCCGGGCTACCCGATCACCTCAGAAGACAACTGACGGATGGTGACCAGAAGAAATTGGGTTCCACGATCTGTGCGCACTTGGTAGCCGCCGGAGTTTTGAAACCTCTGTCGGACGACACGGCGAAGGACGCGAACTTTACGGTGAGGGATTACAAACGATTTCGATACCGTTTCCGACATCGAAAACGGCTGACAATTTCGTCTATGATTTATTCCAGCCAGATCTCATGTACGAGTGGTCTCACCTGGAAGCTCCACTTCCCGTCGTAACGAGCCCCGGCAAACTGCGACGGGAGAGTTGGTCTCCCGAGAACATGCGGCGTCTTCAGGAGGAGCTGATGGCTCTTCGCCGCGAGGTGAGCAGACTCCGGGCACTGATAAATGACGACGAGACGCGCTCTCAAGTTCAGTCGACTCAGACGTCACCGGATCGTTTATCGCCGACGAAGAGTTTCGCGGAGAGCGGTAGATTCACGGCTAGTCCGCCAACGGATTCGACGACGCTTCACGATTCCTTGGAAAAGTCGTCGTCCCTGAGGTTTGACGAATCCAAAAACGACACGCTACCAACAACGATGACGTTGTCACCGATTTCGGAAATCGAGGCGTCCGTCGACCACTTCAAAGAAAATGGAGGGCCGGTGAGCACATCGTCGCCGAAGGAGGAAGGGACGACAACTTCCGGAGTCAATCCGACCCAGGGAAACGAAAGGAGCGTCGGCGACTTGTCTCTACTAGCCATGAAATTCGACACTATCGTGATAACGGACAATAATCCCGATTCGAAACAACCCCAAACCGACTCTCCGATCAAGATGAATGAAGATCTGTCCAGGCTAACCGAACAAATAAACAATCTCCACGTCCGCGACGAAACCGCTGACCCAACGGAACTGGCCGTTATCGAGGTAGCTGATGACGGTACGATAAAACAACCCACCATTGTAGACACCGTGAACGTTATGGTCACTGGACCGCCGTTATCTTCGAACAATAAGAGACCTGATAACCTTCTTCTGAAGACACCCGAGGCCGAGTCGCCGCATCCGATAGAAAAAGCAAAAAGTACGCAGGGTCAAAAAACACAGTTCGTTCCTCCCCCACCTCCGCCTCCTCCTATGCCTGATATGGATGAGTTTTTACCCCCTCCTCCTCCGGTGACTGATCATATGCAAAAACAAACAGTAGTAACGGCACCACCACCTCCCCCGCCGCCTCCACCTTTGCCCATCGAAGAGGTGGAACCAGCGAACGCACCATCGCCGGGTATCGGTCTTCCACCTCCTCCACCACCTCCGCCGATGCCAGAGATAGCAGGACCTCCCCCACCTCCTCCGATGACAGGAATGGCAGGACCTCCACCCCCACCTCCAATGCCAGGAATGGCAGGACCTCCACCCCCACCTCCGATGCCGGGAATGGCAGGACCTCCACCCCCACCTCCGATGCCGGGAATGGCAGGACCTCCACCCCCACCTCCGATGCCGGGAATGGCAGGACCTCCACTACCTCCTCCGATGCCAGGAATAGGAGGACCTCCTCCGCCACCTCCTCCGATGCCAGGAATGGGAGGACCTCCACCCCCACCTCCTCCAGGAGGATTAATTTTTCCACCTGAACCACCAGGAGGAAGCTCTCCGAAGCCGTTTCCTGCACCTCCGCCTGGTGGATGGAATCCTCCAGCAAGAGCAAGTAAGTTTTGGTGTAATCGAGAGTACACCATCAATTATGTAGGCACTTCTTGATTTTTTTTAAAGATTGCGACTTCTGTTCACCACAAGAATAGGATTCAAAGGGTCGAATAAATTGAATTATTACCTTCGCAGCAATAAGAAAACAACCCCTGAACCCTGTGGTACCGATGAAACCGCTTTATTGGACGCGAATACTAGTCCCAGCAGTTCCGACTCCAATTCCTGCCGGGAGTCCCGATTCACCACCGCAGGTAATTTTCCACTATGCGTACGTGTGACATGAACATGAGCTTCTATCACTTGATTTTTCATCCCTACTATTTTGCTCATTACCACTTCTGACAAAATTAAATTTTCCCAGCTTCCTTTGTGGTTGGAAATTGAAGAGGAAAAGTCTATCAACATAGCGGAATTCTCTGATCTATTCTCGCGCCAAGTCATCGAGAGAAAACCCACGAAAAAAAAGGATGAGACTGACAAACCGTCGAAAATTCAACCAGCAAAAATACTCGACAGTAAGAGATCGAAAATGGTCGGGATCCTTGAAAAAAGTCTGCATGTCGATTTCTCTGAAGTAGAAAATGCCGTTTACACCCTCGATACCAGCGTAGTAAATTTAGAAGCTCTGAAGCAAATCTATGAAGTTGTAAGTGACGGCGTGCAATTATTCTTTCCGTTTACAACTTTGACCTGGAATGACTACAACCGGAATTTATTTTTCAGAGAGCCACGTCGAGTGAACTGGAAGAAATTTCTGCCCATGAAACAGCCCATCCGGAAATCCCTCTTGACAGACCGGAAAAATTCCTGAAACAACTCTCAGGAATTCCACACTTTGCGCAGAGAGTAGCGTGCCTAATGTTCCAATCTGAATTCCAGGACGCGATTTCCAGCGTTTCGTCGAAACTGACAAACTTAAGGTCGACCTGCGAGTACCTTCGGAATTCTAACTCCTTGAAAAAAGTAATTGCTCTAATTTTGACCCTTGGAAACTATATGAATGGGGGTAACCGGATGCGAGGACAAGCTGACGGTTTTGGATTAGAAATCCTTGGTAAATTAAAAGACGTCAAGTCAAAAGTTCCCGGTGTTACCTTACTCCATTACGTGGCAAGGACTAGACTCTCTCAAGAAGAAAACTACAACCCCGATGAACCTCTGCCTCTGCCCGTTCCGGAACCGGCAGATGTCGAGGCCGCTTCGACAATCAGCTTCGAAGAATTGACCAAAGAGTTGGATAGACTTGGAACCGAATTGGAGGGTGAGTTGAAAACAATACTGCATTTCTTGAAGATTTCGTTCACTCGGTCATCGAGTCATTCAATTTTAGCATGCAACGCAAAATACAAAATGGTAGCGGAATCGAATACGAAAGATGCGGGACCGTTCAAAGAGAAGATGGAGGCGTTTTTGGGAAGAGCGGGAGTAGATCTTGCGAATGAAAGAGAAAGCTTACAGGAGGCAAGGGCTAAGTTTAAAATCGTAATGCAATTTTATCAATACGTCCCTAAGGGCGCAACGTTGGACACGGCCGATCCTCACGACTTCTTCATACTGTGGCTCACTTTTTGTAAAGACTTTAAGGTATGCGTAGACGACAAAAGAGCTCATGGCAAGTGATTGTCATTCACGACTATCATCGTTTTAAATATGCTATGAATCGCAGGACATATGGAAGAAAGAACAGCAGAGGTTGACGAAGGAACGGCGACAGGAAGCGAGAAAGAAGTTGGAGAACAAGCGGCAAGTGGAAAAGGTGAAAAAAGAAGAAACTGGACTGAAAGCACGGATTCAAAAACTTACGGGAAAGAAATAGAAAATAATAGCTGCGTTATAAGCACACAAAGAATTATATTCGTAATTGTATGAAACTTTGAAAACTATAAAAATTCTATTATCGCGTGAACGAAAAAAAAAAAAAACAGAATATAAGGTAAGTGACTTCATCTTACCGAAAACTATAATTGCCAATAACGAGAACAAACACATAAACCTTATCGAAAGGTAATCGAGAACTGTTACTGATAGAGCCGCCCCAAGCTATTGATAAAAAATTGTAAAGATTAAATTATTGACAATGTATATACGCGTAAGTTTCTTAAGTATAATTGTTAGAAAGTGGTGATGTTGAATTGTACATACACATTGTAAATATATATTTATTGAATGAGAGTTAGACGAGATGAAGATTTAAACATAATTGCGTTTTATAAAAAATGAAAATAATAACTGAAAAATATAACAATTTGATTTGAATCGGAATATTCAATTCCCTGCGCTGTAATTCGGTGAAGATAATTCGGAAACCCGGTGGGGACATCGTCATTTTCAAATTGAATCTGCGTTTCAGCTGCCGAAGAGATATGACGGCCTTATGACGATACGATAAGAATTGTTTAGTAGCAAGGTCTTGTGAGCTTACGCCCTCTCACTGGACCCGTCGACAAGTTTTTTTAACTGTGCCTCAAACCCACTTCGGACTTAGGGGTGCATACCGACTGCAGTTAATGTGATAGTCGATAAATCAACCGGTCACAACCAAGGGGATCATTTCCGCATTTACCCTCTGGGATGCATCACAACTTTTCGGTCCAAAACGCGATATGCGGAGTTAAGCATGTTTTAAGCGCCAAGTCCGCGCGCATACGAGCGGCAGCGACGAAACTTGGGTTTTTATTTCACTCTAAATTTCTGAAAGAAAATCTCTCAAGTCAAATTTTTAAAGCGCCTTGCAAGATGGCAAGTGACGCTAGTTTAAAAAAAAAATCATAAACCCATAAAAGAAATCATGCAAATACATAATGAGCGATTCCTTGTCCGCGCGCTGTATACCCGCGCGAGCAGCGTCAGACTTGGAGTATTTCTGCTCATATGAATCGAAGAAATGCAATTTTAAATCGCATTTTTCCATTCAAATTTGCAGAAGGGAAGGAGAGGAGAGAGATTTATAAAGGATTTGCGGCATGGCGATCGGCGATCCTCTTCGACGCGAAGTCTTCGAGCTCAACGTCCACCTCACTTCCATGCACCACGGCTGGTACGGAGAGCAGGGCAGACGTATTTTACACATTCCAAGTGACCACAAATATTAAAAGGAAGCAAAAAACTTAATTTAATTTGTGTGGTCGGGTTTGTGAAATATTGAAATAAAAATGATCTATTAGATCTCGGCAAAAAGATCAGAAGCCGCGTAGGGTTGCGTGTTGGTTCAAGGCTTGCACCAACGCTTCCATTAACTGATTCAATGTATCATCATGCTTAATTCGATCAATCAAGCAGTTTTACAACCAGATGGGGTCGGATTCTTCAATGATTTTTCGAAAGTTTTAGAATCCGACATTATAACGGGGAAACAGAGATAGTTAAATGAGCAATGACTTACTTGGATTCCCAGTTCGACGTGGTAATGGCGCTGCCGCGCAAACCCTTGTTAATATGGCCAAGCACGTCGGATCATTAAGAATAGATAGGGGTCGGATGATGCTGGAAATGTCAATCAGAGGCCGCGTAGAGGTGCGTGCTGGGTCGAGGCTTTCCCCAACACTTCTACTAACTGATTCGATGTATTCTTACAAGCTTTAGAATCCGATGTGATAACGTATCGTTAAATGAGCAACGAGTTACTTTTGGAGACGATTCGAAGTTCGAAGAGTTAACAGCGCTGCTGCGGCAGTAACATGAAACGAGCGCCTCAAACGCAGTTGTTCAGTCAACGACGTCAGTCAACGACGAAACCCAAATGATTATGGAGTGAAGGAAAGTAAACAAAGGGGCAAAACAAAGTCGAAAAATACCGTAGGGTGCACAAATTGTTGCTCTGGAATCAAACTATCAAATAATGAACGCATTATGGAATCAGAAAACTTTAGAACGACCGGCGAACAATATATGGGTCGCTAGCAGAAATGCGATTGGTAGGATTCTGGAATTTGAACCTGTCCTAACCTATCTATATATTTATCAACACGTCTTAAAATTCTTCGACTCAATTGATGTATTTCACTTACGAAATTTTTCAGACACAGAAGGTTTCGCATCCACGTTAAAGTCTATAATCAGAGATTTGGAGTCGCAAGATGTTCTACACATCGAAGCAGCGATTTTGAGTCGTGTGATATATCGTATGAAAAGTAAATTCAGGCATGACAAGGGTCTAAAAAACATGGAAAAAGTAAATAGAGCACTTCTCAACTACCTGGGATTGGATCTACTCAAGGAGTACAAAGACTTGAGAAATTATGTGGAGCCTGAAGGTTCGATGATGAACCTTCCGACAAAACAAATGATTGAATATGTTCTAGTTAGAACACAAGGCTTTGCCAAACTCATGTGCAGAATTGAGGAGGTTGCTAAATGTGCGGCAGAGTTCTTTAAGGCAAGAATGTCTTTGGGTCATTCGTGGACTACTGCTATAATCGCGTATGCTGTCATAAGCAGAATATGGTAAAGTTCCACATTTCATTACCTTATGCTAGATTCTAATTAAAGACAGCTGCCGGAAGAGACATAACTAACAGTCTTTCAGGTTCTTGGCCAGAAATTTGGTAAAGAAATGTTGTACATGGTACAACAGCATGTCCAACTACGTTGCCAAGTTTAAACAGGTTGGTCCAAGATGGCTCCCGTCGAGCTATAATCTCCCAACAAATTTAAAAAGTTGGCTTGACTTACCATGGATTGAGCAGCGGATAGAGAGGTACGAGCTCAGGTGTCGGTTACATTGTTGGTAATATAATTGATTTCATAATATAATTGGATGAGTATGCAATTACAGCATACCATTAAAAAATGACGGGAAGGAAACAATATTTGGCCTGATAAAAGCTGAGATGGATGATACGTCCGAATTATATGTTGATGAGAACAATATGTCACCCTCTTTAAATCCCAACAAAAACGTCATTACAGAGTTTGAAAATGCCACAGAAAAAACATTAATCAATAAATATCATGGCCCAACTTTTATCGACGATTTTGGAAGTAAGTCGTATTTCTATGACAGATTTCCCTTACCATTAAATTACTTAGGATCACATTGGATACAGTCATCTGTGTTACAGCATCGATAGACCGCAAAGCTTTTCTCGGTGAAGCAGTGACTCGCAAATCAGATTCTGAAGAAAACTTGGAGAACAAGAACAAAAACTCGTCCACTTCTACAACTACATCTCAAAATCGCGGGAAACGACTTCGCGTAGAGAAAGTACCAAAATCCCCTCAAAATAAAATGGAAAAATCAAGAGCACCAGATGCTCAAGAGGTCCCATTGCAGGTTAAGGGAAACAAGAGAAAATATTCTGAGTCAAACTCAGAGAAATTTGAGCCCGATGTCGATGAAGTAGAAAGTGCTAGTGCGAAGAGCAACAAAAAAACGAAACCAATTCACTATCTGAGATTTGATACACCTGGTGAACTGCAAACGATTGTGGATAGAGATTCTTGTCCAGGATTGGATAGATTACAGTGGGAAATGCTCAAGAAAGCACTCAAAAAATTTCTCACAAAATTGGAAAAATGTCACCCTCGCAACGAAAAACTGAGAAAAACTTTATTAATGAAAGCCCAAATGGAAATTGAGAATCGTGTATCATAGCAATTCAAGTAATGCCAGGCAATCAGTACAATAATTTATGTATATTTGACAAGTTGACTCGGAAGATCTTTATTGTGAAAAATAAATATAATTTATATATTTTCAAATGAAAATATCATACTCATTCAATAGTCCTGCTCAGATTTACATTTTAGGATCGCACTGAAAGCTGCCAGCCAACACAGCCCGCAGTCGATGTTTTCATTTTTTATTTCCAGAAAGAAATGATTGAATATATGTATTAATTAATTTGATCAAGATCATGTAGTAAGCAGCCACGTTTTTACGTTGCGTATCACAACCAATGCAGAATATAATTTCGGTTTCATCGATCATTTCAAAATTCGTCAATATCTATAACTAATTCGAATACCGAGAAATGCCGCAATTTGGACCGCAGACACAAGGAATCCGTAACAGTTGTTTGCTATTTTTTTGAGTAAAAAAATTCCTTAAGTCGCATGAATTTGCACCATCGTTAACTTTATTGCATGCTTATCGATGATCAAGAGATTCTAGCAAATGATATGTACGCCACTTGGCCATTAGCAACATAATTTCGATCTTTGCGGCAAAGCACGGATTGAATTATCCCAATAGAATTCCTCAGTAATCGCACGAAGATTAACAGGGCAATATTTGATTATTACATTTTTTTTTTATTCTGCCTTTTGTAACAACAGGTAAATTTTTTTCGTTCGTGGCTGGTTCATGCAAATAAATGTAGGCGTTTTAATATACGGAATCATGAGTGCCTTAATTATTAGTCGGAGCATTGTTACGTCGAACATTTATCAAACATTACATGGACAAATCGCATAAGACTGATAATTAATCAAAGAAATAATAACTTTAGGTCGTGCTTTCGTTGTGACGACTTGACCCAAGACTATTCCAGGTCAGAGCATAAATAAAAAAGCTTTCATTTATGCGTCATAAACAAGATGTAGATGACTCGTGTGTCTGGGTGGGCCTACCCAGAGCTTTAATCCAACATCCGGCACCCTTTTCTTCAGATTATTGAAGCAGCAAGCCCTGAATTGTCGCGTTCCGCAACTGTTGACGCACTCCCGGCCACATTGGTCGCAGGAAAGCGTCTCTCCAAATGTCCATAGAGCACAAACTGGACGAGCAAACGAAAATTTATGTAATCGGTAAACAATTCTCTCATGTTCTATACAAAAGGAATGAGAAGAATATGATCTACATATTTTAGGACTCTGAATAATTGTCAAGAGAAACGACGAAAGTTGTCGAACCTCATTCTACAACTTACGAAAGAAAGAAGTGAAAAACTTGATAAGTTTTTCAACGCAGCTTTCTTGGCAACAGGTGTTGCGTTGCATTTATGTATGGAGCAAACTTGCTTTGACGTTGTTAATGAATGTCAATCAAGTAATCACAACTTTCCAGTTTGTCTTACAACTCTCCTCTGTCCAATGCATAATTTTATCTCACAATTTTTATAAGAAGTTATAGAAAACTGATCAGCCGTAAGGCAGCGATCGCTATTTTCAGTGAAAAAAAAATCTTCCAAGTTGATCGAACTGCTGAAAAAAATTTACTATCCTTTTCAAATATGTTATTATTTGCGGTGTATACCTATACATCAATATGATTGTTCAATTTTTATGATATCATCGGACCCTTGGACGGCTTTAGATGCCGCTACCTCATCTATGTGAAGATTTTATTACATAGCTATAACTTATAACAGCGTATGTACCTATAGAATTTTAAGAACATCCCGATGAATAATAATCATCGCAGCTGATCACTTTCCGCTGGAATATTTTATAAATTTATTTCACCGCGGTATAAGGTAGGTATGTAATTACAACCGAAACAAGGTATAGTAAATGAAAATAGAGTGTATATAGTATATAAAATCATCTTCGTTATCTCATTTTGTTAAAGATATAATTTTGCATTATACAGAAATAACAATTCTTCGAATAATTAATCGGCAAACAAAAATTTCTTTACGCTTAATCGATCAATCGTGAACGAATTTTGATAAAGTTCTATTCCATCGTTATTATGACTGTGTCCATAAGTACAAGCCATAAGGAGAGGGAAAAAAAAGGAAATATAATTCTCAAAATTTATTCATCGCGGTGCATTGGCGAAGGACTTTTTCTAACAGGACTCGCTTATTGTTATGTTATAACACGCTAGCTAGACGATGGATTTTTTTTTTTATCTGTAAGTAAAGTCAAGCGGTAAAATTATCCCTCAAAAGTATATTGCGAAGGTAAAGACGTTGGCAAGAATTGTATGAACCGCGGGGTAAAACGAATTATATAGACGTCTCAAAATAATTCTCATATATAATTCACTGTATTGTATGTATAAAAGGCTACGGTATATGGGTAAAAATAATCTACTTAAAAATTATGGACTTGACGTTTAGTCGGGATCCTTGCAATACCTAAATTTTTTTCTGCAGTGAAATAAGATGATGAAATAATTATAGCCGGCTGTACAAACACCCGCTCGCTACGTATATTATTAATATACATTATGCAAAAAAGTAACCTTTAACCGACTTGATTGACCGCGATCAATCCGGTTATATATGATTTTTTTTTTGGCTGCTGCGTAACTGCGACGGGGTTCACCTGATTCGCATATTTAATGCACTTCGGGATCGGTTTGCAGCATAAAGGTAGCGCGTGATCCTGCGGGAGCTAAATGATCAACTTGTGCAATACAACTCACTTATTATAATCGGGAAGTCCAACCAATCGTCATTGAAAAACGCTCGATTATAATATCCTATTCTATGTACAAAATTATCAATAATTACCCGTTTTAAAGAAACGTGATTTGCGATAATTGATGATAATGAAACGGTATCATTATATTCATAATTATCATTCATCTTACCGGCAAGAAGAACGATCACGCACGTATTCCGACCCATCTTCTGATGTAGCCTTTTTCTTTGTTTCCCCCTCAAGATCACTGGAGATCAAATGTAGACACTGAAAAATAAACAGATGAATAATCAAGCGAGAGTAAATGATATCATCTAAAAATAAAATCTCTGCTAACTCGTTGTAGTAAATTTTAATTGCTCGTTAATTAAGAAGCTATATTTAAATTATTATATTGTTTCTAAGGAATTCCTAAAAATCAGACAGGAATGCTTTCGTTAATTAGAAAGATGCAAACGAAGAGTAGGTGTTATTTATATCTCCACGAATAAATGCCTGGAAAAAAATTACACCTGCACAATTATTATTATTATTGTTTTGTTTAATGAACGTTCAGAACTCTTTATTCGGGTGAAGCGGATAATCTATGCCGTTGTTTGTTCTCACGTGTTTTTTGTCTCATCCAATTATATGAACGCTCTGAAACTCTTTGATCAGGTATTTGAAATCCAGCTCACGCATCACGTTTTCTGTACATCGAATCAATTAATTTTGATGCGACGTTATGTAACGCGCCAAATGTACAGGAAAAAAGAAGATAATATTACAAGGAAAATAGAGAAACATACGGATAAAAATTTCATGCAGTTACGACATCAAACTATGTGTTCTAATATCCTTCGACTGACGCATCTGGGTATGTAACCAGCGAAAAATATTTCTCAATATTTACAACATCGCAAGAGTAATCTTAAATGCAGACAGATTCTCTTTTCTGTTGTCATATAGCCTGAGGTGGGCCACTTGAGTAGCGGGGAAAAAAGAACAATCGTCAAACGGGAAAATACCACAATCGGAATCTGCAGATGACATCCAGCTTGTGTTATACATATACCAAAATGCGATAATCTAGCCAAAATTTTGAAGGTTCAGGAAAGAGAAATATTTGCCGAGGTTGATGTATTTATTTTAAAAATTAGAAAAACAATCAGTGAAATAAGCGGACGTGTTTTTCAGGTCCATCGATGATTTTTATTCCGAAAAAACGGGGTGTGGGATTTTTGAAAAATGATAACGAGCACATACCTGCGTTGTGTCCTACGGGTTCTCGGGTGCGAATGACAATCCACGGGGTTGCTTATCGCCTGTTGCTCTTCTTTCAGGTAACACCCCCACCAACTTCGCGGCGGCAACTCTGACTCACACCCCATAACCACCCACGATCAAAAAGCACCCTCGATATCCCCCTGCGTACCCGTCTTTTAATTTCAAAGTGTATTTACAATTTTACTACGATTAACATGCACGACCGTAAGTCCGATGCAAGCTGCCTATCAAGAGATTATTTAATTATTGGGGATACGTATATCGTTCAAGCTCACATCATTGCAGAGAAGTTTAGAACGAATGTTGTTTAAAAATTCTACGTGAAATCCGGCCGTCCGAAATTCGTAGGAAATTCGTAATTTCGGAATTTTTGCGATTCCTTGTTCGATATAACGTATGTTCTGTGATTAGGAATGACTTATGTGCCATCTGGGATTACACACATTCTAAATGATAATTTTAAGATGGATGAACCTAATTATCACGGATAAACCGTACAGTTATATAACGCGTCGGAAATAGTTTTAATTTCTGTGAAATTAATTCGCAGAACTTGCAATTAGTAGAAATCACGACGCGAAATTACCATGACCACGATGATACGTTTTGCTATTTTAATAGTTCTGAGAATTTTTTGAATTTTTTACAAAAGAAATATCTGCCCTATTAGTTGCAGTTTTGAAAAATTGCAGATCATGATTTTCTAAAAATAACATGCGTGACTCGTGAGTGTAGAATCTGAATTATTGAATCATAGTTTTGCTGGGGTAAATGTGAAATCGTAATATCGGACAGATGTAGACAAATCAAAGCGGCGTCATAAACGATGTTATAACTCCACTATAATGATGAAGATAAAAACCATAAACTGCAACCTTGCTAATCTCGTTCATCCTGGTAAATATATGAAATCATCATGATCATCGTAAATTAATAAAATCGCAAATAAATCGTTACACGGAAGAAGATAAATCTTGGAACAAAATTTGGCAGAAGATTCTCCCGAAAACGTGAAAGTCCGTTCGATTTCTTAGAAATCTATAATGCATATATATTCTCCGATTCATAATCCCGAAAGAATATTTTTTACAAATTTGTTCAAACAACGGTATTACCAACATCCGGTTCTCTGTTGGTTGACATCCGTCGGCGTATTAAAAAAATTTTACGTCACTGGACATCCCAGCTGCTTAAAGGATAACCACATAACAGGACAAAAATGAAGGGGTGTATCATGAATTCAGGGAATGTCCCGCCCTGGTAAAACTGATCGTAGTTATCCGATGAGGTAAAATATAAATCGCGTTATCTTCAATTCGAGTTTTTATCATTTACTGGGAATTTCCACCCACAGGAACGAGATATCATATTTGATAAAACATTACATGCTTTCTCTCAAATTATAGGAAAGTAAAATCATCTATGTCATACTTTCATTTCGCCCGATTAAATGCCAGTCAGAAGATACACTACTTTCGTCCAACAAATATAATTTCATCATTCCGAGGTTCCTGCGTCATTTCGGCAAGGTGAGTTTGTAAAATACGTCAAAGGTTTTACCCAGTATTTGAATTATGTGATTGGGCTACGACGCGGGACATATAAAGTAACACTTCAAGTTTAGACAGAAAGCTAGGTCAATGTTTGAAGATTATAAAAAAAAAAAGTGAACAACCGAATCAGTGAAGCCAGATTATACCGGGTATACCCGGATCCCTGAGCACCTCGGCGACATACCCTTGTGGACGATGCTCACTGAAACGAGTGCGCTATATTCACACTCAAATGAGCCCGGAAAGCCGATAAAGGAACTTGTTCTCAACCTAGAGCTTCTCTATTATGAACAAGCTAGAATGCATTTCCCTTCTCATCATTCACCCTTTGTCTCAGCTGTATCGACGTAGATGTAGCTCAGAAAAATTAAACAATAGATACTACAGTTGGTTCATTTGGTGTTTTTTTTTTTTTCAATTTTTTTTACAATGGAGTATGCACTATTTCTGGTTCGTTTCTATATCGTACATGTAACGTTGCATGAGCTTCTTATGTATACGTGATAATAATATTGTGCGCGTAGGTTTATATTAATTTTTTTTTTTTTAAAATTACTATACATATTTTTATTTATACGCCCACAATCACGTGAAGACTAGAAGTAACGTTAGTAGCGTAGCTGCAGCGACGCTACAATCGAAATCGGCTGAATCGTTCTTCTGGAAGGAGTAAACTTCGTGCAGAAACTCACCTAAAAAATTTACAAATTAGGTGATTCCGATGAGAATCATAAATTGCTAAAGATCGGAGCATGTGTAGAGAAAAAAGAATATTGTTTGTAGATAAATAAAATAAAAATTTGGTTACCTATCGACACGGGGTGGTACAAGCAACGAGGGTAACGAAGATACGGGACGAACCAAAACTAGGACAAGGTCGAAGGGGTCAGTCGGCAATAATCTGAGTAGGAATTGGTTCAGTGGGTCGGGATGACCGCGGAGAATCCGGGGATTGAGTTGTAACGGTATGTACGAGATGTCCTGTAGCGTTGTCCGCAGACGTCGAGTGAGAAGATGAATTTGGAAAAACGGAAAAAGAGGATGACTGGGCTTCTGAAACCTTATTTTCAGGATTCGTCGTCACGGTTTCAGCTGCGCGAGAAACGATTGGTTCCAAAAATTTGGATGCGCAATGGGGTGAGGAAGCGTTTTCATTGTCTACTGGGGCTGTGGAACGATGCGAACTGGGGTAGTAAACGATGCCTTCCTGCCGACGATAATTCGTGAAGGGGATGTTGATCTCGCAATTTACCCTGACAGGTGTCAGGGGCTCCTCGATCGTCGCCTCATAACGCACCCACGATCCTTGATTCTGGTACTCCTCTAGATTCGCTGGGTAAACCGTAAACTGTCCCTCGACCGGAACTCCGTCTACCAAAAATGTCAGGCCAGGACGAGGCCAGGCACCATGAACCGCGCAAACTAAGGTAATCGGACCGTCCTTCGAGCTCGGAGGCGTCACGAAAACGGTCGCGTTGCTTTCCGGAGCTAAAATTCGCGAGAAGATTTAGTCCTTAATTTTAATCCGGAAGGTGAATTAGTACATGTGAGGTGAATTTTATACCATAGACGATCATTCTCTTCGTCTTGATGTCTTCTTCCTCGAATGTGCTCACGCTGCACGTGTAATTCCCACTCATCGCAAGAGTCACTTCTTTCAGTCTAATAATCGAGTGTGATTTCGGCCGGCTTACGGCATCCTCAGGGTATTCGGTGAGCCCCTTGATCACTCCAATATCCTGGGGAGACACTGCCAGAAATAAAAAAAACCGTCAGCTGATGAATTGTCGAACGAAGAACTCGACATTTAAAATATTATTCGTATCGTAGGTGCAGTGGTCCGAAATGACACCGTAATAAACGGCCGACTCATTTTTTATAACCGCGTATTTCCCCCTCATTATAACAATCGTATGGTCAAGATACGAATTTTCATAACACCGTGTTAAATCTTGTGATGATTCATTAATTTTTGTTGGCGGCGATCTTGCTGGGAGCGTGAAATAAATCAGAATTATGAGATACATAGGTATGTACATGCTCACTGGGAATCCTACGACCAACGTTTATCGTGCTGCAAGGTCAATGTGACCGTTTTATGCACTCACTTGGAGGTATCCATTGATAAATGAGTTCTGCTTCGTCGTGAAACCATTTGATAACCAGTCCGTTATCGCTACCTGTAAGGTCGTAAACGCAACTTAAGGTGACAGGTCCTGTTCCGTTTCGAATCACATCGGGTATGTCCAGTTGATTGATTTCCGCCCCGCTGATGATTCCTACGAACGAAACAATTATATGTTCTATAAAAACTTGTAATCGGAGTCACGTTGATCAATTAGTTGCTTCCTACAGCTGATCGATGGTCGGTTACGTTATAAGACGCTAAAAGCTTTTTGCGATGTAATCCGATTATGCTCAATTGATGAAGAATTTCGTAACATCGCTTACCGCTGCGTCATGAAGAAAAATCTTTTATTTCTTTATATCAATGAGTTAAAAAAGAGAAACCATTATTGTCAATCGGTTTAATTATAGTGCAGCGGTACACGCAATATCCAGATCAAATATTTTTTCTTCGAATCCGTGCAAGGTCCTCACTCTCTTGTGCATTTAATATACGTATACACATCGCGATTAAGTCGAGTGAAGAGTTCATCTCGAATGTTTACAAAAACTTGTAGATAATGAAAATGAAACTTGCCTATGGATAATCAAACTTAAAGATAATGTACCCAATTTATATTTGAGAAACTTCTCGCATATTTCGTAATAAACAAAAATTGCAAAACTATTTCGACTCCCGATAAAGCACTAAGGAAGACTATTATTATGTGATGGTAGAATTGCCGATGGAAATGTTTAAGCTTTTTTAGAAGAATGTTCACAAATTGATTACATTGCATGGTTGAGTTTGGCTAGTCTTTGCAATTTGTGGAAATCCATTCAGATTGATTGGTAGAATTATGTGTAGGTATTATATGTGTATGAGTTTTGATTGCGCAGTATGTTACGTTTTTACATCGCGGATTAAAGCCATACAGATATGTTCAATATATTTGTTAAGTACTTTACATAATTTGTTGATAAAAGTTGTTTTTTTTTTTTGTTTTTTAACTTTTTCATCATATAGATGTCGGCTTGAAATAGCAAACCTGAGATGGATGCAACGACGGCAACTAGGAGGGCTGGTAACGACGACATCCCTCGCAGAGATAAGCGCGCTGACTGACCTGGAGATTTTAGTGGGTCGTCGATTAGCTGCTACGAGAATAAGTGTATACGTTAGCTGCAATGTATATCATATTTGCTTGATGTTGGTTCAACGGGAGAGACTCTGCGCACCCTCGAACAATCTGTCAATTATTAATTTATTACTGTCCCTCCGATCCTTCAATCATCATCTCCAATTCTTGCCTGCATTATTATTGCATTGACAGGCCCCGATTAACAATTGCGCCGATCATTGTAGGACCAATAGGAATAAGCCCTGATGACGTATTTCAACCTACTGACTTTTAAATAGATAACGCGCAATTTCTCGTATTAAATATACTGTACAACTAGAAAAAATATCGTAATTTTGCGGTACTTGCATTCGAACTAAATTTTTCAACGATTATTTTTTAACGCTCCTATTCTTCCCTCATCGCAATCATCTTCTGCGAAATCAAAATTCGTATATTAGCAGAGACAGAAACATGAAAAAATTACTTGAAAGAAGAAAAATCATAAGAATTTGTATGTTATTTTTGGATGATGGATAAACTGAATCCCAATTAAAAAATCAAAGTCTAATTTTCGTATATCATTTTTCATGCGTACCGATGTCTGATATTTTTCATCATTTAAAATTCGATGCACAGAGCGCACGTGACTGAGCAACCAGCGCATGCGTTTTCATTGGGCCAATCCAAAGCCATCATTTTCATTTGATGCATTGCTTCGAACTTCACCCCAAGGCAGTACAGCGTGCCAACGATCTTTGAATGATATGTGCTACGTGTGAATTTTATAATTTTCTTAATAATCTACGTGTTATTTGGTGAAATTGATAATGGCAGATAAAAAAGACGACCCTCGCGAAGTTTTGGCGCTGTTAAATTCCCTTGGATTCGTCGGGATAACCGCACAACAGCTGAAAGGCTTCATGAAAGGTATGCTAACGAATTTTTAACCGTTCTTCAACGTCACCTCGTAATGCATACGTTCGACAAAAAGTTTTATTTTCAATTCCCAAACTTGCTTACTCAGATTTAATACTTTTGTAGCATCATTTCTATGGTATCAGGCATTTACAAGTTGTTAAGTCTTAGAAAAAAAAATAGTTCAGGAGTTGGCAAAAAAATACCTTTGTGTCATCAACGGTTTTCAGATTTAAAAATGCATAGGAAAATTAAAGAAAGAGAACGACAACAGTGGAAAGAAGAAACGAAGAAAAAAATTTTACTACGTCAACAGCAACTGTATAGAGAAGTCTTGCGGGAGCAGAACTTTGAGGGAATGGGCTCCAACAACATAACTGAGAGCACCATTTCCTCAGAGTCTTCAACTTTTCAGGATGACTCTTCTTATAAAGTAGTAACAGTCAAAATCCGATCTTTTCCTAAAGAGAATAAAGAGAATGAAGTAGAAAATGAAAATGAATACGGTAGAAGAAAGAAGACTAGCTTTTCAAACACACACACTTCCTGGGCTGAAGAGTTCCGGCAAAATAGCTTACAATATGACAATCACAGCAACTCAAGTTTGATCAACGAATCGTCACACAGGAGATATGAAGTCACTCACAACCACAGCCAAAATCATAGTGCTGGTGCATCAACAGATAGTACAAAATACATATCTTTGGAGAAGCCGAGAAGCAGGGCTACTAAATCTGAGCCAAATTTGAAACAGACAAATCTCGCACCTCCTAAATCACCTATTGGACCCAAACCTACAAGCTCTCGATATACTATCGAAAGTACAGAGACTTTCAAACATTCACAGCTAGCTTCTGACCAACCGGGTGATATCCCAAGTAATCCACCACCTTCGAGAAGTTCGGTTCAGTCCAGACCCAAGTCATGTAAAAAAAAATTGAATAACTATCTGGCCAAATTTTTGTTCTCAGAACCTCTTGATTGACAATTATTTTTTTGACACAGTCATTAGGCCTTGGAGGCTCCAACCAGAAGCAAAAAGATCCCTAACTAATACAAAATCAGATCCAGTTGCTCTGTATCAAAAGTATAGAGATGAGTGGAAGCAGCTTGCTCTACCTGGAGAGGAGAACCATGCAGGCATTAGGTGGGCAGTGAGGGAAAAGATGCTTGGGAATGACCCAAACCCACGGGTGAGTGACCAATTCAGTTGATAGAGCACTCTCAGATTTTGATTATCCCACTTTCAGCAGGATAACATGATGTATCAAGAAAATGTAGATAATGCTAGAAATTTGTGCAGCTCTCAAAATATTCTGGGTCATCAAATGTATAGAAAAAAATCAAAAAATATTAGGAATCAGTTTTTCAATCGTAATTTAATTGATCATACAGCCAGACCCATTCGTGCAGTTCGCATGAGAATATGTCGCTATTTTAATAGTATTACTGAATCACTTGTGGCTCAATCAACGAATATCAATTTGCCTGACTGCGCAAAAACTCGTCTGTCACGTCCTATGTCTGTTGAATACAAAGTTTTAAATATGAATATCGAACAGAGTTACAAGACCGAATCAATGATATTCCAAGCTACTTTTGAAAGTACCAGCCCGAAACAAACTGCTCAAAAACTCGTCGGAAACCTTTTAGGGAAAGATTTAAATTCGCGTACCAAGAGCTATGAATTCATTAATAAATGCTGTTGCACGTTGCAAAAAGAACTTATTTGAGGCTGATTTGTAATGAGTATGCCTTGGATTTGTATAATAAAATATTTATCTTTTTTGAGTAATCGTCTAATCATGATTTCAACTGTTTTTTTTCAGCCAATATTGAAGAAGTCTTCAAGTACTTCGGCAATAAAAAAAAGGTGATTTGAATCAATGAATTTTGTAGTAAGCAATTCCTACTATACTTACCTCAGTGTTAACGATTATCATTAACACATAGTTGGATACATACACACAGTAATTCGTTAAAATAATACAATAATATTGAATATACTAAATAATTATTGGGCACCTTGCCATTTTACTCAAGTATCGAATATGTGATACCCTTCAGCAAGAACGAACCCTTCACTAGGGGAATCTTTGTGTTATTATTTTTAATGAAGGTTTTAATCGATTTACAAATGCTTACATGCGTTTAAGAATGTGATAGTTACCCAACAAAATAAGAAACATATTGAATAATGGTATGAACACGATTTAAAAAAAACGAAAAAAATGTACCTATGTATTCTGGATTATATCAGTGTAAATAAGATAAAAATGCAATTATTTTAAATAATGATTTTCTTGTATCTTTATTATACTAAAAAAAAAACTGATTTCATACAGGACTACTTTTGACTAAGCTTGAACTTAGCATTTACTTCATGCGTTTTCGCTCTATTGAACTGGTAGAGTAACTTTTCTTCGATTTCTCTTGCAGCACCTTGTGTCAGCACCAGTGTATCATGCTTCAACATGCTGTGAACATTTAATCCTGAAAAAATGATAACAATTGAAGTGAATGGTCTTTAAGAATTTTTCTGACACTAATCAAATCATTCTCACCATAAACAGGCATAAGGTTGAAGTGCTTAATTTGATCAGTTGCCAATGCGATATTAGTGGGCATAATGTCGTCGACATCTACAAACAGAACAGAGGGTCCCCAATTCCTCTGTTCAACAAGATCCTGGATGTAATCTGGTTCGTTTGTTGGGGTATGCAAATCCTTCACGATGTGAAGGTCATCCTGAGCAAACTTTACAGTTAAAGCAGAAGTAAGACCCAAAACTCTTGTGTAAAAAGGAAGCATGTAAAAGTATGTTGTCGGAGAGCGTGGCCCATGTGCTATGCCACCACCGCGCCACAATGGGGAACGAATACTGCCGTGCCGTGCCTTACCAAGACCTTTTTGTGGCCATGGTTTTCTTCCACCTCCCCTTACTTCAGCTCGCGTTTTTGTGTGAGCATAAGACTGAAATTAGAAAGTGGGTTCGTGAAGCAAAACTCTGCAATGTCACTTAAAGAAAATAGTAGTCTCAATCAAGCAATTGTCAAGAGGTACTCACAACAAACTTATACATGCTTTGCCATCTGACATTTTGGTGTAAGATATCAATGCGCGGTTGAGCACCAAAGATGTCAGGGTGCAGTTTCAATAAACCCAATTTCTTCTCTTCTATGGTGTCCAAATTCTCAAGCCATACTTGTTTCGGTTTTTCGTAAAACCGATTCTCCTCGATAGCTTTTGTCGTTGAAATAATGGGGCTTTCATCTAGTCGTTCCACACTCGGTGGTTCAGAATTAAGCCCGTGTTCGGCATTTGGGGCTGCGGAACTGAATCTTGCGATTCGTCCAGAACAACTTTCCAGTCTGGACAGCACGTTTCGAAGTAAAAATGACATTTCTGAATTAAAAATTCAGAAGTCTCTTCGCTAGCCACAGCTGCACACTACTCCTAATAGTCGACTTAACCCCAAATCATTCTAATTTAACAATCTAAGTCCCGCGCATGACCATCAGCTGCTGGGAAGTGCGCTGGAGTCCGCCAGCAACACATCCCGCGTGCAAGGTAAAAATTGTAAACAATCAATTCGAAAAACAGTAATTGTTAGTATCTATTTGTCGAGAAAGAACTAAGTAGTATCTATCATATACTATGTTTGGAGACAAGGCATTGGAGCTCATAAGAGAGCTTGAACGATCATTAGACGGTCTACCACAGTTTAACGTAAGTACGAAATTCGAAATAAATATGAGGTTAGACATTTAGTGTATACGTGCGTTACGTATACTATTTCACGTGTTTTACAAAAATTAAATTAATCTCAGAAGATTGAAAGCTTGGCAATTTTTGATCATCCGCATCTCATCACATTTCTTTCGACTACAACAACCGGACATAAAATTCAACGAATAGTTGGAACCAAGTTAAACTATTGTTCAATTTAGGATGAAGGAGTTCGGCAGGTCCTCGAAGAAATGCAAGTTCTCCACGAAGCTATTATAGCCGACGTGTTAGTATTACGAATTCTTGTTCACACAATAGTTGTACCGCAGGAAACATGCCTAAGTTTTGAAAAAATTTGTATACTGTTTCTGTTTGCTTGCTCAGAAATGCAGTGGAGGATAATATTCAGTACTCCCATTCTATTCAGCTACGTCATGAAGCTTTGAAGAGAAATAAACGTTGCATTCTGGCCTATTTATACAACAGACTCCAAAAAATACGCCAAACACGTTGGGAATTTGGGAGCATCTTACCACCAGAAATTAAGTCACTCTTTGCAGAACCAGAGGTCCAGTGGTTCAATTCTTACAACAAATCGTTAGCAACTTACATGAGATCCATTGGAGATAATCATGGACTTAATTTAACCACAGATATCACACCTCCAAAATCGCTCTATATAGAGGTAATTATTTCTAATTTTTGTTAGCTAAAAGTTAAACGCGAACAGATTATGGGGTTTTATAATGATAAATATTCTTCAATTATAGGTTCGTTGTTTGGTTGATTATGGGAAATTTGAGCTAGAAGATGGGGAGGTACTATCTTTAAGGAAAAATAGCCAATATTTGCTGCCCCGTGCTGAATGTGAGAATCTGGTGAGGCAGGGCATTTTGCAGCATATATCATCTTGAATATTTCGTTCAGCCTTTCTGCCTTATTTCACCCTTCAGTTCATGAAGGAAAAGTTAGAGCTCCCAAAACTTTCATAAGAGGAGGTTTACACAGGATATCCGAGACCATATACAAATTCAAATATTTGTCTTGCTTCGTACAAAATATATCCTATATTTTTGATATCATCTTAATATCGTTACCAATACTCAACTAAATTGCTTGGATAATGTAAAGTCTATACCAACAAACAGATGTAATGTACATATAGCTGAGATCAATCATCAATGTTTGGGAATATTTGCAGGTAATAAAGTCTGATTTTCAGTTTGGAAAGTTACTCAGAAAATAAAGCAAGCCCTGAGTCGCGTTCAATAAATCTTCAATTACGTACGCGCGCAATTGCAAAAAGAGGGACAAGCAAATGTGCAAAAAATATCTGTTCATGAGGTCGCGATACACGCACTGAAATTATTCTAAGCTGCTGTCCGTAACAAACGGCCGACCTTGAATTTCTGAGCACCCGAACATAAAATACATTGCTCTACAGATTGAAAACGTGATAGACTCATAATAAATGGTTGCGTTAACACTTTTGATTGTAATACTCATAAATTTCAACTTGACAATATTCGTAAGAATCTCAGCATAGTGTATCTCAGACCCTGCACGTGTACGGAATATACGAACATGATTGAACCGATGAACAGGATATGAAGGAGTGAAATCTACTCCTTGCATATTAATCAAAAAATTCCGATTCTGTATAGCTACATACTCCTAATCTACGAGGTATAAGGAGAAAGACGCTATCTTTGCTAGACACCTTATTCTTCAACCCGCAGGTTGACGAATATATTTCGTAGCGTCCTTTGGGTAACAACGAAGAGAACACAGCTGCAACGATGAAAGGAGAAAGAAAAAAGGTGGGTGGACAGGTGAGATACTCGACGACCGGGAGCCATGACCACGCAAAGGAACAGCGAATTTTGCCGCCCCCGCATCCAGCCCGCGGTTGGTTCTCAGGCATTCTATATACCTGGCACGCGGCGAAAGCCCTTTTGGAAACGTCGCGGTAATAAGGCGAATGTCTCGGAGATCGAGGTTGATTGGTCTCTCGTCGAAAAATTGTCGACCCCAAGATATCTCCAATCTGAATTTAACGGTCTCGGTATTTCCCGAATAACTAAAGCCGCAGCTATCCGCAAAGGCAAGACTGAGGAATTTCCTGCCTGTTGAACCGTTGCTATCCCGCCGCTACAACGCGACGCACGCTCTTCTGGTATAATCGTTTTACGGGCCACGTCCTCGTTTTGCGGGTTGCAGGCTGGATTGGTGGCTATCACCACTGGTATAACTCGACAAAGAAACGGCAACCAAAGAAGGCGCGAGTTAAATAAAATGAGGAAGATTCTGGGTTCAGTTCGTGAAGGCATTCGTTGGCCTGCAGTGATTCCCGGTGCTTTTTCCCGGTCTTGTTTGCAGAAATATTACACCTAGATCAAAGCATTTCTAGATCCTAAAATTACAAGCCAAATTTCATCTACGACTACAATTCGACATGTCGGGTCTATTCAACGCGTACAGAACGCCTGAAAGTTGTAACTTTTTGTGATCCATGCTTCTGTTTCAAAAAAATTTTTCGCTCAAGCCTCAGGTACATTCGAATAGAGAAAGAGGAATACTTCATCCCGGAAAGAAGAGGTGAATGTAATTAACGCCGTCCAAAAGGTAAGATAATAAGGACATTTTCACATATTTTTCGTCCTTATTGAGTTTTGTATTAACTGTATTTTGATTTCATTCAAAAGAAAAAAAATGCAGCTACTAGGCTAGCCTCGATGTTAGTTCTTGTTTAGGCAATTGATTTATTCACTTCGTCGTTTGATTAAAAATTTCAATCGCTAAATAATGAAGAAAAGAAGTGAGTAATTCACGTTAATAAATTTCACGCGGCGAAGTGGGTTTACCTATTCGATCATACGCGAATAAATGCGATGACGTGTGCAGGTATAATCTAAACCCTAACAGTATGTAACTAGTCATAAAATAATGCTGAGCTGTAATGAAAAAAGCCAGAAAAAATATTTGAAAAAAAAAACGCATTTGCATCGGTGAAAGAATCAAAAATTGCGCGGTCGTATTGTTGTAAGAACATCCTTCACACTTACACGTAAATAATCATACAATTGCTTCTTCGCAGTAATAAATAAACTTACACATTTTGAACTTGAAAAAATTTCTCTTTCGCCTCTGATAACAAAAAAAAAAAAAAAACTTGCGCGCGTAAACGAAATGCGCTACAGACGCATTAATATAGCGAATATTAAGGTATTGAGGTAATTAACTCACAACCTCGAGGTTTCATTATAAAAACACACGATATAATTGGTCCCTCGGTTATTCGCTTGACCTTTTCTTTTCATCTCATTTCTCGCATGTCATGGGCAATAATCAAGTACGGTGGACCGGAATTGAATTTTGAATATATCCAGCCGGATCGTCGCTGGTGTTTGGAAGTTCAAGGAAATTAGGAAGAAAATACACGACATGCGTGCGACTTCATTATTACGATCGACGATACGCTTAATTGACGTCAATAGCCCGGCAAGTGTCGACCCTTGACGAGAGTTTAATTCCAAAATCATGCAGTATCGATTTTAATTATGTAAACTGGTTATATCCCAATTTATAATTCCCTGGTATATTTTGCTAATCTGCGAACCAATTCATTTTAGTTTCTTGGAAGAAATTCCAAAATCCACTAAAATAGTTGATAACCACTCGAGGCCTTTCTGTTTTGTTGTTCAATTTACTTATCATAATTGTAATTTTGGTCTATGAATTTTAAAACCTTGAACGAGGTTCAGCCGCGAATCGACCAAACGAGGTCGAATCAGATAAAAGCAGGAGCCATTAGTAATGTTTAGCCTTGTCTGAATAATATGGGGAATTTTAGTAGGTTGAACATTGTTGAAAAATTACTCGAATTTCGGTTTGCGCATCGAGCCTTGAAACCTATGCCATTCATCTATCTTCCTACTCGCCGTCGATCGCCCGTTCCCCCGCCATTTGAATTTTTTTTTGTAGAAACCCGAGATAGCAGATTTTGTACATATACGTATAATGATATCTTACTCAGGTTTTTCCCAGATAGGATAAAGTTAAACGCTGCACACGTATATTATCGTTCGACTCTGTAGCATTTAAGACCATCATTCCGCCTTTGAAATACTATGAAATCAGCCCTTCTTATTCTGTGACGTTGAGGCAGCAGGAGCAAAAGGTCTTCGACGCGTTTTGCATGACAAAGGTAAACGAGTAGAATGGCTAAACCGTTCCTAATTGCACTGCTGTGCAGGTGCACTATTATATACACATCCATGATTTACACCTGAAAATTCCAGCGATTTTTGAAAATTATCCGTTCGTAAATCATCACATTAGGAGAAGCAAATGGAAACGTGAGAGGGCACGAGCTGTAGTGCATCAAACTTAAAGGAAAAGTTTTTCTGTGATCAACAAAATCCTATTTTTTTTTTTTTAGTGGATTTGCTATTCTATCAAAATTTTAATAGGAGTCTGAAGTTGCATAAAAGAAAATTATTCGAGAATTGCATAAGGTAGTGATATGTCGGGGGGAAATTTCATTTTATTCTCATCGTATTATTGGAGGTGAGTAATAGATGATCCATGTATGTATATTCAATTTATCTACATACAGCGTAAATAATATTGTGCATTGTATGTATGTACATGCATATATGTATACATATATAACGTATATAAGAATATGTATGTTAGGTCATGAAGCATGGTAACGTGATACATGATACAATTATCGTAATTATATTTTATCGGAAATGCTCGTCCGTAGGTCATTTCTGTAAATTCCATCTAAAAACCGCAAAAATCCCAACTCTGCACAATCGATGCCGCAAACGGTTATAACAATATAAACTTATAACAATAATAAGTATATAATATCTTGAATTTAACATATTCTGGTATTGCATATTGTGTAAAAAAGACCCACAATCGTATAGTAGTCGAATAATACATATGCGCATACGACGAATACGCTGAAAAAAATAAATGATATTTTTCCTCTCGCACTATTTGTCGTGCAATATTGTACCGACTAATTATGTGATAAGCGTTACACTTGCTGATGAATATGATAAAAGTGTAATCGCTCCAATCGAAATGAATAACAGAAAATCACAAATAGATAGTGCAACTTCATAACCGCAACGACTGCATTGCATAAAAATATTGATAAAGAGAAAGAGAAAGAAAGCAGCTTAGAGCACGAGAGTGAATATCAAAATAATATCGGTAGCATATAACGACAATAACGATCATTAAAAAATTTAACATGTAACCGCGGCTGCCAAGTCTAATCATCAATTTCGGCCGCATTACATTTCTCAAGGAAGATCTATGATACAGGCTGCATAATTCTCCTCTTGTTCTGTTTATTTCGTGTTCAAACCACGGTAAGGTACTATAATAACAATCACGATGATAATAATATTTACAATAATGAGATGAATCGCGTATGCGCCTCGTACGAAATATAAAACTGATGATTGATGGGCGATCCCTGTGGCTTCGTATAAATCATGTTGCAATATACACCACATACATATACATTGTGCCGTATAATAAATTCCTCGGTATATATCCATATCATAAAAATCGAAAAATCACGTAATCGCGATCTCTACGCTCGATGATCCGTCTACTGATTACCACGGAGACTGATATTAAAATATGCTCGTATAAAATAGGTACAACATACCTCTATGCTCATCAGCGTCTCTTATTGTTAGATATTATTTGCGGAACCATTTTTACGTGCGCAGTATCATCGGTTATTTATCTCTTCTGTCATCTACTGAGCATTTCACCAATACCCACCATCGTACGTACATACATCATCAATTAAAGCATAGATGTGCTGATTAAAGACGGAAATTTTTTGCGCTCAATCGATCATAAAACTCATCATACATATATACCAACGTATATAAAAGATGTATATTCGTATATACGTCGTATGTACATTAGAAAAACAGCGCTATGTATATTGTAAAACTTTTCAACAGGGTCACCGGACTCGGCGTGAATTTCATATAGATATGTATATTGAAAACGATGTCATTCAATGTGTTTTGTTGCGTGTATTTCATATGATCGTAATTTGAAAAATGGCACACGCGATTATGGTCGGAGAGGGAATCACAATATTATATGCTATTTCATATATATATATATATGTGTATGAGTTTGTGTATGAATAGGCGATAAGTGCCATTTTTGTAACGCCTAATTAATTCGTAGTTTTCAAGGCTGGAAAAAAGTGGACATTCTGTTTACACTATATAATTATAGCAATCGCGTAACAGAAATTTCGCTGCACAAAATATAAAATTACATATGTTTGCAGTAGGGTGCAAAAATAACTACGATAATAATCGTTTCGATACCCGTTGCTGTCGGTCTGGACAATCAAGGGATCTTGTTTCATTCGAGTCAGAATTTGCGGGCGAAAAATAGAAAGGAAGTCCAATCTATATATACATTGATGGTCATAGATGATCTTTTATATACAATAACTACTTATCGCATATACAATGTATGATTGATTAATCGTTATCAATAGTTTCGATGGATTGATGATTTGCAGAATTACAGTGGCAATATTCGGTACAACCTAGGTCGTCGAAAACGTTCGACCGCGCTTGCGGAATTGGGTTCAAGGATAAAATGCGTCTAGCTCAAAGCCAGGAACAGAAAAAAAAACGGTAAAAATCGAAAGGCGGTAACATTACTGCAGATTTGATCGAGAGAAAAGAAACGCAAGACGTCGTTTCAACTACATTTTCGAAATCGTGGTTCCCCACATCGATCCAAAAAAAATTATCGAGATCAAGCGTACGATCCGTAAATTCCTTTTTTTTTTAGTTTTTTTGTTCAACTTAAACGATTTGGTTTTTTTCATCATGATAACGATATTCCGATCATTTCGACGAATACATTCGTTTAGCTTAGATAAAAAACGACAAGCGAGTGTCGACATTCCAAGGTTCTAAAAATTCTAAAATTCTTTCAACTTTTTTGAAAGATTCATAATCTAAATGTTGCTCTATTAGTTTAATCCTTGAGAGGAAGAGGAGTCCCCTTTTTATTGTGCGAACATTCGGCCAGCTGTGCCTCGGTAGGTATGTATAATATAGGGATTTTCCCCTCCCACCACAAAACCCAGGACTCCGAAAGAGGCGCTAGCGTTGCTTAAGCAGCCATTGCTCAGTCCGTTCCGAATAGCTGAGCGAGTCGGTACGCGCTGAGAAAGAGTGACGACTGTAACGACGACGACGACGACGATATTAAACGATACGCATACCTGAGTGAAAGAATTAAAAATCTCAAAACGAGAAAGTCAGAATATTTTAGACTAAAGGCTTGTCCCTAATTACATATTCCGTAAATCAGTGACTTACTATTTGTGCCTGTTATAAAAAAAAAAAGAAAAAATCATCGACGACGGATAAATGATTAAAATTCTTTCAACACTAAAAAAAAGAAAATCACGACGACGCTAGATTCCATAACTGCTAGGTGTGCAGAGTATAAAGTAACCATCAACTAAACGCCCTTTACTCCTAAACTCGATAGTTGTGAGACTGGAGTTGATAGTCACTTACGAAACCGAGGAAATATTCAATCTTATTTCGAAAAAAACGAGCTCAAATGCAAGTCGAGATTAGATCACGAAATGATACAAGTTTAGTGCGCGCGTAAAGAGTGGCAACTATTGTAAGGACTAGTTGAAACATAGTAAAAACAAAATTAAACGAACAGTGGGATTGTCAATCACGTGCATCATAACCTAGGTATTTTGTTAATGTAACGAAAACGACGACGAGAAAACCGATCTTTCATTTTAATTATACTTCAAATTTATTATGAAAAATTCCAAGTGCCTATTTAAAATATTTAAAGGTCAGATAGTGAATATTTCGCGCAGAGTTTTACTGTAATATTAAATACATTGTCAAAGTTCGTAAGGTCGTTGGCTTACTTGACACACTAAAGTAGTTTTAGCAACGACAGATTACAGGTTGTGCTTGTGACTATAAAACGATCTGATATAATTACCGTAAGAGCTGTACTATAAAATATAAAGGAAAAACGTGGGACCAAAGAAACGATCTATCAGCGTAAAGATAAATGAGAAATTGAGTGTGCTGGAGTGCGTGCCTGTGTCTACAGAGTGATCAACATCTCTAATGATACTATAATTGTTACTATTGTTAATATCATTATCAGCATACATACACACAGATGTTAATCGTTTCTAGATAAAATTTAAGAGCCTGATACTTGTTTTTTGAAAACGAGATAACCGAAGAAGTAAAGACTAAAACAAACTAAAAATGTGGCAATCATGGAAAGAGCAAAAGGGCAAGAATGTTGCAGAAGGGGACAAGTACCAGCACTTTGACTCTGGGCACGTCGATTCTGGTTTTTTGTCCGGTGGCAACCTTGTCTCGACAGAAGAAGGCCTAGAGTTTGACCGCCAGGCCTGTAAGTCGGGTCCTGTTGTTCCCGAACCTTCCATTGCTGTTGAACCAATGAGGGCTGACAGCGGAGTCGATTTGGGACTCAGCGATAACTTGAGCCAGTTGACCCTCAAACCTGTTACATTAAATCCTCTAAGTGGTAAAGTTCAGTCTGAACCTACCATCGAATTGACTCCTGTCACGACACAGCTATCGCAATCGCAATTTCAACCACAACAGCGAGAATCAGTTCAACCCAATATTAACGTACAACATCACCAACATGTGCAAATTCAACAACAACAGCAGCAGAGGCATGATTGGCCTTTGTACTACATGCAGGATGACGATGGAGACACGTAAGGAATTTTTTTACCTATTTATAGAGCCTCATCATTTGTGAAAATATTGGAACCAATGCAGAACATTAACAGACAGTTTCTTATAATCCACTATTATTTTTTTTACAGACATTTACACAATGCGATAGCGCAAGGTTTTCTGGAGGTTGCGTTTAGTTTGATCAAAATGGCTCCTCATCCTTGTCTTCTGGACATTCTAAACGACGAGCAACTCTCTCCCCTGCATTTGGCAGTCATCACCCATCAAGCAAGAATTGTCAGAAGTTTAGTTCTTGCTGGAGCAAATCCTGCACTCAGGGATGGCAATGGCAACACAGCTCTTCATTTGGCATGCGCATCCGGTGATATGGCCAGTGCAAGAGCGCTCACAGACCCTCTTTCTTTATCTGAAAAAAGATTCACATCTCCAGGACGACCAACCCCCGCACTTCCACAGGACTTGGAACAACGAAACTACGAAGGTAAGCTTCTGACACATGTTATATTTGCGCGTGTTTATTCTGTGAAAGAATAGGTGTGCTTCCAATATATAAATATCTGAGGATTGGGAGTGTGCATTCTCTGGTTGATGACCACATAAGGTCAAGCTGTTATCTGGAAAGGAAGTTATAAAAACTGCGGATGAAGAATTTTTCAGAAGAGTCTGCAGCATCAGACTCGTTGATTCATCTGTAGGGCAGGGAATCCTGCGAACCGCGGAAAAGAGTTATCCGCAGATCTCCTCTTATCTTCCATTCTAGTCAAGAGTGACGTAATTAATCCAAGAAAAACCAGCGTCATTCATTTCGGTTTCTACCGAGCTTTGTCATAGTCGGTATTAGTAATACTGCTTTTCATTTGTGACGTGGTTTTCACGTCTATGCGTTCAGTGTATCATAGTAAAGAACTAGTATCTCGTCTGGTGGTCTCTATGTATTTTTCTTCTACCATGTACAGCATATATATGTGCCACGCGGATTTACCGCAATGACATGAAAACGCAGCTACTGCTGCAACGATCGCTTATCAGTGACAGTGAACGGTGTATTGCGTAGTCATCATCGGACTCCTTCCTTTCGTCTTTACCGCGCGAGATAAAGATAACGAGAGTCACTTTAAAAACAAAATTCGAAGATACATCGCGAGTTGAATAGTTTTCATATTGAATTTCGCAGGTACATATCGATACCCGGCGATGGCAAGTTTTACGGATGAAATCAGACCTTTTAATAAGCGATGGTTATTGCCGTGTCGACTCCCAGAGTCCTCGGTTCTCTCCTCGCGTGGGGATTCCCCAGCCGTGATGAAATGCCGGCTGTTTTATTTTATACGATGCTTTTTTTTTGTTCATTTTATGTAGTATGTGTTTGTTATAATATACACGTGTAGGGATTGAGCAGGAGCAGTTACGAGCGTATATATTTATACAATACAACGAAGCCCGCACTTCGCTATCTTACATACATATGCATATAGTATAGAGAGAAAACTCGTACACTCATGGTAATCTGATCGCGAATCACGTATACGGTATAATTAAAATTGCCGTACTGCTCCTACACACATGAATATATTTACAATTTGTAAGTGCTCTTTGGTGCTGCTGCTGTTGCAGGCCGCGATTCTCATTCCTAAAGAATTTATCGTTTTGCTAATTTAATTCGACTGACAGTCATTCATTACTGAGGTTGTCATTATTTTGTATTGGCTTACTTATCCTTCTTGTCTACCGATAGACTTATAGCAGAGATTTTATAGCACCTGGTGTGCCGATGCAATTAAACGATTTGCAACGGTTTGCAGCGACTCCTCATCTCCCACTAACAACTTCGTTTCTCGCGATGCTGTTCCTAATAATGTATTGTTATACAAATTATCAGTTCCGATTATATACGACACTATTAAAGATTGCGCTTGAGTTGATCTCAGGGATTAAAAGTTTTACTACTATCTTATTATTGATAATTTATTTGCGTGATTCTATAGCATCAAGAAAATCCCCATTTCAATGACAGTTGAGATAGGTGCGTCTTAATGCCATATATTTGATGATAACGACGCAGTCGCGTAAATCCGGCGACATTTTAATTCTTTCCGATTTAAAAAAAATTTTGTACCTGTTTTTTTTAAATGTATGCGTGCTCAGAATTCTCATTTATTTTATTGATATTCGGAATGTATTGATCGTTACTTACAACCGCAAAAAAAAAAAAAAAAAAACAGAATTTCTAGTCAATTATTATCTTATTGGAGTTCGAAGAATTCGATCAATGACATTTATATATGTTGAATCGTCTAACTTTGTCTGATCACGAGGCAATTTTTATTAGATTCTATGAAACGTTAACATTTTTGATTTAATTTTCTGCGCTGTATTTGAAGGCTCCTTCACATTTTCGATAATTTATTTTTTCAATTTCTGTTGAAAATACATGAGAATTCCCCAGATCATTTTTATTGGAGGTATTTAAGCTAATGCTTCCTCAGACGCTTGAGGAATACGTAAATTAAGAAATTCCTACGGTTATGTTTATTTATTTATTTATTTTTTTTTTTTGGTACCGTATAGTATAGCGCGATGGGAATTTTCAAAGTAGTCGAAATTTCAACTTTAATTCGTGAATGTATATCTAAACGTTGTAATATAACTTTCCTGATACATCGGTCGTTAACTGGAATTCATTTGGGATTTAGTCACTGGTTATTCCCAAAATCGTCGTTGTCGCGCAGAGTGATTATTGGCATTGTGTAGTTTCATATTATAACGAAACATTTTTTAAAATCCTTAAAAAAAAAAAAAAAAAAAAACAGAATTGTTCTCAATTCGGCTCAAAACGTCTTTTCTATCGTCTTTGTCCCTCTCTCATAACATCATCGATAAAAAATTCTGATCAATTTTTATCGCCCTTATTTCCAAACTGAAATCATTGTACGTTGTGCCGCTCGTGCTTCAGGTATAGAAAGGACGCGTTGAGGAGCACCAAAAATTTAAAGGCAAATTTCGGGGCCTTCAGAAAACACCTGCCGTTCAAAAGGTGCAGGAAGAACTCTCTCGGGCGAAGGCTGCAAAAAATCGTAGATATAGGTATACCTCGTGCGCACATTGCAATTTTATACTATACTGTACCAAGAAATCATTGCTTTCAGACTATTGGTCATTTATGACATCATTCAACTCGTGCACGCGCAGCTCTGACATTGTCAGACTATTTATCCTTATTTTTCCTAGCTGTTACTTACTTCGGCCCCAGGCGCGCGTCTTCTAATTGACGATTTTGCCTCATCGGAAATACCGGCAATCATGCGTTTGATGCTTGAATTGGACAGGTTGTTCGCTGGGGTCAATGTGGCACTACGATCAGAAATACCTGTGATTTCTACGATCGCATCTGTGAAATTCACGAAAGTATGGAAAAAAATCTACTCTTCAAACGAGTATTTTTATGTACGAAAAGTAAAATTTATCTAGACCGCTGTGGTAAGCGTAATGATGAAATAATCGGTTGCTTTTATTTTTAGACTAAAATAGCGAGTATTGTAGAAAGATAAAAGCTTTAACTGAAATGAAATTAGTACAACATTTGTACATTTGCAAAGATAAGTGAAGAAAATGAAAATTCCAAAACGTCGCAACATTGTGCGGTTCGAACTACCATCACAACGAAAAATAATTTCTTTAATTGGGTCATCGGATTTGATACGGTGGCGACTAATGTAACAGGAAGTGTTGAGGAAAAAAAAACGAGTAGCCCAGAAACTCTATAGCCATCACGTGGTGGTAAAAAGTAGTGAGATATAATAAAAGCAATGGTTTAACGGTACCTCGTGGTCGGCAATTAGCGAGTAGAAATCTCAGGCGAAAATACGCACGTGAGAATTCTAGCCATTGAGTATCTGCGATGGTTGGGATTCTTTTTTCGGTATACAAATATGTTGGGAGAGATCATGGATGAAATCGATGGATGGGTGGCGGCTACGGGGAAAGCAGCCCGGTACATAAATAACATGATAGTAACGTACGTACGTACGGGTTATACAACTTTGGAACGCGTAAACCATGTGACCGCAAAAGTGTCCGATTATGTATATATTATATGGAATTAACAGCACACGTACGGTAGTCCAGCGCGTGTTAATACTCATTCCCGGAAGTTGATCGTCTCCTCGGAAGCTGCAGACGACGTTTATTAAACTGTTACTCGTACACTCGAAGACAGTGACCTGAGAAATATTTTATTTTGAACACCGCAAAACCGCAGACTGTATAGTACAGATGATAAAATTTGGAGTTTATACTTTATTAACATAGTATTTGCATTTATGTGTAAGCGTATTTTCAAGATAAGGAACGCGGCAGCACCTAGCCGGTCCAGGTGTCTGTTCGGAGAACTTGGATTATTTCTCAAACCGTTTAATGACTGAAAAATTTTCTTTTTACTTTCTCTACTGCCCAGTACAAACGGAGATTTTAAATGGGGATTTTACGGGTGAAAGTTCGAAGACCATTGCTAATTTTCTATGAAATACCTACACATCTATACAGACGACAGGAATAATGCGGAACATAACGGTTTCCGGCGATTTACATTTCAAAAGAAAAATTTCGGGGCTGAAATCCCCGAGATTTCAAATTCTTCAGAGCGTTCCCTCGTTCGTTTCACCGAAGCCTACGACGAGTTTTGTATAACATTTGTTACTTCATTTTCCAATCACAAAAGCTGCACACGACATAACATTTTTTTGTGCCGTTTGTTGTGTCGTATCAGGTTATAATGTTATTCCCTATGATAATTTGTTGTTTTCTTTCTCCGATCTGAAGATAACAGAGATACGAGTTTGACGTAGATGGAAATTTTTTTTTAAATTTAAATAATCTCTGCGCATTCCGAACATCTTTCACATTATAATGGCGCTACGCTATATATTATATAATGTGAAATAAAATCTTCAATCAATTAAAAAAAAAAAATCTACAAACTTTCTGCTACGTTTTTCAGCTAGTATGGGTTTAACTTTGGTTGAGACACGAGTGAAAAAAAAGAAAAAGAAAAACTGAAATTCTAATCGTAGAGCGGAAAATTCCTTGACTAAAAAAAAAAAAACAGCGTGATGAATGACGTACGTCGTTTTTAATTTAATAATCTCTGCCGCATGATTCTGACGGTAATCAGTCGCGCTGCAAGGTGAAAGTACTATAATCGAACATTATTATAACAGCGTGGGGCGTTTCTCAATGTCAAATTTTTTTCTTATCTCTTTACGGTATAATGTTCATGGCTGATCAATATAAATTCGTTACCTTGAATATTCTTTGGTTTTTTTGAAAAAAATTCTTTTTTCTTTTCGTTTACCAGAGAGTTCCGTGAAACGTCCATATGCAGGTATATGTTTTTCACATAAAACATTGAAATATCCATATAAACAGGATTCGTTGCAAACGCTAGAAAAACTGCTGTACATATAATTGACCGCAAGAATTTCTAATTCACGTGCTAAAAAAACCTCTAAAAAAAATACTTGTGGGTTTTAATCAAAACTCGATCCCGGATCGAGCCAGTTTTTTCATATGTATACTGCAGAAAATGTTATTTGAAACTTGCGTCCAGATTTTCATCTTTGTTTTTCGTTCGTTTCGAGAACGCGAGGAGTTTAATTAATTGATGCAGAAATTATTAATCAGGCGATACAAAATCAGTGTATAGTGTTTCAGTTGAAAAATATTGCGACATCATTTATTCATTACTCTGCATTGCATATTGTACATTTATATTCAATTCTTTCACGGAGTGAATTCCGGTAGTTTCGAGAATCACGCGACATATTAAATGTCTCTAGAAATTTACAACCTGTAAATTTTCCCATTTGCACCTCGATTCGCGCGCCATATTTGGCGCAACACTTGCAATCAGTATACGATCGGCATAAAAGTCTGTGTGTTGTATAATATGATGTTCGTAATATTCATCACAACTTCGACCATGTGACAAACAAACGCATCGCGTAATGTTACGCAATTTATATAAAAATACATACGTATAAGAGTATATAAATATACTACACATGCGTCGTATGACTACCAGAGAACCGCAGTGCGATTTTATTTATCTGCAAGTTAATTGCGAAATTTGAATTCCCTGCGAATTCCTATACATGGAAGTGGAAGGTCATTTCAAGGACGAGGCACTCCCCGCTACCGAGCCTTCCGTCTTCCGGTCAATTTTTGTTCCTTATTTATTATTATGCCAATTGATTCCCAATGAACTTTTCACGATTCACGCGTGATCTTATCCCCCTGCGGAGGTATGGGGATATGCGTTACAACCTGGACGGCACATGGCGTATGTTTCCATGTATGTTTACATAATTTTCTCATTTACCAAACAAAATGTTCCATCTATATACACATTGCCGCACCAGATTCCGTTACATCACGAATCGTGCTAGGCGCCCGTATACATGCGTGTACGTATATCTTCACGCATACTGTATTCCGGAGCAAAAGCCGACGTAGCAGATGTTTTTGACATTTAAAAATACGTGTATTCGGCTATTTGCGCGCCGCGGCATTCTCGGGAAACCCCACATTGGCGTAGATGTGGAGGAATCATCTTTGCCGTCCATTATTTTAAAGAAAGCGACGCTCTTGCTCGGGACGCCCCGAAATGGCGATACATTTGCAATTCAATGAAAATAACACTAAATAAACCAAGAAAAAAATTGAACAAATAAATTCATATACAAATGTATGAGGAAATTTGGGATTATAATTTTTTTGCTGAAAGGAATCGATACAAGTTGCACTTCATTCGAATGAAAATTATTATTTGCCGATTTATTATCATCCGATTGAGTAGCGAAGGAGAAAAAAAACAATTCCATCATTCATTTTTCATTTTGTACATTAATTTGTTTCAAGATTTCTTTTTCTTTTTTTATCCTAATTCATTTTCTCCTCAGTTTCGTGCAATTCGTGGAATACTCCCGGATTTTCCCATACAATGGTGCACTCGTAAAATTGTAATAACAAAAATTGTAATTTTGATACCGGAATCCAGAGAAAGAAATGGAACATACACACATACTTATATGCGAACAGCGTTATACTGACCTAAATTATACTCGTGAACTGTAATTATCCGTATGTGATTGTAATAATAATGATATCGAAATAATCATAATGATAATGAGAACGATACAATATACATATGCGCATCGATATCGAAAAATATTTTTCGTTCGTTGAGTTTTTCTCGGTACGATGATCCAAGAAATTAATCTAATTTTATTTTTCTTTCTTTTGTTTTCACAAATTTGCCACATGGTTAATTTTTTTAAAATTAAAAATTCTACAAATATCGTGCATGCGCATAAGTTTGACGAATGAAAAGTAGCACCGGTACGTATTGTAACGGAGTAAGAAAGGAAAGGAAAAAAATCATTCGCCTACGTAAAATACGTCTAAGCTGTAATATCGTATATGATCGCGAATTGTATTCGCCGCTATATAGATATGACGACTACTACGACGACGCCTGTGCAGCAGTCTGGATTTTCCCAAACTCTTATATCACGGCGTTCGCCAACGCGACGTTGCGCGCACTTGGTGTTTAATATACACTTATATGTACATGTTGTAACGTACGTGTATGCACGTGTACATACGTATTATATACTCTTATATATATTAGCAGCGATAACAAGGTCGCGGTATATATGGTAAATAACGGCGACAGAGTAAATTGCTGTAGGTCTAATTTTGCACGGTCGTTTTTAGCGCGCCCTATATATTGCGAGAGATGATTGACTCCTTGAAGATCGACAATGAGAATGTTAATTTTCTTCTAGTTGATACGCCGCTGCAATTTTTGACGATGGTAACTCAGGGTGGGTAAAATTAGAGCCGCTTTGATCGCGGGGCGAGCCTAGTTTGGACCTCAGGCTCACAGCCAAAGATCTCCGACGGTGACTCATTCGCCTTTTGCCGCCGTTTCTCACTTCGTTTATACCTTCTACCTTCCACAAACTTCTTCCTTGTTCTATCAATACATATACATATTTACCTACGTCCATATGTGTAGCGTGACGTCTATGTAAGTGTAGCTCTCAGGCATGTGACTGACGTATTTTCTATCCTCCATATTTTTTCCTTCTCGTTCCATCGTCTTTCCGCTTTTGACGACTAGATTTATTGGTTTTTTTTTTCCATACGCCTCCTCGAAGTCTCGTCAACTCGACGGACGCCCACTTATAATAAAAACACCCCGAAATATATCACGCTCGTATATATTTATCTTTCCGTGAAATTCGCCACCCTTGCAAAACCGTATACTAGGTCAAGTCGTAATTTATACTCGACTGAGCGCGCCTCACGCTTCTCGTAAAAGACGTAAAAGAATGACAATATGCGTCGAAGAAAACGAAATGATGAATTTTACAAAATTTCTAACCAATGTTTTTTCTCTCATCTATGTTCCAGGACAATCATGTCTTCACACAGCTGTGTTAGCGGGAAACGTTGATATGGTCAGATTGCTTTTGCGTCACGGTGCAGATTTGGAAGCCGGTGAATGGCTCGCCGGAAGAACAGCGCTTCACCTTGCGATAGAACAACATCGAACATCGGTAACAACGTTCCTTTTACAAGAGTGTGCACCCCGCCTAGACGCGCCAACGTACGCGGGTATAACCGCTTATCAAATAGCGGCGTGCAGAGATTTGGGACTGGCGAGAGAACTCGTTAAACTCGGAGCGAAGCCGCAACCACCCCCAGAATCCGACTCCGAAGAGAGTAACAGCGATTCGGAAATGAGCGAGGATTCGGAAAACGAAGGTGACGAGGGTGGAAATTCGACGTATCACGTGCAAATGTCCCAACTTTGGCACAGCGTCGGATTAAGGGCTTAGATAAATAATTTAGGAATTGTTGTTCCTCGTAATTCTTTGTTAACTATTATTCTCATCGTCCGATATTCTCGACGGTGAGAAACACACGTGCATGAACGTGTGATACGGAAACGCATATCGTAAACCTTCTTTATAGAATTTCCTAAGTTCGAAGAGATTGAGATCTGACTGGACTACGGGAGCGGTACGAAACTGAACGAATTGAAATTGTTTCATGTGAAAATACGCAGCTGAGAATGGAGATAACAATTTAAACATATCCTGAATATTCAGCCCGCAGTGGATTCTCGGTGTAGGAAAATTACGAGAAAAAATTTGTGGGTCGAGGCTACGTGTGACTGAAAATAATTTTTGAAATTTGCTTCTTGTTTTTTTTTCGTTTCTTTATTTTTATTTTTAGCTAAAAATAAAAAAAAAAGAAGAAAAAAAACGGAGGACCGAATGAGGTTTGAATAGATAAACATCTATTGGCAAAGAGAAAAAAAATAAAACCGTTCTGTGCCCCCATCCGTCTGTTAACTGATGGTGTAGCTATTACGATTTAAACAAATAAATAAATTAGTAAATGAATTTAGATAATTATAAGTGAATAATTGAATGATTGAAAAAATTATCAACGTTGAAAAAAAAAGAAAGAAGAAGAAAGAGGTTAGTTAAGGGAAAAAAAAAACAGTTATAGACGAATTGATAAATTTATTTATATTGAATTGTATGTACATGTATGTATATTGTATAGGTATGTATAAATATTATAATTATAATAATTTTCAGCGAATAATATTATTCAGAGAGAGAGACTAGGGCGACTACAATATTGAAATTAGAAAAATTGAAGTTGAAAAAGAAAAACGCAAGAATCATCGAAAATAATGTGTGTAGGTAAATATTATTAACGTACATAAAAAAAAAACTTGTTCGCGCGTTGAGTCGGAAACCCTGTAGTTGGCAACCGTATAACGAAAATAATAGAATTCAATAAATTAAAAAAAAAAACGACTGTCCTGAGGGATCTCAAAATCCTCCCTACCCAAACGTTATTGTGCATATATTATCATATCTACACTCGGGAAATTTAAGTGAAAAAAAATCAACCCCTTTTGCCTTTTTGTACATAGCCATCCCCCTATACGTCATAAGAAATTAGTTATCAAATTTTCAAATATGCTATTATTCGCGTTCTACATTTCTTATTATTATTATTACTATTACTATTATTATTATTATTATGATTATTATTACTATTAATACTATTCTTATTATTACTATAATTATCACGATTATTATATTTTAGTAATAAAACATTCATAAAAAAAGAAAAAAAAAAAAACAAAATCTGTAGAATTTTTACTTTCATTATCCTTTGATCTCGTGAAAATGATTACGTATTATTATTATTGATTACTAATTGATTTCGAAATTTTTTTTTTTATCTTCTGTTTCAGTAGTGTTTGAATTATTTTCGCTGACTGAAAAAAAAACAGCATTCGCTTGAAAGTATTGAACTTGTTTTTCCAACCCGGGAATTTCTCTGTTGTAGTCAATAGGGTGGGTTAACAAAAACTTTTTTTTTTTTCTTAGCATGGGGATAGAATTTGTACCTTATAAAAAAAGAAAATTTTTCAAATTTGAAAAAAATTTTTTACTTGATATTTTGAGGTAGCCCACACGCTTTTTGAATAAATAATTAATCAAGTGGGGTACGTCCGGCAATAAAATTGTTTCTTTTGGTCAAAAATCATAGAAAATATCTAAAAATTATCGATTGTGATTGTTTTTTACTCGTTCACTGTTCAACATTTTTTTCCTATTATTTTTGTAATTCAAGTATCAAATCAAAAATTGACATGATCTTTTTTTTACTTAAAATTGAAGCTGAGTCGAGGAGCCCGAGCTTTGCCGGAGTCAGGTAGCCAGCAGCGTAGCGCTTTGTTGTGAGACGTCACCTTCAGGGCTGAGCAGAGGTGACGCCCCACAACAAACCACGCGCCCGTGCCTACCTGACTCTAGCTAATTGTAAGCTCGGGCTCCCTCGTAGACCGAGAAATTCGAATATTTCGACCCACGCATGGATTGCGACGAATCAAAGTGGGTCTACGACTAAAACCAATCGATATATGTCTTAATTATTCTGCTCCCAACAGCGAATAATTGATGATTACTCGATCGATTGCATGAGTAGATGATTTTGGCTTTTAGATTTGGATTTCGGAGCTGATTATACGTGGGATTACTCTTGAAGAACGAAAAAAAAATTCGATCTTTGAGCAAAAATTAAATCATTTTTTTTATTGGGTTTAGTATGCTTTTCTTACGTATTTTGACCTCAGAAATCCGAATCTGGAAAGAAAATTGATCTATCTCTGAAATTGACCGAGTTATAGCCAATTTTCAGCTTTTTGGGGTCAAAAATAAAAAATTTATTTTTTAGTCTATATTAATGTAATTTGAGCTCGGGAATCCGAATCTGAAAGAAAAATTGATCTATCTGCAAAAATGACCGAGTTATCCCCATTTTTTCACATTTTTTACCATAAAAATGGAAATATCTCGGAGGAAAAAAATCGTAGCTCAATTTGGACAACAGATTCGTGTTCCTGAGGTCAAAATACACAAGAAAAGTGCCATACGATCGATTTTAAAAAATAAAAATTTTTGGTCAAAATTTGAGATTTTTCCAAGGGGTACCCCTTACGATTTTTTCAAATTTTGACCAAAAATTTTTATTTTTTAAAATTGATCGTATGGCACTTTTCTTATGTATTTTGACCTCAGGAACACGAATCCGTTGTCCAAATTGAGCTACGATTTTTTCCTTTCGAGATATCCTCAAATTTATGCCAAAAAATGCGAAAAAATGGGAATAACTCGATCATTTTTCAAGATAGATCAATTTTTCTTACGGATTCGGATTCCTGAGCTCAAATTACATTGATATAGACTAAAAAATCAACTTTTTATTTTTGACCCGAAAAATCGAAAAATTGGCGATAACTCGGTCAATTTTAGAGATAGATCAATTTTCCTTCCAGATTCGGATTCCTGAGGTCAAAATACGTAAGAAAAGCATATTAAACCCAATTGAAAAAATTATTTATTTTTCTCTCAAAAATCGAATTTTTTTTTATTTCTTCGAGAGTAATCTCACATATAATCAACTCAGGAATCCAAATCTGAAAGTTAAAATCATCTATTCATGCAATCGATCGAGTAATCATTGGGTGGAAAATTTTTTTTTGCTGGAAGTACCCCACTTGATTAATTATTTATTCAAAAAACGAGTGGGCTACCTCAAAATATCAACTAAAAAATTTTGTCCTCATTTGAAAAATTTTCTCCTTCTACAAGATACAAATTCTGCCCCCATGTTAAGAAAATGAAAAGAAAAATTTTTTTTCAACCCACCCTAGTTGTCAATGTCATAGGTTCACCAATAAGAGAGTGATAAGTTTTATGACGTCAATAGAAGTACGCAAGTATCCAATTGTTGTTAATAGAGAGTGATGCAAACATATTAGTGAAATATTTTCACAAGACGTGAATAGAATTACGTATACAGTGTAATGCTTGTTTGTCGATCTCGCGATCGATATACTATAGATTCAAATATTACACGCGTACATTCAGATTGTGGAATTTCTAAATTAGTCCTAGATTATCCGTCTGCTTGTTTTTTCGTGCAATATATTCATATCGATGCTCTCATCCGCGGGATAGGGTATTATACTTTACGTAGTATACCACTGTACTTTCATCTTATTAGTCACGATAATGTTCAACACACAGAACTATGATGTACTACGTCCGTACACGTGGGTGTTGTCATCGGCGATAATAGAAAATTGATAATCATAAATCATGTCGCAATACATCGATATATGCAGAAGCGGTCGAATAAAATTACCGAGGAAAATTGATAGTGTTCAATTTTGTCTATTTTTTTTTATTTTTTGCTCAAGCCGAGATGGATATAACGCAGCTTGGTAACAGTCTAGAAATGTGGAACAAATCAGAACTGTCTGGTTCTCCCACAGCACATTCCGCTTCTTCTTCTTCTTCTTCTTCGTCTTATTTGGGTAATTTCACGTCTGGCCATTGGCCCCATTATATACATGTAGACGCGCTAAGCTCATCTCCATCAATTAAAGTGCGAGCTGTGCACTTTTCACGCTGAACTGCACCACCTCATAGATGTGGTCACAAGGGTGCACAGTCACGCACATTCCTTTCCTCATCATCATAGTGCGCGATGGTCGTCGTCACACGAAACTGACACACATGCGAATATATATTTAGCCGTGAAAAAGTTCAGTATGTCCCTTCCGTCTGGCTTGCAGCGAGACAAAACTCCGGTATATATGTATGTAGCTTTGATGCGTTAGACTGCCGCAGGTTGTATAAATAAGACTAGTTTATTTCGAGTGCTTGAAATATACGCTGCATATGGTATACGAGGTATGCGTCGCAATATTCAATACGAATCGATGAACCATTTCAATTTCTGTACAGGCACCAAATGAAAGTAGATATACTAGATCATTTCGATGTTCAGGCGGTAATCAAATTTTAAAAAATCCCTCAAATGTGAACAATATTTTTCGTTCCTGCGATCTCACAGTTCTTTTGTCCCTCATACCTGATGTCACGATTGGTTACCGAGTTGCGTTTGCAGATCGAACTCAGGTTAGCACGGATGCAATTCGAACAGGAGAGAAAGTTCGTACATCGTATGGATCCTCACTTTTTTCTAGTATGTCCTTGAGCGAAGAAATTATCGGGGATTTCTGAGTCCATCCGGTTTTTCCAGCAATAATAATTGCATCGCGGCGATTATCGAAGAACGTCCATATGCGCGTAATCTGCAGTTTTAGGGTGCAGCGTGTGCAGTTTGCGCGCGTTTCGGCTTCTGCACCCTTCGAAGAACTCATAAATGTACCTCCTAATATGAAATATATGTACCTGCAATTATCGTGATTTATTTACGGAAGTACCCAAAGCCGTTAACCAGACTTTAAAGTCCATCGTTGGGAAACCCCATGAGCCTCCATGAGGATCATGAACTTCCGGTCGTTAAGTAATTTCTTTTCCTTGCCCCCATCCGCAAAACAAAAAAAATAAACCATTCTCGAGTTGTAATGGCTTTTGCTCGCGATAATATTACCTACTGCGAAAATTTTCCGACGACTTTTCCATGGATTATATACCGTTAGTTGTTGTTTAAAGTGGTGTATACAACGGATAACGCAATTTTATTTCTAAAGCAGTTCGTTGCGCGATGAGAAAGATCCTCGCACATGGAAAACACATGGAAGTTATCGGTGACAAAAATTTTCAAGGCTTACCCATAAAAAATAGTCTCTATCTCATCACTTTTCAGATTGGTGTAGGCGTAGCGATCGACGGATTCTACTAGCGGATCGCGTATTTCAGTTCCCATTGGATTCTGATTTATAGCTCATTGTATGCGCATTAATCTAGTTGTAACGAGCCAACTGAAGGTATATAAATAATAAAATCAGCGCTACGACACATCATAGACCATAAAACCTGTCGCTCTGCATCGCAGTATGTAATTATTACGGAGAATTTTTTTCTTCTCATATTCTTGTTGTTCTTTCGTTTATATCTATTCATTTTTTCCGTCATCATCGGCATTCTTATCCTCCTTCGCAGCCGGACAAAAATTCTTTACCTCTGCGGTAGCTAGGTATATACTATATACGTATGTGTGCGAACTACTACACGATTACCATCGCTCGTCTTTGGAAGAAATTTATTTATTTTTTATCCCTATAGAAAACTCATTCGAGTTACTAATTCGTCCTCCATTTTGACTGCTTAGCTCCTCCTATGTTTGCATATATGTTCATTCGAAATATGCGATTCATCGTTAACGCCTTCGAAAAAAAAAATATCGTGCAATGGGATAATAAAATACGTTTCACAGCTACATTGATGAAAAGTAGAACTCGATTTTCCGGTTAAACTCCCGCATTGTATATAATTGCCTTATTAACTATATTCACATTTTATTCAACCGCAGACACGTGTCACTTATCGGAGTATACCTATACTGCAGCGGAAGAATGATCAATATTATTAAAAAATAAAAAATAAAAAGCTGGTGACACACGTTCTGCGATTCCTTACATACGCTGAGGTTGATGAGGTAACTATAGACACATAAATGAAACTGACGAATTCAAATAACGCGTGTCCAACAACGATGGACTAAAAAGTGCAATCGTGAGTCTGCTTTTCCAATTCCACCAATATCTGTGCTGAATTTTGGCGCCGCTGTACGAATTACCGCGGGCGCAGTTTCAGGTCGTACGTCGATGGATTCCACCCCGTCTAATTCTGCGGAGTATCGGGGCTAGTCAAACATTTCCAACGAGTTTCTGTCCACAAGGCACGTATACGTCGGTCTAGGTATACAAAGAAGTCGGAATTCCCCATCGGCCTCGACTTCTCGCTCACAGCGCCTGCAGCTTTGTTAAAATACACGCTATATTATATGGATAATATGCAAAATGCAGATATACGTGATATCAAGGAGAAAGAAATATCCAGCCGTTACGTGGTGCGTAAGTAATTTTTAAATTCGAATTAACACATTAAATACGATATCTGCGTATCGTACGAGAATCACCTGATCGTGGAATGTTTGAAAGGAATGTTTCCGTCCGTATCGGGATAAAAATGGACGTGGGCGTTTTCCAAACCGACGATAACATTCATATACCAGCTGGGATAAAAATCGAAAACTCCTAATCGGCAACGATACATATATCTCGTCGAAAAACGGGGAATTCCCTCAAGCAGATACGCTATTTTCTATCTCTCGTGTTCCAATATGTAATGCCCGAAATCGCCGATGAACACGATTACCGATAAGTTGTACATAAAAAAAAAAACATCTGCAATCCGATACGTATCGTTATTAATCAATTCATCGATCTGGCGATACCAGATAAGATGCTACCACGATCTGTATATGTATTTAACCCAAGTTTCACAAATAATATGCGCAATTTAATTTTAATTTTTTTTTTTTCTCTCAAATTTGCATCGCTATAATTCAAGTCATATTGTAATATTCCGGAATTATAGAGCACTTGCTTTCAACGTGCATGAAATAATTATCAATCACGCTCGCGAGCGAACCGGCTCGCCCGATGAATCGGCTACTACCTACTATGATCGTAAAGAACAAGAAAAAAAAAAATAGACATGAAAGATCGTCATCTCAGAAGGTGTAATTATACATATGCGATAGTATAAAAACCACGCGATTTATAATTATTACGGCCCACGTTATTTATCGCCGCGAATTATTCATCGCAACCGACAAAACTATCAAATATTCACATCGGGTCTCCGAAATAATATAGGTCTGACCATGCATGCACTCCAGGCATCGAATTCCTGTCCCATAATATAAGCGATATGAAATCCGGTAACTGTGTAAAAATATTCGAACGAATAATACGTTGAAAAGAATTTGACAATTAAGAAATATAGAATCATTGTTATGGTAGATATTAAATGAATTTAATAATTTCTTCTTTTTTTCTATTCGGACAAAGTTACAGGATATACATGAGGTATAGGTACTAATGATTTCAACTGACGAGTGCGAATTATTTCGTGACGTTTTTTTTCGTTTTTTTTTTTCTCCGATAGCATCGTTTTGCATCTTCTTTTCCTACGTATTCGTCCGCGTATGTTACGTCAGGTAAGTTTATAATTTCTATGACGTTGCGAGATGCCGCTCGTGGTCCGCGTCCCACTGTAAATTTTTATTCTCAATTTGTTTTTTTCTTTTTTTTTTTTTTTTTTTTTCTTTTTTACGACGGAGGCGTTGCCGTACGGGGTTCAGGGTCCATTTTGGCTTCCGTTCGATCTTGAACTTACGACCTTTCCGAGTGTCATAAATAATATCTGCAGTCACTAGTTACTTTTAGATGAGCGATCGCCTGGTGCGTGTAATAAAAATCAGATTTTCGCGACCTCGTTGAAATTAACTACGATCACGTTTGAGAAGGTCGTATTATGGTGTTATACGCGCCTGTAGAAATTATAAATCGGGGGTGCGTAACTGCGCCGCAGGCGCTGCATCGAAGCCCCGAGGGAAAAACAGTATAAACTATAACGAGCAATAACGATCACCGATTATGTTGTACGAAGCGAGTGTTTTTGTAAGGCTGCCAAAAATTCACTTTAGGATATCACTTGTATAGTTATAGCTGCTTTTCGTTTGGCAGTGGTGGATGGGTTCGGTGTTTATTTCAAAGAGAAGTTAATATCCGTCACGCAGCTGCTTCTACCAACAAATGAATAAAAGTAGGAAATAAAAAATGGAACTCACGTTTCGAATTCGGTACATATAGGCAATGTAATGATTTCTGCTATTTCTTTGTACGTCAAAAATGAAAAATTTTATTCCCAATTTTTTTTTCCGTTCGAAGGAAGGAAGAAAACAACTCAATGCAAAAACGCACTCGTGCGTATACGCAACGTCAAAGACGTATATACATATATGCGACAACCCATAAAATGAGATATCAGGTATAATCCTTGGCCCATTTCGCATCGGCGTTGTCTGAAGATGGTAAAGTTTGTTGTCGATCACCTTTCCCATGTACGTACATGTTTCTTTTCTTTTCTTTTTTTTTTTTTTTTTTTTTTTTTTTGTCAATTCAATGACGGAGATAAGAATCAACTGATTATTAGCTTGTAAATTCCCCAGGTATTTCCAAAGATAACTTTGTGCGGTAAATCTTCGGTCTTATCGCACTAGACTCAAAAAACTTATCATTATAAGATGTACAATATTTTGTGTTCGTCGAGCGACGGTGTCCAGAAACGGCGTTACCCCGCCGGTGATTGGAAGTAAAAAGTAGCAGCGGATGAAAAAAATGAGAAAATAAAATATTTTCATTTCTTCGACGACTGCGGGATTCGAGTCGCCGAAAAGTGAGGAGTACTCGTACCGCGTCAATGATAATCATACATCAATTGCTTACGGTTTCGAATCCCCGTATAATGTAAGTAGAAACTTATGTGCATATTCTATACGTGGTAATTATGCGACGCGAGTTATAATATAATCTGGGTGGAAACAATGGCTGGGTATTTTCACGACAGATCGAACACGAGTGCTAATGAGAGTTGGCGTTGAACCGCAAGACAAAAAGAGCGAGCGAGAGATAATTATTCGCAACACTTCGTTCACGTACCGTAATGTAAGCGAGTATACGTTATAACACCCGATGACCTCCTGTAAAATAAATCGCGCCATGACAAAGTTCGCGAAATTTCCAAATTGCCAAATCGCCGATGTTTCCGTCGCGTAATTTTGCTCATGAATACCCCCCTATGATACGAAGAATTAACATCTCTTAGGCTACACATATTACTTCCATTTAGGCGTTCGAAGGTCTGACACAGATATTTATTATTCAATGTATACCGCAGACGTACGACACATTTTTACACATCAATTACTCCTTATCTTCTTTCGTTTGTGAGGTTCTCATTGTTATATTTGGTCGGATCTCCATCGCCTGGACAACGTTTCGATGACTCGGGGGGGGGGGGGATCCGAAAATTGGGAATTTTTTTGAAAATCCGTTGACAACGCTGTCCCGTAAATTTCGATATTCCGTAACTGGTGTGTTCATGTAAGAGCAAAAACTGAAAAGTGGGAATGACAAACTCGGATTTTAATCCCCGTCTAATCCGGAGCGGAGTAAGTAAGCGAGGACGATTATCGTGAGGTAATATGGGGTAGGAAGGTATATAATATATTGGCAATTGTAGCATAGAAGCCTTGAATGTCGAGGGTACGTACGACAGTTGGCATAAGGCAGAAATGGTTTTTCCATACTTATAACCATTGGAGAGCGGGGATCGGACGTGCGCTTAGCTAGTCGTGTGGCGCGAGTGTTTACAACTTTAGAGTCAGTCAGTTTCGAAACGTCAGTTGCTCAGCCCACAAATTCGATATAGAAGCTCGAGCGATTTTTAAACGTCCGATCTAGAAAATTTCATATCAAACAACGAGAAGTTCTTCGTAAATTTACCTAGCGATTTGTTTTATTTAATATTCCAATCAACGAACACCGAATACCCAACGAAGTAAAAATTGCATCGCCCGAAATTCTAATCATCCGTACTAATACCGAACGTGCAGAACGTAATGTGAACGAATAATTGATCGTTTAACCGATATAGTGATAATAATAACAATCGTAATACAATAAAATTGTCAAGCCGAGTGATAAATATAAGACAATTATAGCTGTGTCATGGATAGTTTAACGATCGTACAACGTTGCTGAGTATATACTCTGGAAATTCCAGATAACGTTTTATTCTCTAATCAGTCGATATACCTATTTCTGTCGGCTGGTTCTGAGCATGATCGATCATCCTGAAATCACAAAGTTCGGATTTTGAGTGAAAATAATCCGCGGACAGCGAGTGACATGTAACAGAGATACGTACACCGACGATCGCAATCGCGTCTGATCGCACGTATCGAAGATGCAGATCGCTTTCGAACGTATCAATTAGACTGAAAAAAGAAAGAAAAAAAAAAAAAGACAACATCATATCGAACAACTTGAAAATCGGCGTAATTTTCAAGCGCGAGTACGGTATCGAATCACAATGTGGCGATCAAAGTCCGAAAAGACAGAAGAAAAATCTGGGAACGTTTTTGCAGACGGACTCAAGAGCGACCCGAAGTTGCAGGATATCGGTTGTAGTTCCGGCGGAATAGATTCGGGTTTTTTTTCGGGTGCAAATATTTGCGGCCCCGTCGAGGAATTTGGAGAACTCGACGGAGTTCTCGAGACCCCGTTGATCCGCGCAGAGCCCGAGGGTCGTGCCGATAAAGTTGAGAGAAATTTGGCGGGAAAGGACTCTCGCGAGTTCAGTGATCAAGCGCAGATGAGGGCCAACAACGAGACGGTCGAGGTGGGCTTGACCAAAACTTTGAACGAACTCGCCTTGAAACCGGTCACCGTTAATTGTTTAAGAGGAAAAGTGCAATCGGAACCGATCGTCGAATTAACTCCCGTGGATGGACGTCGTCATGATTCGACGAACGACGAGGAAGAATCGAAGGCGGTTCACGGATCGGATGATCAAATAACCAAAGTTCCATGGCAACTCTATTATTCACAGGACGAGGACGGCGACACGTACGTATTATATCTTGTGTCACAGATTAATTTTATCAAACATTCGAAAACTCATCGTTAATTGCGTATCGACGTAGTTGATGCAAAAAGAAGAAAAAATTTGTCCAAGAGACGAACGAAGAGAATTATTTATTTATTTATTTATTTATTTTTTTTTTTTTAATTTTCATCAGGCAACTGCACATAGCAATCGTGCAGGGGTTTCACGAAGTGTCGATGAGCCTGATCAGGATGGCACCACACCCCTCTTTCTTCGATTGTTTGAATCAAAAACGTCAGTCGCCTTTACACCTGGCGATTCTTACCCATCAATCGAGCATAGCGAGGCGACTGATTTTGGCGGGAGCGGATCCTACGATCCGAAATTCGGACGGTAACACCGCTCTTCATTTGGCCGCGGCATCGGGAGATTTATCATGCGCCAAAGCGTTGACCGATCCGGTCCTACTTTCCGAGAGGAAGTACCTGATTCGAGGAAGACAAACGCCACGGATCCCTCAAGACCTCGAACAACGAAATCACGAAGGTCGGTATTGTGAGGAGGGTTAAGTAATTTAAGGGTACGAATGACGCTGCAGCTGGTTTTTCCACACGGAATTCATTGCAGCTGATGGGAAAAAACCGAACGATCGATTCCCGATATGTTTAGGAGGTGACTGATCGAACGATAATCGTTATACCTAGCGCGTGCGATCAATACGGGTCTCCGATGCGATAACGATGACATGCGAAAGATAATTTTACACATAAGTACACATATTTGTATAATATTCGCTGATAAGGTGACACGTAGAAGAAGCGCGAGGTGAATAGAATAAAACGAGGAGGAGAATTCGAATTTTCTTATCGGAAAAAAACGGCCGATTCAATTTCTGCTACCGACGAACTACCGTAGGAATTTCACCACCCCGTCGGCGCCCGTGTAGTTACATCACGCGCTTTCAGAGCTAAAGTCGAAGCAGATGTTTTTTACATTTATAAATATCACCAGCTGTACTATTATTGCGCACCGCGACGACGTTCTCGGCTTGGGAAACCCCCACAGTGGCGAAGATACCAGAGGATTCCCGGGGTCGTTCGAAAAATACACCCTCTCGACCCTCGCAACTTACAATCAGCTCTATAATTCGAATCGTCGATTTCTTCGCATTCGGCGTAACCACCCCGCCCGAGGGGAACAAAAAAGAAATTCCGAAGATTAATCGCACCTACGGGGTTATCCCGATTTATCCGACTACTTCGGTTTATTCGGGGATGAAAAATGTACGGAGCTACGCCGCTGCGGTGAGCAATTCACCAAGTTTAATTTTAACCTCGATAGTTTTGATCTGCAGGACGAGGATAGTTCTTGAACGGGCTCCCCCCGCGGTACCTTTCCGCGCCGCTGAGTCACTCGCGGCTTCCTACTTCTATCTATATCCTGCTCAGGCATGTGACTTGGCCACCTCTCAATTCCTTCGGTCACTTTTGTACAGTTCCCCTAGATTTAAACGTTTATCTTCACGGCCCGAGTGTATTTATAACGTCAACCTGCAACGCGTTTTCCGCACGTTCGATTTTTTTTTTCTTCTTCTTCTCTAAATCGCCGATTCAAGGCATTGCCAAAAATTTTCTAGAGCAAATAGTCGCGGCGTGAATAACGAATGGCCTAGGTCGATGTACGGGATTGATCTAAGTAATTTTTTTCAAGGACCATCCGCCGGTTAATTAAACGGGGCGACGAGCTGATTTTCCAATTTTTTTTACTCTCTGCTCAGCCTCACCATATGCATCGAGGTGTACAGAGCCATATGGCGTACTTCGAAAAATGCGTCCTTCGACTGACATTGTTTTTCGAGAATCGTCCAACAATAGCTCAGGGCGGTCACGGCTCCTATGCCAATTCCTCGGCATATCAACGGAATACTCGATCTCGTAATATTTCAACGAGATCGTATAGCTTTCCATTTTTCAAACGCTTTCGTCTAATTGTACAGGAGAACGTGTGTGTATATAACCACGACGACGGGTCTTCCAGGACACGAAAACTGAGGAACACACAAAAAAAAAAAAAAAGGTCATACATCGCTGACTCGCGATGGTCCGCAGTCGACCCTGAAAACGGAGAACAAATGTTGCGTGATGGATTATAACGATTCACCAATTTTCTTGGAATATCGGTGATCCCACTCCGCTGTATGTATATATTGTAATGTGCGCGGAGGTATCGGCGGGTGACGAGTCACTGACCTTGCAGTTGTTTTATAGAAATGCGATTGTAACAATTATTATATTCACGGAGTTATTCTTTCCGCGCGGTGCAGATTATCTGCACACCGTATCCTAGTTCTTTGATAACGATACCGGCGTAATGAGACATTGTATATTTGCGAACCGTACCGCGGTTGGGGAACACGCCACGATAAGATTACAACAAAAAATTCACATGAGTCACTCGCCGTAAGGTTGTAGGTTGAAAAATTCCGTTCTACGCACGTTTCTCGAGACGCGATCTCGCGCAGGGCGGGAAAAACGTTCGTTAATTGATTATTTTTTTTTTTCAGAAAAAAAAATAATAACAGTTAGGTTTTTTTGGTTTTCGACATCGGCGGACGTTCGGTTTACCGATACATTTTACAACCGGGAGCACGGGAAATGCGTTCGTCAGTTTTTCGTTAAATTGCAAAGTACGATTACGTTGGTTCAGCGCAACTGATACGCGATCGTAGTATTTACAATTCCTAATGCTCAGGGAAATACCGAAGCGGTCTTAATGGCTTCTAGCTCGCTAATTACTTATACAGCGTGATGGTGTATAACTATCTCGGCCGAGTTCACTGCAGCAGAGGATTTATTATACAGCGAATACATAAATACATATACATATATACCGTACATAAATATACTTGCGCAAATATTCAGCTTATTGCTCGAACGGCTCGCTTTTGCCGTGCAATAGTCATTGTAATTTTGCACGGTGCACATATTTGAGTAAACTGCATGCCGCTATAACGGAGAGAGGAAAATCCCGGGCTCTTTGAGTGACACAATCTTTGAAGTGTTTTCTTCTTTTTGTTTTGCCGTATCGTCGGTGTACCCGATCAAGTGTTTCATTTTTCCTTCCTTTTTCCCGTAACAGGTGAGACGTGCCTCCACGCTGCAGTTGTGGCAGGAAATACGGATGTAGTGAGATTGTTGATTCGCGTCGGTGCCGATCTTGAGGCCAAGGAACGACTGGGAGGTCGTACGGCTCTCCATCTTTCGATCGAGTGTCGACGATCGGCGGTCACGAGTTTGCTTCTGAAGGAATGTAACCCTCATCTGGACGCTCTCACTTACGGGGGAATAACTGCCTACGAAATCGCATCCTGTTTGGATTCTCAGCTAGCCAAGGAGCTCCTGAAACTCGGAGCGAGCGCGCCTCTGCAGAAGTCCCAAATTTCTAACAACGGTTCAGACGAATCTGTTAACAAAATTCCCCAACCGCATTGGCAGGCCGTTGGACTCAGGGTTTGATTTTAATGGGACATTAAATATTACTAATGTACTTTGGAGAAGCAGACTATAAATGTAAGGATGGAGGATCGGCGAACCGCATCTCGATCTGCAGCTTAATTATACGATCGAGGGATAAATCGGTGACATGGTATAACTGTGAGAATGCGATATGACGTTGATTCATCGTCATTTCGGTAGTTCCGGGTCTTCGGGTTCGTGAAATGTGAGAAATTTTTCGCAGAATTTCCGACAAATCACGATATGCGCGAGACCGATGATTTGATAGAATTGTTCGAAACAGTATTTACTTTTATTTAATCATATATTATATAAAATTCGTATAGTTTATAATAAATAAAAGAGTTGCTTCCGGATCGGTCAAATTTCCTGACGATGTGTATACGTGTAAATAGTGTTATGTATTATTAATTCCTGTTTAAACTGCGATTCGCGATCGGTGGATTGAAATAAAATATATATTTATAAAGCAGTGCAATTATATGTGACAGGATTGTAACGTCGCGTATCCGCTATTTTGTGATATATAATATTAACGCGATTATATTCTAAAGCGATCACACCAAATATATAAATATATATATATATACACATAAATATAACTAATCATACGAAGAATTAAATGTTATCGACCCCATACTTTCTGCTTTCCCCTAACCGCTCCAATATACATTTTCATACGTAATTTGAATTCTATGCGTGCATAGTTGAAAAACCGAGCCGCAGAGAAGTCTCACGATTTTCACATTCGATTACACGGGAACATTCTTGCTCTCAGCCACAATGCCCGTAAAAATTTAGATCAAGGAGCATATTTGCGGTTGGCTGCACGGCTATCTGCATGGGTACTACGTACTACAGCTACATATAGGGCATTCCGTGACAACTCGACCCTCCGCACTACCGCCATTTTATTTTTCTTCCCTTTCGGTAATCATGAACATGTATGCTGTACGAAGCAGAGAGAATCCAAAAGAAATCTGCAACCAATTTTGATTTTTATGAAAAAATATAATAATTATATGTTTCGGATACCAATTGGATCGACATGAAAATTAGTGGGTGCTCGAGTTGATATGAGATGCCACGTATGTTTGTACGTACGTACATCGAACGCACATTAAATTGCCGTCTCGGTATTTCTAGAGACACGATGCAGACGCCCCAGTTGTTTTGTAGAACCTCATTTGCTCCTTTTTGGGGAAGTTTGGTCTACTCTTCATTCTCATATACGATGCAACGTCGCGGGATCGGAGTTTCGTTTGCTTCTGGTACCTACACCTCGTTACTCACGATGCTTTTCAACGCGTACGTGATACTATCATAAGCGTACAGCGCGTAAATATATCTTTAAACCTACAGACCATTATTTGGCCGGAGTCCATGTAATGCGTGCCTTCGGGCCGATGCGATGCGTGTGGAGCTCGCCGTCTGGGAAGCTGCTAGTTTTTACACACATTCAAAAGTGTACGCGGAGACCAAAGGCATCTGGTGATGGTGACCGGGGATTCTGTGTGTCACGTACACGTACATTTCGGTAGATAGAGACATAGGTATGGGTATACAGGTATAAATATACGCGCACGCGTCGCCTCGCCATGTATATTTATACGCAAGTTTCATTCCGAATATCTCTACTGATCGTGAGCTAAGGTCCAGCAGTGCGTAAGGGTATGCACGTATGCATCAGCGTATGACTACAACCGAATGACTCCCGGGCATCGGACGAAAATATATCTAACATATATATATATATAGAGGATTCGGTGAGTGTACGGAAGATGTTGGGAACGAAGAGTTAAATTTAATTCGATCCGAGTTATCCACCATTTTTTGTTTATCATAACGTATAGGCGTGTATAATTCTTGCGAATTTTGAATCTAGGACGCGCGAGTTCGCGCGGCATTGAAATTTTTTGGGAATAGGTTATTGAATTTATATCGTTCTCGGAAATCTGGAATATGCAAATCGCACATTTTTAATTTGCCACCGATTAATTAAGTGACGCGGTACATTTTTTGTTGTTTTGTTATTTTTTATTTTTTTTTGCTATATATGTACGCGTTCACTCATTATAAATACGTATCTATAATTATCTTGAATGAATATAACCGTCATAACTATACTGTGCTTCATATACCGCGATGAATAAGCGAAATTAATTAATCGTTCATTCCTTCGGCAGCACGAATCGTTATGTTTGGAATTTAACGGCGCGATATGAAATAAAACTTTCTCCTAATCGGATTGCGTCGATCAGCAAAAGTATCGAGCCTCGCAACTATACGTATATTTGCGGAGTCGGCTGCAAGCGAATTACTTCTTATTTTTTTACCTTCCTTTCATTTTATAGAATTTCATGAATATGAAGAGTACCTGTGAAAAAAATGCACGTTACGGACGACTGCAGAGAGTGGGAGGAAACTGGAACATATATGTACGTTATTGAATCGCCTTTCTTTTCTTTCATTTATTCCTTCGCGTCTCGGAGACACACGTGGCTTTCGATGGGCATCGTTTTGTTGGAGCGAAGAGGCTCTATAGGGCCATCCATACAGACGCAGCTGTATAGTTCTGCGATTCGAGACCCGGTTTGGATGGACTGGGATTCCCCAGCCTGGCTCTGGGAATACCGACGCAGGCGTGTGGAAAGTGGTACCGATCCCGAACTCGCTTTATGGTAGACAGCACCCGTTTAAATCGTGCGAAACCAGTTTGGCAAATGTACTTATCTATTATTTTAGTGTCACAGATAACGCACTAGTTTAAATTTTATTGACTATAAAAGGAGAAATCGAATGCGATCGTATCTTGAAATTAACTATAGCATTAAAATCATTCATTTACCGCTACTTAGCGCGACCAGTGCAGTAAGAAAAATTGAACTGTTGGTATCGATCGCGACTGAACAAAACGGTAGAGGAAATGTTAAGACTTTTTGGATGATGAGAAGTTTCTGTTCCATTATGAAAACAGTCTTAATATCTTGCAATCACCTTGTCGGGTAGAAAGAAATTAATTTTTCTTCTCCGGCAGATATTTCGGTCGTTGAACAAAAGATTTTGCTGGGTAGCGGGGGATCGAATATCGACTCGACTTCCGTGTCTTTTAAGCGATTCGTGGAAAACGCTTTGTGGTTGGTATACGAGAATCTGCAGGTCGGTGGGGAACTGAGTTGACGTACCTAAGTTCATAAAAATGATGTAATTAAATATTTAGGAATTTCTGAATTAAGATGTAGTCAATGTATAGCTATAAGCTATCGCACGTGCTGCAATTCACATCTGAACCGCACCCGTAATTTCCAGGTGCCTCATGTACGCTTAAACACCGGGGGAAAAATTGAATAGTTCGCAATTCGCGCACCTGTGTACACAATACCTAAAAACGGATGCGGGATTTTATCCTTTCCTAAAATAGCGGCACCATTTCTTCTGCAAAACGTTATAAACGTAAAATACGTTTTACCGCTAGTGTTGCTGCTGCATGCACGAACATATTAGCAGCTGGAAAAACCGCAGACACCCTGGAGTTTTGGATGACGAAATACTTCAGATATTTTTCCGGGAATAATCCGTCCTGCATCCGCAGATGATCTACTCGGTACAACGTACGGTACGGTACGGGAATTTGGTTCAGCAAAAATTTTCACTTTTGCTCCGGGATGAGCGTCACAAAGACGTGAAATGCGCGCGGTATATATGGGCGCCAGAAAACCGCGAATAGCATACGGTGTAAACATTTCCGTTTGATGAGTTTTAGTGTTGAGGAACAACTCACACGAACGAACAACTCTCTCTTTATTTTCTCTCCATTCCTCTCGCTCTTTCTCTAGCCGCAGAATAACATCCGGCTAATTAAATGTATGTACATACATTATTATGCCAGTAGAAATTCGCTTTTTGTTCTATTTGATTGTACCGAACTGCACATTTTCATGCACGTATAACGGATGATGCAGTCATGCAGATTTGGTCAAGAGTTTAATTTATACTCGCGGTTCAACATTAACAGTACTTTCTATATCAGTATCCAATATGCAAATTCTGATACATCAATGTTAGTTTTTTTTCTTCTCAACTGATCACGCGTATACACTTATTATTAGCCAGAGATAAATGAATTATCAACTCTCCGGTGTAATCAATCATTTCATTGCCGCAATGCACGTATCCTTTGAAATAAGTTTATGGTTTTATTATTGTAAAAAATAGTAATGGTTAAGCATGAGAATCACGGAACGAAAATTTTTTTTGTAGAAGTATGTACGGCCGTCCCAAGATTGATCTTTCTGACTCGGGTATTCCCGCCTTTGAAATTTATAATTCAGGAGCTTTTAAGGGATGCTCCAGAGGTAAGGTAGAAAATGCTGTCAAATGATTTTCGGGGGATGCTCGACCGGTAGCTGTGTAACTGTTGCAGAATTTCGACAGATCGCGCCTGCTGCTTGTAACATCCTCTAAATTCTTACGATTCTCGAGAAGTTTCTTTTCGAAATACATGTACGGGGCGCTGGTAGTCATTAAATGCATACATACATAGGTTTCCAGAGCTTTCTACCCAAATCATCGAAGTATTCGGCAAATTCGGCAGCATCAAGTGTAGTAGAGAGGATATTTTCAACGTGAGCGAAGAAGCCGCACGCACGTCACCGGTGTAATGGAAAAGGTAAAGTAGTTGAATATGCGTAATATTTTCTGCCTCAGATTGTTTAGTGCATATTCGGGAGTACAATAATAAATTGTTTTTTGAATAAAACTTCGATCAAACACTGAATTTGAAAGACGATACTGGGTGCGTGCAGTGGTGCTTGAGGGCTACATGTGCCCGTCTAGATTCTTCTGTTTTCGTTATCGGTTGGTCATTATATTGTGACCTTTTGTTTTTGTTTTATCGTGCGTCATATTCATATTATTTCTGAAATCATTGTAAATCAGTCGAAGTTTCGTTATTTGGAGGTGATTATTTAAACGGTGAGGGATAATATACGCCATTCACCGCTCAAAGATCTTTGTAAGATAAAGAAAGGAGGATAAACCAACGAAATGACCGTTACAGTGGTAAAAGAATAATCTCTTGGGATTTGTGTTTCACCACGGTGTAGAAATCATCGTGGAATCTAACCCTGCTAATTAATGACTAATTTTTTCAGGTGTCAGCACTGAAAGACAAGGGTAACGCCGCGCTCCAAGAGGGCAAGTTTGATGAAGCGGTAAAATTCTATACAGAAGCGATTGCTTTGGATGGAAATAACCACGTTTTGTATAGCAACAGATCTGCTGCTTACGCAAAAGCTGAGAAATACGAACAGGCTCTCGAAGATGCAGAAAAAACTGTACAGATAAAGCCTGACTGGGTAAAAGGTTATTCGCGTAAAGGCAGTGCCTTGGCTTACCTAGGAAATCTTGACGAGTCCATCAAGGCTTATCAAGAAGGTCTGAAGCTTGATCCTGATAACCAGCAACTAAAAGAAGGTCTTTCCGAGGTCCAGGCTCAGCGAAGTGATGCAAATCCTTTCAACGCTCCTGACGTTTTCATCAAACTCCGTAATGATCCTAGAACCAAGGCTTACCTCGATGATCCCGAGTACGTTAAACTCATTCAGGGACTCAGAAGCAACCCTAGACTTTTGGGTGCCAAGTTGCAGGACAACCGAGTACTTACAACGTTGAGCGTACTTCTGGGATTAAACCCTGGAGATATGGAAGAACCAATGGATGTGGATCCCCCGAAACCAGCAGAACGGCCGCAGCCAAAGCCGGAACCAAAGCAAGAGAAAAAAGAGGACGAAAATCTTCCAGAAGAAAAAAGAGCTGCCAAAAGGGAAAAAGACCTTGGTAATGAGGCATATAAGAAAAAAAACTTTACTGATGCCTTAGAACATTATAACAAAGCTGTCGAACTCGATCCTACGGATATTACGTATCGCAATAATATCGCTGCCGTTTACTTTGAACAAAACGAATACCAAAAGTGCATCGAACAATGCGAAGAGGCTATCATAGTAGGCCGGGAGAATCGAGCTGATTTCAAACTAATAGCCAAGGCCTTTACTCGCATTGGGAATGCCTACAAGAAATTAGAAAATTGGAAACAGGCTAAAGTCTACTATGAAAAATCGATGTCTGAACACAGAACACCAGAGATAAAAACGCTTCTTTCTCAAATTGATAAAAAGATCAAAGAGCAAGAAAGAAAAGCTTACATCGACCCTGTTAAAGCTGAGGAAGAGAAAGAGCTAGGAAACGAGAAGTTTAAAGATGGTGATTATGCTGCGGCAGTAAAACACTACTCAGAAGCCATTCTAAGGAACCCAGATGAGCCGAAATACTACAGTAACAGAGCAGCTTGCTATACGAAGCTAGCAGCCTTTGACTTGGGACTTAAAGACTGTGAAAAGTGTGTGGAAATAGATCCAAAATTCATCAAGGGATGGATAAGAAAGGGAAAGATTCTACAAGGTATGCAGCAGCAAGGCAAAGCCTTGACCGCCTATCAAAAGGCCTTGGAACTAGACCCGACAAACAGTGAAGCAATCGAAGGGTATCGCTCCTGTACTGTTGCTGTTAGTTCAAATCCCGAAGAAGTCAGGAAGAGAGCAATGGCTGATCCAGAGGTCCAGAGTATTCTTAGAGATCCAGCGATGCGATTGATTCTTGAACAAATGCAGAGTGATCCGAAGGCATTGCAAGAGTAAGCTTCTTTTTTATTAATTGATAATTGAAATACTTAATCAGGATCAGATCTTGGAGTAAAACTTTGCTGCCTTTACTCTGATGGGTCATAATTTCGTAAGTGCCTGTGTTCTTATTTTAATGTTTGATCTGATTTTACAGCCACCTGAAGAATCCGGACATTGCTGCAAAAATACAGAAGCTTCTGGAATCAGGACTGGTAGCAATTCACTGAGGGATAATGAGAAATATAACAGTACATAAATACAAATTTACCAGTTGTACGCGCCTTAGAACGTAAAACAATAATTTGTCGTCGCTGTGTCCCTTTTCCACGAGGACAGCTTTAACTTTAGTCAACATAACACTACGTTAATTTTATAATTTTTATGGTATACGATGTACGATTAATTAATTATTGGATGGAAGAAGTTCTCAACTCTACCGAGTGCTTACCTATTTTATCTTAATCAAAGCAAAAAAAATCATGCATACTTAACTGCGATGCTATATTGCTCTGATAAAAATATTATAAGTTTTCTTCTCTTGATATTCCATTAAAGATTTGAATATAATTATTCTGAAATTTGGCTGAATTGTGGATTTTTTTCATGAAATTCTGCTAAAATATTGATAGCTACGAATTCCATTGTATTCTACTACGGTTACGCTGAAAAAAATTTTATCCATCTTCCCCACGTCCTCATTGAACTAGCGCAAACAAAGTTTTTGTATTGCGCAAACGTATCTCTCCTATAATTAGGAGATTAATTCGTCTCATTGTCGGTTTTATTCTCATTTTTTTCATTTTTTTTGTACGACGATGCATGCAGATAGTTTTGAAAATAGAAGAATTAAAAAGGGTGACCAAAAGTACATGAAAATACCGTAAATTTGGTAACGATTACAATTATTCCTTATATCTAGAATTGAACTATAATGGCGGCCGTATATATTATATGAGTAAGATGATACGTTACATTTTTTAATCTGTTTGTGAATGAAAATACCCTAATAACGAAAGATGATGAATGACCCCAACGAAATAGTTTTTATCTAGAAACAGAATTAGCCAAATTCTGTCTACTATAATGGTAAATTGAAAAAACAATTTGAGCTATACTTAGCTGGCACGATCTATTTGCATTGCTATTTATAAATCAAACTGTACCATAGATATATAACTCATCATATAAAAATATATACATTATATACATGCGATGATAACACATGTGTAATCCAAGCGCGAGTTCAGTGCTTACACGTACCTATGTACAACAATAAATTTCAGGACTTGAAATACATTCGGCATATTGTACATTATTTATTACGTATATTACGAAGACAGATACCCGGAATAAGTTAGAACCTTTTTTTTCCAAACATTTACTAAAGTTATGACACTCGCTCTTCGATTATTCAAACGTCTCGATTCAAAAACTCCATCGCAACGCATCGAAAATGACCGAAAAAAAACATTGTACATGGGCGTTCGATGATTTTTTTATTTTTTTATGATTCATTTACCCGTCTGACGGCAATTAATAATTATAGAACGGTATCACGGTGAATCTATTATGATTACGGATATGCTTGACGGGGTGCAGATGATTTCACCTTGCATCTTCATCTGTATGAATGAAAGCAGCTCCAAATTTTAAACGAGTACAAACTTGGTTTGAAAATATCAAGTTCAAAGCAAGAATAGAAATATTTTCTCGTGCTCTCTATTTCCCTTCACTCGTAAATGGATTCGCAACAATGAAAGAGCGATAGAAAACCGAACGAATTTTATACGGTGATTTTAATCCTTCGGCGTTTACCGAAGATAAAATTTTCAGTCAGCGAGTGAAAAACTAAATGATTTTCGTTTGAGAATTTTAACCGTGCAACGAATATTCCGATGGAATCGCTGTACAGTAGTATCGGCAAATTCTCCCGCCTTGGGCCGCCATCGCTTGTTTTTCTGCAGCGCCACTGAACAAAGTTCTAAACAAATGGAAAAACCGCGCGATGGTCGAATTAAACGTTAATCAAGTCACGTTTTGGCCAGTTCTCAGACAACTTCGGCGCTAGTTAACCAAAAAAGAACCTTTAACGAATAGAAAACAAAGAGTCCAATCCAACGTGAATATTGTTATCCTAGCGAGCGATTTTCCGGCTGAAAATACTTGCAACACACGTGGGGAAGAAGATGGGAGAATGGCTGGTAAAAAAATTTCCAAACAAAAGACTCCCTAAGAAGAAAGCGTAGGGTGGACGAAAACGTGTTGTCGGCCCAACCACCCTACTACAGATGTGAATTGTGAGCCAGCGTTGCCCGAAATTTGCACAACCCTTGGGATTGTGGTAGGAATGGGACTTCGACCATTGGGATCCATTTTCAGCAAATTTACAGAGGGCGTAGAAGGCTCATCGAAACTTGGAGGTCAGATTGGCCAACGCCCGCCTAGGAGGTGGTACAAATTCAACGATTGGTCGACAAGAAGGCCCGGAACCCGCCAGCTCCAAACTTAGCAACTAGATCAGGTTTAAAAAGAGAATATTGAGCTGTGCGGCGTCATGGAATGTGGTGCGTAAATATCAGTGATGCATATAAAACCCGTTTAAAAAATTTTGAATCGGTCATAATTTGAATAGAACGTTCGGCTCGCTTCTTAAAATCTGATGGCGCTGTCGGCCATTTTGATTATATCAGATTATCTGCCGCTCAGCATTCGGTAAGACGAATTGTGCCGTGTAAACTTGACTTAAATCTGCAAGCGGCATGAAAACGCGGGTTGGTAATAAGTGAGCGACGGGCATAACCCGAGATAGTCAGTTAGTCAAGATGGCCGACGACGCTACCACACATCCAGACTAATGCCGATTATTACATTCAAAATACGAGTGACTTCTTCAACCTGTAACCTGTTAATATTCCTGACTCAAATACCCGTTGTTTTAAATAATAAAAACAAAGACAAACTCTTGATAACGAACAAGTGAAGTTTTACAGTGACGTATCTACACCCCTAATCTTTTGGAGGCGCCCCCCGTTAACAAGGGAGAAGAAAATTTGACCGCGCTAAAAAATAAGTGAGTAACATATCGATGTTTTATGGGGGGATAATGTTTACATAAATATTTTCGGTATTCTCGGAGGTTATGTTATCTCTGTATTCCATAAATTTTTATTACGAGTATCGCAGAATAGGAAGAACTTAGGGTAAATAAATAATGAACTTGCTTTGTAAAATAAATTATTATTCATACAGTGGTTAAAAGTTTATAGATTTTGCTTTTCCAAGAATCTATCTTATTGATAGCCTGATTCATGGTGTCCTCAGAGTCCGAGGCGTGAGATTATAACAATTAATAACCTATTAGCGTCGATAATAATTTCTGTTTTATCTCGCCAAAATTCTACCACTCTTTGTACGAATATCGATGTAATTCAGAGTCCCAGGCGTGATATTACAACAATTAATAACCTATTAGCGTGGATAATAATTTCTGTTTTATCTCGCTAAAATTCTACCACTCTTTGTATGAATATCGATGTAATTCAACGTCCGTAAAGAATATAATTATTCTCGTTATCGTTAAACTCCGACCAACAGGAGTAAAATAAATAGAAACGCGTTATAAAGCGACCAGATCAGAGTCACGATGATCGAGATTGAGATCGCGGTAAACTCGAAGTCATCTGTAGACATTTAATAATAGAATAAATAAAGAAATTCAATTGGAATAAAAATTCTCAGATCCCCAGGCACTTGCCGTCGCCGCCTTGTCGTCGTTCTTCTCTTCGTCCTCGTCCCGCTGATCTGCAGTTAGAGAGAAACAGATATACTCGAACACGTGTTTTGCTCCGAAAACACCAGCGGGAATTCTCAATAATTTAAAGTACATTACTCCACGCTACGTTATGCTCTATCGTATACATCGAAAATTGTATAAACTAATTCCATTTTCTCGTATAGTTTGCCCACCAAAAACGTAGCTCACCCTCGCGCAAATTTTCAGGTACGAAGTTCGCATTCTTAGAAATCCTGGCTCGCCCTTTTCGAAATCGGCAAGCTAAACGGAAATCCAGGTAAAATTATCGGTCTAATTCGCAAATCAGGTGAATAATAATCGGCCGGTTCAGGTGATTGACTTTTCCCAGTATCAATCGTACAGTTGAAACACCGGTGAGGGCGTAGGGGAGGGGATGAGTCACGCGTTTCAAGTTTGAGTTTTTAGGAAATGAATTACGTAGATTATTATATGATGTATGTACGCACATACATACCACGTATATATATATATACATTTCATACGTTATTATTGTACACATATTTGCGTAAGGCATAAGCTTCCATCGTATGGGTAAAGTAATCGTGTTCGTGTCGTACACATATCGTTGTACAAATGTAAAATATACTATACACACGTATTATATATATTTGTAGTTACGAGCAGCATGAATGGAGCCTCCGGCTGCGGAACGGCAGTGCGTTTTTCTTAGGTTTTTTTTTTCATCCTACTTCTTTTATTCGTTTCTCTCTTACTTTATTATCGTCATTTGATTTCGTCGAATCGCCTGCGCTAAGTGCAATGACTCACCATAAGCGGAAAAACGCTAACCGATAGGAAGGGTGCGCTAGCACGTTGCCCGCAACGACTTACTTGCTCCTTACTTACTTATTTACTCTTTTATTCACACCACTTGGTACTACCGCAGAGCTACTGAAAACTGATGCACTCTTATAAAGCTTATATTACAGTTATTTCAAACTTTCTGTGCTTCGCAGCCGCGATGCCGTTGCCGTTTATAACTTTTCCCTCATGTTAATTCTTTCGCGCCATTTTCATGCGTGCGTTATACCGTATAGTTAATAATTCGCGTAATCTCCCTCCTTCCATCTACAGTATTTTAGATGGATATGATAAGGTTGTGCCACAACAAACGATGACGCTGAAATTTCGGAGAAATTTTTTATTTTTTGGTCACCGAAGAACTACGTGATATAACTTCCTGTTTACACATAACCGATCCCGAATTATTTTCGAACTAGTGATGATCAATGCCGGTGACTCGATGCCAACCTAGTTGATATTTTCTATCGTTACAAATCCGTTCCTTGGATCCCTTTTTTGGTACCGCGCGGCGAACCGAATCACAGGTAAACGATATTGCCCTGGGTATTTTACCTGTGAAGGAATTTTCGAGGACTCGTAGGGTCAGAAAATGTCCCGATGGCCGTGCTTTATTTTCCGTCTGTTGACTGTTGGAATAATTCAATTTTCGCGTGTGCAGGATATAAACGAATTGCGGCGGTTCGACCGGTACCGCGTCTCCTTTAATAAAAAATCATCTGCATCGACTTTTCGAAAAACGATGACGATGCGATTACTTGGAAGTATATTGTGACATATTTATTGACAACCATGTACAACTCTACGACGCAGTATCTACAGTCACATATCGTTTATGCGAATGTCGTGAAATTTTTTGAATAAATTTGACGCTCTTTAATTTGTCCCGCCAAATAACCTTGCTGTTTGCAATTTTTTTTTATAGGCGAGACTCGGCGAGGAGACGGGGACGGATCAATTTAAATAATCCTGAAGGTTTTCCGATCGTTTTGACTCGATAAAACCACAATGGACGACGAAGAGGGCTCATCGAGTTCGGGTCCAATGTCGTCCCTGAACAGTCTCTTTTCGTTCACAAGTCCTGCGGTGAAAAAACTCCTCGGTTGGAAACAGGGTGACGAAGAAGAGAAGTGGGCCGAAAAGGCGGTCGATTCGTTGGTAAAAAAATTGAAAAAACGAAAAGGGGCAATCGAGGAACTTGAACGCGCCCTGAGCTGCCCAGGAACACCGAGCAAGTGTGTCACGATCCCCAGAAGTCTTGATGGACGGTTACAAGTCTCACATCGTAAGGGTCTTCCCCACGTGATATACTGTCGAGTATGGCGGTGGCCGGACCTACAATCTCACCACGAACTCAAACCCCTTGAATTATGCCAATATCCATTTTCTGCCAAGCAGAAAGAAGTCTGTATAAATCCTTACCACTATAAACGCGTCGAAAGTCCGGTTCTTCCTCCAGTTTTGGTCCCGAGGCATTCGGAATTTGCCCCGGGTCATTCGCTTCTACCTTTTCAACAACTTCCCGAGCCAACCATGCCACACAACGTTTCATATTCCTCGAGCGGTTTCAACGCCGGAACTGGTGTCGGGGTTAATCCAACGTCCCCGCTCTCCTCTGTCGGTTCTGTCCCAAGTCCAGGTAGCACGACTTCTCCGAATCCCCAAAGTCCCTACGGGAGCAACGGTCTTCCCGAAACACCACCACCGGCCTACTCTCCGCCAGAAGATGGTTCCCAACATGGTCAATCACCTCCACCCGATCCGTCAGCGATGGACACAACCGGAAATGCGGAAGTCGCGCCAGTTTCTTACCAAGAACCACCTTATTGGGCGTCGATCGCTTACTACGAGCTGAATTGCAGGGTCGGAGAGGTCTTCCATTGCCAATCACACTCGGTTATCGTCGATGGTTTCACCAATCCTAGTAACAATTCGGACAGATTTTGTCTCGGCCAGTTATCGAATGTTAATAGAAATTCAACGATAGAAAACACCAGGCGACACATAGGGAAAGGAGTACACCTTTATTACGTCGGTGGTGAAGTTTATGCGGAGTGTTTATCAGATTCGGCGATATTTGTGCAGTCGAGAAATTGTAACCACCACCACGGATTCCACCCCAGCACCGTATGCAAGATACCTCCGGGATGCTCATTGAAAATATTCAACAACCAGGAGTTTGCACAGCTCCTATCGCAGAGTGTTAATCACGGATTCGAGGCTGTCTACGAACTCACAAAAATGTGCACCATACGGTGAGCGAAAAAAATTCCGAGACCCTCTTCATTTATTCATTTTAGCCGGAGCCAGTTGTAATTGTAAATTGAAACCGTTTACAGAATGTCCTTTGTGAAGGGTTGGGGCGCGGAATACCATCGTCAGGATGTAACGTCGACGCCGTGTTGGATCGAAGCCCACCTACACGGTCCTCTGCAGTGGTTGGATAAAGTTTTGACCCAGATGGGATCTCCGCACAACGCAATTAGTTCCGTATCTTAAGCTAGGGTAATAGAATCCAGGATAAAAATCCTCATCGCCCTACGTTCCTTTGTGGTTTTCCACAAAATCTTCATCGAAGTAACCTGCAGGCATCGTCATGGACGAATCGGCGTTATCAATGAACGCGTTATACACGTTTCTATGAACAGGTATATTCGTAACGGTCGTTATCTTCTGAAACGTCGAGAGGTTTACATATCTCGTCAAGTTGTAACGTTTCACAAATCTACGACTATTTAATACCTATCTGCAAATTGTAGTCGTATTAGAAAAAAATAGATGAAATTATATGAGCGGGAAGAATTAGAAAAATGAAAATATAACAAAACTCAAATCGTCCAATTGATAGAAAACGAATGAAAGTACCGACTTACAAATTATTATTGCCAATCATTTTCATTTTTGTTACTGTAATGATAATTGATTAATTGATTATTGTAATCATTGTATGGAACGTTGAGAAGATATTATTAACATTATTATTATCATCATTTTTATTAAAAATATGATCATTATTATTATCAATATTATCATTATTATTATTATTTTACTATTACTTTTATTGTCGCGATCATGTATGTACAGTGAAGTGTGTACAGAATCTGAGAAAATACTTATTATGATTATGATTATGATTATTATTACGGTCATTATTATCATTATTACTATCATTGTTAGTGCAATTTTTCTTGTTATTTACTATTATGAATAATCGTAGTACACCACGGTACAGTACCTTACGCATATATTGAGGAATCATATTTTTTAAATCAACATATTTGTGTCTTACGAATCATGATATTTTTATTCTATGCATACATATACACGTAAATATACGATATATTACATATATTTATATACATAGTGGTATGTATGGAGATACCCAGGTTCATCGAGGAAAAATCGACGTGTGTAAATATAAAAATATATACAATGTTTATTCAGATCAAGAATCGTTTCCTAGCTCTGAAAATTTGCACTACGACAATTTGACGAAATGAATCGTACCATCGTCAGTTACGTGGTATGGAAATACTCGACAGCATTTGTTCGGAAACTTATTCGGGCTTTTTTATTTCTAATTGAATATCTTGTTTTTAATGATCATGCACCCGAACCAGGATTCTGCGGTTTTCGATATCGTGTTTTAATATACATTTAACAGTTCTCGTTCGCCGCTGAAGGAAAAGCTTAAAAATAACGGGATTGATTTGGATCGAAAAAAAACGTTTCAAGAATAAAAAAGCTCGATTTTTCTTCGATCTTCTAAGAAACTTTAATACACTGGTACGGTGTGTTCAAATCAATGTATGTGTGTGAAATTTAAGTATTGTGTATTTTTGTGTGTGGGAATGTATAGGTGTTCGAAATAATAAAACAGGCGGCACTAAAAAAATAGGTAAAGCAGGAATGCAAGAAACCGTGATGGGATAGAAAAGGAAAATAGGAGAAAATCGTGTCGCTAATTTTAACAGGATGGAGGTAAACTAGACAAAAAGTTGGAAACGGAACAAAGGATTTTTCAATATGCATCAGTTTGTGCTGTATAAGTATAACGTGTGTTTGTGCTTGTACGTTTGCTCGCTTGTGTGTTTGTTTGTTCGTTTGTCTATTTGTTGTGTGAACGAGAAGCAAATTGAATCGTGGATAAGAAGTTCCGAATTTAATTAACACAAAAATGAACCAGTATACATAATTAATAAATGATATAAGCAGGACAATACGTTCGCTTTAGAAAACTTGACTAGATAAATTAAATGTTGTAAACTATCTCTGTACGGAGAAATTACTATACAGAAAATACTTATAAGAGTTTTAGAGCCGTCTGGAGGAACCCGTTTTTCTTTACCATGGTGTTTTTTTTTTTCTATTTTATTTTTTTTTCCATTTGCGGCAAGAGTGTAATAAAATAATGACTATGTAATAAGCGTTTGAAAAACGTGGTGGAATTGTAAAAAATTGAGGGAACTAACCCTTGAAAGGCTGTGACACGCAGCGTTTCAGACAAAGAACATCATCAATTGATATACTTAATAATGAACGATGTTTAATAAAGTCTGTATTTTTCAAAGATTTTTTTGTTCGATATTTTTTGTTTTTAAAAAAAGGTGATAAGTTCGACTAGTAATTCAAGAATACAAAACTATGAAGTGGCAGATACGAATATTCGAAGTGCATAAGAAGTCTTAAAAATTTAGGAACATTGAAAGAAATTTCTTGTTCTTGCAATTTTCATAATGGAAAAAGACAGACCTTAAATAAAATGCAGCGTGAAGTCTTCTAGACGTTTCGAAGCTTCAAAGTTGGTATTGTCCGTTGGGTTAAAAGCCCGCATCTAGTTTAGATATAAGAAATTGAAACAAAAAAAATTAATTCTTAGGACCCCCCCCCCTGATACAATTAATTTTTGGTCAGAATTTCAATGCAAAAAATTAGGCGCCGATCTCATGTTGACCGTTAAGGAAGTAAATAATTTAGGGTGTCAACTGCGCCTGATCAACTGTATAATATATAATATATACAGTAACCTACCGCAAATTTTTTCGTTCGTTTTTATATTCACGAAAAACAGTTAATGAAAGTAAAATGCCGTTTCGTTTATAGAATTTTAGCTTATTATAATTGATTATAAGTAATCACGTATAAATGAAACCTATTTAAGAGTTTGACGCGCGTGTTCGTAATGGATATACAGCTTTTTGAATTTAACATTTATATATTATACATCATACATATAATAATCCGTGCAATTTTTTCAATATCACATAGTGCATTGTAATTTCACAATTAATTACTACATTACAGTTCACATTCTACATTCTACAAACACAGTTTACTATCTACTACATTCGAAAAGACTAAAAAAAATGCGAAGAAAAAATAAACGAATATACTCCTCTTTGAATTCAGACTGCTGGAACAAAAAAAAAATACAATTGTTAAATTTTGCTGCACAATGACAATACTATATAACATTATACACTTAATATTGTAATACCGATGACAAGTGCCACACTTCTTTTGTCACGCAAACACACAATATTGCAGAAAAAAAAACGTAAAAAATTACACAAACAATTACACACCTCAATTAAAACGTGACACAGATAATACCATGATGTTCTGCTACCGAAGTGCCTAGCTGTGATCTTTTTGCTAATGAAATTAATGAATTTAAAAATTAGGAAAGAAACAACATAAATTTTATTACTGTGAATTTGGGAATCATATAGATTTGTAGATTCGTTACATAGAGCTAAGGGAATTCCTACGTTTTTGTATTGTGTGGAGTGCAGGCGGTTTGACGGTATTGCAATTAATTGTATATGGGTATATATAGGTATAAATATAAACCTACAGGCCTTGAAATTGTTACAATAATAATCCGTCAACGTTGAAACGTGCTCCCCAATTTTCAAGAAATAAAATAACATTAATTAACAGAGCAGTGAAATTATTGAATTGGGAAATTAAATATGAGAGAATGAGAGGAAGTAAAATGCCAAAACGTGCTTCTCTATTTGAAACAAAAAATGAAAAAAAGTCGTGTGCTTGATAAGGAAGGAAAAAACAAAAAAAAGTATATGAATATATTATATTACAATTAGTCAAATATATTATAATTGCAAATTCAAAATAATATATATATATACATGTTATATATATGTATAAATTCGAGGTATTTACAACATACATATGTGTATATATAAATCCAATATATATTATATTATGTATAAATTCGAGAGGAAGGAAAGAAATTAAAATAAAATTAAAAAAAATGGAACAAAAAGGAGAATTCTAAAGATATGAAAAAATGTGTAATAATGAATTAAATTATACTATCGTATTCACACCGCGTTCCGTTATATACGTACAATGTACGATGAATGAAAATGAAATTATTTTTTCCCTTTCATGAAGAGTGAGAGAGATATAGAAGACATACAACGTTCGATGCAATTATTGTAGGTTTTATCTATACATATATAACGTACTTACTTTTTCCAATAATACGTAGATATTTTTCGCAAAAATTCCAATCAGTATCGGATTTTTATAATACATCCGTTCTGCCTATCTAAATTTCCAACGTCGGTGTAAATAAAACTATAATTTCACGCGAATAATATGAAATATAAACCAATCAAGAAGACGCGACGCATGGGATGAAAAATGCTATTACTCTCATTATTACAATGATTAGTTTTACCATTGTAATTATTAATATAATTTTATTTTGGTTTTATTTCGAAATGATGAAAGAAAAAATACTGGAAAAGTGAGATTGAAATTTTTTTTTGGCCATTTATATTTATTATCGTTACTGTAGTAATACATTTACTGTAATGGTTACACTTTCAGTTACAGGAATGACAGGCAAACCGCAAGGTTTTGCTGACAAGGTGACGCAAATTAAACTTGCTAACTATTTTAGAAGTTAATACAGATATTTCTGTTTGTACTTGCAGTTTTACTGATAACTAAGAATTATGAACAAAGATATTTATACAGCTTCTCTTCTCATTTTTCTTATTCCTTTTTCGCAATTTTTTTGTTGCACACTTGTAAGTTCATTGGTATTGTAATTGGCATTGATAAAATATTTTCGATAACGACGCGGAAAATAATAAACTGTAAAAATATTTTGCTTTTTTTATTTTTATTCATTTATTATTTCTCTCTCTCTCGTAGTGCACCGCAGTCTCGATCGGAATGAAAAGTAGAAATAATCTATCTGACATTCTAGATAAGGAATAGTTTGAAAAAAAAAAAAGTAACAAATATGTGGCTTGTTATGTACCAAGAAACTAGGTATAGGTATAAACAATGAAACTGATCACTTGATCAGATACGATAATACGGCTTCAGTAATCGTTATTATTGGTTCGTACAAATACCGACATTTGTAACCACGATATAGAATGATCGACGAACGGCGGTTATCACCTTGGTGTTTTGAACTTCCTCACCTATAAGTTTCGGCGAATCTCTTTCGACATTCAATTTCGAAACTGAAATTTGTCAACCTTTGTCGGGTTACAGTTGATTATCGAAATCGTACGCCAGATTATGAGATTGGATTGATCATTGTTTTTCTACACCAATTTTTCCTTTCGTTGAAATTACGAGAAATTTTGGAATTTTACCGGAGCGAATCGTTTACGCATCCGGCAGGTAAATCGCGGCGTGCGATGATCGTTATGAGCAGGCAAAACGACTAGTAGGAAAACGAAAACGACGACGATGATGATGATGACCTTTAAACGCGCGGGTATTATCGTGCTCTCTGTTTCTTAGCAACTCTCCTATACCTCTTCGCGTTTATAAGTTTGTTTTGCTCCACGCGATTTCTTGGTGCTCGTGTATATATATATATAAGTATATTATACATATGTATTCATCACATTACAAATACAAGTCTACGTACATTCGTATACACCACGTACATTACGGACACAACTTTACATCAAGCTATTGCGAGCTCTGCTTCTGCTGCTACTTCTGGTTCTCTCTTACTCAGGAGTTTATCTACTCAGTTTTAGTTTAGCCACCGACGACGAAACAGGTGCGTCGCGTTTTCGTACGTCGTCTGTATCAAATACCATGTTTATACACAATTTTCGATAATTAAACTCAACGAATTAATTTATCATATTGCCATTTTTTTTCAAAAACCGGGGACGGTGCAGTGGCGTCTGTGTAGTTTGCTGCTGCTGCTGCCGCTTGCAGCCCCTCGCGCCGACCCATGGAGAATTACCGGAAAAAAATCAAACTGGTAAGAATTTTCAAATTTTTTTCTTACTTCTTCCTCGTCTCACGACGATCGACGAATATAATGAGTAGGACAGAATTATGTCTTCTGGGTTATAAAAATGTGCATCGACCGATAGGATCTTCAAATACGAAAGTGAACGTGTACAAATCTGTGTAAATTCCAGCGTTGAAACATATAGTTATTAACACGTTTGTAATTATAGTACAAAAGCAGAGATTCGATAAGTGCAGTTCCAGGATTGTCGCATAATTGCCACAATTATATCATCTTCAATGTTATAATTATGTGCGGAGTGCACAAATTGTGCAGCGAAGCTGGCGAGCTAATTTTGCGCTTCGTTAATTTAATCAGCTGTTGAGTCGGTAGTTCGAAATTCCAGGTGTGCGTCTGCAGGGCCCCCCGCATATTATAATAGAAAGCGGTAAACACAACTAATTCTCGTTGACCTTTCCAGATTAAATATATTATTCCCAACTTTCGAGGTACAGTTCAGCGTTAGTTTTGTCACCTTTGAAATTTATATCCATACAGGAGGTAATTCGAACTTTGAAACGGCTTTTCCGTGCCCACGGGGCGCGTTTTTCATGATTTTATCGCACGTGTGGAAACGTGGTGGATTTTTTCCTCTCTTTAATTTGCTTTTCAAAAATTTCTAAATTTCCTTCAACCGCCCTGTCCTGGTAACTCCGGCAAGGCCCTAATCTTTATGGAATTTTACGTGACGCGACGATCGGTATTTTTGCGCATTGACGATTCTCGCGATTGTATCATTTTCGCGACCTGATTTTCAATCCTTTTATTCCAGATAGGTATTCCCGATCTGTGATGATAAAAAAAAAAAAAATAAAAAAAAAAATAAAAGAATGGCCGCGGGTGATCGATATCGATTATTAACGATCGCGAATGTATCGGATCGCATCTCGCGCCCGCCACTTAGAATACAACCGATCTTACGCAATTGATAAATCCACGAACACGCGGCAGTAGCCTTGCAATGTAGCGTATAGTATATCTCGTATCTGAATTAAAATATCAATTAAAAATCATAATATACATGTAGATAGTTTTAATTTCGCAACTGACAGATGTCTATCTATACGTATAAATTGAATAATGTATCATGTACACGATATCTTTCGAGGTTTGGCAACACCCGCAAATTATGCCGGCAGAGTAATAACTCGCAGGTTACAAGTTCACGTGTAATGCCCAGATAAACGAGCCTGCACAACGATCTCCTACCGATCGCAAGATATTTCTAATCGTTGCGCAATGTAGAAAACGAATCAACGGCTGACCAGCGAACGCGAATGTACCGGATCAATTATTTTATTCATCCGTTCTTCGAAATTCCTATCTTATGCGGGAAAGCAGGTGGTTGCTGAACATATAATTTTTCTTCCGGTCGTTCGACGTGCAGATATCGAAAGGGACGGTAGCTGTTTGCATTTCATACGCGGTGTATCTGCCAGCGTGCCAGCGGAGATTATGGTCTAAAGTGCAGGTGAGTACGCGGATGTATCGCAGCGAGCGATTATTGATTGCGTGGAAAATAATATTTATAGGTGCACGGATGCGATAACTGTGTGAAAGACTATTTCGCATGAAACATCGCGATCGTTGTCACGCTAGAATCGCGCGGTTTGTAAGTCGCGCCCAATTCGGTCGACGGATTCGTATTTCTGAGGTCAAAATGCGCATTTGGAGGCAATCGATGAAACTCTTCAAAAAGTACCAGAATACCGAGGATCGATTATCTGAGACCTGAAACGACGAGGCGCTTTTGTTATACCCTCGAAAGAATGTAATTGAGGAAAAGTGTTATCTCCGGAGTTATATTTTCATTATCTTCGAGGCGCCGGTTAAATTGATTTGTGGGTGACCAATGGGGATCGGAATCGCGAAATCGAATGATTCCAGAAAGATAAAAATCGCGCATTTGCGCTTATTGTACGAATACTCCGAGACGTGAAACCCCGCAGTTCGTCGGTTGCTGTCGGGCGTCCTAAACCTCGAGGAGCGCGGGTGGTGGTTAGCCACGAAATTATCTTAACCCAATATAATCGTCGTCGTATTACACCTATACGAACACGAATTCATTTTTTTTATTTTTCTCTCTCTCGTCTCCTTTTTTCACGGGTTTCGAGCCTCCACCTTGACACGTTAAATATATAACGCAGGGAACCGATCATTCATCTACGATTTTCTTTCCTTTTTCTTTGTTTTTTTCATCTCCTCTTCACTCTCTCTCGATTGCCATTCATTGTACATAATTTATGCAAATTCACTCGGGGCGTGCGATATAATTATATTGGACTCCTATCGATTTTCACGAATACATATCTACACACGCCGTAAATTCAGCCACTTTTCTCTCGCGTTAATGATTCACAGATATACGAAACTAAGTTAGCGGGTTTGATACGTCGGTAATTTTGATATACCTACGCTGTATAGTATAGTATAGCATAGCGCGGTTCCCGCGTTATATTTTCGTCAAGTGTGGTGCATAGTGTATACACATGTGTAAAGATAATTTCGTCGCTAAGTACGATCTAAATTAGCTCAATTCTCAACGTGACTCAGAGCGCGAGTTACGGCCTCCGACGCTGCCGCCGTGCAGGGTATCCGAGACGCGCATTCATATGTGAATTTATACATCTATACCACCGAAACGTACCGTGCAACATTTTGGAATTAGAACGCCGGCGTCGGGGAAACCCGCGCGGAGATCGACCTGCACGTTCCCATCACCGAGAGTAGAATCATCGGAAGAATGAGAAGATGAACGGCGAGGCGAGATTCCCCGCACCGCATCGTCCGGAAGATCGTCCGCGTCGAAGCCGATAGTTGTAAAAATGTGTAACCGGAATTTTTCATGTCACTCGCATCGTGGATTGAGAACCTTTTTCTTGCGCTGACGATAAGCCAGTTTCTTATCCGAAAATCGCCATCGCGGATACCGAAAGGAGAGACGTTACACGTTCGCCGGAAGTGTTGGACAAAGAATTCGAAGAAATTCGATCGATCGTCGCCGCGGAGGTCCCGTTGCAGTTGCACCGCTGGTCGAGAATATTCGAGGACTGACTATACCCCAATTTGTTGTTCAAGTTTCCGAGTCGAATCGATGGCAGATGGGAAGAAACGGTTGAAAACTTGTTGTGTTGAAATTTAGCCAATTTTACGATACGACCCGCTGGCCGCAAACGGAATCGATTGGATTAACGACCTTGTGTGTGACACGAGTCGCGTGAGGAATACCGCGACTAACACATGCAGAAATCAATCGATGACGTCGCATCAAAGTCTATCGCGATGCGCGTGTATTATATAAATATCCAATCGACACCGCGCCGCACGATAAGTTCTACAATACTTGAACGTACGATAAATATACATAAGATATCACATTTACGTTAAATCGCAAACGTGTTTAATCGCCTGTATATCATTATATGCAAATTCATCGACGACTGATCAATTTCAACGATCGTGCAACTATTGGAAATTTTCCCTCTTCAACATTGATGCGGCAATAACTCCACTTTTCTTCGTCAGCTTCAACGTGATCAAAATTGTCCCTTATAATCACCTTGAATCGAATTCGACGTAATTTATCATTGGACATCGGAGAACGTAAGGAATTCAACCTCCGCTACCACTTGAACGAACACCTGATAATATTTGCTGGGGCGATGCGTTATTGATTTTCGCATACGACGCGATATGATAATTTTCGAAAGACTTGTACGCCAAATGGATTACGATGCGACGAGTTATCCGTACCGTCGAACGTCGAAATTTAAAAATCGTTATTGCGACACACGCGGTCCGATTCGTTCGTCAACGAGTAGATCGTCGTTCGTGCGAAGGTATTGCGGATCTCTAAGCCGAAGAAGGGAATCGCGAGTCGATCCAGGCGAGCCCAAGGTAATTCGATCTTCATTCCTTCAATTATTCCATCTTCCGACTTGATGCCCTCAGCGAATCACTTTTTCCGTTATTTTTATTTCTTCTCTTCTGTCTCGCCGGTTTTCGCGTCTGCGGTGCAGGAATTCACCTCCTGTAATAATTTCGATCGCGCTCCGCTGCGGCTTTTTTAGAAATACACGCCAGTTAACAGATAGACGACAGCAACGGATCGATCGGTACTCCGTTAGTCGAGTTTTAGGGGTCGATTGAAATTGCTCAGACTAGGGAAATTGGCGGAAATTAACTGAAAACGAATTACGAGAGAGGGTGCAGGCGATAAGCGACCAACTACCCCTAACGTACGTATAGTTTGCGCGCCCCTTGATGTCTGCGCAAACCGATATGCATGTATATCTACCCGCGCAATCATATTAATCGAAAATCGATCTTGGGCAAAGTTTAAATAAGAAGAAAAAAAAAAAAATTACGATTCCTCCTAGAATTAATATATTATGTGGGTCAGTTCAACGCGGTATGACCGCAATACTTTTCTATTTTCCGCGGCCTCATTCGAAAAATAAACGACATAAAAAAAGTATTCTAAAAATTTTCTTCGCTTTTTTCATTTGGCCTGATCTACAAAGAGAAAAAAAAATTTCGGAAAAACTCGAATGACTACTAGATCCCGTTATTCGGTTTTATTTTTTTTTGTCTGACTTGAACCGTATACTCTGATTTTTTTTTTTCTTATATCGTAATCAATTAGCATTGATTGATTTCTGTAACGTTGGTTTGGAAACAACAAAATAGAACTAAAAATATAATCCCTCTCTAAAATAGGTAGGTGATGCGAGTCGCTATTTTTGTACGTGATTATTAGTCAGACTACGTATCATCCAGGTTTTGGTCTTCTTTCTGTTTTGTCTGTTTGAAATGGTTTTTTTCCATGGGACCGGGGGGAAAACTGCGCACCGTTTATAATTGCGTACATCTTAGAATTGCACGTACAATACACGCGTATCTTAAATATTTATCCGTCTTTCCAGTTAGCCTTTCTAAAACCTCTGAAAGACTAAAAACCGTTTCTGAGTCCCCGTTTTTACCGCGAAATATGATATCATCCTTCCGGGACTCTCTCTTCCACCGCCGATGCTACTTTTCGCCCTTTTCCAACGACCCGCTGACGCCGGCATTATCGTACGCGGCCCGTTCACGAGGATATCTGGAATATATTTGTTTCACGCACACAGATCCGTACACCTGTGCATAACCTACATTACACTCTCCGTAATCCACGTACAGGTGTCGTGTACTCGACACCTTCGAACGAGAATACATAATTTAACGTACACCACGGGAGAATGTGGCTTAGTTTCCGGCCGTGATATTCTACCTGTTATCATACCTACTACTACACCGAGTAAAAGAGCAGCTAGCGCTTTATTCCTCAAAGGCGTATTTTACAAACATGTAAAAACTAGAACGTACATACGTGAAAAACGAGGAGATTTTCATCTCCTATATTTCACGTGATATTTCGAGAAACCATCGAAGCGTGAATGTCACCGACACGTATCTGTTCGAGAATTACGGGTAAGTGTATCGGACGTTTTGGGGGTAGGAGAAAAAAGAAATGCCGGATTCTGGTATTTATCGTTCGCATTACGTTTCCTACTTCTGTTGATCGCGGTCCGAATAACTCGACGGAAACCGCACGAAACCCTGCCGTTTCGTTTTTAGGAAATTACGCTCGCCGAACATAAGTCAGTAACGATAAGTAATTATTTCATCGCTGAAACCGAAGAACATTTTTTTCGTCGCTGATACAAAAAATTTCTGGTCGCTGCCCGCTCAAAGGACGATAGAGAAATAAATAAAAATAATCATTCGGGGTTGATTAATTAGAAAAATTTATTACTTCCTGAAACATATAACTCGTAAAAATGATAACGTTGAACTTGCGTTTCGCGTACATACGACGTGTACAGTGATACGTATCGGAAGATATGACAAAAAGAAGAATGACATCGGTGTGTGTATATAGCGTAAGGTATACATGATATAATATTATATAACAGGAATAACTCGAGGGGGTTCTGCAAGCGGTGTATAACGAGGTACTCAACTTTTACAAATTATTGTCCCTCTCGTTCTGAGGGTGGAATAACGCGCCGCTAGTGCCGCATCGCACTGCAGGGTCGTCGGGTTCTTTCAACGCGTTTCTCTAGTTTCGCATCGAGAAATATATACAAGGGTGAGGAAAAAAAAAGGGAGAAAGATAGAAAAGAAGAAAGAAAACCAAAGACCGAGAAAAATATCGTACATTTACTCACGAAACGTGGTTATTTATTATTTATTGGAAATCTTGAGAGACGCTTCGCGATGTCACCCCCGCAAAAGGACTTCCGACAAAACCGGCGAGGGCTTTTTTGTTTTTTAGATCGAATTTGGATTTTTTTTTATAGGTCCCTGAAATTTTGAAGCAAGTTCTTTCCGTGGACAGATCAAATCTGGGCATGGAACGGAATCATGATATGTATCAGATCCTCGTCTTCGTTCGGTTTTCTATTCACCGGTGAGCCGGACGCCATTTTTATTCTTTAAAATAGCTCCGATCGCGAGTAATGGAATAACGCATTTCTCGGTGCTCGAAAAATAAAATTCTCCCTTGGGGCAAAATCCCCGAAAAAAACGAGCGAATTCTTCGAGGGGCCCTGGCGCACGCCGAGATCTCGAATATTTTGAAAACGCAACGTCGGCTCAAGCGGTAACGAGGAGTAAAAATTCCACGAACATGTGCTCGGCGATATTTGCCCGGAAAATTTGGCTATCGATAGAAAATAGGAGGATTTCGAATGCCCGATAAACCTTACGCTATGATATACAGTGTCACTTAACGTATTTGCAGATGAGCTCGCGCAGCGTCCCCGGTGCTGGCGTCGCCATCGTTGGTTGCGGAGTATTGATCAACGCCGGTAGCGATGGTGGTGGTGGTGGTGAAGTCGTCGGAGGCAGCAGCAGCAAAAGCGGGGGCGTTCTAAGGGGGGTCGGCGCCATGGCGGCAGTACGAGGTCGGACCTTGCCGGGGACGGGGCAACGAGAACGAGAACGAGAACGAGAACGAGAACGGATATCGGCGCAGGACGGAAGGACGTCGTCGGCGACGACGATCGGAAAACAATCGACGGCATCGTCGGGGCTCTCTTCGACACGCAGCCGGGCGGTAGCCAGTGTCAATAATTTTGGTTTTACATCCGCTAAGAGTTTGTCGCGAAGTTCGAAACACCCCGGAAGAAAAACGCTCGCGGAGAACCGCAAGGACCGAGACCAGGACAAGGAAAACGCCACCGAGCCTTCCTCTTATACGCAAAGTGCGGACGAACGCCGGGTACAGAATAAATTTCCGCCCCCCAGAAATACGCGATCCGCAAAGAGGGTGCGCGAGAAAGAAGGGGATGGAACAAATGAAGAATTGCCAAGGGGTGATCAAAACTTACGTCCACCGAGAGTGACCGCCCTGAGGATGTCTAAGGTGAGGAAATCCTTGCCGTCGTCTCATTTGTTCGTTTCACCCCTTTCGTTTTTACCATTTTTATCGAGGGTGAAAATTACGACGCGAATGTGGTTGCGAGCAGCTATACGTATACGCGTATCGTTGAATGAATGATGTACGAAGCAAGACCTTGCGGATTTTGAATGAATGGAAAACTCCGTGAATATTTTGAAGGGTGGCTGCGTAGTGACATTTGCTTTATTTCACGTTTACGCATTTCAAATGGTTTGAATAAGATTTCTCATTCAGAATCGAAACGAAAAACTGTGATTCGATAAAAAAAAAAAAAAAGAATTAGAAGAAGGGGTGTTACCGATCTTTTTTCTTTCTCGACAAATCTCGTCGTTGAAAGATTTTTCAATATTTTGATTTTTATTTTCACAAATCGTCGGTGATCCCGTGGGTACCCCATGAGTGTTTTTTGTCAAATTTGTGTTACATCCGGAGCAATAGCATAGCCCGCAAAACGCTCCTCTTCTCGCGGGGCGCCGTAAAATCGAGACAAATTTTTTTTTCATCCCTTTCCAGCGGAAGGCAGGATAATGTAATGAGGGTAGACGTGCTTATAATTTTTGTCCTCGTTTAATTGGATTACACGTAATGGCCGAGGAGGAAATTACCTTGCTTGGGTTAGGTGAAGGAATAAACGGAAGCAATTTGCCGGTATCGGGTTGATGAATTTAGCGAGGTATTCGAATTAATAACCGGCGTTACCGCGGTACTGGTTGTTTTTCAAAAATTTTTTCTCCTCTCTTCTCGTTTTCGAACGATTCGTTCGCGCATACCCTTTCAATCGCGGGATTTCACCGATAACAAGCGACGATCATTTTAGAGAATTTAAAAGCCGAAACTCTTGTAACTCGAGGACCGCGTGCTCGTAGGGCGATACTTGGCCTGGGCTAGTTACGCCTCTATTAGGTACCTACTTCGCTTCAAGCTACAACTTTCATTCGGTTAAATAATTAATTTAAATAACCACTTGATGCACTACTCTCAGATTTAATTTTAGGCCACTGTAAACTTTACTCGCACACTTCATATGCGCATATAGGTATATATATACCAATGATCTCGAATACGCTACTCGTAACCCATGTGCATGCTTTATATTCGATTGAACTCTTTATGAAGCAGTCGAAAACGAGCACCGGAAATCAGTACCACATACAACAATGAAAATCAACCCCTAACTTCAATCCATCCAACGACTGAAGCCATTTTTTTGTTTTTCTTTTTTCTTATAAAATGGATGATGAAATTGTCAATGAACTGTACGACGTGTCATACGTGCCTGTGAAATTCAGTCTATAAAAAAAGATGCGAACGACGTAAGATAGAAAATTTTCCGAACCATCATCGTTGGTTTTTAGAACATCTAAAATTCAGCGGTCCTCGTCAAAGCGCGACGCGGTCGTTCGCTGGTTACACCGCACTGTACACACGTTGTGTGCATAGAACGTTGTATTAATGACCCGCGATCGCCGATAAGAAACGAGGAAAATAACGCCAACGTGATCGACGTTTCGTGACACGTGTTTTTTCCTTTTTTTCTTCCATCTTTTTTTCGTCGTGTAGTTAATATCGCGATGCAGTTCAACTAGCTTCGTAAACGCGTTGTCGCCGCAATTACCGAGAGGGTCAACCGGGCAGTTTGATCGCGGTCGCGGTCGGTCGGTCGATTTTTTTTTTCTTTCTTTTTTTTTCCTCAAATTTCACTCGAATTCTGAAAAGTCTCGATGTACCAAAAATTATGTCGGTGAAACCAACGCTGTACGCCCTACCTGGAATTACCTCGTAACCGTCGTGTATTATACGAGTAAAAAGTTTCTTCTTTGTCAGGAGGGTCACGTGCCCGAGGGCATCGAGTATAAATGTGACGACGAATGCTCGCGGTATTCGTTCTAATAAGCGCACCGATACATCTGTACGAGCAGTTATTACTTAGTTTTTTTCAACTTTTTTTTTATCGCATAACGAAAATCTCCGCGTGTGACAACTCGCGGCAAGGAGGTCAACCTCGGTTTTACGCTTCTAAGAAGAATTAAAGTAACGATCACGCATCGGCTGACCATATACCAACCTGCACCACTCGGCCGTTGCCCGTTTCATGAAATGTTCGTGAGGAAAATATCAGCGCGCGAGTTCATGCAAACGACGAATGTCCTTTGGATACATTTTTTTGATAGAAATTTTCTAATTTTTCTGATTCGTTGATCGAATCATCTGTAGCAGAAGCCGTTCTGGAATCGTCGAAAGATTTTATATTCAAGAAAAAAAATTTCCTACAGATCATTGGAATTTTTTACGTGAACGATAACGTACGTTTGCCTACTAGGTACAGTGCGTGCGTTGAGCTTTTTACTCGTTGCTAAAGACGAGGCGGATCACGTTTTGTAATGCAACAGTAATTATTGTGCTGCACGTTATCGTACATTTGAAGTGTGAGCGTTTTGCTCTCGTTGTTCTACGTTTTAATTTTTCTTCCGTTCTCTATTATTATTCTATTCCAGAGTTATGTAAGACACCGCGTACGCGGCGGACGCGTGGTGTAGATTTTTCGAAGTAGATACACAAGCGTGTAGGTACGTCGCATTTCGCATACATTCGTGAACTCAGGTGTAGGTATATTTGAGGACTTCAACTTAGGTCAAGTTAGCTCGTGTTAGGTTAGTCAGGGCTGTTTGTAACGTCTGAAACCTCCTCTGAGCGAATACGCGACACACATTCGGAAGAACGTCGTCTCGTAGCCGCTGCTTCAACTTATTGTTAGCCCCGCTTGTCCGATTATTAGAGCGGTGTAGAACGCGGTTAAATAAACGCAGGTGCTCAATTCTTACGTGCCCCGCGGAACAACCGCGTCCCTCGTACACAAAACCGTACTCGTAAACCGAACGTCGTGTTATATAATTAATCATTTTCGTTTATCCATTTAATAGGTACAGGTCGGTAATATGTATAGCTTGCGAGACAATTTCTATTCCATCTATCGTCTCACGTCGTTCCGCAAAAATTTCTAAACTTCTTCCGAAATTGAAATTGAAATTTCTTTTTTTTTTTTTCACGTATTTTTGCAAATCGAGGGCATTTATTTATTTCTAATCTCTGCAGATCGTCAAAGTTATATACGTGAACTGAATAGATTAGAACCGAGCACACTTATAGCGTATAAACTTTCGAAGTATATGTGTAGCTACATTTACACCTGCGCGGAACTGCAGATGTAAATCACATGAATCACCATTGCGATACGCGCAGGCGAGGCAGGTTCTTTTTTTTTTTTTTTTTTTTTGTTAATTTTAGTTTTTGATTTCTAATCCATAAAAATTGCCGCCTGATTCATTTTATGTATATATATACGTCTGCCCGAATCCTAGCTTGTCGCGTAATTTACATAGAAACCGTAACAATTATACCTGCGGGCAATTTGGCTGTGGCTAGGTAATAGCTTTGCAGTATATAAATAGGTATTATAGGTATTCAGTGAAAGTTATGGTTATTGAGCACATATGGTGATCAAATCTGACGCGGAGAAATAGATTAGATACCTATACATTATAGGTATGATAAAGTCAATATTTTTGTAGATATAAAATTTTCTAGGTCTTCCATCCCATAAATAATTTTACCTTCGAAACGGATATTAAGAAGCGAGAATGAGAAATTGTAGAAAGAAATAAAAAAAAAGAAAAATGGCGGTGGTTGTATAGCAGGAAAAGAATTTCTCCATCGTAGACAGTAAATAAATTATTTGATTTGCATAAGAATATGAGTATGCTTAGAATCGAAAATCGTCGTGTCAATTTTTTTCTTCTCTCTTTCTCGACGCGAATTTGCAAAGTTGCAAGAATTGTGATACGGAAACGGGCCTGAAACAGCTGCTGACCGTTCAAACGGACTGCAGTTACGATTTTTTCGCGATGTTATAAACGATCGCTGATGAAAACCGCATCCGGTTTTGATGATTGGGTATTTCGATGTGCAACGCGCGGTGCGGATTATAAATCATCCACGTGTTCGCATGAATTTCAAAAGCTCAACGAGGTATTATGATTATTGTTATTATTGTACATAAATTACTTTTCGATATTTAATGACCATCATTGTCGATTCGTCGAATAGTTTTCATCGATTGATTTCGATTATTTTTTCCTTCTCTTTTTCTCTCCGTCGCCGAGATCCAGAATCACCTCGTGTAACGTTCAAGTGTAATACGCGCGAGTTATAAATAATGCAATAGTAGGTATAACTGTTAACGAGAAGAGTTTTGCATTAATATTTATATTCTAAATAGAATAAATACGATGCAGTTTGTGCAATATGTATATTCATCGCGCGGTGCAGCGCCGTCAGAATTCGTTGCAGCGTATTATTCGATTATTTAATCTTAACGGTCTGTTATAGGGGAAATAAATCGAAGTTTCTTTTTCAATTCGATAGAAATTTCCACGATATGTGCGAAATAACGATTATCAAACTGCACGATATGTGCACGATGTGTCTTTTGATGAATTATAATCGTTTATCGATGCACGCGCGTATCAGGAATAATATTTTTAAATTGCCCTGATAACGTAGATATATATGTATATATTTTCTGTGAATATCGTATGTGTACATAGCTCTGTATAACGATACAGCTGCAGCTGTGTTTCCTGAATTGATTCTGTTTGAAAACTGAAATTACTGTTAAAACGGTACAAAGTAACCCATATACATAATTGCATCGCCAGGATTATTCAAGACGCGTACACACAGCGCGTAACGACGATTCAACGGAGTTCAACAAAAAAACGCGTACAAAAGTACGCTGAACTATCAACCGCAATTTATTGCACAAATTGATAAGCTGCTAAAGTTTCGCGCAAAAGCTGCATATCGATTTATCAATAACCGTATGCGTGTATACGCGAACATCAATTTACATAAACTGGAGAAAATTGATCCCACTTTTTCACTGTGCGAAATTTCATTCCATTCGAAACAGACGATAGTTTATAGATCACAGATGGCCAATTATTGGATATATCGGAGGGTAAAACGTGAATACAATATGTCCGAATGTACGTGCATCGGTTAATTACTCCTAAATATAATCAGCATGACAACAAAGCGAAGCCGGAATTAAATCCGCGTTGATCGGTGGCCGTGCAGAGGTGGACGTTGTGCCGCAGTACCGGGCGGCACTTTCGGTACACGTTGTACATGACGTATATCTATAATGCTCGGCTTTAGAATTCAATAGAGTCTGCAGCGTGGTGGAGCCTATCCGTACACGTTCGTCGTGTGCACATAGGTGCACACCCGCATATACGTATATCCTTCCCTCCCACTCGGGAAGTATGTGACAGCTACGTAATGCACGTTACAAGCCATCTGATCGATACGCACCTGCACAACCGCCAGACCACAGACATTATGCACTAAGTATAGATCGCACACCGTTCGTCGCAGTTTGATTCACATCTGGCTCGGTGTTATTCGTGTATTTCGATACACGGGACAAAATTTATTCGATCCTCGGTCGTACTGCGCGTACGTGGAGTTCCGGGTCGATCCGACGAGGGTCTGATTACCGATCGTCAAAATTTCGATGCGTTTCAAAAATTTTTCATCCTTTGGGACATCCTTCTCGTCTCGGAGTTTGCTCTCCGGCTGAATCCATCTTTCCGCGAATATCAAGGCCGAAAGTTCAACAAAAGCTTATGCGTCCCTCGTTATCCTGGGTTCTCGTCGAACGCGGTAGTTTTCAATAGTACGAGAATTTCATGCGGCCTCATCCGTCTGGTGTGCTAGAAATTTCCGATATTATAACGATTACGAGTCGCCGTGTAATTTGGTCGGCTATTATTCGCGACGTTTGAATAATGATGACGTAACGCGATCGTCGCTGCGGATGAAAGCTCCTCGCGCGTTTGATCATCTTTATGACTGCGCAACGACTGTAATTGTTGTTGCCGCAGCAGATCGCCGATTGATAAATTTCCGCGTTCGCGATCAACGTATATTTCATTTCTTATTATAAAACTGATTCACCGATTCTTCGAAGATTCTTCGCACGATCTATCGATCACGGTCGTACTGCACTCTTATTATTTTCTCACGATTATCCTTTCGGATTACCGTCGCAGCGAACGCCGCGTTCACTCGGAGGTCGAACGATTCAAATTTCGACCTTCTTCTTCTCCGATTCCCGAATTTTATCATCTTTAATCTTTCGTCGCACCGACGCCGTCGCGTTGAATTATTAATCGAGTGTGTATAATGTATTTTCATACACGTGAACTTTACGACTGCATGCAGACCGAGACGTGATTATTGTAACGTTGGAGTCGGCGATACAATTTTTCTTTACCGGTTCGTTAATTCTTTCATGAATTTTTCGACCGTAACATAAAATTATATCATCTGTATACTTGTACGGATTTATTACTGGTATCTATACGGTACCGAAATTATATTCACTGTTAACCGATTGTTCGCATCGGCGCATTGTGTCTGCAGTCGATCTTCGTTCGCAAGAAGTAGCGGTCTATATCCCGATACTCGTCATCAAATTTTTTAATAATATATTTCGAACAAAAGTTTTTAGACAAATTTTTCATCGCCGTGATCCGGTGCACCGATTTTACGTTTATAAGTGCCCGGATACCCTGGAGTGAAGCGAATCGCAGTCGTTGAGAAAAATGTGAAAGAAAAAAAGAGTTATCCAGCAAATGAAAAAGGTGATATTTTTATTTCTCTCCTCCTCACTTTTCTTCGTTTTTTGGTTCGACTTCGAGACGCATTGAAAATTTCGCGTACATACTTGTAACGCCGAAATTGCGGATCGTTGGAAACGCGCTTGGAGAGCGCGCATATCATACAATACATAATTGAACTTCTCACCCTGCAGACTCGTCAGACGTTAACTTCAGTCATCCACTTGAAGAGCGGAGGGTATATACGATTTGCGCGGTTTATTAGATTAGAACAAAGGCTTCCTAGTTCGTGCAGCCAATCCCGATGCATTTTATATATTCTCGCGGTGCAACGACACCGCGTGCACCTGCATTACATTACACCCATGGGACATGGCGAGTATAGTAGCTCCGAACTAACTCGTATCGGTGAAGATTTTTTTTCTTTTTTTTTTTCCTCCTGAAAAACGCTCTAATTTCGTCCATTTCTCATTCATCGCGGAAAATTTAGCGTTGAATAAACCCGCGTCGCAGATCGCACACTGCGGGGGGCGGGGGAGGGTTCGAGTTGGGTGAAAAATAAATCCGCTAATTTATTTTTATTGGTTCGTTTCCGTTTCTCTCCCCTCCCCCCACTAGTTGGGAGTGTAAAGCACGAATCGCGATGGTGACGTGATCGCGGAGATTTTTGGCGTTGGTTGAAATTTTGCACGAACGTCGATTAGGGGTCGGTTTTCTACTTAGTTTCGTGAAACACACGAGGCGTTTTAGACCCGTCCTCGGAATAGGTGGATCGATGATACGCCCCCGCCATCAACAATGAACCGTTCCAGATACGCTACGTGCTCGTATATATTCCGCTCGCTCGTTCGCTCCCGACGCGACGCCACGAAGAACACACCCTATAGGTACCACCGTGTTCCCCAAATCACGGCTCGTTTCGTTCGGACCTAATCGTTACCTCTCTCTTTCTCTCCTCGGGTCCAGTTGGTCGTCGAAATGTAGGAATATAAAACGAAATTAGGGATTTATACGTTCAATTTTCTACTTTATGAATTTCCAAAATCACAAGGGCATCCTTGAACTTTGACATTAATCGCCAACACGAGGGATGTGATATTAAACCCTTAGCGGACGTGATATGGATTGTTAATTTCTGACTTTCTGTTCAGGATAACGGAGACAAAGGGCATCGTCGTACTATTATACTCGGCTATAAATTTCTTGATTAATTATCCGTAATTTTTGGAATTTCCGTCCTTCCTGGAACACGGGTGCCCAGGTGATCACCCAGCCGTAAATCCTTGCCGGCTGGTTTCTCCTATTCCAGCGTACCCCTGATACCTTCCTTGTATTTATATGGGGCATTCCGTGTCGAATCGCTTCGTGACCGATGTAACTCTCTTCTCCAATCTTCTGACTTTTTTACACGCCATGGCGCCCCAATCGATAAAAAAATTACAATTTTTATTCTCCCCCCCGTTTTACGACTAGCGCGAATCGACGAAAGAGGCGGTTTTCGAAGGGCTGACGTAATTTTTGTAGTCACAAAAAAAAAAAGAAAAGAAAATCAGCAAAAAATGTGCACACAATGGAGAGTGACGAAAAAAAAAGCAGACAATGGTCAGGGTCACGGAATACGTGATTTGGCATGGAACGCCCTATATCACCTGTACAGCTACGTGTTCGAAGACTCGGAACTCCCAAACCAGCTTATACATCGCGGTCTCTAGGGGAGACGACGTCCGCAGGTGCAAAGTTCCGCATTAAAGGTCACGAATCAAGCTCCGTTACACGCGTCCACGATTCGAAATGAGCTGAGATATTTGTTCAAGATAATTGAAACGAGATATTTTCACAGAGGAACGAAAATCGATCTACATCCAATTCGTTCGCACCATCGCGATGGCATTGATCGACTACGTTACATATACGTAGAATGTTATAATGGATCATACGTAAATCTTTCGCTTTTTTCAACAATTTATAACCGCCCAACGTAATGAGGAATTCGTTCGCAAAGTCCGTGTCGATAGATGTACGCGAATGCGCCTCCCTTGCGATAATTGCTATGACTCTACCGGAGACGCAGCATCCGTTTAATCCTCTACATAACGAGAGGAAGTTACGTTAATTGAAGTACGCGTTGGTAGGTACAGCTACACATGTATACGTTCCGGTACTAGAGGGATGAAAGTTTTTCCGATAAATTGCAGAGGTAACTATATCGAACCACGGAATTCTCTTCGAACAATTAACATCTCAACGGTCATCTGGCTCGTGTAAAATCTAATTTGAGCTAACAAAAACCGAAACTGAATTCCTGAGATTCTTGACCATTTAGGTACATTTTCTCATACTCTTTTTTTTTTTTCAAGTCCCTCGGTTTTTAAGACTTCTGTTTTTTTTTTTTTCTTCGATTCGTTTTTTTCTCCCGTAACGCTTCGTGATCGAGTGCCACGTAGATACACTCTTATCTGTTCGAACGTTCCACGTGTTTGTTTTACGTTCACGCTTGGTTTCGTTGTAAGAAAAGTAAGAGCGAAGTATGTCAGACAGAATTATCGACGAGAGGCAAAAGTGTAAAACGCAAACGCTGTGTTACATAACAATAACAGGTATGGGTATATCGTTATGATATTATGAAAAATCGGATTTTTTACGAACAGCAAAAAATAACGATTTTTTTTTAGATCTCTTTCTTCGACCAACGATCGAGATAAAATCATCGATCGGTTTGGCGCGAAATCCTCCATATGTATAGTGTATTCCGTGGAAAATCGAACGCGTTTTCATGTACGGGAGTATGTCGTCTCCCGAACGAGCTAGGCAAAAACGTGAAATAAAAAATCTCGTACACCGGTGCACACGTGACCCGTAAAATTTTTTCGTGCCACCTCTAGTCCGCGCAATGCCGCAATGATGCACTCAGAGATCTCCATGCTTTTAGCGAGAGCGGGATATTTATCCGAAGTACTATTCCGTACTCATCTGTACATACACAGGTTTTACCGTGTGTACTCGAAACAGAGCGACGACGTCGCTTTCGGTACAATTAACGACAAGGTCACCGGATGCAGAGCTGCTGGAAAATGAGAATTACGTTTGTTTTTTTTCTCCTTTTTCTCTCCTCTTTTTTATTCACTTGTTTTTGCCCTTCGCACAATGAGAGTTGTAGAGTGAAAGGCTGATGGGCGACGTACCATAACCGAGGTTACACATTTTAGAGAAATTATTGTTCACGTGACGCGCCCCGGTATAGCTATACACGTAACGATATCACGTGCTTGATGGCATAAGGTCACGTATGCCGAAAAATAAAAAAATTACAAATTTCATGATAAAAGTGCTCGAAAGGGCGTCTTTGCGGAACAACCCTTTTTTGGCTCGACGTTTTTTCTGAGGCAAAATGTGAAGTTGTTGCGAGAGTAGTTTCCAGACGTGCTTTTCTTATGTATTTTTGCGTGAGGAACACGAATACGTGAATTCAATTGGGGTGGGAATAAATTCCATGGCGATATCCTTGATTTTTCACATTGCAGAGCGATAAATATAAGCGACAACTCAAACAATTTTATAGATAGATCATTTTGACGTTGAGATTCGTGTTCCTGAGATCAAGATACATAAGAATAGCATGGAAAACTTAATTTAAAAAAAAGTTTATTTTCGACCCCAAAATTGAAAAAATTCCAAGGGGTACCCCTTTGGATTTTTTCGATTTTTGGACCAAAAATGAAGTATTCTTAAAATCGATGAAAGGATACTTTTCTTATGTAATTTGACCTCAGGAACACGAATCCGTCGGTAAAATTGAGCTACGAATTTTTCCCATCGAGATATCTCCATTTTTCCACCCCAAAAAGTGGAAAAATGACGATAACTCGATCAATTTCAGAAAGAGACCAATTTGGCTTCCGGATTCGGATTCCTGAGATCAAAATACATAAGAATAGCATACAAAATGGAATATTTTTTTTTGGTCCAAAATCGACAAAATTCTAAGGGGTACCCCTTTGGATTTTTTCGATTTTTGGGACAAAAATGAAGTATTTTTAAAATCGATCAAAGGAAACTTTTCTAATGCATTTCGACCTCAGGAACACGAATCCGTTGGTGAAATTTAGCTACAAATTTTTCCCATCGAGATATCCCGTTTTTTCCGCTCTGAAAAGTGAAAAATTGGCGATAACTCGATCAGTTTTATAAATAGATTAATTCAGCTTGCGAATTCGGATTCCTGAGATCAAAATACAATGGATTAGCATATAAAAAAAAATATTGATTTTTGATCGCAAAATTGCAAAAATTCAATGCCGTTTGACGTGGAATGGCCCTTGAATTGTAAAATCTGTTCAAGTTTTTTTTTTTCGTCACATTCGAAGACGAGTTGGAAGATGCGTTTGATGGGAACACATTCGTAGCAAATTGCAGTCTTTTTCACGGGATGGGAAATTGTGATAGGGTTATTCAAGGCGTGAGATATCACGTCTCCTCAGAGCTGTACGTTATGTCTGACAGAACAAAAATGACTAAACTCGTGGTGGTGCAGGTGGGCGGGATAAATTAGTTCAAATTAAGGTCTAATGACATAAAATACGGCACGGACATGTTTCTTTTCTATCATATTTCATACGGTATATACAGAGAGAGAGAGAGAGAGAGAACGTAATCGTCATCGCCGGACATACCGCAGGCCGTGATCTCAGCTGTTTGCGTCTCTGAATTCAGATCATGTAGCACAAGTCGTAGAGATTATACCAAAAAAAAAATATCTTAATTCTTTTCAAAGTCAAGTTTATATTTTATCACGTAAGCTTGTAATAACATCATAAATTCTCGCGGTGGTTAGTCAATTGAACTTGAATCCATACGGATAAATTAATCGTTACTCCAAAACGGGAAGGTGAGAGAGAGAGAGAAAGGCGGACAAACACGAGAATGAAATACAGCAAATGAAGACAAATTATTGAGGCTAGGTGAAGTAGGTACGTCGTACATACGTGGTTGAAAAAAGCTATCAATGAAAATACTACGCGCATACTTAACCCACGCTTATTTTAGCGTCTGTGCGAATATCTGAAGCGGTTATCTAGTCACGGAATAACGACGGTCTGGTCTAATATTTCGCGTTTGTCACAACACTGAGTTCATCATCTCCAATATTGTAACGTGCGTTGAATATATATATATATATACGTGCAAACCTGTTCTGTAAAAAGACTCCTATGTACTCTTCACAGCCCATTCATTATAAAATATTTACTACGTATGCCATTGAATCTATAGAAATTTTCACAATGTTTGTCCCATTTCAAAGCTACGATTTTTTGACGATTTATGTAATACGTACGTTTGTATATACAATTAATTAACGAATGTATAAATATGTACATACCTATACGTGTACGTATGAAAGATGAAAAATGAAGTTTACTCTGCTCGCTCTTTATTCATTTTTCTTCGCTGCCTTTTCTATTAACGCGAAATAGTCGAACACACTTCGCCTCATTAATGTAGAGGCAGTGGCATCTAATCCTTTGTCGATTCGCACAATGAAATTTTTTGTTCCTCGTGACGCTCGGCAGCTGTACAGTTTCGACGTACTTTTTACGTACGTATACCGTGGCTGAATTATCGATTCCCGATATATCGGCTCGGATATATATTCCTCTTGTATTATAATCTAGACCGTATAGGTACGCCCGCCTCGCACGGATTGACGTATTCATACATGAATCTCGATTATCGTGTAATATATAGGGAAATTTGGCAGGATGTTCGGTTAGCTGGAAGCTTCTTCGCCGCCTTTTTCACTCTTTTTCTTTTTTCATTCGTCTTCGCACGTTGGAGACTTTCTCAAAAAATTGACTGGTTTTATTTTTTTTTTGTTTTTTCGTTGCAATAGTTATTAAAATTGTAAAAGCTACGACGGAAGAAGAATGTACAATACGAATACGCGAGGACAGATAAAACAAAGATATTCCGCTTCGTGAAACACGAAGGGCATCCAGCTGCGCGTTATAATAATCCGAAGAACTGCGTACCATTGGTATACATATATATTCATGTATGTACTAATTTGCATATTCCGACACTATGAACTTTGAGACAACGCCTTTAATTTTGATGAGATTCACGCAATACTGGCAATCCCTTCTGACACAACATCTGGAATACTAAACTCATGCAGCTATTAACTATTTTCACGTTGTACAGTTGACCATATTTTTCTTTTATACAGTACGGCGTATAATATATTATATACGCATTGCCGCACTACCTGGAATATAACGCGAATCGATAAATGTCGCTACGTGTCCGTCGCCATTCTACTCATACTACGTATACCTACCCTATACCGTGCGCATAGCGAGCTTGAGCTTTTCTTCCGCCGTTTTATCGTATAAACGAAATATATATAAGAAGAAAGAAATTTTATACACGCATCGACGGTTGCTGTCAAAAGCAGATTTTTTCTTTCACCCTCTTTTACGACATGCATAACTGATACATTTCATTCTCTTTCGTTCGCTCATTCTCTATCGTGTTACCTGAAAGAAAAAAAGAAAAAAATATGAAATTCTTTCGCAACGCATACATTGCATAACGAAAGATGAAAGCGGACGGCCGGAATTCTCGACGGAGTCTAAGCGATGCGTAATAATAGTTAACTATATTTACACATTTTTCAATTTGACCCAATTTGAATACGGGTAATTGTGGCTCGAAGTCTTTGAGAAACTTGGCCAACGTTCTCCGAACGTGAGCCAAATTGAACTTCCGCAAAACGTATGCCGGCGCTACACTCCTGCGTTTCGAGTATTTTATCCTCATTTCTTCATCACTGGTTTATCGAACCAAAATCGTTGAATTCATATCTCCCTATAGCTAACGCGCTTTATTATATCAGCTTCCATCGGCAAGCCATTTTTTGCGGACTTATCCTACTGGCGGTCCCGCCTCTGCATCGTTTCCATCTCAATTTCCGCTATGTTATTGCATGTATTCCATCCCTCCGGTACTCCGTCCTCTTTTTGCCGAAGAGGAGACGCGGCGGCACGTGACGGCGGGTAAGTCTCGTGCCTACGGCTAAGATTAGATTAGCGAGGAGTGTCGCGAAAGTGGTAGTTGTACAGTGTTACCGTATAGATGAAGTAGTGGATCTGTAGCGCATATTGCGGGAGAAGAAAAAACCGGGCACTTGTGATTCACGGATGTTGCACGTTATATATCTGCCCCGAGGGGAGGAGACCCTGAGCTGCGGCTCGGTATTATTTGGAGATGGGCCAAGGGCAACGCACTCGCGGCATCCTTCGGGGGTTTCTCCTGGTTTCCTTGTAACCCCCAGAAAACCTCTGATTGAATCATGGCGTATAACGACTTACGTGACTCGCGCACTCCCCGGCGGTCGTTTAGCTTTTTCCGAATGAATTATCGCTTTTTTTTCTCGGAACGTATATCAGCGTCGCACCGTACGTTACACCGTAGGGATGAGGAAGCCTTCGCGCGTTGCACGTTATTTCGAAAATTTTTTGAAAAATTTATGTTTTTTTCTTGTTCGTGTGATTCGCAGAACGTTGGAGAAAGCAGAATACCTTTACCGGGTACGATCCGGGCGTCGTTTCTACCGAAACCGAGGATCGCGGCCCAACAAAAAACTGGTATACTCGACGGTATACCGCAGAACGCAGGTCACGGTGGAGTGACGGCAAAATCCGTTGCAGAAGATCTGAACATTGCCGATAAATGTCGCCAACCGATCACCTCGACGCCCAGTGTTGGTGAGAAATTGTTCAGCGTCTATCCTTCGACTAGTCGTTGTTGTTACGGTCGGTTTTGTCATTTTTATAACTAATTTCAGACAGTAAAGGTCACAGGGATTTTCCGTTTTCACCCGTGGAATGCGTGACCTGCGAGGACGTCGGACAAAAAGTATGCGTGGGATCGGAAAAAATCGGTATCCTTCGTTACTACGGTGCGTTGGAAGGTGAGATCGGAGCCTGGTGCGGTGTAGAGTTACCGGAACCGGAGGGCCTTAACGACGGTACCGTTCGTGGCTTGAGATACTTCTCGTGTCCGGAGAATCACGGTGTAATGGCACCAGCGACAAAAGTACACCGAATTGACTGGTGAGTCGGAGCGAAGCGAACCAACCATGGGTTCGATTAGGATATTGAATAATGTAATTCTTACGATTCAACAGCGGACCGCCGAAGCCACGCCAGAATGTTTTCAAGGTGACCGCGCTCCAGGATACTACGGACCTTCGAGTAAACGACAAAACGAACACGCCCGACACCACGTTCATAACGGGTCACCGTCCAGGCGGAGACGGAGGACTTCAGATGTTCGGAATTTCCGAAAAAATATCATCCGGTAATCCAGCTGCGAATAGCACTTTTTTGCCCGACTGGAACACCGCGCCAGACGCGACTTTCGACAAGGCAACGGATTGGAAATTCTGTTCGAAAGGTATTCCGGGCACCTCCCCCGTCAACGTCGGTAAATGTCCGGGCGAGACGAACGAAAAAAAATTAACGAACGAAACGCGGAACCTGGATGAAAAAAAGAATGAGAGAAACTCGTCGTTGAATGCCGACTCGGCGGCCGATAGATCTAAAACGCCATCGCCGACGTCGAAAGGAAAAAATATTTCCGTTAGTCGGCTGGTGTCACCGACGATATTCGGCAAATCTGCGCAAGCTACAAATTTAACTTTCTCGAAATCGCCGAACGCCAAATCTAAAGGAAATTTGAACGAACACGAGACGACAAAGATCATCGCGAAGAAAGTCGGAACCTCCCCTACTAATGGCGAGGCCAAGAAGAACGCGACGAAATTGACAGAGCCCGGGAAAGCATCGACGACGAACGTTAATCCAAAAGGGGGAACGGATTCGAGTCCGCATCGTAGAAAATCAGAAAAAACTTCCTCGAATCAGGCCGAATCAAAAGTCAACGATTTGACGGTTGATCTGATAAAAAATCCCACCGGTAATTCGACCGTCATTATTTCACCGGTTCAAAAACCAACCGGAGCCATATTTACGCTCAACGAAACGTTCATGAACGAAAAATCATCGAACGCAAACGCTGCACAGAATTTGGACCCAATTTTTTACGGTGACAAGGCGCCAGTCGTTGAAATCCCATTTACCGAAAGGCGAGCTTACCTCTGCGGTTCGACCATTTCACCTGGCAAAGAAATCGTCGTTAATTCTACCTTCGATAAACCCGGGGCGGCGTTAAACCCTCGCTCGAACAGTGCGAAATTGGAACGTGGATTCCCGTCCGGAACGGCCGTGGAAGACACCTTTCTGCTCGAGGGAAGGGTCGGTCCTGGCCGCACCGAGTTTACCAAGGAAAAGAGGAACGACGAAACATTCTCCCTGATAGACTTCAAGAGTGACATTGACGACGCGTTCGACGGGACGTTTGTATTTTCAAAAGATCAAAAAAATCAACGAATCGGCGAAAAATCCTCGGACTCTACTTTCTCAATGACGCGAAATATCGACAATAATCATAAAAACGGCGGTGATCCGTTGAGCGATACTTTCCTAGTAAAATCTGGCAACAGACGATCGGTTATCATAAGCGGACGTCCCGCAACCATTTTGGACGCGTCCCTCGAATCGACGTTTACAAAGGAACCGGCGGTCGGCCTTCCCAACATTTTTCACGATTCCAAACTAAGCCAGATACGTTCCGTCGAAGACAGTTGCCTCATCGATTCTACAGCTACGAATATCGGGGGTTCAGATGACACGTGGATGTTCGACGATCCTATGGAAACCACCGTGAGATCGTCAATGGGACAATTCGAAGTCTGCGCTTTCCAGAACTCAAAAGACAACTTCATAGACGACGTGGGCGACAGCTGCCTCATCGATACGACGTTACGCACCACCATCGGACCCGATCAATCCAATCTGGTATTCGAAGACCTCATGAACAACACTGCTAAGATCGAAGGTCGACCGAACTCGAAGACGGCGAAACTCGGAGCCGCTAATACCACCCTGTCAATGGACGCGACATCCGGACCGTACAGTCTCCTCGCTTTGAACGGCGCCGACGAAGAAGACGAATTGACACCACCCGCGGCACCGCCACCTTCGAAAGCCACCCCGGCACCGCATTACTTGATGTTGAACAAGCAAAACTCATTCGAACACGACGAAAGCCTTGGAATTCTGACGCCCGATCAAATGGCGGAGTTCAGCATGGCCTTGGAATGCTCGAGGACACCATCGTGCGAAAATTTAACTGGTTCCGGGGGTTCGAGGATCGCCATGACCAGAGCGTCCGCTTCCAGGCCCTCGGATTTACCCACCTCCGTCGACAACGAACGTACGGAAGGTTCCAGCGAGCGGACACCATCCCCTGAAGATCTTCCGCTGGATCCGAAACCCGCGGAACCGACGCGAACAGTCCCGGTCAGCTTCATTACATCCGTTACCAGTATCACAAGTTTGGAAGCCGGTTACCAAGGAGACGGAGAGAATTCCAGACCGGCCAGCCGAGGAGCCGATCCGGCGCCCGTCGCACCTCCGCCGAATCTACCGGCGCCGAGAAACGACCCCATGACTGACTCCGATTTCTTTACCGAAAGCGACGCCGATGCTCACGAGGAAATTGTACGCGGAGATCGAAGGGCGCAGGTTATCGATGGCACGCTGTTTTGCGCACCGGGAGGACGAAGGTGCCCAAGTTTCACGGGCGAGGAAATGGACTCGAGCGGTATCTACTCGGATCTCGACAGACGACAGGACGAACCGACCCACGAAGAGGCGCAAAGCGAAGGACAGACACCCGATACCGCCGACACGGAGTCTCAAAAAAGTCAACCGTCGCCGCATCAGATGGACGCTCAACAAATTCAGCAGCATTTACAACTTCAACAACAGCAGCCGGTGATCATGGACTGTCTCATGGTGAGTGAAAAATTACAGTCCTCCCGGATATCGGGTCGGCTGTGCGGTTCGGATGGATTTCGAGTCGAGGTAATGATCTTTTTTTTCTCATTCTCAAGGTACCACCAAGCGTCTTGGACATATCCGCGGTCTCCAATGATTCCGTCGGCACCCTAGAAGCCACTGTGATCGAAGTCGAGTGTCAGGCGCCCCCTGCGAAGGTGTTGAATAAATCTGACCCGGTCCCCCTGAAAAAATACAAGATGCCGAAGCGTAACGTGGTATCTAAAATAAAAGCAATGATCGAGTCCGGGCCGAAAGATGAATCTGAAAAAGAGACGCGTCGCCCTCAGAGAACCCCGAGGAAAGGGGGCAGATGGGATGCGGTGATGAGCAAGATCGAAGCTGGCAAAACTGAACAGAGATCACGACCCGTCAGAAAGGAAGTGAAATCCAGGGTGCTGCAAAGCTTGGGACCACCCGCCACGACGAGTAATCGACGATCGCCCGGAGATTCCGCAAAAAGCAAGAGGTGCGTATTTACACTTTTTGGCGGAAAGAAAATTCAGGAAATTGAACGGCATCTTATCCCTCCGGTTTTTACAGGAGAACCAGAGGTCGTCAGGACGTCACGTCGCCTACGCAGGAGACCGCGCAAAGTTCGGTGCACAGTTCGATGAGCGACATCAGCAGTGCCCCCAGTGAGTCATTTAAATTTACTCGTTAGCTTTTTCTTTTTTTCTTTCGTTTGAAGATCAAAAATTCGCCGGTGAATTCGTCCTAAATAATTGATGTGAGTTTTCTGATTCCCTGACTCAGTACCTCTTGATTAATTTTATCCTCCAGACGTTTATTCATTTGCCTAGTTCAATTGACTTATATGTTTTTCATTATTTATTCATCGATTCGTTACATCCGCTCGCTAAAATTATAGTGCGATTAAATACAGACATTTACACATGCATGTTTTATAAGTATTTCCTTAACTATTTTGAGAATATAAATATTGTTTTTGATAACAACCGTCTTCGAAATTATTCACTCTATTTTTACCAACCAAATAAAATTATTGTATACTAAAAACGCACTTTCCTCGCCACAAATATAACGTCGCTTAAAATATCTTTTTTACTTACACCTGCGTGTGACAAAATAGAAAAAGAAGTTGTACGAGAAATTTACGTCTCGTCAAGTATTGAAAGACTTTAACGAGAAAAAAAAGTAAAGAATAAACGGAATTCCTCCGCTCGTAAATCATGGACCGAATTCGTTCCGGTTTAAAATTCTTTTTAAAGCCTTTTATCTACGGTCGTGCAAGGGAAAGTTCATCACGAATCCCATGCACGCGCGTATATGTATGTATATATACGTATGTATGTATAGGCGCTTTGCTTCACTAAATTAAAAGTAGCCAAAGGTGTCAGGTGTTCATTTTCAACACGCCCTCCGTATCTCGATTAAGTACGTTCGATTTTCGCCCTTTCGGTATGTAAAACTCTCGTTCTTAGACTCGGCTGTTTTTAACCTCCCAGTCTCGGGGTTCGCCGGTTCTCCCTATATTTAACCACGACGAAAACTTCTTTTTTATTCCTCCCAAACGCGAATAAATCCCCGAAAAAAAAACGTCGGCCACCGAATGCGGAGTCTGTCATCGACTCCGAGTTTCTTTTTCTCAATTAATTAATTCACGTATACAGGCGTTGGGAAAAGATCGTAAATTTTCTTACCCCCAATTTCGTTTTTTGGCAGCCTGGTAATAATCTGGATCGATTTTTCCATCAATCAGGATATTGCCCATTGAACAATATTTATTAATTCAGCGTTAGATTCTTCAACAAAATATGATTGGATTGTTACAACTTGTAGGGATTTCCATGGCAGGTTCTCTCGTTTATTTCCGTTCTTCCTTTTTTTCCATCATCCGAAAATAATATCGCAAAGCTTTTATAAATAGCAACCACATCCTACCTACATTTCGCGTGTCGCAAACGATCGTTCGGGTGCAGCTATAAGGTATTCGGGCGTCTCTGTGCATTCATAGTTCGAAAATACCCGATACTTACTTATACCGTGAAACGATGCTGTTTCTGCCGCGTACGCATTCCGTTCTCGAATTATCTTCCGACGATGTTCTATTTCATTTATTTCTATTCGCACGATCAACTACCACGACAAATTCAGCGATCTTTGATCCAAAATTATTCCCGCTACAATAGGTATACACTATACACCGTACCGACGAACCAGATCTGAGCCTCTCTTTTTCTCTCTACCTTCTTTCGGTACACGAATTCAAAGGGGAATAAAAAAACTAATTCATGCATTATTCAACGTACGTACGTCGCGTGTTTAATACGTTGCAGAAGCGAAGCGGGGTCCGTACGGATTAAATTGTAACCTTGACGCTTAAAACGTTGGCCTTTCGTCGAATGCTCGATAAACGATGACATCGATTCATCAAATTATATTCGAATTCGAGAGACGGAGGTCGTATAACGAATGTTCGTTGCGCAAGCCCGCTTCGACCGATGACCAGTATTTTTTAGGATTCGTTATAAATCGGTGTAAGATTTTCGCGAAACTTGTCTCTATTCACATCTTTTGTGCCACCATTTTTTTCTCCGGAAAATCGCGAAGATTATTTCTTGCAAATTCTGAAACTGCAGCGGTTAGGTACAGAGAAGGGTGAGCGATGTTGTTTGGGACTCTCGCATATTATCGACCGTTATAGTTTGGCGAGACCGGAAGGGGCTGAAAAGCGGGGGAGATTTGCTTGTACCGCACGATTTATAAACTATGGATGAAACGCACCGTGGCGTACCGAGGTATGGCAAAGCTCGACCGCGCATCATCGGCTACATAGATGATTGCGTACACGTGAGCAATGGACTGTACCAACATGTACACCACATGACCAGGTCGGGCCACAAAGACACCGAAGGATGCTTCCTGTTTTTCTGGTCTTCTTTTATTTTTCATCTGTTCGTCGATCGTTTCACTAACGTTTTCAACGCCGAAAGTACTTCGAAGATAAGACGCGGTTGTAAATTATCCACCGTAACGCCTACGCTTTTAGAACAATTTTATCCATTCATTCGCTCGTATCCATTCATTAACCGAAATTAGTCACATATTCAGTATTCAGAGCTCTTCACTGTTTCACTACTTCGTTGTCGGAGTGCAATGAGTGATATTCAAACTCGGTGTCGTCTGTGTCCACGCGTTGGACGAAATGGCAGCTAACGTTTCGAGACGACTTCATTTTTCATTGCGGATTGAAACGAAGAGAGGTACGTGTTACACGGGTAGACTCGGCGTAGAGTAATTTGGCTGTATTAATATGTATAGCGGTTGTTAGATGAACCGTAAAATCGTTAGGACTTAAGGATGTGCTCCTGACGGAGAAGTCCGTCCGTACGTTTTAAAATTTAAATCGAAAACAGCTCATGAATTTGGTCTTGGTGACGCCCCGGGATAAGACTGTGACCAAGAGACGTACGTACGCTACGTGAAGAGATGAATTAATAAGAATTAATTGACCGCTTCGGTGGCGGTCAGTACGTGAGGAGATTCGAAAAATTTATTGTACGACCTACGTACGCGTCTTCGTGAAGACGGAAATAAAGCTCTTCCCGATACACGATTATTTATTTTCTTTATTTAACGCGTTATCGAATTTGTATAATCGGAAAAAAGGTGATTTTATCTCATTTTTACCGTTATCGAGATTACAGAATAGAAAAGTCAGATGCAAGGACGAATCGTAGAAGTAGTTAGACGGTCCGCCTCGTTCGCCTCTGAGGCGCATGTCTTCGAGATGCATTTTAACCGTTATAGTCTGTTACTAAGGTCTATAGTTACGTCTCGTTTTGCATTAGCTTCGAGCTATCCGCACCGTCGTTTCAATTCTATGAACGACGAAGAGCAACGTTGAATTCAAACCGCCGGCTCTCCACGCTTACATCCCAGCTGCGATTCCGCTAAAGTTCTGCTAAAATTGCGAGAATTTCTGAATCTAGTCGCCGCGGAAAACTCTGATATAAAATTCGAGGACTTCCTTTTTTTCACGTCACTTAACTCCGACTCCGGTTTCCGACCACCGAGCCAAGTTCTTCGGATAATAACACACGTGTGTAACGTGTACGTGGGGTACGACTGTTACACCTCTAGGTTCGTGTAAACGCGGAAGGCGATGCCAAATTTTTTGGGGTCATTCAGCGAGAAAGGTCACGTCGAGCGAGGAGATGCAGTTATCTAGAAACGAGGAGAGTGTTCGTAAGGTGGATTTAAAATGGGAGGTAGAAATCGAAGGTCAAGATCTTTCGGGTCATTGAGTCGTAGTTCGGAGTCGCGCTGCCAGGTATATCCGCGCTCTTGATAGTCGACTGCACTCACTCAGTCGAGAAACAGCTGACGGGTCGGATTATCCTCCGGACTTTTCGGGTCCCCGAATTGTCGGAAATATATTTCAATTCAACTGAAACGAACGAGGGCACGAAATAAAAAGAGCTACCGCTCTTCGCAGATCGATACCGCGCGTAAGACCCCGAGGAAATATACACGTCGTTGCCACCCTCCGCGAAAAGTTTCCCCGATAAAAAGGACCCACCCGTTCCGAACACAAAAGTTTTTCGAAACTTGGCGCAATAAATTTCTCGGGCCCCGACTTGTTCCGTATCCGCGATCGTTCTTGACGCTCGCTCGCCTTTTTCTCCGGGCGATATTTTCGGCCATATTTTTTGAACGAAGATTCGGACCGGCCCATCGAGGAGCACAATGTCGAAAAATCCGGAGGGGTGTGTCCGCGCCGCATTGCGCCGGTGATGTTCTTGTAACGGAATCCGGGTTGGGGTGGGTCGTGACATAAGGGTGACTCATCGGGCAGCTAGAACGAGGAACTATGGTATCGATCTGACGGGGAAGCGTCTCAACCGGTTGAAAATTGCGTCGGTTGTATAGGAGCTGGTTGTTTCCATTCTCCTTGTTCGACGCCAGTGAGCTGCAGAGGAGCGTCGCGCCGGTTCTCCGTCGGTTTTAATTCTGTCGCGGCACTGCCGTAACCGGCGAACGTCGCGAGCGTCGAAGATCAGGACGAGAACTACGAGTGAAAATATAATAGCGGGACCGGAGAGCCACTGAAGAGTGAATAGAGTGCAGTTCGCTCCCGCTCTCGGTAGAGAGTGGATATATCGCCGGTGGACGGTGAGCACCAGGAGTCACCGAGAGACCGAGGAATAGAATTCGTACGAAATTTCGCACCGCCGAGCCGCCCCGGCGTTGTCGTAGTAAACGATGTGCCAAAAAAGTGACGTGAATATTTGAACGTCGACCGGGTCGTCCGGACGTTACCGGGGCCCGTTGTCGCATCTCAACTCGTCATCGTAGTCGTCGTCGTCGTAGTCGTCGTCGTCATCGGACAAAAAAACATTTTGCCGGTCAATCGCGTTCGGTCAGCTGGCCATCTTCCATCGGTTCGTCCGTTCTTCGGTGTTCGTCTTTGACACACGGGGGGGGGTCAACGCCACGTCCAAGTTTATTTCCGGCATCGACGCGTTGCCCCTTCTCCTGCGGAAACAGGTGCACCGGGTAAACCACGTGGGCCTTCCAAGGCCATCGACCATCGGGGCCCCGCGCAGTCACTCACCGGCTTTACGTAATTTAACTACACACTCCTAAAGAAGTGCGGATCCGCAAAGTGCCTCGGAAACTTTTTGGACCCCCTGAGCGAGAAGAGGCCACTCCTAATTCGTCCGAGGGTGTTTTTTTCGTCGAGGAGTAGACTTTTTTTTTTTTTTTTCTTTATTTCGTCCCGCGATTCGAGTCTGGGAAAGGTACGAAGGTCGCGGAAAGGGTCGGCGGAGAGTTACCTGAGGAGGGACCTTTTACCTGATTAAATTTCCAACCGCGTGCGGTCAGAGGAACTAGAAAAAACATTTCGTCGGGATGTGATCGAAGCAATGGTCATCCGCCACGAATAGGATGAAGACGTTTGAGAAAACTTTCGTAGTACGGCTTTAATACTCGTGTAAATAATGTAATGGTATAAGCTGTGTAAGCTTATACTCTGTGGTGATATATATTTTTTATTTATTCTTTTTTTCGGCGGTGGGGGGGGGAGGAGAAAAAAAAAATAAAGAAGAATGAGAATTCCTGAAAGTGCCTTCGATTAGAAGCCTCCGAAATCGCGAGGAAACACCTGATAAAATAATACCTCATATAGTATATTCCTAAATTTGTGGAGATTTGGTTCTTTGGAACCGACCACTGCATATAAATCTGATCAACTGTACAGTGTTTCTGTTTCGTTTGTTCAACTACTGCGATCCTCGACGTCTTTTCTGAGGACTCGGATCTTTTTTTTTTTTAATTTTTTTTTTATATCTATGAAAAAAAAACTCGGAGAAAAGGGTTCCTCAAGTTCCATATGGTCGGTACGGCGCGGCAGGTGCCTTGCGGAGAATATTCTGCAAAATTGCGAAACGAGAAGAACGAGATGACGATATTCATCTCCGCTCACATCGCGCCGATCTCTCGATCGTGAGAAACGATCCTCAGAATATACAGAGTCTTTTCAATTGCCTCGCAATGGATTTCGGCTGACGTTCGGACTCGACTGCAAATCCTATAAAAACCGGACAAAATGGGGCAGCAAGGATCGAAGGACAAGTCCATTCCGAGGGCGGACTTCGTCAGGGATTCCGCAAAGATGCGACTCGGAAGTTTTAAAAGAGGTATAAATTCGGCCGACGCCGTATAGACTCGAAGCTAACGATACGCGAGTAATGACCGCGTATTATGTCTAGTAATCCGTGGGGCTCGTTATCGATACAAACACGTGTCGTATTTTTAACGTGATACACGATCGGTCGATGGGCGGGCCACTTGTGTGCTCCGAGAGAAAATTAGACCGGCCATTATTACGATAGAAATGCTACCAAATTTGGCGCGAAAGCTTCCGGCTAGGTGTTAATTAGGAGAAGGTACGGCGAGAAAGAAAATAAGAAGTAACGATCGTATAACGTTTCGGTTTTTGATACAAACTTTTTTCGACATTACGGATGAATTCGATACGTTTTAGCGTGTATCGAACGTGAGGATAAATTTTGGCGAGTAATAGAATATCGAGAACGAATCGTTGCGTAAGCGAACATAAGATGAGATATGAGATAGATAGATATTTTTTGTTGTCTGCAGGCGATGTAACGATGTAAGCAGGTTTTTCGATGTTTCCTTTCTTTGTTTCTTATCTATTTCTCTTCTCATGTGTGTCGCGAGTAACGGCAGCTGTTACTTTATCTTTACCAAGAGATTTACGGATCGTTTGAAGTCAGTTTTATTTCAACGGACGTTTCGACCACCGATCTTCTTCGTCTTCTTTATTTCCCATTTTTCCTATACCGATTGTCTTCGTCCGCCATATTCTCCGTCGTCATCTGCCTTGTGACCAACATGAATTTCCCACGGATATGAATATTTCTTATAAATACTCGCGAACCGCGCAAAAACAAAAGCTGAAAACTAACGAGAAAAAAACCCTAATGAATCAGCTCTCCCGTTTATATTTTCTCGGCGAAGACGCGATCCTGCTGACCCTTTTAAGTTACCGTTTAAAAAAGTCGGGATAACACGTGAGTCAGAACCAAAAGCGTCAAGAATAACCATAACAATATCGCGGCTCCAGAACCTGGAGTCGTAAAACTCTGCCTCAGGTATTACACACGTGTGATCGACGATGCGGATCTAGCACCCTGAAAAATGGGCGGCCGATTTCGGGATGGATTCAAATTTGTCGATGGGTCCCGCTAGGTAGCAACAAGTATATCATACGTTACACACACACGTATACCGTTTCCACTCGGGTTTACATGCAGCTAACTAATAAGTTAGAACCTTACGGACCTGAACGGTGAACGTGAATCTAAAAATAGATTTAGTGTCAGGCAAAGAAGTAGCTATCGCTAGCCCGTCGACTGACTACCTACTGGTGCATCATCTCTGCTTTTCATGACCCATATTTTCCCTTACCAAATTAGCCGGGTGCGTCTGGCTTTCGATGATGATGCGTTCGGCAAAATTGGGACTCTCCGCTCCGTTCGTGATTCCGATATCGCTGAATTTGAGCGTTTCCAATTACCGAAGGAAAAAAAAGGGTCGGGCAATCGCGCAAAACTTCCCCGGAGAAGACAAACGTCTGTATAATTTACGGGAATTATTTTGAGCAGCGGAGGGAAGAGATTTCGCTCGCTTCACAGCTCGCCGATATTGCTTTCGAATCGTTCGGGTGTTCTTGCTTTTTTTTTTTTTCTCCTTTTTTTCTTTCGTCATTTTTAGCGCAGCTTGTTTCTCCCGTTCATATCGCGGAGAGAAGGGTATACCGACTATACGCACGTTACAACGGACAGTATATACGGACAGACAGACGTGAAGGGGCGGAGGGTCTACAACAGGTTGAATACCGCTCGCCGGAAATGTGGGTCGCGTTCTGATACGCAATTTGAGCCTTGAGGCCTTTGTTCAATTGCGAACTGTGCACGACTGTACGGCGTACACAGTTCGCACATGGGAAACGATCGGGCCCCCATAAAGTTTGAAGTCGGCTCGACTTTCGATTGTCCGGCGATAGAAACCCAGCCAAAAAATACGCCTAATTTGATCGCGTGTTTACGTAAAGAAAGATAAAGGAGTCCATTTTCAGCCAATGTATACCATTATTAATGGCGTCCGCAACGCGCGTTACGTTCAATTTCCTCTTTTTCATTCGACTTTTCCAGTCGACTCGTCTCTACCGCGACGAATTTCACTTCAACGTTTTCGGTTACCGCACGATGAATATTAATGACGACAATAATTTTGAAAATGGTACAAACGTATACGCGTGGGTAACTCTAACCGTTTCGGAGTCACTCGATACAATATCTGGTTCCCATTGTCACGTAACACACGTGTACGTACGCCACGTTACTACGTGCATGTAGGAACCTCGTTCGTAGGTTGCATTAGAGAGAGACCTTAAAAAGATCGTAGGAAACGATAACCACCGTGGCCAAAAATATGTCCGACTGTCGTTGCAACAGCAACAGCAGCAGCGGCAACGGCGCAGCATTTGAACTCGTTGTTTCAGAACCAGTTATTAATTTTCTCCGGTTTGTATTATGCATGTGTCCGTACAACGCACCACCGAATAACATTTCCGAATTCAGCGTACGTGGATGGAGAACGTGTGCGCTGGGATAAGAAACAAAAAAAATAAAAAAAAAATAAAAAAAAATAGACGTACAATTTGAATATTTTTTAGCCGACGGAGAATTAATTGGGAGGTGTAATATTTTCAGGATCCGCCAAAAAGAGGCTTGGCAGTCCCGGGGGCAGCGAGGGATCGGCTCAATCGACACCGAGGGTTTCGTCACCCCGTCAGCAGCAGCCACCCTCGTCATTGACGATTGTTAACAACGTTATTCCCGGCGGTGGGAATACGAATAACAACAATAGCGTCGTTGTCGGAAACGGAACGAACAACATCAACAATCACAACAACAATCACAACAACAACGGCAACAACATACAACAAAATTCTGCCTGCAGACCGATACCGTCGCATTCCCGTAAGCATGCCCAGTTACCTGACCCACATTCTATCTCCTCTCGATCTCTCATGGACCTCCAACCCGAACCCAACTTCGTCTTGCCTCGACCCCCTCCTCATCTCACGAAGATTTTCGCTCTTGGCAGATGATTATCACCGCTGTTATTATTATCATAATTGTTGCTGTTATTATTACCATTATTATTAGACGGTTACGGCATCACGTGCGTTACGCTGTAACTCCGTAGGATGTAGATATCGATAGTATTCGTTTGCGAAACGTATGCATGATTATTATACTGCACGTGCAGCCCGCGATGTTATGCGTGTAGAAATGTCGGTTGGCCGCAGATGGCCAGGATATGTTGTAAAATTCCATCGTGGATGGTTCGTTCGAATCTTGAGAAAATTATTTACTCAAGTTTGGATTTGGTTAATTTGAAATTTGAGGGACACAATTTCATCGATGTCGGAACGACGCGATAAATTCGCTTCGCGAATCAGCGGAGATTCACTTTTAATTAACCTGTGCGAACGGTTTCGCGAGTTATATTCTAACGTTGCTCTCACCTGTTTTCAAATACAGTTATAATATATTCTTTCGCAAATTTAATACTCTCGACCGACGGTATAAACTACAAAATTGATGGTATATTCGAAATCTGTAAAATTTTTAATATCCTTCTCTTTTATGCAAGGAAAAAAAAAAAAAAGAATTGGAAGTCAATATCTCGATATCAAGTGAAATCAGAATATTCGACCTCCGTAAAGTTGACTCATAGTTTTAATTGAATCTCATTACGTTAAACGGTTGAGAGAACATTTTTTTTTTTCTTAAATTATGAAAAAAATTGATGATATTAAAAAAGGCTTGTTATGTGAGATGAGATTCAGAAATCTGGTTCATTGATAGGTAGCCCAAAAATGGAACTAAAATATAAGCACTCGAAGTATGAAGACTTACGTACAGTTTAACTGAAACACAATTATGCTTTGACGGCTCTGAACAATTAAGCTCTTCAAGATATCTGTTACTATAATCTCGTGGGACGTGAGACCGGCGGCAACGTATAATTAATATATTTTTCTTTTTCTTTATCTCCGTGTATACCGTTGGATACATACTTTTTACGCACGAGTTCTAATAGATAACTTTTTTTCGATTTTTCCGCTAATGAGAAATTCGCCATTCTTGTCATCGATTTTATCGCTATTATTCTTACTTTTTGTTTCATCGAATACCTGGACTAACGATCCGAATGACTCTGAAGAGATAGATTAGCTTTTTCCAACGCGAAGAAAGATTCCGCAAAAAAAACTAACAAGTGCGTTTCAGACCGTCGTCTGGTATTCTAATTTCACCTTTGAAAATCGAGTCTTTGGTAATACGAATATAAGCCAGCGGTCACATTCGGTAATATCTGTCCAGTCCGGCGGCGCTTTTTCCATCCGACACCTTATCTCCTTCGTGAAAAAATAAAGCAGCATTCCTTCTCCGACGATCATACGGCTATATTAAAACACTCTTTCATCATTTTACCGATTCCAAAGTACATTCAACGCTCATTTTTGATTTAATTTTCTATTTTTCTTCTATTTTTTTTTTTTGCAGAGAGGTCACCGACCGCAGGAACTCCTCCTCGCAGACCGGTGAACGGAAGAGCTATCGTCCAACAATCGCGAATCAGTAATTCCGAGGCGAAGAAAAATTCTCTGGATATATCCCGAGTCAATCTGGGTGAGTGTCGCGTTCGCTTACGAATATCGGTAGTCCCTGAATTATAGGATATAGGAGCGCCGTTCGAATCGCGCCTTTCGCGGTTACGCGGCGCCTCGCGATCATCATCGTTTCGATTAACGTCCGGATGTAATCCAGATCAGCGTACACGAATGTATTATACATACGGTAAATTACTCGTACGCGTCGCACATTCGTAAATCACGTATCGTACCTATTCACGTACACGTAGGGTCTCCATAGTTACGTGTGGTAACTGCCCAACCCTAAAGTTGCACACGTTGTCGCTTAATCTTAGAACAAATTGCTAACAGCTGCGGAGCTTTTATGTAGTTATACTACGTGTGTATCTATCTACATAAAGTGTACCGCAACTTAGAAGCAACGACCCGTTGCCGTGCGGGGTACGTACACCCACATACCGTAAAAGCTCGGCGTAACCGCATTATTACATGGGGGTTAAAAGGAAAAAAAAGAAAGAACGAACGAAACAACCGAGAATTCAATTAATCTACGTTTCAACGTTTATGGAAATTAAAATTTCTTCTTTTCTCCGCATTGCGCTCGTGTACGCCTAACTGTGAACTCTATCGGAGGGGACCGGAAATGCGGGTCGAAGAGAGAAAAAAGAATAAACAAATACAACGTGTCGCAGATTTGCGAGGTGGTAAAATTATCGGGGTGAGGAGGCTGGTTCTTTCTCCCGTCGTTTTTGTTCGTCCAATTTTTATTAAAGAAACTAACGTATAAAAAAGAGAGAGAGACGTTATATTTCTTTTTCATTGAATTCTCTCGTCGACTTCTATATAACCTGTTCAAACTGTAGGCCAATAAAATGCAAATATCCGTTCATAAACACACGAACAAAGTGTGGTATAGATCTTCTTTTTTCTCATATGAAATCGCTCGTAAAAAGATCTGAAGCGAGATCATCCGGCGAGCGAGGGGTGAATTCGATCGCCGATTGTCAGGAACCAACACTCGCCTCTGAATGAACTTCCGGAATAGCCGTGAGAGAGGTCTTTTCCGTATAGACAGCTTTAAACGTGTCTCTTTTTTTTTTTTTTAATCTTTTTTCAACCTCCGTTTTCCGTCTCTTTTATCTTTTTCTAATCTTTCAATTCGAAATCTGTGTCAAGGAATTACTCACGTCGAATGCCGATTCCCCGCCAGATCGACTGATTCGAGTATTTAATTTACCGTATAAAGTGTGCGGTGAATGAATAACATCGTTCGTAGATGGAAAATAAAAATCTTACCTTCGGTGTTCGTCTTCTATACGTAAATGTTCAGTTATCGCGATAATTTAAGTGTGTCAGAAAAATTCGAAATTTAATTCGCATCTCGAGTATCCAAAAAAAAAAAAAATGATTAGAAAACATTTCTCGTTCGTTAGTTCTGTTTCCTTTTTCTATCATCCGTACAGGTAAAAGTCGCGACGACCGATCTGATCATCGAACTTTCGAAGGATTTTAAAGACCATTCGGGCCATAAAATTCCCTTTCGCAAAATTCATTTCTCACTGCACACGGTATAATGGAAATTAAATTCTTGGTACCGGTATTAATGTAGTCTTATAGAACAATGGGTTGAAAATTTCAAACCACGAAGATTGAGGATCGTGCGGTAATCTCCGTAATTTCTTAATATTGCAACTACCTGTGTCATTTGAAGGGGAAATCGAATTTTCGGATGAGCGAAGACACTAATTCAGTTGGATTGTTTTTTCTGACAGGGATATTTCTCATCTTCTATGAAAAGAGAACAAAAAAATGGGAAATACCCTAATATGTACGCGTTGCAATATTTCAAATTATCAGAAATTTTTTGTTTCAGTTAATTTTAATTTATTAATTTTTTTTTTTTGTTTCACTAATACTGTTTCTAACGTGTTAAAAGAAAGTTCACAAATTAAATTAATTACCAGCTCTTACCCATCTGCACTTCTCGGGTCTTGATCATCGTTCAGATTAAATCTTTGCGCTCCGTGTTTCTTCCGACCGTTTCCGGAGCTTCTTTATACTCTGCACCGCTATTTCATTTGTTCCTTTCCCAGCTTTGTAGCGCGACTGGATTCTCTGGAAAAAAATCACGCCTCAAAGCTCACGCTATGATGGAAACGTAGGTCGTCGTCGCCTTCGAAATAATCCACGATATTCGAGAACAAAGGGTCAACGATTAAGACCAAGTATAAAACCCTTCTTCCCTTTAATTACCCAGCAGGTCAAAAATAAAATTTGCGAGAAAACCGATTTTCCTTTGTATATTCAAAGTTACCGCACACGTTTTCTCTATGCCTCGCAAAATTACGTAGATATATACACTCGGGCGAAAGGGATTTCCGTGGAATTCTCCGACCGGGTTGAGAAGGTCTTAAAGGGCCGTGAAAATCTGAGTTTCGTATTGGCGCGTCGTTTAGAAGAGTGGGGTTCCGGGGCACCGCTGCGTGGTTCCGGTCGTAGCTGACTTTGCGGCTTATAGGCCTAGACAGACATACAGAAAGACAGTGCATGCCTCGCTCTCGAGTTCTTCTTCTTCTTTGAGTCGTTTCGAGTCTGCGGACTCCGTGAAAAGTGCGGGACCGGATAGACGGTGTAAAGTGTTGTTCTCCCGTGCGTTCAACAATAAAAGAATATAATACCGTGCGACAAAGTGAATCCACCCCAAAAGAATAAGAGGAAAAAAAAATAAATAAATAAATAATTTACCTTCCGGAAGTACGTGGAAAGTTTGCGGTTTGTGCACTGTCGGGGGGGTCGCGAGAGTGAATGAAGAAGTCTTCTTCCCGCTTGTGTTTTGTTTCTCTCCTCGTATACACCCGATGACCACAGATCGCGAGATGTATCTTAGCACAGCATATTCCTGGACCTCCGCACCTACTGGACGTCTAGGTCAGAAACTACATGTACTGAGCGTATAATTTCATTGCGAGAATAAATTGAGATCGATCGACATTGAACGATTGCGATCGGGTACGGTTTGCCGTACCGATACGACAACCTTCTTCCGTTCTGCGATGTTTCTGTTTTTTTTTTTGCTCCCCTTCGAATAGTTTACTCGATCGCGCGCTCCGCACAAGATCGATTCATTTTTTTTCCTTTCGCATTTTTTCATGAAAATCCGCACAGTTCCGTCGTCCTCTGATCGTACACCTGAAGGTATATCCTTAATTAGAATTCGATTCGTTACGTCAATTTATTTATCGGTCAATGCGGTTTAGCCGTGAAAAACGACAGATGTGTGGTATAATTATTTATACACTTATAGGTATTCCGATCTCGTTTTTCATTGAAGTTTGCTGTCTACGTGAAGAACACGAATTGCCATCGGGAAGTGGAGGATAAAACTTTGCGCAGGAATCGACTATAGATCGCGTTCGGGTAATTGATCCGCCATTTTTTTTGTCGTTGTCTTTTCTCTTCTTACTCACGGCGCCTTAATATTTATTCGGAGATTGTTTTATTCAATTATTAAGATCTGAAACAATCGTGACGTATAACGTATGTACGTGTACCGGTAATTCACGGTTACTTTCAACCAATTTGTTTCGTTGCACACATTTATAAAGCATCCGTGTGCGAGTACAACTTGTGTGAGGTGATTACGTCTAACAGATAATTTCGAAAGTGATAGCTAATCACGTGTGGTAAGATTTTCAAATCGCAATCAATTATTCGTTAATCATCTTCCGATATCGGTGCGATGGAATAATGAGCCGTTACAAAATTACGCGGATCCAACAGAGCGAGATAGAAAAAAGATTACCGTGAAATTTGTGTAGGAAATACACGCTTCGTTTAAAATCTCACGCATAAAATTTTTATGTGTTACGTTACATAAATTTTAATGAAAAATATATATTATTAATTTACGTGATTCGGATAAACGATTTGTGTAAAAGTTATTATCGTTAATGATACGTGTAGCTGTACATATCTCGCCCACTGATCTCGGGGAGAGATTTTTTGATAGCCCAAAGTCGAAATAGTGATAGTTTAAAAAAAAAAAACAAAAAAACTACCTACTGCATTTTTAACGAGGTGAAAAGATCAAACCCATAAATAATTAACTCGTACGTGCCTCGTGTGTATACATGCCTTATACCTTCTCTCGGGCCAAATAGACGCGAAGAACTGGCATAATTACGCATGTATATTATAGCTATATCCATACCCGCACCCATGGAGTGCCAACGCCAAAAGTTTATTATATTGATGAGAGAAAAAGAAAGTGCGGTACGTCTTTATAATGTTCGCCTACCTTTTCAATAAAATGAAATTACATCTATACGAGCACCGGAAGTAATACTCACCTATCCACGCGTTTTATTTTTTGGATTACATGGGAAGTGATTAGAAATAAATGCAGTTTTTTTTTCTTTTACTTTCGGAGATTCAGTATTGTACCCATGGTGGTTTTTTTTTTTTTTTTTCAACGTTTTACCCTGAAATCCAACATAAATTCATGAAATCTGGTATAAAATAAATACGCGTATGATATGAATAAGGTTTTCAGGTCAAGCACTCCAAGAATCTAATTACAAGTTACATGTTGCGAAGTAGATGTAATAAACAAAGAAATATCTGCGACTCTAAATCCAGCTGAGAATCATGTCGCGGTGTAGAGTAAGATCGACTCCACGTGCGACGTTAAGCTTTTCGTTTCTCAAATTTTCCCACGCGACGTGTTTTTTTTTTTTTTCTTCATGTTCAGATAAAGCAAAATATTTCCCAAGATATTGCGATGAATGAAAAATACTCTCAAGGATGAAAAACGCGCAATACGTTAAAAATAAATCGAAATTCCTGTCGTCCGGATCATTTTGTCTTTTTTTTCTTTTTTTTTTTTAATATTCATTCGGCAATTACCTCACAGCTACGTGCATCGAATGCAGCCAATTTAGGTACTCGCGCGTCGAGCATTGTAATGGAAAAATTATTTACTGCCTTGTAACTTCCTCGTGTATAACTTCCATGTGGGTACACGTACATTCTCGTACCTCTGATCGAACAGATCAGGTGCTTCGTAATTTTTAATTCCTAATCCGTAACTCTTTCATCGGTCGTACGATTATAACGTGCGTATCCCCTACTTCCGCGCTTCCCATAGCTTTATCTATCCGCCTTAACGTCTGTGAGATAGATGGACGAAAAAGAGAGGGGAAAAAAAAAATAAATAAAATAAAAAATGTCCCGCCTAACGTTGCGGGATAAAATGTCAAGGGGGCAAAGTAGAGTGAAGCGTGAGGTAGAGTGAGTGGTGAGTTTTCAGTTTGTAACGCACCGTCATTCACTCCGCACATTCTTTTTACAGAGAAGAGTCCCTCGGCGGCAAGAAAGCCCGCGGTACCACGGAGATCGTCGTCGAACGTGGCGCCGAAGACCCTGCAGAACGTCTCACCGCCTAAGGGTGAGTGAAATCTTATTATTATCGAGCACACCCTGTGCTCGATACAGGTTCGATTTTGTATCTGTAATCGATGATAAGTCGAGTCTATGGATCACTGACAATTATAGGCACTTTGTTCATTCGCTCATTCAGTTATTCTCATTCACTTTCGATACGCCATTCGTTTTACAATGGAAAGTGACGCGGCCATTTTCAGGTTCGATTGATCCGAATGAAAACAAAAAAAAAAGGTGCTCGATAATTACGACTAGTCTTTCGGGCAGTGAGGTATATCGGTTTGAAAATTCTTGTTCGATGATGCGGGCGGTGGATATTCGTGTTTCTAAAATCTGAGATTGAAAATCTAAAAATTGGCTTCTGCAGGGATATTGAAATTGATGAAGCGGATACCACGGGAGTCATCCGAAAACCGTAAAGAACAGCTGCAGTGGGAGCAGCGGTCTCCGATTATGCGATATGCGAGAATAAAAATGCTGCAGCTCTTAAATAGCCGCAGCCGCGGCTTTTGATATTTCGAATATCAACGCGGCGCGTTGGGGAAATGAAAAAAAAAAAAAATTGTCGTTAGTTTCGTTTCGACGTAACGCATTAATACGAATTAATATTCGGTCGCCTCCGTATTTTTCACACGCGCACGCCAGAAAAAAAAAAAACAACTTAAACTCTTGTAATCTATGTCCCTGCACGCCATATCTCCAACATTTTAACATCCCGTCTCGTGGTTAAGAAAATAGGGAAAAAACAATGGCTCCCGCGACGTCATCAAATCGGTTAACTAAAATCCTGTAAATCTAACAATAAAGAAATAGATACGACAAAAAAATATAAAAATTCATGAACTGCGTTAACTTTTTAACGATTCGAGAATTGCTCATCTTCTCAATTGTTCTAACTTTATGGACGTAAGCCCAGAAAATTCCATATTTCTAAATTTCATTCACTCTTTTCGCGGGTTACGTCCTATCGATTATCGCCCGTATCATGCCGTAGCGCATAACGTGTATCTCACGAGATCCATCGACCTCGGAAAATATGTGTAGCTATAGTTATAAGTTTTACGTCGGTCACGTGTGTATCCATAGTGCGGTATAGGATCGGGTGGATGGATATAACGGGAAGGGCTAAAATGTGTTTCTCTTGGCACGAAACATCCCCGTATCCGAAAGCGTACACTATGTTCACCGATCTATGAAAACAAAGTAGGTGAATAGATGATGTAAAATCTTCTTACTTTCCTTTTAAACTGTATGTGCGGTACATACGATCATTGATCGTTTCCTGGAAACCTCCATATATGATACGAGCGTAATCGCGGCTCAGAGATATGCGTGTACATAGGTGTTGAACACATGCTTCTATTTAGGGTAGTAGACACAACGAATGGTGCAATAAATCGAAAGATGAGATGAGGCGCGAATTTTCTCACGTTAATTACGGCGATGCTGCAGGCGCCAGGATTACTGTTTCGAGTCGAATTGATACCGCGGTGTGCGCTGCAGTTGCAACACCATCCGGCCGGGACGGTATTATTATTCTTAGTGCGAGAAGAAACGAAAGAGAGAGAGAGAGAGAGAGAGAGAGAGAGAGAGAAGAAAAAAAAAAAGGAAAATTGAATTATTTCCGTCCCATTTATTGTAAACTTTGCTAATAACATTTTACTCTCGCAACTATAGCTAGGTGTATGCGCGTACGTATAGCGTATATACACATTTCTCGGAGTCAACGAACGCGCAAATTGTTCCGTAATATTATTATATTATACGTATATAGGTATGCACCTATATGTACATGGATATACCGTACGTTACCGGCAGCTAAGTGGCTCGGCTTGAAAGTTTAAACAATAATAAAAACATTTTTCAACTCTAACTTGACGCCTGGAACTTCTGAACCGATGCATTTCCGGCGCCGTTTAACTGCACCGTTGCGGTACAAGAATTTTTCTTTTTTTTTCTTGCTTTTCTAGCGAAAGAAGGGTGACGTTCGAGTGGAGGGAGACTTTTTTTACGCTCTAGTGGACTATAAAAATAAAAAAATAAAATAAAATCAGAATCATTCGAGCAACGTATAGGTTATCGGGTCGTCTTCGGCAGACGCGTCTTGATGGTGGGATACGCGAACTTTGTTTCAACAAATCGGCACTCCCTTCCGGTTTCTCTTACAATTCGCTGTGTATGCCGTTTATGGACATCGTATAATAACATTTTTCATAAGTATAATGGGAACATCCGAGTCAAGCGACGATTCGTTTAATTATTTCACCGACACAAATGCGAGCGAGAGATGGAAAAAAAAAAAATAGGTTTTTCGTTCACCGTTTATTGAACGCGTGAAAAAGGGGGACAAAAAAAAAATGAAGTGAAAAGAGAGCTGCGGACCTACCAATTTTCTATCGGCGCCAGAATTGAATAAATCATTTTCTGAATATCATGTACAGACGTTGGTTAATTCACACGTCGTGCGATGGGAATTGAAAGAATTTTATATTACACTTGAAAATTAATAACGATTTTAATATAACCTGCGAGTACATGAAACGTGAAAGTTATATAGCTATGTATATCTATTTCGATACATTCATATTGTATATTCGAGTATATATAAATCGCGCGAATCGAGACCCTTTTTTATTCCTTAATTATACGTACCGCCGTATAAGGTATACTCACATACAAACGCAAGCGGTCGTAACAATTGTTCCTTTGTTGTGTGTCTATTAATTTTTTTTTTTTGTTTCAACAATAATTTTTTCCTTTTTTTCGTGTGTGCCGGATGGCTTCATTGAAGGAGTTGAATTCTCTCCACAAACACTCGCCTGTTCATCGCCATCAAAAGGTTAATTATTTATTTAACACCATATACATTCTGATACAGAATTATTTGTGGGACAATTGACAAACAACCGACTAATAATCCATCGAGACGCCTTTGTTATCAAAGGATATACACGCGTACACTGCAATGTAGACTCTACGCGTTTTTCAACTCACATTGAATACGGTATGTGTGAAATTATTCGCGCTTTGTATTCGTAGCGAGAATTTTTTCGGAGCGCAAAAAAAATGGGTGACACAATTACCGATTTCAATTAATCTTGCGAAATTTTAACGCGGTGTGGAAAGATAAATGAGACGATCCTTCGCCGAAGAGCTGTACATTCGCAATTATTAATTCTGCAATTTTTGAAATATTTCAATTTTTCTTATCCGAAAATCAAAATCTCGAGCTCCGAATGACAACTACCGTGCTCTCGTCGAATCTTATTACCATCCCAAGTTTTTTTTCATTCGTCTATTTTTCTAATTCTCGAAATTGATGATCCTCCGGTAGTCGCGTTAGTTCGTCGTAGTGCAGTTGGTTCAGTTTCTACAAATACACCGCATAGGTATAATTAATATATAACGCTACCGTATTGCCGCTCTCAGATCATTTTTCACTCGTAGAAGTTACTCGACACCCGCGCGTTCTCGTGTGTCTCTTCGATAGCTGGTGTAATAATTAACGAAGCTAACCGGATAACCATTATGTCCCGTTCGCCGTGCCATCCCTATAGTGAATTTAGGATCGGGAATGCGATTCTCTTTTATACAGTTGTATATACACGTATAAATACCTACTAATTCTTAGTAAACTAAACATATCTCTAAATTCTTCGTGCTGACTAGACGACGCGTCGTGTGTGTCGTCGTATTCCCAATGACTGCCTACAGGTGCAGCGTTTACCTCTAGTAAGTAGGTTACACACATGTCTTTAGTCAACGGGTTTATGCCGCTTCTGCTGCTGCTGCCGCAGGTCTGCAATTTTCTATTTGAGGCCCTATGCATCATCATCATCGTCGTCGTATATACGTTTGTTCAATATCTAAACTAATGAACAACTCTCCCGTAGAAGAACAAATAAAATAACACGTCGCGGGGACAATTAAAAGCGGAACGATCCTTCTGATTGAAATAATTGTACCGAACTACTTCTCCGATGTCCAACTCATGCAGCGGTCCCACCGCCGTTATTAACGATTAAATAATTATACCGTGCGCCGCGCGCCGCAGGTGCACGGGGTGCGTTTGAAAGTATCTCTGATTTTTCCTGTCAAAAGTGTCGGAATTCCCGCAGCGGTTCTTCGAGATCCCGCGGGGTATTTCCCGTTTCTGCGGCGATACCCTTGGGCAAGTGCGGCTCGGTAGAGACTTAGTTTATATTTTTCCACGTATAATACAGTTATACACGTTAGTCGAGTTTACTGTACGGAGAGAAATATAACGACGGAAAGAAAGTCGGTGCTTTCACCGTACGGTTCGTATTCGTTTACGCGTGTTGTACGAAGTTGAAACCCCGCGCGGTTTTGCACAGAGAACGCATTTCATTGAGTTTACCGACGTACGCGCGGGTGCGTAGCAGAGGAGTTAGTTTTAGAAAAATCTCTACCGCCGCCGAGTGAGTATCCTGCAAAAAATTTCTTTCGCACATATTATTCACCGATCGGTTTTTCTGCTGGGTACCGGCAACCTGTGTTACAATGATAATAACGAGATAACGCGAATCGATCAATCACTTGTCGGATGCGAATCTAAATCGGTGCAAATGATGACTGTTGTTGGTTTTTTTTTTTTTTTTTTTTTACATTTATTCGCGTGCTTTCTTTCGCCATCTGTGTACTTTCGAGAAATCGATTTCTGACGCGGTCCAGCCCGAGGGGTTTCTAAATATATCATATGATACGTCATCTCGGAAAAAAAGAAGCCCCAATTGGTATATTTTGGAATATTATTATCGTTTGAATAATTTGATTCCACAGTCGAGTTTGTTTCCAAATTAGAAGGAGGACAAAAAAAAAAAAGAATCGAAGGCTTTTAACAGATTTTATCAGCGCTGCGCACTTGTCATTTGGCAAGTTATCAAGATTTATTGAAACGGACAGCATTTGAAGACCACTTTTCTGACCGAAATAAATATTCGAAATTTAAATCTAATCGAAAATGAAGAGTAAAAAAGCTAATAGAAAAATCAAATTCGACCCAATTTTATAATTGATGGAACGGAATATGGCCGTTGGTTGAACTGCAAGTTTTTGCGGCTTGTACGAAGAAGAATGTAAATATCACGCTCGTTAAATTTCGGTTTTAATTCGGCGGTAACTACAACTTTAATCATCGCTCACCCAATTAAGTTTTATGATAAATTAGTAATTGTGTACTTATTCGTAGTCCGTTGGTTACACGCGCTTCTTATTATTGTGTCCTAACTGATTAATTGCAGGAGAGAACAATGAAATCCTACTTCGCACTACACGCTCTCTCTGGTCCAATTTTATTCCACAGTCATTCGGTTCAATATCCCTAATTTTTCTGCTCCCGAGTCTCCCGGCTTCTCCCACCGCGGATTCGAGTCATGAGAAAATTAAATTTATGGAGAGTTTTAAATCAGTTTGCGGAACAAAACTGTCGGGAACATTGTGAATCGGATGTAAATTACTCTATCAATTTTTTTTTGCGAGTTATAATGGTACGACACAATTCCACCCTTCCACCCGATTGTTTTCATTTCTCGATCGGAAAAGAAACGCACCAGATGCCGCATGATTTGCCGGTCATTTCAGTCGCGCGTTTTACCTAACGATCGAATTTTCGAATCGCTTCGCGATCGGCGCTTATTTTAATCCGTGACGGCGATCGCCTTGTGGTTCCGAAAAAGTCATAAACACCTTATCTCAAATAAATATGACGATTGTCATACCGGCGATAAAATAACAAAGTAAAACCAGCTTGTCATAAATAAAGTTAACTAGCATTGACGACGAATTTAGATTTCGTTTCTGTATTAGGAACTGAACATTTTTTTTATCTGGATCGACTGGAAGGTAGTCCATATCGTTGGTGACGCGGGACGCACCTTTTAGCGAGAAACTTTTGCCCCGGGCCGGACGTCCTTGTCATCTGTCAGTGGACGCGGTCGTTATCGATATGAGTATAAAACAAAAGCGTTGCCAGATGTGATCTTCTCTCACCAATCCGTACGACCGTTGTCCGTCCTGGCGAACGTCTTTCGCCCACTTTCGCCCTCTTCGAAGACTTCAGAGGTTGTCGAGGCGGGGGCCGAGGAAAGAGCCACCGATGCCCGACCCCGAAGCTACTTGGCTCGCCGCTAATTCAGTCGTCGCGCTGACTTGTCCGCGATGATGTCTTACGCTATAATCGGGGACTTTCCGGCTAGCTGCTGCTGTCGCCGCTGCTGGTTATTTTCTCATCAATTCTCGTAGTCAAGCGATTAAACAAGACCCAAATTTTCAATGTACTCCGAGAGCGAAACATCTTGAGATTGCCCCTCACCAGTTCCACCGAGTCGGAGTTTTAACGGCGCGGGAAAATTTTGATTACGAGTTTTCCCGCCAAAATAGAAGACAATCGTTCAAGTCAAAGTCGACAATTGGATTATGAAACGAAGGAGAAACTCGTGCGTGTGAGAAGTATCCGGGGTGTCGTACACGTACATGTGGTGATCGCAGGCGTCGAGGAATAAAAAAAAGAGTTTCACAATGTAAAATCAAAAGAAAAAGAAAATAAAGAAAAATTTTGCGTGTGAGTTTGTTTCGTCGCTTTCGTCGAGGATATTCATGTGAATTGGTTTTCGGATCGTAGTAATTTCCCAAAATACATCCGAGTACATTGATGAACGTTTCTGCGTCTCGTCTGGTCTGACGTAATCGGTATATATGGTCGTTGTACCGGTATAGTTACCATTAAAAACGTAAAATACATGTATCCGAGTTGCTATACTAAACCCCAAAGACGATGGAGAGCCAAACGATCGCGATATTAACTAAAAATAGCTTATAGACCGAACGAAATTGCGATTTAAAAAATTGAACGCGATGAGTAAAGAATAGTTCGCGCAGGATTCGCGCTTGTGAAAAATCACGGGAAAAGACTGTGGGAATCAGTGAATGACATTAGTAACCGCGTAGCACACCTGTATAGAAAAAAAAATCTATCAGACAAATCGCAGATGGTGATGGGCCCGGTGACATTCGTTGCAGATCGCGGGGCCAAGGAAACTACCCCTGCAGTAAGGGGACCCGTGGAAACACGAGAACAAGCCCATCAAACGGATCCAACGCACGAGGAAATTCACCTTAAACAAGCCGAGGTTTCAGTTCAGGCCTTATCCGTCATCGTGCAGTACCTCGCGCACCAGGTGAGTCTCGACGATCAATTTTATTTTTTTGTTATTTCGAGAAAATAAAAAAAATCGAAAAGTTTCGAACGCGATTTAAACACTTGCAAATATAAGTTCCATATTCGCGAGCTTCGGTGCAGCATGCAGTTGAAAATAAAAGAAAAAAAAAGAAATGGAACGAAAATGGGGAAAAAAATGGAATCGTTACGTGGTACAAGTAGTCACTCGCTGTTGTACGTACACTGCAGCGATAATATAATGATTGGAGTTTAATTTTTAGCGGTAAAGTTAATGAGCACCGAGGGGTTCGCCGATCGCGTGACGGGCACGTAGCTCATGTGCATGTGACGCGTTATGGAGTTCATTATAAATAGGCTATAGAACCTTCATTTGCAATATTGCGGCACCATGAGTGAAAATCACGATTACAGCTTACACGAACGGCGTATGTATATTACGTGTTGATAACGTGATAAATAAAAGTTGCAGAAAAATGTGAACGATATCCGAGCACACGATGGAAAACGATTGCTCTGTAATTTTATCGTCGTATCATTACGTGAAAGGATTAGTTTTCTCATTTTCTTCTTTTTTTTTTAATCAGTTTCGAATGATTCGCTGAATTCTGAACAGCTGTTAACCGAGTCAATCTCACTTCATTTTTCTCACTAGCTGACAGATGGTGAAAAGATCACTTTATTTTCAAAGAAAAAAAAAAAAAAGGATTTCAATCGCTGTGATTCTAACTTTTACAAATACTCGGGTAACTGCAGCGAATTTTTTTTTTTTTCTTCTCCAGTTCGATCTACAGTTTTTTTGTGTATTTTTAAAAAAGAATTCATCCGCAGCGGAAAACTGCAGTGGAAATTCAACGTCGCGTGTATTATTTGTCTAGTTTTTATTATATGGCTATTAGATTTACGACCAGACGATGGTCGTTAACTTCGAGTCGCTTACGAAATCGCTTTAGTTTAATATTATGTATTTTATATTTATGTACGCATTATCTTTTGTAATGTACGGTATACGCCCAGCGAAGAACAACACCGGGGCGAATGGAAGTAGTAAGAAATTAATTAACGAGCCGACGATGATGTTCCAAGCGACATGAGCCAAGGTCGTCCCGAACAAGATGTTGACGATTTTTCATTTCATTTTGTTTTTTTTTTTTGTTTTTTCTTTCGAATTTTTTAGCTCGATGGCTTCTCAGCACCGAGGCTAAAGAAAGACTGCGAGAGGATGAAGACTGAGTGGCTTGAAACTCGGCTGGAAGCGGAAGAATTGAGAGCCGGATATCGACGAGTCGAACAACAGCTGACCGAGCAACACGATGAAAGACAACGTGCCTTGGATCAACTTCGAGCTGAACGTAAGTGACTGGAGAAAAAAAAAAAAAAAAATCTAAAAACTGTACCGTCGAAATTTTTTCACATTCGTCCTATGGCTGTGAAAAAAAGAACATCATTCAGGGGCAATCTCGTGCGTAAAAAATACACCGCGCACCTGGAATGGCAAATAGTTTTTCAGACAAAGTTCTTGCCAAATATTGACACCCCGATCATTCTCGATTACTTTAAATTCCACGGACACTGCCGGTGTTGATTTTGTGCAGATTATATCAGTGAAAATATCTCGCGTCTCTCAACGCATTTCGAATACGTAATTTCAGTGACATTCGTACAGTGTGTTGTATTCTATTTTACCGCTACGAAGCGTGTCTCGTTCCATGGAAGTGAGGCGTGCCTTATAATTCATACGTCATATCCTGCGTTCGCCATTATTGGTAAACAAGTATAATAATTGATAACTCACCGGGAATGTTTTATAGCCTTACCGTGATTATTGGTCAGGTTTGTATTACGCCGGTTACTTTCATAGAGTGGCTATAAATCGCGTAAATCGCATTTCTGCATGAACGCGAATTATATCATACGCAATATATAGGTACTACGCGCATGCACGTGTGTCCCGTGGTCCGTAAATACCTGGACCAGAAAACGTAGTTAATTCTTATCTCAGATGCAATAATAAACCAGCTAAAATGCCGCGCGTATTTTACCATTCGTTCTAACGAAGCCTAATTATCGTAAAGCCAGTGTGAATAGAAAGCTCGGGGGTCAAGTAGATCAATTGGTTATACTTTGTAGGTAACTACTTAAATGCATTGCGCTTTATGACCACGGCCCGTGGAATATATTACCGGGTCAAGCACGTCTCGAGTAACTAGCGTATACTATGAGCTTACCAACGTCGATGGAGAAAAGAAAAACGTAATCCCTTTGCGTTCACAGACAACCACGTATCGTCGTTCGAAAGTCAACGACCTCAGTTCGTCGTCCGCTAACAAGTTTCATTGAAAAAATCAAAAATCGTCGATTCCCGCAAACCGTCGAATTATTCTTTCTTTTTTCATTTCTCAGTGGAATCCCGGCACGCCAGTCGTCTCTCCGAGTTGGAAACTACCCTCCAAGAAGAACGACAAAAGTGCGAGGCCAGACTTCAAGACAGCATAAACAATAGCGACAAGGAACTCCAAGTAACGATCGCAAGGCTTCGCACCGAACACGAAGCGGACATAATGCGCAAAGAAGCGGAAACCGACAGGCGGTCGGTGGTCCACGACCAGGGAGCAGCGCTCAGAGCAGAAGCGGAATCACTTAGGACCGTTCTGGAATTGAGAAGTCAGGAGATAGCGGCCCTCAGAGCGGAAAATGACAACTTGCGGCGTGAGGTTGAAATAAAGGACGCCTTGGAGGCGAAGGTGATCGCGTTGGAAGCGAGAAGCGAAGATCTGAAGGCACAGCTTCAACGGAAGGAAACTTTCGAGCGTCAACTTTCCCACGAGAACAAAGTTCTGCTGGAATCCTTCCATCAGGAATCCAAACAAAACAAGAGGCTCTCTCAGCACAACGAAGAGCTTCAATGGAGGCTGCGTCAGAACAACGAGGTCGTTACCGTGTTAGCGAATCAACTGGCGACGCCGCCCCAAAGATTGACGAGGTCTCTCGGACCCGAACTTACGGGACATTCTCAATCTCCTGACGATTCTCCACCGGCTTCGCCGATGGTCAAATCCATGGTGGAAAAGAGCGACTCGATCTCCTGGACGTTGGAAATCGAAGAATCGCCCGAAGCTATGGCGTCCAGACTGCTGAGGAGATCGGGATCGAGCAGAGGCATAAGCCCCAGCGATTCCAGACCCAAAAGACCGCGACCCCCGTCCTCCTCGTCGCCGGTCACTGCCACTACGGTCTCGAGACAAAGTTCGCTTCGCACTTCTACTCCTCAGAGAGCCGTTGTCCTCAGGGCGAGATCCAAGAGCGTGTCCGTCGCCGACGCCATTCCGCAGGAGTCCTCTTGGCCACCGCAAGGATTCACGTCGACTCAATCGGCCGTCAGAAGAAGACCCAGAAGCGATCCAGCTGCTAACTCGGTAGTTGCAGTCCAAGAATCTAGCCCTGGATTGAGGCCGCAGGAAGCCGGAGGAGAGGCGATGATCTCGGAGGAGACTTCGGCTTCTTCTAGTAGCGAGGACGAGTCCTCGGCCAACAGCGATATACCACGACTGGCCATGGAGCTTTCGTGGAGCGAATCGGAGGGTTGACGTCTCGCCCCCAAGGGGCGGAGGACGAAAAGCCTCTGACTTTGAGAATCACAAAAGAGTCGAGGGAGTATTTTTCGGTTCGGTTTCGGGGGCCGAAAACGGAGAAAAAAAAAAGAAAAAGAATTACGATTGGTGCAAGATTAACGAGGTTTCATGATGACGCATATAGATGATGAGAGAGTCTCGTAACTGATGACGACATAAGCTTTCTACGAGTCCGGGAATCCAGTATTACATTGTTGTCTATTTACAGATAATTATTATTAATTATTATATTATTAATTATTACCGATTGTACGATTACACGCAAAAACAAAAGTTGAAAAAAAAAAAAGTTGCAAAAAAAAAAAAAAAGAAACAAATAATAAGTAACTATAATTATAATATTGTATCTATTGTTTTACGTTAACAGTCGTAATTGTTGATGTGATGATATGTGGAGCTGGCGACCTAAGCGACGCGCGCATGGGATAACTTGGACCAAAAATAAACGTTTCGCGCTTAATTCTTACCCAGAATTAGGGTACGAGGAGCTTTATACAATGCCGATTAGCGAGGAGCTTTTACCGCAGTTTACTTGATCGAAAGTATCGAGGTCTCGACTTCTGAGCCAAGAATTTTTACTTTTATTTATTTTTACTTGAACTAATAATCAACTGCCGCGTACGTGACGTCGACGGGTTTTTGGTAACCGGGATATACAAACCCTGCGAAGACTTTCAATCGTTTGAAAATCATCCCAAAAGAAACCTTGACGCCTCTATTTTATCTATTCATCTTGGGTATCTGACTTGCGAACCTTGACTTTACAGACGGTGTATGTAGGTGTAAATGTCGGTATAAATATTCGACTTAGAAAATCTTGGGCGTCATCCAGAGCGAGAGTTACGTAACTTAAAAACTGGCCGACGATCCGAATTAGTTTTCGCGAACGTCTGCGTGTGAAAAACGTTACAACTACTGTTAGAGTCGTATAGTTACCGCCGATCGGATTGCGTCAATTCCGTTTATTTGTTCAATTAAAACATGTGGCTGAATGAAAATGAGAAAAAAAAAAATATATACTTCCGTTTATCGAACGTTTCTGTAATTTCGATTTGGTATGAGATGAATATGTTTTTTTTTTTTTTTAATTTATTTTTTCTTTTTAAGCATTATAAAAATGTTACAGAGGTTGTTTATTGTTTGAAAGTGGGATAAATGAAAAAGATAAAAGAAAACAGTTGACTCTTAAGTTAATTATTTGTATCTTTTGTATAAAGCCATGGATATTAATTGTCTAAGAAAATGTTTTAGCAATTAAGTGGAAGGTTACGAGATAAATATAAAATGATGTAGCGTATACATATAGGGACTAGCCTGAAACTTTGTATGACGAAGAGCTAGCCGAAAATTTGTAGTGTTGATGAAACTATCAGGCGTGAGACTCCGTTCGTGTTGAGATGAAAATTTTCAAGCGACGAAACGAGAAGGACGAAGCTAAGGATGGATAAGATAAGAGTGAGGATTGAAATTATTGGAGATAAAATCAGAATGAGAAAGATCACGATTAATATCTCATTCGAATGTTGGACGAGATTTATTCTATTCTATATTTACCAAATAAACTTTACCCTACCACAAGTTCAATACACGATGCTACAAATTCGAAATACTCATGTGTTTTCTATTCAATTTCTCCTCAGGCTTCCCGATCAAACGCATGTGCGAAATCTCCGATTTACAATTAGAATATTCAACTCCAGACGTCAAAAAATAAGAACGTGAGTTGGGCCTTCATCATCCATTTTCTTCAGGCTCGCCACGTACTTCGCTGCACTTTGGATTCATGTGCCAAAGGTACCAACGAGTATACTCATAGCATACGAGATACAAACTTGTGCGTATATTTATGGACGTGTCATACAAATATAATATACGCAGAATATGATAAAGATCTATTATCAAACGAAGAAGAACCATGGAATTTCATTGTATATGGTTCGTGGTGACTTCGTGGCAATTATTTTTGTTGCCTCGAAGTTAGTTTTGCAAGTGCAGCCTATCGTTTTATTTGTTTTTTCTCTTTTTCAATCCCTCAAATTTCAATATTGTTTTCAAATAAACTAAAAGTTTTTTTTAGCTCAATTTGGGCTCCGACGGAATCAGCCCCTGTTCTTCTAGCGACTCCTTGAGTACGCGTTTCTTAATTTTTCCGCTGGTCGTCTTCGGAAAATCTTCGCCGAATTGGATGTACCGAGGTATTTTGAAGTGTGCGATTTTTCCTGCGCTGTAGGCCCTGATATCGTCCGCCGTCATGTCGATACCTTTTCTAAGCCGGATACAGGCGCAGATTTCCTCTCCGAGTCGATCGTCGTGGACCCCGAAGACGTGGGCTTCCATCACCGCGGGATGACTCTCAAGAAACTCCTCTATCTCCTGAAAGGATTTCGTCTCGTTGATCGTACGTGCGATTGGCAGTTGAGTGTAAGATTGAAATTCGTTTATATTCAGATCTCCGCACCTTTGGAAATATATTTTCACCGCCCCTGATGAGCATGTCCTTCAGCCTGCCGACGATCTTGCCGTGACCATCGGAACCCAGAATGAACTGATCTCCAGTTTTTAGCCAGCCGTCATCGGTAAGGGTTTTTTTCGTGTTTTCTTCGTCCCCCCAGTAGCCGATCATCGTGAGGTAACCGCGAACCCAGAGCTCTCCAGGGGTACCGAAGGGAACGGGAATTCCATTCCCGTCGACCACCTGCGGAACGTAAGAGACACCATTACTGCCATTACTTTTTTCCTAATTACACCTGGATTTCCAACGTAATGTAGCCGATCGTAAGTGCCGAGGTGAGTGCTCCTCGGTCAACCGGTCGCTCAACATTTTATTCGGATTGAATGGTTTAATTTTCTTACTTTCACACATCCCGATTATTCCGTTATATACATTTCTGATTTGGATTTAGAAAAAAAAAACGAGTCCTCAGAGCTCCCGAGTTGTGCGGTGCCTCTGATCACGTAGTTGGTAAATTTGCCGAACAAAATTGCACAAAAAAACAATTCACCGAGCAAAAGAAACAAACAAATCTGATGAATGCCCACATTCAGAGTCGAGTGTAGACGTGAACCGCAGATATGTATAAGTTATCCGTTATGGCAAGTGGTTCGTTACGACGTAGTACTTTCTAAGTGACTATTTTTCGCAGGTTGAATATCGTTGCGATTTGCCGGTACATAAGAGGTATTCACCGATTTAGTTTCACGTCGAGGAAAAGAAAGAGCAACAACGGGTGTCGGATGAAACAATTAATTAAACAATTAATTAGAAAACTCGACCTTAAACCAAAGAGGGACGCTAATTACCGCATAGAAAAACCATAAACACCGTAACAATTATATACTAAGACCATTACTGTCAAGATTCGAGATGATTAATAAGCGCAAAGGTCTTCCAGGATGAAGATGAAGCAATTCGAAGATACGATCGTAATACTGAGCTCAACCCTGAAGCGAACGACTTTGAATATATTCTCAGAAAATGTATGCTGCGTTTTAATCGCGATTTAATTACCTGGGCCTCGACGTGATCTGAAACGTGGCCGACCGTTGTCTCCACAATCGATTTCTGAGTGTCTGGAAATGTTTGGAAGGCAATCGCCGTGGTTTCCGAAAGGCCATATATCGACTGTGAACAAAACACAATAAGTTGATTAGTCTTCGATGGGGATTCATTTGTCTACAGTCTGTGCAGAGTTTGTAGAAATCTTCCAAGGTTCGAGATACGGAGTACTTTTTCCCGATTCATACATCATCAAAGATGCTTCCGGTCTCTTCTGAGTAGGAGAAACTGGCACGATTCGAAATCGCTCGGTCTAATTTTACCTGGCACCTATGGTCAGTGTCATTCCGCTATTCCGCGTCAAGCTCTTGAACTTAGATCTGGACCGAGCAAAAACACTGCCTATCTTCGATTCATAATTGGCCACGAAACGCTGCTGCGCGAGTGTTTGCCAACGGTTTCGTACTCTCGACTACTTCGTCTCGACCCGGATCTTATTGTACATTGTGTGTATCGAAAACATGATCACCGTACGAACGAATACACCTGTTCAAGCGAGTCGGTAACTCGCAATTTTAATGTCATTTTCTGTCTGGCTAACGAATACTCGGTAATCGCGCTTTGAAAAAGATGCTTTTCTAAAAATTAGGGGATTGATTTGGTCTTCCGGCAACATCCGTAGTCGAGATTCCGCTAAAACCGTCGAATATCCGCTCTGAATTTTCACTCTAAAATCAATTCATTGATCGCTTATTTCCGCAGCACATGTTCGCGTTGTTTCTTTTCTCGGGGAGTTCAGCTGGTTCTCTACTCGCAGTTTTACTCGATGCATCCCGCGCTTCCCGCTTCAAGATCTCCGGATGGATAGCGACGAATGACCGAGTCATTGGCCTCCCTATACTATACTTCGCCTCCGACGAGGAACGGTGGCGTCGTCGCACTTTCCGTAACCGCATCAAAGTGCAGGACGTCGTAGAGTCACGTGTACCGATGGCGCAATTGACGCACTTTCGTACCTTCAAACTGTCCAAGCCAAACGTTTCTCTGGCTCTTTTGAAGAGTTCCAGAGACGCGGGAGATCCGCCCGTCAAACCGTTGGAAATTTTTCCTAATGGCGCCTTCATCTCTTGTTGAACGCTCACCATGTCCACCTGAAAAACGAAAGGACATGGAATACCGGTCTGAGAGACGACCGATGTCGTTGAAAACAGTCTTACCCACATCGTAGGTGTGCCATAAATCACGCTACATTTTTCCTTCGCTATCGCATTCACCGCTTCCTTGCCATTGAACGATGGTCCAGCCAGTACCGTGGTAGCTCCGGAGTACAGACTCGCCACCTGACCCATCACCAGACCAAAAGCATGGAAAAATGGCACGTTCAGGCAAACGGTGTGATGACCCTTGTCGAGCTCCAGCCTTTGCATGCCCTAGGGGTGAAAACCAAAAGCGATATTCATTTTGCTCTCCGCAAACATATTAATGGAGACATTTTTTGGCAGTTTAGCATATCGCAGGTGATTCGTAAGCAAGTTGTGCCTCCTATGCGGATGCACTTTTGGAGCAACGTTTTACCTTCGATTTTTCCTCATTTCTCTCTTCAACTCACTCGCAGTGTGAAGTGAATATACAAATGCGGACACATACATAGAATATTTTAACAATAATTTTGCGATCATCTGCATAACTGTTTATTCATCAAATTGCGAGTTTTCGGAATGCATCTGTTTGATTTTCGTGTGCATATACACGTCCGGCATACTTAATTTCACGAATAAATTCTCACCTGTTTTCCATTGTTCACGTATGACCTATGCGACACTTCGGGGGCCTTCGGTCTTCCGGTTGTTCCGGAAGTAAACTGAATGGTGGCACCGTCATTTGGTGAAATTTCGCTCTGTTCGGCATCTACAGCTTCCACTTCGACTCGACTAGCCAGCGATTCGACGTCAACGAATCTTCGAGTACCGCTGCAAGGTGTTTTATAAAAACGAGAAAAAAAATACAATTACCACACACCTCGTATGACGAAGCAAAAAGTAGTGCCCCTCAATTATCGTCGACAGCGGCCATTGTATCCGTATGATGATTGAAAAGTGGAGGAATAATTCACCGCAGAATATTACGCCCTGTCCGTAAATCACAGGAAATTGGAGTCAGTACAATTTGACCCGAATAGTCTTACCGAAGCGCGAAGCACGAGTCACAGAAAGTGACCGGACGTCGCTCAAGGCCGATAACTGAAAACCTATGCAACCTCGAATTCCGTTTGTGTCAAGTAATTACCGCAGGTCAAAACAATGGAACGAAAGTCCACAAGAAGCTGAAATTTCCAGAAAGAAATTCTATTCTCTATTGAGCAATATGACTGACTATAGAAGTACTTTCAAACGTCATAGGACTGAAATCTATTTTTTAAACCACATACTTGTACGACAATAGCCTTCGGATACATCCCATCATTGCAGATGAGGCAGTTCTAAAGTGTTTTGTTAACTTGATAAGCGGACGATAAGATAGGGAACGAGATTTTACTATTTTTCTGGTGATCCCACCGCAATCGGCAACTGCTGGCTACAAGATGCGAAATTTTATTTCTGCAACTAGTACAGTATGATTGAATGTTCGCTGGAGCTGAGCTTAGCATCAAAAATTACGGTTGTTTGATAACACAGCGAGAATGTCGAGACTTTAAAATTGTACGGCCTCATCTAATCAGACGATAACTAGTAAATACAGATTGGCCGAATCTTTTCCAACGGATTAACACTCGTCAGTCGCGAACGAGAACGTCTCAACTATTTCACGAGCTAACAACGAAACGCATTCTGCCCGATAGAATTCCGAAGGCGGGACGAAAGAAATCTGGCAGAAGAAACGTTATCCAAATTCTGGTTGTTCGATTATTCACTCAACGTGGATGTTGAAGGACGAAGAAACTGAGAATGAGAAGAAAATTCAACTCACGTAATAGCGTGATCGCTGGCAATTATTATGTGCTCCAGTGTAGGACAGTTCGCTTTAGCGCGGAGAAGCATCGCCGGGTAATTTTGTGTCTTGAAAATGTTCCAAGCCACAACAGCTCTGACTTCAACTTTGTTGATCATGTATTCCAGTTCCCCTTGTTGATCGGCCGGATTCATCCCGACTACTCTAAAACCCGCTCTAGCTATCGCCGCGAAGCTAAGATACCATTCAACGGTATTAGGTCCCCAAATACCGACTCTGTCTCCTTTTTTTAGTCCCAACTTCTTTAAACCAGCTGCTAATTTGTCCGCCCTCCGAAGAACCTCGGAAAAAGTGAGCCGGACATTCTGGTGAATCGAAACCATGCACTCCCTGTTCGGATAACGATTCGCACTCTGTTCGATCAGCTGTCCAAGGGTGATGTCAACCAGGGGGGTTGAACCGCGATGAAAAATATAGGAGGGTCCATTTTCGGTGGACATCGAGTGCCATCTTCTTTGGAAGTGTTGATGACCCCTCGGTGATTTCCCACATTTTTCCAACGGACCCGAAACTGAAAATGAAATACGTGACACACTGTGATCGTTATTGCTGTTGTTGTTTTTTCTTTCTCATTGTCAGTCACGTGTACACGCGATCGAGGAGATATAACGCCCACCGAAAAAAATCGCCGATGATTTTCCCTCGTTGAAATTTGGGCCAGCACTGTCGAAACAGACCGCACTCCTAAAGCTCCGAGAAATGGTGTTTTTCAGTCGAATCATCACTTCTTAAAGACACACGTCGTACTGAAAAATGAGTGATACGGCTGAGTAGACTTCTCGAAGCTTATCACGCGAGAAAGGAAACAACTGAGTATAGCGACACCAAGTTTGTTGTAATCGTTATAGTGCCATAAGTATCGAAGAGGAGGAGGGTTATCGCTGCTGGCAATAATCTGCGTTTTTATAGATATTTCTTATCTTTTATTAATTTTCTTTCATGCGTATTGATTCGTCATCGGGCTTTCACATGCCCGTCATTGCTAATTAGTGCATATGTTACATATGAAATAACCAAGGATACATAACATAAAAAATTAGATAACATTAGTAGATAGCTTTCACTGGATAAACATCAGGTGATGATAAATATTATTGTAGGTGATTATCTTTCCACCGATACCGGAAAATTGTGTCATACGTCCTAGTTTTGACAAGTACAATCGGAAAAATTAGTTGGCAATCGTTTTGCTCTATTTAATTTGTTTTAAATTACATTGAACGGGTAATTTTGAAATTCCAAATAACGGGTGTGGTTTTTGATGAATATTGTCATTAGGTTTGAGAGTGTTCCATAATCGGAATTTCACTTTTTGACGCGATAACTCTTTCACGCAATATTGATTACATATTTTGATATTGCACAAAAGTTCATTGGTCATTTGATTAGCGTTTTAAGATCAAAAAGGATTGAAGAAAAACCAGCAACACTTCAAATTAACTCAAAATACACGACGTCTCTGTCTCATTTTGAGCGAGTCGTCTTGAAAACGTTCAAAGAGAATCAGCCGAGAGATTATCGAGGTCCTTAAGTCGGTTTCGGTCTCGCGGGTACTACGCCTCTCGCCTCGAGACTTTCTCGGAGCACGTTGGTCTTGATCTTTCCGTTCGTTGTTCTCGGGAAATTCTGCGTGAAGAAGACGTACCTAGGAATTTTATAATGCGATATTTTTCCCTTCCCATACGACTTGATATCCGCAGCGGTCAGCTCAGCTCCGTTTCTCAGTCTGATGCAGGCGCAGACCTCCTCGCCCATGCGCTCGTCGTACACCCCAAAAACGTTGGCTTCCATCACCGCAGGATGGGTCTCCAGATAATCCTGTACCTCCTGCGAAAATTCATCGTCAATAATATTTGGTATGATTCAAATTATTGTTCTCGAAAATATCATCCATTCGTTTGGAAGGAGTGACGCGTAATTACAGCCGACGCCGTACCTTTGGATAAATATTTTCACCGCCCCTGATGACCATATCCTTGAGTCTGCCGAGAATTTTACCGTGACCGTCGGGACTCAGGATGAACTGATCTCCGGTTTTGAGCCAGCCATCCTCGCTTATGGTTTTTTTCGTGTTTTCTTCGTCACCCCAGTAGCCGATCATCGTGTGGTAACCGCGAACCCAGAGCTCTCCGGGCGTACCGAAGGGAACGAGAACTCCATTCTCGTCTACCACCTGCGGAACGAGAAACACCGTACCATTACTCGTTTCCTAATTACACCTGGATTTCCAACGTAACGCAACTCGGGTGAACGCTTGCCGAGTCGACCGGTTGCTCGGTACTTTATCGTGATGGGTTATTTTCTTGCTTTCACACATCACGAGTGTGGACGATCAATTAATGAACTTTGGTGATTTTATCGTGAGAATATCGTCGGTAGATCGCAATACATTCGACGGAAGCGGATTACCTGGGCCTCGATGTGATCGGAGATGTGTCCAACCGTCGACTCCGCAGTCTCCACCGGAGTACCTGGTAGGGTTTGGAAACATATCACCGTCTCCGAAAGTCCGTACAACGACTGGAAAAAAAAATGAAGCAAAAATTAGCGACCATCGAACACGTCGGGGGGGATAGATTTCGAGCGTCGAGTCGAGTGTTTCGCAAAGTTTAAAATTACGTCGCGAAACTTGGAAGTCAACCAATTTGTGGTTTTTTCTATTCATTCAACTGCTTTCGTCCTAACGTTATCTCTCCGAGCTTGGCGCACTTCAATCGGGCTCAAAGAGTCTAGCGTTAATTTTAACGCGTACATGGTCAGTGTCATTCCGTTGGCCAGCGCTAAACTCTTCAACTCGCAGATGCGAACGGTCGAAATCGCCTCTATCTTTGATTTATAATTGGCCGCTGAGCACCTGTGCTACTACAATCTGAGATAACTCGGTCCACCGAGCGAATTAAATCGGTGAAAACTATGGTCCGTCTGTATGAACTGGCGAAGTAGCCAAAAGTCGCTTTTTCAAGTCCTCGACTGGCGATTCGATTTTTCATCTTCCAATTGATGAAAATTTCGACCGCGACAAACGTCGCGCATCCCTCACCAAGAAACAAACGGCTCCGCCCTAAATGTGCATCCTAGAATCAATTTATCGATCGTTCAGTACCGCAGCATTGATATTCGCACCCACACCCGCGGTGTGTCCGCTGTGCTCCCGCACTCTGCCGGGATTTCACCACTGGTTCTCTAGACGCGCGGCTTTACCCGATGCATCCCGCGCTTCCCGCTTCAAGATCTCCGCATAGATAGCGATGAATGACCGAGTCATTGGCCTCCCTACTTCAACTGTACGGCCTTCGCTCTCAACGAATCTAACCACGGCATCGCTTTTTCCGTTACTGCGTCCGAGTACAGGACGCCGACAACCCTCGTGTACTCGGTGTCCGAGTGGATAATAATAATTAGCCGCGTTCTTTCGTCCGTCGAGATAGTCGATTTTCTTCACAAAGGCGAGGTACGTATAATTCGAGAACCGATTCTGTCACCGTTCGCTAATGTTCTGATCTCACCTTCATACTGTCGAATCCGAATGTTTCTCTGACTCTTTTGAAAAGTTCCGGTGACGCTAGAGATCCGCAAGTCACTCCGTTAGCGAGCTTTTCAATGGGCGCTTTCATCTCTTGCTGGGCGTTCACCAGATCGACCTTTAAAATTTCAACCAGCGTTAGGAATTGAGAGAAACGCGAAGCGGTCCGAATAAATTACATTTTTCAACGGTCTTACCCACATCGTCGGGGTCCCGTACATCATGGAACACTTCTCCTTGACAACTGTATCGATGGATTCTTTTGGTTTGAACGAAGGTCCGGCCAACACCATCGTCGCTCCGGCGTGGAGGGTGGCCAGCTGTCCCATAAGGATCCCGAACGCGTGGAAAAACGGCACGTTCAAACAGACAGTGTGATGACCAACGTCGAGCTGCGCTCTTTTCATCCCCTGAAAGGTGAAAAAAAAAAAAAAAAAACGATTATGTTTTATTCTAGGGTCTAAGTTTTCGTTGTTTTATTATCAGCTCGCACGGAATTATTAGGGAGATTATTCGAGCACTGATAAAACAAACTCCCAAGTACAATTTACGTCGAATAAAGTTTTTTGCGATCAGATCAGATCCAACGCGAGCGACTCGGCATTATCAGTCCCTTGTGAATAACTTCTGATTCCGTGTGCAAATGCACTTTTAATACACAGTTTTATGCCAAAAAGTTTAATCTAGTTTGTCCATTTTTCTTCGTTCAGCTCACTCGCCAAATATTCGGTAAAACAAAAAAAACTTTCGCGAGTTATAAGAATGATTTATCAAGTTCTCAAACAAGTTTGTGCATTGTTTGTTTTCACGTGAGACACAAAATTGGTGTGGGTTCATCGCGAGGTCGAAGTTAAATCAATGAAATGTCATCACCCTCGATGTACGAAGAGTCGAGATCGTGACTAATAAAAGTTGAGGCTCACGATTCGTCTGCACTTCGTATCTAAAATATTCTTCGAGAAATCGTGTTACAAGAGCGCGGATAATAACAAGCCCTGATATCCCGTCGCGATCAATGTCGACAGAGGTCATCGCTACCTCTGATTTTTCGTTGATATAATCGCAAGTTTTCGGTGTGCTTTTGTTCGCTCGTCACCGATGCTTGTAACTTATCTGATGTGGTCGCAACCGTAATCAGAGTCAATCCCAACCGCGTTCGAAACAATACGTAGCTTTCGGAAATTTCGTGCTCTGGAACACCTCGCGATTGTTGCTCCCTTATAATTTTCGTATAGTTCGGGCGTGCCCAATTATCGCTGACACAGTCTCACCTGTCTTGCATTGTTTACGTACGACCTGTGGGAAACTTCGGGGGCCTTCGGTCTTCCGGTTGTTCCGGAAGTGAATTGAATGCAGGCTCCGTCGTTCGGTGAGATTTCGCTCTGTTCAGCGCCGATAGCTTCCACTTGAACCCGACTGGCCAGAGATTCGACGTCGACGAACCTCCGGGTTCCTCTGTTTTCGAAAAAAAAAAACGAAAAATAAATTAAAAAAAAACATCTCAAAAGGTAAAAGGTCTAATTTCGTTACCTCGTTACTTAAGGTAATGTACCGAAAGAACGATATATCAGCTACAGTTAATCAGTTCACCGTCTGTTTCGCGATCTCCATTACGGTAATTAAATTACACATGAGTGCGGATAATAATGACAACGTTGGCAAGTACGTGTATAAATAGAACGAGCCAAATGTTCGCACGACATCGCGAATGCTATCGTACGTGTTTTTCATAATTGCGCTGATCTGAGTGCGTGTAAAAATCTCGCCGCGGTCGATTTCTCTGATTCTGCCAAACGGGCGAATTTTGTCAGAATTGGAGATAAAAAAATAACGACGACGATAACTGCAGACGAAATAAGGTCGTCGGCTACGACGTAGTCTAACGATGTTTCATTTTGACGTACGACGATCCCTTTTACTTTCCGGTGTTTTAATAATGGATCGATTCCATCGGCCGATTATCAGGGCCGGGCAGCAAAATCAAGAGATCGTACAGGGCGGCGGGGCGGCACGACGTTTGACCTCCGCCTGCGGATTCAGGTGGCTCAGGTAATACCTAACAACGTCGTTTGGTTAGAAAGCGAACGGGTGATGAATCGCGGAGGGAAGACTCGGCAGAATATAACCCATTGAAAAATCACCGGAAATTAGACCCGCCGTTTTAACGAACCAGACTTTTTGTAATCGCGAAACGGGAGGTGGACGGGGACCGGATACCCTTCAAGGCTCGCTCGCCACCGACGTTTACCCGTGTAAATGCATCGACTGATTGTCAGCGGCGAACAGAAAAAAAAAAAAAAACGAAAATGAAAATGAAAGACGAATCGGTCAGTAAAAATAATCGTTCTCCCCCGAATTTTCGGACTGATTTCCTTTTTTTTTTCTCATTCCATCGTACCTATATCGATTTCACGACGATGTCGACTGATCACGTAAGACGCTTATGAAAAATAAATAATAATTTCACGCTAGACGTATTTAAAAATGATTGAATTAAAACAATCTCTGAAAGCTGTGTAGACTTGACCTATTTCTACGGACGTAACGCAGACAAAAGTGGAGTGACCGGACTATATCGATATTTGCTTATAAGCGTGAGACTTGAGTAAACATTTGATAATAGGATTAGATTGCGGAATATCCTTTACGGTAAATGGTGACCAGTTTCGCGATAATTATTTGAGACCGCTATCCAGAGAGGCTTATTAATTATTATCAGTTACTTTTAACGACTTCGTACAATCAATCGAGAATTGAATAGTATTCTCCGAACCGATGAGAGATCCGTCTCAAATGCTTGGTGTGAAGAACGATAACCTCGTCCATCGGGGAATCAATTTACTCCGCCAATTGTCGCGTGTTTACAAAATATGCTCGATAATCGTACGCGTATCAATTACTCGAATTATTAATGAAAAATTGATCGAACGAAATAACCTACGTTAGATGATGATCGCCGGCAATGACGATGTGCTCGAGTGTCGGACAGTTTTTCTTGGCGCTCAGAAGCATTTCCGGAAATTTCTGCGTCTTGAAAATATCCGGAGCCACCACTGCTCTGATTCCCACCTTCTGTATTCCGTATTCCAGTTCGTTAGATTGATCAGCCGGATTCATTCCGACCATTTTAAATCCCGCTCTAGCTATCGCCATGAAGGTCAAATACCATTCGACCGTATTCGGTCCCCAGATACCGATTCTGTCTCCCTTTTCAAGTCCCAACTGCTTCAGACCAGCTGCCAGTTTGTCAGCCCTTTGCAGAATCTCGCTGAAAGTCAATCTGACATTTTGATTCATCGATACAAGGCCAATCCTGTCAGGGTATCGGTTTGCCGCCTGATCCAGTAGCTGACCAATCGTCATTTCCAACAAGGGTTCGGAACCTTGATGAAAAAGGTAGGAAGATCCGTTTCCGGCCGACGTTGAACGCCATCTTTTTTGCGGGGTATCAGCCCTACAGGTCACACTCCTCGAAAGTCCCACTTAAGAAAAGTGGGCGTAAAAAAGATCGTTAGGAAGACCGGTAATTGAGTCTCGACAATCAACTCAAGTTATAGCAGGTGTTGGAAATATTTTTACTCACCGGACGAAGCTGCTAGGATTTCTCTGTTGAAATTTGCTCCTATGTTGCATCTTCCGGCACGGAGGACCCTCGGGATGCTGTCGATGAGACACATCATCGCTGTGCAGTTGCTCAAGGTGAACTAAGCAATACCGTTCGACGACTCTAATTAATTGTCCAGCATTGAGCGATTGGTGTTGATTACGGGTATAAAGGTCGGATCGGTTCCATTGGCGATATTCGTAATTGAATGACAATCGTCAATATTTATAACATAAATAAGTAAACAATAAACAATTAATCGAATCGACTCGAGCGCAAATATTTCGGGTTATAGGCATACTACACCCAAATATTCAGTTTCGTCGCAGTTTGTCGTTGTCGTCCGATACGGCGAACGTGATAAATAATTAGCGGAGCCGCTCCTCGATGTTACGGAGAGCGTCATTCGCTCCGCGGTAAGAGACGGCAAATAAACTGGTCACTAAATAAAAGCATTGTGGACATTTGTCACGAGACTTCTGGAAGCTAGAAGACACCCTCTTCGCAAACGACATGAATCCCGTGCATGTACTATTACAGAAACTGGGAGTACTGGACATTGTCCGGTTAGCCGCAATGCGGAATACCCGTTAAAACTACCAATAGAGTCGTACGGACACCTGGCAGTTAATAACGACTGCAGCAACGCACTACTTTCGACTCTAATAAGAGTGCGGAGAAGTAAAAAAAAAATTACAGAAAGAGTTAATTATAACGCCGCACGCAGTCGCTTGTTCGTTATCATCAGAAGCAAACTTCGAAGACCTAATTGCGATCGCCGCTCCACGATTTCTATCACTTCGACCTCTCGCTGCGCTATCGGTTTTTCTTTTTTTTTTTCTTTTCTTCTCCAGTAGGTACCCTCAAACCGATCGTCGAAGAGGTCAGCGTCCGACATCCGAATGCGAAACGGGGGTAGAGGAGTAAAAGAATAAACCGCCGATTCGAAGAGCGCAAAAAACTTAACGGAATGAACTTGACTCTCGCGACGAAAAAAAGGAAACAAAAGCTCGCGAGTAAACATGCAAAATCCGGGAAAATCACACTCCAGACGAAGACGGAGTTTGACGTAGCGTCCTCCGTGGCGTGCTTCGCATCAGGTCTGGGAGGTTCTGCGCCGGAAGTCGCGTGTTCGCGGCACCCTTACCCCTCCCTTACCACCGTCGTCTCCTTACGACTGCTCCTACACCCACGCCAAGAATCTCAGCCAGAGTCTTGCGTGTGAATCGAACTTGTGTTGGAGGTAGGGTTTATTGTGTACAGTGGAAATTTGCTCTATACGCAGGGTGCTCTACAACCCCGATGGTAGCACTGCGATTGGTTGATCGGCGCCATGACGAGCTCAAACCTACCCTCTTTTGGTGCTCGCAAGCGTCTTCAGAAAGGCGAGGGTGCCCGCGACGCGAACATCGTTCCCCACAGCTTTTTCTTACCTTAAAAATTTTCTCGTCCCAACAATTTTGTCAACGCGAACCCTTTTATTTTACAAACTATGTGAGATATCGGTCCTCTTTACCGAAGTGTCGTACACCGAACGTAATTCGGCGAGTGTTCGTGATTTATTCGTATCTTTCCGAAAATTATTAACAGTGCGGTTTGATTGAAAAAGGCGGTAGTTTAATCCTCACGTCGTACGGAGTTTACCGCGGTGAAGTCCCGCCGAGCGAATTGATAGCGTTTTATATTCAATATTCGATGACTTTGACAAAGTTACACGTGTCTTGGTTGAGATAAAGTAATTTAATTGGATGCGACGATGCTCGCAATAAATTGAACGCTAATCATTCGATAACGAACGATTCAACAATCTGGAGATTAAAACTGTGTGAGTGTTGAAAAATGCATCATGGAAATAAGAAATTAAAAATATGAGAATCCCGGTGAAAATTCACTCCGATCGCCGAGTAAAATCATCGATTATTTTCATGGCCGGGAAATGATTATTATACCCTCGAATTTTCGCTTCGGGTCAAACACTCCTGTGACATGATCCTGCCTCCACGGTGGTTAACTATAAATAAGCTATGAGTAGCTCGAACAAAAAGCCTTCGGGCAACAAGGACGACAAAAAGAATCCTTCTAGCAAGGAGGACAGTCCCGCGGGTGGAAAAGATGACGCCGGTTCAAGCGCGGCAGGTAGCAATGGAACGAGCATCGCCGAACCGCCACAACCTGGAAGTAAACCGGGTTCCGCGGGTGCCACTTCCAGGGAAGGTGCCCAAAGACTCTTGGGCCTTGCGGCCCGCGGAGAATGGGCTCCGGTCGACCAACTCCTCAAATCTTTGGAAAAGGCGGCGCAAGGGGCGGGCGAAGAGGGGAATCCATCGCCGTTGGCCGGTGTGATGGACCCGGTGAGTCACCCCCGAAATTTTCGATAAAATTGCAACGCAATTGTCACCTGTGAGGAAATTTCTTTGAAAATCTTCATCGCTGGGGCTGGTTTCAGGTGACGGGAATGACGCCGCTGATGTACGCCGTGAAGGATAATCGAACCGGGTTTTTAGACCGGATGATAGATCTGGGCGCTGACGTCGGATGTCGAAACAACGTGAGTAGGAATATTTTGAATTTCGAATCAGCTGGACGATGACACGAAATACAGGTGTAACGAGGCAAGACGTTCGATGCTTTGTTGCGTACTTTATAGTCACGTGGAAAATGGAATGTTAATTAACGCACGCCATTCGCCATGGGCTATAGCCGAGGTTGAGTTTTAACGATTTTTAGCTTACACCTAGATTACAGTATCCGCGGGTACGAAGTGCAGCTGAAAAAGGCAGCAGGCTGTGCGAATATCGTTTCATTGAATAACTCTCGCAAGCTTTGATTTACGAACAGTTGCAGCGACCCGTGAGATTCGGGGGGGGTGGCAAGTTTTTTTTTTTTTTTTTTCTAAATTTTAAAAGCCTCCGAGGTCTGGGGTGACTCGACGTTTGTAATGAAACTTTTTTTCAACGTCAGACACCATTCTTCGGAGGAGGTATTTGCGGTGCGTCATATCCGTCCTGAATTCATAATAGACCCCAATTACAAGAATGGCGAATAATTTTCTTACGGCGTGAAGGTCGTACCGGAGGGATAAAAATATGCGACCTCAAAAGATTCGCAATATACCCCTCGTCCAGAGATCGACGCCCCTCAGTTGGTTTATTTCTTTATCGGCTTTCGGAATCGCACCACTTTTTTTGACCCACTGACTGACCGGCCTACTTAAACCGGCCCTATTCGTTGGCCTTGGCTCCGCTTCACGCAATCTTATATACAACCCCCTAACTCTAAACCTCGACTCAACACGGATCGCACTATTATCATCAACGATACAATGAATAGCCTGTCTAACATTATCGTAGATACGGGGCTAGACAAAAACCATTCGGTCCAAAGACACACGATAATATTCGAGGAATTCGAAACCCCGAGGAGTTTTTTTATTTTTTTTTTTTTTGTTCTCGAAAATTCTTCGGCAACTTCGAAGTCGTTTCTCGGTCGGCGTCAATCAGATTTTCATTCGTTTCCGCTGCCACGATGCGGAATGGTAAACGAAGAAAATATGGTAATCGTAAGAATGCGAAGTCGGAAAGAAATATGAATTTTTTGCCCACTGGAGTAAGCGTATAGATCAACCTAAGCTACGATACCAGCCGCCTTCAGAAATACACCCTGAGAGAAACTCGAAGTAAATACGAAAGGTAACGGACACGATTGAGAATCAAATGAAACCTCGACTAATTGAGCGTGACGTATTTAGATTTCTGTTGAATCTTTACCCAAGTTTGAGTCACCGGTACTCACTCTATACACAGCGTTAAGGCACTTACTCACTTCGGAGGCCTTGAAAACGACGATCTAAACTTGGCGTGCTCGCCGCTGGTCGGCTAACAGATCTCCATCAAACACGAGCCAAGGGTTGCTAATTCTGTGCTCAATTTTTTGATGCCAACTTATATTACACATTTAAAATACCACGGGGAAACTTATACCCCAACCGCCCCTGTACAAATCGTTTCGTGTTATTCGTTTTCCATAATGAGGAAAGAAAGACTGAAAAAAGGGACACCGAAACTATTTCCTTTTCATTTCATTCTTTTCCAAACCGCGACGAGCGATGGAATTACCCGTACCTGAGATTTTTCAAAATTGGGGACCTTCGATGCTCGATGAAATTGATACTGAGGAGGGTGCGTGTTGGGTGGTACATCCGTAGCGATTGTTTGCTCTATGCTATAAGAAAGTCGATAGCGCAGGGTTACGAGAATTGTTGGAAATGAATTATTGTGAATACAAGTCTGTGAGAAGTGAAGTAGCGAATTCGGTCTCGGACTTATTTTCCCTCCGGCTTTTGCGATCCACGTAGAAAGCCGGACTGAGTCGCCTACCCCTGCAAATTCTGTTGCATAGGGACGCAAAAATGAGAAACGGAAAGAACGGAGAATGAGAAAAGCAAAGGGAAGATCGGAATGACTATGGGCGTGTTATGGTGTCTTTCTAGGGCATGTCTGGAGAACTGTTATGGAGCGATAACTTGGTGGGGTTTGTTTATATCGATCGGCGTCTTCCCTCGTGCCCGATATAATTTTCAAAGTGCATGCTAATAAGCAGTGATTGGAATGGCGGCCCGTTTCTACTTTCAGCTAATATGTTGGGCGCGGCGAAATGCAATTTACGCTCCTATAACGGCTCATGACCTCGTATAGGGATAAGCTGCCACAAATTATTGCAGCAGCTATACTGGTCGAATCGCACGATTCTGAGTAAAGGAATTATTGGTTTTATTCATGATTTGAATGAAAAATTATCAATTACAATCGCGGGTATTTATATTTGATAGGAAAATTATGTCTCTAGTGAACTAGACAGGACTGCTTGTACACCTTGTTATGTAAACGCGTGCAACTAATTGCCTACGAAACGTGTTGCGGTACTTAACTTTCTCAGATTCCTAACGATGTTCACATTAGTTGATACTTGTTTCCTAATTATTATCTAGATAGAATTCCAGTTATGCCTACATGTCATTTTGGATTATCCTATTCTAGATGACGATTGTATATAAAATGTTCAGCTTTGAGCGACGTAAAAATTCCATCGGCCCTTGAAATTTTGTCGATTTTGGGTCGGAAAAAGATATTTTATTTTATATGCTATTCTTATGTAATTTGATCTCAGGAATCCGAATTCACAAGTTAAATTAGTCTATCTGTGAAATTGATCGAGTTATCCCCAATTTTTCGCTTTTTGGAGCAGAAAAATTGAGATATCTCGAAGGGAAAAATTCTTAGCTCAATTTGATCAACGGATTCGTGTTTCTGAGGTCAAAATACGTCAGAAAAGGGTCATACGATCGATTTTAAAAAATAAAAATTTTTGGCCAAAATTTGAGATTTTTCCAAGGGGTACCCCTTACGATTTTTTCAAATTTTGGCCAAAAATTTTTATTTTTAAAAATTGATCGTATGGCACTTTTCTTATATATTTTGACTTCAGGAACACGAATCCGTTGTCCAAATTGAGCTACGATTTTTTCCTACCGAGATATCCCCAAATTTATGCCAAAAATCGCGACAAAATGGGGATAACTCGGTCATTTTTGCAGATAGATCAATTTTTTTTCCGGATTCGGATTCCCGAGCTCAAATTACATGAAGATACATCAAAAAATCATTTTTTTATTTTTGGCCCGAAAAAGCGAAAAATTGGCGATAACTCGGGTAATTTTATAGATAGATCAATTTTTCTTTCAGTTTTGGATTCATGGAGTCAAAATACATAAGAAAAGTTTCTTTCGATCGATTTTAAAAAATAAAAAAATTTGGCCAAAATTTGAGATTTTTTCAAGGGGTAACCCTTAAGTTTTTTTTTAAATTTTGAACAAAATTTTTTATTTTTTAAAATTGATCGTATGGTATCGTGATGTAAAGGAAGAAAAATTTATTTGGAATTTTTTTTTTTTTTTTTTTTGATGTACACTCGGTGCCTCTGTTTCTGTACTAAAGCTCTTAAGCTTCAGTATGGCCATATGGACAGAAATGAATTCGCTGGGTGTACCCTGAACTATTTAAATACTGATTTTTTATATATTTACTTTCTTAATCGGTTTGCGGTTACATATGTAGAATTCGCAGAAATGCCGCAAAAGGATGCCGCCGATCAGGTGGATGAAAGGGGTAATTTACGAGGTGTGAACAAGATCTTAATCAGGTGATGACAGCTCGTCTGACACCTGCTAACAATAGGAGCAAGAAAAAAAATAAGGACTGTGATTTCACACCTCGTGAACTATTAAAAAGCCATAAATTATGTTTATAATCTGGCACGTGCCGTCGGTCAAAATACCCGAAGCACGTGTGAAAAATAGGAGGTCGCATCATGTGATGCGAGCTTCTTTTTGATTGGGTGAGCCGGAGCTTGTCACCGAACTCCGCGCGGAGTGCATTTGCCCAATGATTTTTACATATGGATTTTGGTGCGAGAAAGGTGAGCGTGGTGGGAGCGCAGGATGCGAGGCAGTACGCCGCGGAGCGGTAGAAAGACGAACGAAATAGAGAGCGCTCGAGTCTAACCCGCTGGAATATGAAACCTCGGGCTACGTAACCCGCCATCACATTTTCCCTCGTATCTCGGGAACGAATGATCGGAATTTGATGATGCATTGGAATTTTGAATACGTGATTTCGCGGCCATGGATTTTATTCATAAATTAGGTTCGTAGCTGAATTTGATCTACGGATTCGTGTTCCTGAGACCGAAATGCGTTACAAGTCGCATACGATCGATTTTTAATGGGATCAATATTAGGTCCCTAAATTGCTGATTGTAAGTCACACTGATCGCAACGAATTTTTATCTATCATTATTTCAGGACAACTACAATGTTCTCCATATCGCAGCGATGTTCTCCAGGGAGGACGTCGTCAAGTTACTTCTATCCAAAAAAGGAGTCGATCCCTACGCAACTGGAGGGGTAAGAATCATGAATGAAATCAGATAAATGAAGCTATAAATATGAGAATGATTCGACAGACTCAAAGATTCTGATTTGTTCTATTCGTATTTATTTTCCGCTTTATTCCAAGTAAACAACGTTGAATAACAGTTATCATGCCTTACGAAGAGAAATTTATTTTGCCACTACGGATAATTAAAGTTTGATCGGTTCAAAGTTCGAAGTAATCTGCGCAACTGACAGTGAAAATTACAATCGAACTAAAATTAAGCATTGAAAAAAAAATTCTCGTACCCAAGAAGAGCGAACTTTACTTGTGATTAGCAACATTATTCATTTTGTTAAACTGAGTTTCTTGAGTAAAAGCAGAGGTAGAAATAAATTCCATGAATCTGACATTTGATCACATTTTAATTTTTCTCTTCAATTTTCCAGTCCAGGCAACAAACGGCCGTCCATCTGGTGGCTTCTAGGCAGACTGGAACCGCGACTTCGATTCTTCGGGCGCTTCTCGCAGCTGCGGGAAGAGACATCAGACTCAAAGTCGACGGCGTGAGTTTCATTCTCCGTTGTAATCAACTTTTTTGTCATAATTATAACGCCGTCGTGACGTGTCACGTTACCACGTCGACGTTGATACCTCGGTGACCCGAGTAACCGCAGGATTGAGAAATCATCCCTCCTAAGGAGAGAAAAAAAAAAAAAAACAACGAACAAAGACCAGGGTGGGAACTCATACACATCGACGATCGTTGCGGGGAAACTTCCGGGTTTCGTAGCCTCGGGAGTTTCGTAAAGAATTCGGTAAACTCGGTGGAAATAGTTTAATGCATTTCTTTGTCCGCGCGGTTCGATCTGCTGCCCCGGTAAAGTCCTGCGGTGATAGATAGACGTCAGGGTTCGGATCGCGGGACTGCCATCCCCGACGGTGCACCTCGCGTGACCTACGGGGCCACCCTGAGGTATCACAGCCTGGCACCGACGCCCACCGAGAGTCCCGGCCCGGGAGGTTCCATAATTCTTCTTTTAGTTTTACTCAGTTTTTACGGAGGTTGATGCTCGGAATTTACCCAACCAATCGTAGATTCAATGCGTATCGATCCTCCGTCACGATAACGAACTAATCGTAAGAGGACAATCCGCGAGTATATAAAACTCGCGTACTCGCTGCGGATATATGCCGTTGTAAACGATGCATAGCAAACGGGAGGACGAGGAGGAGCGAAATGTGCTATGTAGACGCCGTTCATGTCGCATTCTCGTCGCTTATTCGTGCGATCGAATTTCTCCCTTTGCGGAAACGACAAACTCGACTTAGTCTTCGTTCGATCGTCATCGAAACTCTCGGCTTTCCGTGACATCCCAATTTCTATTTTCTCACAGTACACTCCAGTTTTTTTACTTCACCTCCGAAAAAAACGATCGAGCTACTCGAACTCATCTCGAAATCGCGCGACATGGGCGACGAAACGAGATCCCTGATAATCATCCGCGACGTCTGAAAACAACGTGATCAGTACATTCACCATTATGACGTCATGTCCTCGAAAACATCCGAAGATGGCGATCGATTATCGGAAAAATCTGAAACCATCCAAACGACGGACTTTGTACACAAAAATCGGCTTCAAGCTGGCGTCGCGAAGAATTGGAAAAATTCCGGGAAAATTACCGTCGATAATATCGTGTGCCCTGACGAGGTCATTATACCTCACGCGAGACAAAAAGAATTCCGTAGTGCGCCGGGGATCTCAAATCTCCTGCCTTAATGTTTAAAACAGACCTGGGTGACATTTTTCAATCTTTCAGAGGGGAAAAATTCCACTTCTTTTGGCGGTTGAAGCCGGAAATCAATCGATGTGCCGCGAACTATTGGCTCAGCAAGCTACGGATCAATTACGAGCCACGACGCCGGCTGGAGATTCCGCTCTTCATTTGGCGGCCAGGAGAAGAGACGTAGATATGGTTCGCATACTCGTAGATTACGGAACCTCCGTTGACACGCAGAACGTAAGTGAAAAATTTTCATAAAATAATCTCTCGTTGTTTACCTTTATCACCAGCTCCATTCGAAGAAGCGATGACTTCCAAATTCTGAGAACGGTCCTATTGATCAAAAAAAAAAATGTAATTAGTCATTCTTAATTAAAATATAATTCACCGTCAGCGCGAAGTGACGTTCCAGATACGAGGTCTTTTCGTATAATTAACGCTGAACGAATGCCGATCAGTGCAAACTTGTTTTTGGCAATGTCGCAGAAAATGTGCGTGTACCTACGGCGATACTTGTTTGTCTCGTAGCCCTAGGAGGCTAGCTATAGCTCCGTATTGTTGCATTTGAAAAGTTTGAGTGATGAAAACATCCGGTTTTCACCGGTGACGGATAGCATATCGCAAAAAGCGAGCATATCTCGAGTAGGACGTTGACTAAGCACCGTGACTTAGCGGGTGGCCCGGCACTGTAAAGTAACGTAATCCGAGGCAACTTCGCCGTGCCGGCACACCGTTAACGCGTTAGAAATTTAACGACACCTGCAGCACATTTAAGGTCCACCGAGTGCGTCATTGAATAAAATTAGCAATAACACATATGGTGGGAGGGATTTCGTCGGAGAAAAACTGTATGCTTAATGTATGAGCCGGGGTGATTGTCGCAATGCGTCGCGGCTAAGGAGTCTGAAAAAGCCGTAACGCACCGGTCAGTCGAGCGCAGAAACTCCTCGGTCTCCAGTTTGCTCATTCACTCCCCCGACTCCCTAGGATCCTCGATAAATCGCAAGTCCGTTCGATTCCGGATCGCGAGTGATATTTCGTGACTCCTTTGTCCAGGGTGAAGGTCAGACGGCGCTGCACATAGCGAGCGCCGAAGGTGACGAGACGCTGGTCAAGTACTTTTACGGGGTACGGGCCTCGGCGTCGATCGCCGACCATCAAGATAGGACGCCGATGCACCTGGCCGCGGAAAACGGTCACGCGTCGGTGATCGAACTACTGGCGGACAAATTCAAGGCCAGTATATTCGAAAGAACGAAGGACGGTTCGACGCTGATGCACATAGCCTCGTTGAACGGACATTCGGAATGCGCCACCATGCTCTTCAAGAAAGGGGTCTACCTCCACATGCCCAATAAAAGAGGAGCCAGGTCGATCCACACGGCGGCGAGATACGGCCACGTGGGTATAATCAGCACGCTCCTTCAGCGGGGTGAAAAGGTAAATGTTCATCGATTTAGCGAATAACGTGGAACGGAAAGTATCCGGGTTAATCAGGGTATAGCCGAAGACCTTAAGCGGATAATTAGCGGAACTTGTTTTCATCGAGCGATACCGATGCGCGGTGTTGAAATTAACGTTCGTGTTCGCGAGGAGTTATCAAAGCTTCGGCAAAAGTTTTTTATCCGCAAGTTGTATTCGGCTACCGTGCGAGAGACGAGAGAACACCGTAAAAGCCGTTATCCATCGGCCAGATGACAATCGCGAGCGAACTCGATAACCTACCTCGCGGTATTCGAGACCCGTTTTTTTCACCGGCATTTCACGAGCAAGCTCGCAAAACTCAACAGGAAATTAACGTTCCGCTTCTAGTTTTGTTCGCGGAATTTCTACACTATTGTCCACCGACTCATAGCTTTACACTCTCGTGACAAATACCTTCCAACGATAATTCGATTCGAATAATTTTCCTACGGTCGACTCGAAGGTCGCAATGCTGGACGTTTCTCAGAAATATCGACCCGCGATATCAAGAATCATGTGTAAAGGTCGCCGCCGTCTCTGATTCCCCTCGTGCAGGTTGACGCAACGACGAACGACAACTATACCGCCCTTCACATAGCGGTGGAAAGTGCCAAGCCCGCTGTGGTAGAAACGCTGTTGGGATACGGTGCCGAAGTCCACGTGAGGGGTGGAAAAATGCGCGAGACTCCGTTACACATCGCGGCGAGGGTTCCCGACGGAGACAGGTGCGCCCTTATGCTTCTGAAATCCGGAGCCGGACCGAACCTGACGACGGACGACGGCCAAACTCCCGTCCACGTGGCCGCCAGTCAAGGAAATCTCGCTACTATGTTGCTACTGCTGGAAGACGGAGGGGATCCGATGTTCAAGTCAAAAGTACTGGAATCGGAAACGAATCACTTTGACAATCGATCGCACCATTTGCCAAGCATTATTTTCGAGCACGAGCACTTCCCGAATCTATTCCCTCGTTTCGTTTTTTTTTTTTTTTTTCTGCCGCTATCTTCCAGAAGAATCTTTGGGAAAACCCCCGTTCAAACTTTGTCGTATTTTTCCGTCAGACCGGCGAGACTCCGCTGCACCTGGCATGCCGCGGTTGTCGAGCTGACGTCGTACGCCACCTGATCGAATTCGTCAAGGAACGAAAGGGTCCAGAAATGGCGACGGCTTACGTGAACAGCGTGACGCACGAGGGTGCCAGCGGATTGCATTACGCCGCTCAAATCGAACCTTCCGAAGTTGCGACGATGGGGGATGACCGTGCGGTGGTTAGAGCGCTTCTGGAGGGTGGAGCGGACGTTTCGCTCCAGACGAAACAGGCTCAAGAGTCGGCGTTTCACTACTGCGCTTTGGCCGGAAATAACGAGGTGCTGTCCGAGATGATAGCTCACATGTCGACGACCGACGTCCAGAAGGCGTTGAATCGTCAGAGTTCGGTGGGTTGGACGCCCCTGCTGATAGCGGCGCATCGTGGACACATGGAACTGGTGACGAATCTGCTCGCTAATCACGCGAGAGTTGACGTGTTCGATCACGAGGGTCGTTCGGCCCTTCATCTGGCGGCCGAACACGGATATCTTCAAGTGTGCGACGCCCTATTGGCGAACAAGGCCTTCATAAATTCTAAATCTAGAGTCGGAAGGACAGCTCTCCACCTGGCAGCGATGAACGGATACACCCATCTGGTGAGATTCTTGGTGCAGGATTACAGCGCGGCGATCGATGTACTGACCCTGAGAAAACAGACGCCACTACATCTCGCCGCCGGCGCCGGTCAGCTGGAAGTTTGCAAGCTTCTTTTGGAACTAGGCGCCAGCATAGACGCGACCGACGATCAAGGACAGAAACCGATCCACGCCGCGGCCATGAACAATTACTCCGAAGTCGCTCAACTCTTCCTCCAGAGACACCCCAGTCTGGTGATGGCGTGTACGAAAGACGGTAACACCTGCGCGCATATAGCGGCGATGCAGGGCAGCGTCAGGGTGATAGAAGAACTGATGAAATTCGACCGTCAAGGCGTCATATCGGCGAGAAACAAGCTCACCGAGGCAACGCCTCTGCAACTAGCCGCCGAAGGTGGGCACGCCGAAGTTGTGAGAGCTTTGGTCAGGGCCGGAGCTTCTTGCGCTGACGAGAACAGAGCTGGATTTACCGCCGTTCATTTGGCTGCTCAACATGGTCACGGGCAGGTACTGGAGGTCATGAGATCGTCACAGTCTCTCAGGATCTCCAGCAAGAAACTTGGCGTTACGGCGCTCCATGTTGCCGCATATTTCGGACAAGCCGGTGAGTGAAAAATAAATAACGAGCAAAAATGATACGGTCGCTTCTCGAAAAATGGACTTTTTCTCGCTACTTTATTCGGGGAATTGTCACGCCACACGTTCAAGGCTAGCGTATAAAGATCTGGTTTAGAAGATAGCGACAGTCGGGCTGCGGAGAAAAGCAACTGGTTTACTGACCTATTAACCGATAAACGAAAATAGCTCGTGCCAATATTTCGCCGATTTTAGTACGGGGTAGATTCGAGTCTGCGTCGAGGGCCCGGTTGCGGTCAACGCTGGCTGCTCATCTCTTTTATTTCGTTAGGCGAGAACGGGGCCCCACGATTGCTGCACCGTACAGATCGTTCCTTAGATTTCGCGTGACACAAACAGCCATTTCGACGTTCGTTCCACCGCAAGGCAAGCGCTGGTCAAGGCCACCTCGCACGCAATCCACGTATTCCGCGACTGACGAAGAAATTACGAAGGGAGGGAGCTTTTGTTAAGGGGTGAATAGTATGATTTACCGGAAGTAGGTGCGCTGGAGGTTTCCCGGTTGGCGTGACGCCGATCGAGACGGTGACGAATTAACAGAATATTTTTCCCCCGCGTATTTACCTTACGGCCACATTTCGCCTTTGTATGGATTTGCGTTCACGAAGACGACGACGGTTCGCAGGCAAAGCTCCGTTTGATTCCGGTGCTCGTTTGATTTTCGAAATACGACAGAACCCGAAATTTACCGATAGAAGATTACAAATAACGGATTTTTACAAGTTTATACCTAATAAGTAAAATAAACGAAACTATCTGTTACGAGCATAGATGATCTCACGACACCGACGAATTGCACGCAACGATAAACGAATCGGCCCTATATACACCCTCCGACTCGGGGCGTAACTTTTGAACAAATATATTCGTCTGATTGAGGTTTTAGTGAATTAGTTAGACCTTGTAAACTCCGATTTAATGGACAATTACAACTCTGGAAAAAGCTCCGCTAACTTTTAGGAGGTCTGTGTTCCGAAAACATTCCATTGTACTTTTATCATAAAGTGCTCGAACGAATAATTTCGATTCGAATTATATTTCACAGATGATTAATTCTGAAAAGTTGAACAAATATCTGAAAACGCAATTTCGTTTTGTAAAAATTAAGCCCGCACCGTCGAATCAAAAATTGCGACCGAATTATTTCAGTTCGAATTGCTCGTGCGACAGAATTTAGTTACTCGATATCTGGGTTAATTGCGCTTCCATTGTTACACCGTTGATTAATCTGATTAACATTCTCGTAAAGTAGTTATCACCTCAGTATCTTCATAAATTGCCATTGTGCTTCGCTATCCGTCCTCGTAAACGTCTACGAGGTGCTAATTTCTCCTCGTGAAAACCAAAATACACATCCCAAATTCACGCTACGCCCTCCTAAAAACCCCAATTTTTCAACCTATTTTCGAAGACACGGTCAGGGAGCTTCTCACACACGTCCCTGGAACGGTGAAATCCGACCCACCGACCGGAGGTTCTCTGGTCGGTGAGTTGGGCGCCGAATCTGGAATGACTCCATTGCACCTGGCCGCGTATTCCGGCAACGAAAACGTCGTGAGACTTCTTCTGAACTCCGCCGGTGTCCAGGTACGATATTGCCTCATTATCCTGTTGACGTTCAGGATCAACACTTGTACATTTCTCGACGATCTCCTCTCCGATTCCAGGTCGAAGCAGCCACAACAGAGAACGGCTTCAATCCTCTCCACCTCGCTTGTTTCGGAGGTCACATCACCGTCGTTGGACTTTTGCTCAGCAGATCAGCGGAACTTTTGCACAGCGCCGACAGGCATGGGAAAACGGGATTGCACATAGCGGCGACGCACGGACATTATCAAATGGTGGAAGTCCTGCTGGGTCAAGGAGCGGAAATAAACGCAACGGACAAAAACGGATGGACGCCTCTTCATTGCGCTGCCAGGGCGGGATACCTGGACGTAGTGAAGCTTCTGGTCGAAAGCGGTGCGTCGCCGAAGAGCGAAACAAATTTGGGAAGCGCTCCAATTTGGTTCGCCGCTTCCGAAGGTCACAACGACGTACTCAAGTATCTGATGGAAAAGGAACACGATACCTATGCACTGATGGAGGACAGAAGGGTGAGGAAATGTATTTGGATTAAGAAAAAAACAACCGCAAGAGTTATACCGGATCACGATTTTTCCTTTATCGCAAACGTTTGCCTCAAAACTCGTGATACTATAAAACTAGACACGAGTATTTTTCCTCAATCTTTTTCTCGGCAGAAATTGAGATGAGATGGCACGCAAGGATTTCGTGCTATACGATATATCTGTTCACATTGCGTCTCAATGGATAATGCAAATTAGATGTTGATATTTGCGATCGATCTCACGCGTCTGATTTGAATTATTACAGAGCCGCTTTTTCCGGTTAATCATTTTTAAAGACGAGTCATTTTGAAGGAAATTGTAAACCGCGTGTCGTTGAAATGAATATTTTTGATTTCGTGCGTCAAATGTATTTCGAGACATATCCGTACAGTTTACTTCTAAAGTCAATAATTCCGTAGTGGAATAAAACCGAGTTTTACAGACCCTTCCTTGCACAGGGATAAGCCAAACTACAATCACTGTAAGTATTGCGGTACATCACGCGTGCGCTATCTTAAACTTCCCTGTCGAAGAAGTCGATATCCCGTAAGAAATAAATTTGCACCGAAACGTTCCAACGTCACGCGATATTCTTAACGAATCATCCGTCCCAAATAAAAATCATGTCTTACGGTTGGCACAGCGCACCTCTGACAAAGAGGCAAACGATATTCCTCACCATCCGCTATCCGGCGGCTCACCGATCGCCCATATCACTTAACTTAATGCCTCATCGATGCCCGCACCCATCGTACAGAAAACCTCACCGTCAAATGACAATCGAAAAATTTATCCCGATTTGAAAAAAAAATAATAGAAACTGAGTTTGTTTTTCTTCTACTTTGCCACAGTTCGTCTACAACATGATGGTCTGCAGCAAAAACAACAACAACAAACCGATCGAAGAGTTTGTTTTGGTATCTCCAGCCCCCGTGGACACTGCGGCAAAACTGTCGAACATCTACGTGAAGCTTTCGGAGAAAGAGAAAGAAAGAGCGAAAGATTTGATCGCGGCTGGGAAACAGTGCGAGACAATGGCGACGGAATTGTTGGCCCTTGCGGCAGGTGCCGATTCGGCGGGAAGGATTTTAACCTCCATGGACAGAAGGAACATCGAGTTTTTGGACGTACTGATAGAAAATGAACAGAAAGAAGTTATCGCGCACACCGTCGTCCAGCGATATCTTCAGGAACTTTGGCAGGGAAGTCTGAAATGGAACGCCTTCAGGACGATGCTCCTTTTCATCGCCTTTTTGATCTGCCCACCGGTTTGGGTCGTCTTCGCACTTCCCCTCGGTCACAAGTACAGCAATGTTCCGATCATAAAATTCATGTCATACCTGACTTCCCATATCTACCTCATGGTGTTTCTACTGCTAGTCGGTATCACCCCCATTTACCCTGTCGTCAGATCAAATCTAATCCCGTACTGGTACGAGTGGTGTTTGCTGATAATGTTATCCGGACTATTGTTGTTCGAGCTAACGAACCCAAGTGATAAAAGTGGTTTGGGCTGGATTAAACTGGCGGTTCTTTTGTTCGGTGTTTTCGGTGTTGCTTTTCATCTCCTCGGATTTGTGGCAGTGGAAAGACCCCAGTGGCCAACGTTGCTTTACCTAAGGAATCAACTTTTTGCGATCAGTTTTTTACTCGCCTGTGTGCAAATACTCGATTTTCTGTCGTTTCACTACCTCTTCGGACCGTGGGCCATCATCATTGGAAATCTGATGAAGGATCTGGCCAGGTTCTTGGCCGTCCTCGCGATCTTCGTCTTCGGTTTCTCGATGCATTTCGTCGCTCTCAATCAGGCATTCAGAAACCAATCCGTCAAGGAGGCAGCTATTTACGACAGAACTAAGAAGGAAGCGTTTTCAGATGGTAAGTGAAAATCAGTAATTTCTTCAAGCACTGGACCTAACCACCCTTTTCAGAACAGATAACCGGATAATATATCCGAACTCGATACTTTTGGAACCTTAGTGGCCCAGTTTGGTCCGCCCATATGAATTAAAAGTGTTTTTATTGAATCTGAAAGTTCCCACGTTTCCACGATTTCCAAAAAAAGACATGAAAATTCAATTTTTCTCCCGACGAGCTGGGCCAGCGTATAATCTGTACGAATAGAGTGCACTCGTTGAAAAAGTCAATACTTCAATACCCTGAATAAATTGGAAATAATTTCCAATGCGACTCGTAGAAAAAGTATATTTGGCACATAGACGATGAGTAGATAACCCTGTAATTAGTACTTGGATAATATTTATCATAACTTAATTCATTGATTCGTTCCCACGATATAAGACAGCCCTGTAAGTATCCTTATATGAATATTGTAATAATAATGATCTCTGGCAATTAATCAGTAGCGATTGACATAGGTAATCGTGTAAATATGTATCATAACGGACATCTGTAGGAACAGAATTTATCTCTCGTGAAAATGGACCGCTAGGCGATCGCTCGTTAGAAAATAATAACAATGGTATTGTGCGTGTACAGTACGTGGCCTGATATAGTAACGATTGAAAAATAACGCTGGGTAGAGTTAGATAGAGCTTGCACACTTTTCTGTCTTCCCATAGTTTTAATTGAAGGCTGGTACGTGAATATTCCTGGGATATTGGCGTTGTAACAAACTTCATTCTGATAGGTTTGTTGGCCAATTATACAGAGTGGATTCCGGAAACGCCGGTCTCAACGCAACCCCGGCGCTACGGGCGATACAAGAAAAAAAATGAATGTTGTGACGATAGCAGTAAAGATTGTAAGTTTTGGTGGACCGACGACGCACGATGCCGAATTCTTTTCAAATCAGAACAAAAAAAAACTGAAAAAACAAAAAAATAAAATAATCAAGCAATATTGTAACGTTTCAATGAATTCGTGAATGCGAAATCGTTCTTCGATGTCGTCTCGTCTGCTCCGTTGCATTTTTATGCGTGTGCGTGGATGTTCGTTGCCTGAATTGTCCGTTGGACTGCTGCCTGCGTCATTAACCAGAATTTTTTCTTTACCCGAAAAGAGAATCCTCGCGATTTGGTTCCTTTTGTAATTCAAGGACTTCCAAAATCGCGATCCTCTTAAGGGTATGACAATTTTTGTGAATTTCGTGTTGAAAGAACGTTTTTTTATGTACATGCATTTTGTGTGGACTTATACTGTTTTGTGTCCTCGGTATGTCTTTGGTTCTTCTTTCACGATATACGTATATGTATATATATATATTTTTTTTTACACCTTTTTTTGTTACCAGGGATCGTGTTTGTTGTTCTACATATCAATTACAATGGCATATCAGGCACTGCGCGTATTCCATCGTTCAATTTTTCAGGCCATTGCTCCCGCTGATGCGTGTTCTTTCTGCTGCTGCAATTTGTGCGACCATGAGAAGCTATACATTCAAGCTATATTTTCATCATCAAGTTTTATCGAAGCCTGTGGTTATCACTGCATGATGTCTCTGAAATTGATCCGTCAATCTTTACGACCTCTTTTTTAATTGACAAAGCAGAGCGTCCCATGAATCGTAATAAAACACACACAAGCAAATCTCAGTACCCAAATTACAAAAAAAATACCCTCAATCCAAGCATGTTGCCAAATTTCTGCAAACTAAGGATAAAACTTTGCAAACAAAAAATTCAAATTCCAACATCAAAAAACACGGCATGATGGCCTGGACGTTACAAATACCATCTTCAAAAAATGTTCCGCATACACCTAAAATTTCCCGTTCCCAATGCCTCAAGTACTTGGACCCACCGCCCATTAGGGTTTACGAAAAACCTGATATCACGATCGATGCATCCAATGACGGAGCGCATCATCTACACACTCCACATGCATTGATTCGTGTGTCTATATATTTGTGTGTCGTTCGCGTGTTGCGTGTGATTTGGATTGAATTGTCACGATGTTGCATCCTGCAGTTGCGTTCTAAAAAACGCATCGCCTCGTGTCGCCTTACCTAGTATGTATTGTTATCGTAATAATTTCAAGGGCAAAACCGTAAATGAAAAAACTAAGAAAGAGAAACACTTGCAGCATTAGAAATGTGCAAGGTACGTTTTTGCGTGTGGCATATATTTTTTATCCAAAAATACGAAACTGATACAACGGGCAACAAAAAGCCAAAGAACGGTAACTGCAACTCCGCAGATGTGTGCTGATTTGTGTTTTTTGTATACTTTTGAAAAAAAAAACAAAAAAGAAGGATTGAAAAGCAAAAAAGGTGTTGAATATGACAATGGCTGCTCAGCGCACGACGTCTGCCAAGAATTTAAGCATGGCAAATAACCGTAGCATGAGCATGACCACGTTGCGTAGCGCACCCTTTATTAACCCCCCAACCAAAAGCGACGTTGCCTCGGATTCCAGTAAAGATGAATCCGGTGCTAGCCTTCGAGTATCTCTTCTTCGCGGTCTTTGGTCAGACCACACACAGCGAACTGAAGGTAGAAACAAATCAGCCCGAATGGACTTCGGTCCTCTTCAAGCTTGCCTTCGGGGTTTACATGTTGGTCTCGGTAGTGGTGTTGATTAATCTACTTATCGCCATGATGAGTGACACCTATCAACGCATTCAGGCCCAGTCCGACATTGAGTGGAAATACGGACTTAGCAAGCTGATAAGAAACATGCACAGGTAAGCCGGCATCTCCTCGACCGTCACCACGGCTGTATACGGACTAAGTACGAATTAAACCCTACCTCGATTCCCTTCTTTTTATTATCTTTCGTCTTTGAAACGAAGAACCGAATATCATTCTATCGGTCTTCTTCTTCTTCGCGTCTCTCCGTTTCCGCGGATGTTCTCTCGCTTCCTTCTATTCTTCTTCTTCTTCTTCTTCTATCTCTTCATCTTCTTCAAGTTATACGGATAAAGTACAAAGAGAACAAAAAAGACAAAAATGTTATTATTCCAGAACAACGACGGCACCGTCGCCTCTGAATTTGCTGACGACCTGGATAGTTTACTTCATAAAATTGTGCCGTCAAAGAGCGGCTAAACGGAAACGTCCTTCTCTCGTTCACATGATGGGACTGGGTAGGGGTGCGCGAATGTCACCGCGTTCGAAAATGGGCGCGAAATGGTTAGCGAAGGTGAAAAAGGGTCAGGTGCGACCGAAGGACAGCGTAACCTTGTCCGTCGTGCACCTCAGTCCTCTGGGAAGCCAGTTGTCCTTCAATAACGCGACGAGAATTGAAAATGTCGTGGACTGGGACTCGATAAGAAAGAAATACCTGGCGCTGACCGGAAACGAGCCAGAAAAGGAGGCCGAAAAGGAAGACAAGGAGGACGAGGATGATAACGAGGATGAAAATGCGGGTCCGACAGCTTCGAATGCCTCGACTGTTCCGGCAACGGCTTCGACCCCACCGATATAGTCGGGTTGATTTTATTGGAATGTAAAAATACACGAATATTTTTCTACCGACCATTTGCGAAGAATTGGTGCGGAAGGATTTCACGTCTAACCTTCTCAGCTGATCTATCATCTCGGAAAACCAACGTTCGCGTGCTGCCGATGTATACAAAGAGCGCATTACTATTTTCATGCGTTACGTAAAAAGAAAAAAAAAACAAACAAACAAGAAAAAAACGAAAAAATCTATAGAAACGAAACAATATCCACGAAGACCTGTTCATCTGCATCTAAACGCCGAAACATTCCAAAGATGTACGTATCCGAATCGGGAAACTTCAGATAATACGTACTCAATCTTTTTTTACTTCAGGGTTCGTACGTACGTGATGCATGAAATCAGCTCCCAACTCGTGTCTCATAAATATTTCGTCATCCACCCCGCAAGACATCTACATCGACAATATTTACATGTATTTTTAATATCAGAAATAAATTCACAAAATCCGAGTGCTTCGAGCATGTGTTTTAGATTTCATCGCATCGTGAATTTTGCGTTCCTCCTCCATTATTCTTTTTTCTTTTACACAATATTATGTTTGTTTTGAATACGTTCGTTCATTTATTTTACTTGTTACGCTTCGGCAGCCATATTGCCGGGCGCTGTTATGTACCAATATATATAAATAGGCTAGAAAATCGTCTCCTTATTACTAAGTATTTTAGATACCCATCCGTCTCGCATGACACATGAAAGAAAATTATTATAATTGAGATCTCGCTGCAATTGCGTCCTTGAAAAATAACGAAGAGCTACTTTTAGTTGACCATCATGTAACCTAGATACCCGTATCTACCCGATTCCGCATGCGAACGTCCTATCATCACGATTCATCAGATTGTATGCGCATTTTATGTATAAGAAATAATGTATGCATATATAATGACCCTAAATCGTGAGTTATGCTGTTGTGGAATATCGTTATGATTGCGTTTAAGTTATGTGCGATTTTGGAATGCCCCCCCCGTATGCAAATATCCCATAGCGAAACCGGAACTCCTTGCCCTATCTCATAGCTAAGAGAGATGATTTTTTTCATCCCTGTCATGATCCGAAAACGAAAGACTGAAGCAAAAAAAAAGACGAAACAAAGCTAGTAAATACATAGCGTAGAAATGTGCCCTATAAAATTAGAGCAGTGCATGAGCACGTTCACGTTTAGAATTCTTCAAATTTTTTTATCTGAACAAAAGTTTTGACCGATATTTGCAGTTAGGATGAACCCCGTACTGGCAGTTGAGCTTCTATTCTTCGCCATCTTTGGACAGACCTCTCACGAACACTTCAAGGTCGAAAAGATGCAACCAGAATGGACGACGGTCCTCTTCAAGTTGGCCTTCGGAATTTATATGCTGGTTTCAGTGGTTGTGCTGATTAATCTTCTTATTGCCATGATGAGTGACACCTACCAACGCATTCAGGCTCAGTCTGACATTGAGTGGAAATACGGACTGAGCAAACTCATCAGAAATATGCATAGGTAAGGTTGAGGGAAGCGGCGTCACGACAGGCCTGAATTTACCGCAACGGAGCAGCGTAATTATCCGTTAAATCAATTAGACGTTACACGTCATCTTTTTTATACCTCGAAAATGAAAATAATCCTATCGAAATTTCGCTATAAATTTCCGGTGCTTTCCAATGAAGCTACAAATTTTCATCCACTACTTACAAATCTCTGTATTATGCTCTACTTTGTTTGTTTACTGTTTATTAAATTTTTCAAAATTTCTCTTCGATCTTTTGACTAAAAAGCACCTCGATTTACACTGCGTAACTATCTACTATATGTACACCCAACTTCGCCAATTCTGGTTCACAACTTTATACATCTTAATCGTTACATTTTCAAAAAAACAATTTCCTCTCCCTGAAAGTCTTCTCAAAATTTTATCAATAAATGCATACGATCTCTTTTTTTCTTCTAACTAAAATTTTTCAATGTTTCAGAACAACGACTGCACCATCCCCGCTAAATTTACTCACCACATGGATATCTTATCTTTACAAAATCTGCAAAAATCGTGCCGCGAAACGAAAACGTCCCTCGGTAGTCCACATGATGGGCTTCCAACGCACCGGGCGAATGTCGGCCCGTTCAAAAATGGGGGCAAAATGGCTTTCGAAGGTAAAAAAAGGGCAGGTCGCTCACAAAGACAGCGTAGCTCTTTCCGTGGTGCATCTCAGTCCACTTGGAAGTCAATTATCCTTCAATAATGCTCCAAGAATTGACAATGTCGTTGACTGGGACGCCGTGAGAAGGAAATACCGTGAACTCGTTGGCGAAGAATCTGAAAAACCTCCGGAGGAAATAAAAGAGACCATAGAGAGCGACCCTCTCGCCGCTCTCACGGGGTCTTCGACGACCGCCGCAGGTCAACCCCCTGCGTCGAATTTGTTGACTTAGTGAATTAGAGATAAATCATCGCGCACTTTGCACGATATATAGACGATAACGCCATATACATATACCTAATATATATTTAATATAACGTTTGTACCCGCCGATTTATATTGGTAGCCATATGATTAATAATACGATGTAACTATATGAATATAATTGTAAAATATTCAGAAACGTATGATATGCGAGCATAAGTTTGTTAAATAAACGATTGTAGCTGATTTAAGATAAACCAGCACAAGGGACGGAGGGCAGGGGGTAAAGTTTTTTGTTCACGCTTCGTTTTCTTTCTCTCTAATCATTGAATTTTAGACATCACTCGACGTCTAACTACATCGAACGGTTAGTTACTACCTTTTGTCCTAAGCATTCGTAGAGAAACTGGTAGTGTGCACGTTACAAATGAACGTTGTGTATATATATATATATAATTCACCCGTAATTTAGCAAAGAAAAACAATTTAGACAGTTTTTCTGCGGCGTTTGATTGCCCGCGCTTCATTTACTCTTCCGCCGCCAAAAATTATTTCTGCGACGAAAATTTTAGCGGCGGAAGTTGTCGGTGTGCCAGCAAAAAACGACGAAGAGAAACTCAAAGATCCAAAATATCCCTGTATCCAATTTTTCGTAACGACTCACGAAATATGTTTGTCGATGGAATTGACCACAGATCAAGCATGTGTGTTTATAGTGTAATCGTTGTGTGCAGTATAGTTCACGAAGGCACATCATCTGAACAGTAGAAACCTTCGAAAATCAACCCGCATTTCCTTGTTTTACCATTTTTCATCTATAGACGCGTATCGATGAACGGAATAGCGTTCAATCGATGTAAAAAAATATGTGTTTCCGTGTGATGTGTAGTCGAATGTTGTAAATATTATACCTTTTGGTTTTGTATGAATGATTTTTGATGGAATGTAAGACGCTTCAAAAGTATAACATGATCATCACCCAGCATGGCCGAAAAAAAAACCCAAGAAAAAAAAAAGGAATTGTTACCGCAACACCGAATTGTTTGCGTATTGAATGTGTAATGTGCATCCCCATGTGTCCAGTAGGTACATTAATAGAAAAACACAATTGCAAGTGAACCTCCCAATAGTTGAAAGTCACGAGTTGATGATATGCACGAGGCCCTTATTTCCATGTAGCGAAAACATGCCGATGTTAATTAAATTAGCTCGCAAATTCGAAACCACTATTTTTAGACATCCAGCTGAATGATTCGTTGTAGACGAAGAATAGTACGATAATTTTTGTTATCCAGTTTTTACTTATAATTTTTGTACGTGATGATTTCTGTACAGAATTGTCTTGTTACCTCACATCACATTGGAGTTATTGAATGAATTATCAGCCTGTTTATAATCGCCCGTCTTCCTGCCTCGATCGAGAGTGAAAAGTAATTTTTATTTTACAGTCGTCGTCAGCCCAATCGACATGATCGAGAATCTCTTCTTCGCTATCTTTGGACAAAAATACGCCGACGACTTCACCATTTCACTTCGAAAAAGGACGCAGCCTCCGTGGACTCTTTATCTCTTCAAGGTAAGATCAATCCTGTTCGAGTAAGAATCACGAACCTCTTTCCTTAAAAATTTTCTTATTTCCTTGAAAATTTTATATTCGATTTTTTCGCAGGTTTCATTCTCACTCTACATGCTGGTCACCATAATCGTCCTGATCAACCTGCTGATTGCCATGATGAGCGATACCTACCAGAGTATAACATCACAAAGTGACCTGCAGTGGAAATACGGGCTGAGCAAGCTTATTCGAAATATGCAAAAGTAAGTAGTAATCGGACCCTCAAATATTCGAAGGACAAAATATAAAATAAAAAGAAATCCTACAACATCCTCTTCGCTCTGCAGGACAAGGACCGCTCCTTCACCTTGGAATTTAATTAGCGCCTGGTCGTTGTACCTTTTCCAAATTTGCAAGAAACGAATGGACAAGGATAGAAGTGCGAAGAAGAGATACGCGCCCAGATTCTTGGGAAAACATTTCAATCAATGGGTGTCGTCTTATCAGGTAATCGTTGGAGGAAATTTTTAACGCATTGGAACTAATAACGACCACCATATTTTTTTTGTTAATTTCCAGGATTCCAGAGTGGTACCATTTCACAAGAACAGCGTTGACGTGAACAGAATGCATCACGATGACGGAGGAAGTCAATTTTCTTACGAAGAGACGACGAAAATTCGAAACGTCGTTGACTGGGACGTCGTCCGTCGTAAATACCGTGTCCTATTCGGCGGTGAAATCGAAAAACCGTCGAGCGAAGAGATGGAAGAGGGGGACGGCGATTAAAGTTACTATATTGAAAGAAAATGAAAGCAAAACAAAAAATCCTATTACTACCGAACCAAAAAACTGAATGGCTTTAATCTCAGATATTTTACTACAACATATTTATAATAACAGCTTGTGTAACAACCGATGTAATACACGCGTGAGGAAGCGAAAAATATTTTTACCGAATTAAAAATCATGATAAATACACAAAAGATAATCAGATTCAATTGTTTTGACCGAATGGTTGCTTCGAATTGGTCCTCAGATAAAACGTTCCTCTGACCTCCTGACTGATCGCATCTCCCATGAAAACTGGATCGTCTTCCGTGCCGCAATATCCAGCGACGAATTCCTTCCATCCGTTACATCGCAACGATAAAAACCCATTGGGTCGGATTATAGACTCTGCCCAAAATTGATGGGACCTGGCGTGGCTGCAATAAACTGTACAAAAAATTGATATCTACCAGGGATTTCAGGACGCGGTACAATTCAGTGAAACCCACGTGATATTATGAAAGGGCATCCTGGCTGTGTAAAGGTCCCGCCATTGGGATAAAAATCCACATGACCAATGGGCGATGTAAATCCTACAGTTCCGGAACAGGTGTGAATAACGTCAACGAATTCAGCATCCGTTGGGTCAAGGCGATTCTTTGGATCCACCAGAAAAGGAACCTCGAATCCGGGCGCCGCCGGATCCAAACCGGTGATTCGTCCTATTCGACCCGATACAGTAGAACCAGCAAACCCCGCTACTTGAGCACCCAAACTGTGCCCTAAAATGTGGACACTTGACAGGGACGTATTTCCGTCCGACTCCAAGAAAGACAAAAACTTTCCCAGGTGCTCACCCACCTACGAAAACATGGAAGACGCAATGAAATATTTTTTAACGACTGTTACAGCGATGTTTATACTCACGGGACGGGTCGATTTCGCAGACACGAAATACTCTCTTCCAGCAGCTGAAGACCAGTCGACAAAAATTACATTGTAATTACCAGTGTTCAGGTAATTATTGCGAATTGTTTTGTACCAGCGATTGTCAACGTTGTCGGTCCACCCGTGGACGAGAATTTTCGTTGACAATTCCGGGTCAAAAAATGTCTCATCGAGGATTTTCGTGTCACCGATTCTCAGAAGTTGCGCCGTCTCGTTGTTTTCGTTGGTGAAAAGATGGAAACCGACTTCAGTTTCAACGTCCAAGTCATAATCGGTGTTTCTATCGAAAACGAAAGGTCTCTCCAAAGGATATATCAGCCGAAGATTATCTGGAAGCAAAATCTCCGACTCCAAAGAAACAGCGGCGCCGTGGATCGTCACTGTAATTCGATAATTCTGAATTCCTTATATGTTTCAAATTTGGGAGAAGAACTCTTTTTTTATACCCGGAAAAAACAGGATGATCAGGCTTAGGAGCATCGCGAAGAAGCCGAGAATCTTAGACGAGAATAATCTTGAGACTGCAGGTCTTCTGATACATGAATAATGTATCTAATCTTGGTTTTGCAATTTTTCATGATTATTCTCATTGCTCCGATAATGACTTGGATGTTCTGGACTTTAGAATGCTGCAGCAGGTGATTTGCCGAGGTTTTATTATCTATAACGTACCGCATACATGCAATTCTTTTTATGTTATGGAAGGACAGAGAAAAATCAAAAAAAGGAAAAATTACTATAATTCTTTATAAGTAATACAAAGGAAAAATAAATTATTACCAATGAGATATTATAAGAGAGCTCGAAATAAACAGCTGGTTCATAATTCCAGCGAGAATGGAGATCGAATTGAAAATTCTACTGACACTATTATATTCAAAAAGATGCATCAATTCATTGTAAGTTTAGAGAAACAATTAATCACATTCTTGACGATTGCTAAATTGTAAATATTCCTGCAAACGAAATTCTGTGTTGCTATATTCTTGCGTGAGAATGGCTAAATCTCATCCGAATAATGGGTGAGCATAAATTTTTCCTACAGTAATAATTTTTCATGAGATAAAATTACAGATCATTTCAAAGATCCTTTTTCAAATGGATCGGTGGATTACATTCGGAAGGATTCGACAGTCTTCGACTGATGTTCGTGGCATTTAGATGGCAGCACACTCCCAACTGTCAGCACAGATGACAGCAGTCAGCGTGGTCAGTGCCGAGTGGAGGCAAACGGAGAAACGTCAGTTGAGCTGTTAAAGATATATTTTTCACAAGTTTTTGTAAACAGGCTCTATTAGACTGGCAGAAGCAGTATAGAGCTCCAACCACATTGTTCAATGTGATGTGAAACATGAGAGTTACCATAAAAAGTACGTTGATTTATAAATTTTATCTCATTCTCCGATATTCACATAATGACCTGACATAACCTCAGCCAATGCGACTATCCTTCGGGTAGAAAGAACACAGATAAAATATGGGGCATACATGGGCATATTTTATTTATATTAAACGTGTGATTGTGTTCTGTACATTTCAATTCCTGCCATCTCATGTAACGTTTAATATTCACATTGGTTAATTCTGTGTTTTAGGTTGGACAGGTGTAGCCACTTGGCGTTGGATAGCAAACGACGACAATTGCGGCATCTGCCGAATGCCGTTCGATGCTAGCTGCCCAGACTGCAAGATCCCCGGTGACGATTGCCCTTTAGGTATAAAAGATGATATCCACATTATATTTATTGTCTTCATAAATCATTCATGTATTTATGTTACAAACTTTCTGCGCGTAAAATTTCAAACAAGACTGAAATTGAATCCGAATTTTGATATATCCTCGTACTTTCGAATAAGTAAATTTGAATTCAATTTTTTTTAAAAGAAGCTGATGATTTCAAATTTTTGTCATTATTTTGTTTTTCCCTTTCCTCAATGACCCTGCTAATCGATGTATCTATAATTAATTTTGCCATGGCTGCTACCCAATAATAGCGACAAATGTGTGATATTATTAGATCTATAGATCCAGGTCGAAATGATATTTTTAGAGTTGAATCCGAACCAGACCCACCATCGTTGTTTTTTTTTACGATAATCGATTGACAATTTTGGAAAATCGTAATTCCACCCACGATAATTTTTTCTAGACGCAAGCAACCGAATCGGTGTTGTCATAAGTTCGTAACTTCGGGTTCGCATCTGCGCGTTGCCGCGTTAAATATCGATCGGTGAATTCGTTCCAGTTACACAGCGTGCACGGCTACAACGTTCGTATCTTTTTTCCAACATTCTCTAAACGACCGAGTTCACTTGACACTGTCCTCCCAGTTTCACTAGTTTCACGCAAACCGATGTGTGAATTGAAACGTTTTGCAACCATAACCGAAACGCGCAGCCCATATGATATTCCCAGCGAAATAAAATTCTAATTAATTTCATTGTTATCTCATGAATTATTTTATTCTATATTCTTTCAAGTGTGGGGCCAGTGTTCGCATTGTTTTCACATTCATTGCATAATGAAGTGGCTGCATTCGCAGCAAACTAGTCATCTCTGTCCGATGTGCCGTCAGGAGTGGAAGTTCAAGGAGTAAAATCGAGCCAAAGGTGAGAAAGAAATCGAATGCACATCACCCAAACGTTCGATGAATCATTTCTCCCACCACTGTTCCGTAGCTCCTGAAAATTGACGCACGTGTTCCAATTCGGCGCTTCGAAAACCTCAACGCAGTTCCTATTATGGTGTTTCATTACGTTAAAGAATTCTCATATCTTATCTTATCTCTGTGTAGTTCGTAGATCCGAAAACTAATTTTCATTAAAAGTGTGGTTGAAAAAAAAACAAAAAAAATAACAAAAACAGAGAATCTTCAATTTCACAAAACTACTACAGAGGACTTTCGAGATCCCCGGTAACGTCGTCGAATGAGGATAATAAATTACAAGCTAAGCGAATTTGACGTACGTGGTAATTATTACACCTGGTTGTTAGGTCGTATTAATAGTAACACACGACATAGAACGCAGTCGTTAATTAACTGCAGACTGGTTCCATCGTCGATATTAAACCATCCATCATCATCGGCGTCGATTTATTGTCAGCCTATAAACGTGCACGCATACCTAATGGTCTGGTGTGTATATTCTGTGAAATTACTAATTACAGTTACAAGTAATTAAAAATAACATAAATAACTGAGCCGATCCCCCATACCATGGAGCTTGCCTATATGGGACATCGAGATAGACTTTTCATCTTTTCTTTTACCAGAGAATAGCATAATTTAAAATTATTTTCGTTGTTATTATTATACATATTCTTTGTGCTCATGACACCGTACTTTGACGACCGTTGTGCATGAGATAAGAATCGCCGAGCTATATTTGAATCCTGGAATGTAATCAGTTTGAAATTATAACACTTATTCTTAACTCGAGGAGTTCATTACTCGGCGAGTTTTTCGCTTGGTTTGTATGCACACGTACATAATACATGTATATATATATTTTTTACCTCCGCCGCAAATAATTCTCTTTTCTGTTTCGCAACATTTCCTTTCCTCATTGTTCCAACCTAATGCTCGTGAGCACGAATCACACTTCGATCTTCTCAACTTACCGATAAGTTTTTTTTTTTTAATCTATATATTTTTATTATCGGGTTACTCGACAATTTTACTGAAAAATAATTCCCGACCGATCGAAGAATCTGAAAATATTTTCGATCGACGTGAGTCAAATACCTATCGAATAATTTACTGTTATTTCCCTCCAATTTTATATTCGTGAGAAGGATCGTCTGAGTCAAATTTCGTATAGTTAGTTGGAATACCAGTTTCTTATCAATGAAATATCAATATGGGATAAAGAAAAAAAATTTTCCTGATAAGAAATTGAGTTTACGCTTCTAATGGTCACAGATAAAGAGACACTCGACTGTAATCTTACGCGACACCGTAGCCCAAGAGATGCAATTTGAAGTGTAACGTCTCCAGTTTTTTTCTTTCCGGAGAAGGGAAAAGAAAAATTTCTGGGTAACGTAAATATGTGGGAACCGCAATTTCCTTCATTTGAAAGCGCATCCGTCAGACGGTGACGAAAGAATAATTCTCAAGATGGACATGTACGCCGCACGCTAAGAGATAACGTTTCCCGAAAACGATTGACTTGAGGCGAAAGACGAATAAATATCATACCGCGTGAGAAGATTGAAGAATTAAAAATTTTTAAAGCGTGATTCGCCAGTTCGCTGTATCTGATTTCGAGTTGAGTAAATATGATAATTTCGATGAAATGGTTTATAACCGTGTCGCTTTAATATTATAATAATGTAAGTTTGACCGGAAGCGGTTAATCAGCGAAGTTACAGTGGCAATATAAACACTTGAATATACATATACGTACGTACATAACGCATGTTCATAGGATCGATTCGACTCGTCGGCATTGCAGCAGCTCAGCTCGGAGCGCGTGAATTACCATCTGCACACAACCAGCAATGACATTGATGCACAACATCGGTCCAAAATGCATGCGGTATCGCGATACCGATACACCTATGTGTATACGTGTATTAAATATTCGCACACGAGCTCTTTAGAATTTCACGTAGACGATGAAGAACGCGTGTATGCGAAAACTGCAACGCGATGAATTATTTATGTTCGTATTATTGCGCAAAATTCTCACACATCGAATTACCTGTGTAGGTACCCTATATACCCATGGAAATTAAATGTGTAATCGTAAGCGGAATGTAAGATCATGCGGGGCACGTGAGAATCGTAAGGCGTAGTTTTTCTTTTTAAAAAATAGAAGATAATGCAGTATCGATATATATACCCATAAAAATTTATTCAATTAGCGTCCCGCGGTTAACAAAATGACTATATACGATATTACGAACATCGAATCATACTCCATTGTTATGATCAGCGCAACGCGTTTACGTAACAATTACTATTCAGAGTCCCTGTCTCCTCAATGCTGCTGCTGTTGCTGCTGCTGCTCACAGTTCTGTTTTTACTTGCGAGGAGCCGCAACTTTTATAAGCCTTAACACATCTAAAACGACGTATCCATCTACCCTTTGCGCACACCAATGCGCTCTTTTCCTTCGAACAGGTATAAAAGACGCTTAGATAATATCAAAGCCGAAGAACCTCTAAAACTGTACGCTATGCCTCTACGTAAATTTGAATCGCGGGAGTTTCAATGATTACATAGAAAATAGGTACGAAGGTAGCAGAAACGAGTCCCTCCCCCCCCCTTTTCCCACCCTCTTTCCCTCTTTCCCTCTTCCTCTTACTCGGGTAATGTGGATAGCACTCGCTCACGCGTTGTCCGTTCGTACACACGGACGTGCGTGTTTTTATCGAGGCGACGGAGTTTCACGTTGATATATACGAGAAAATAATCACCTACACATCGGAAAGTCTCGCGCGACCGGCACAGAGAGCTGCTACCTGATGTCCGACAACGCGGGGCTAGCTCCAGTCACGTGGTATTCCCCCCCCTTCCCCCTGAAAAGTCTGAGGATGTTTGTTGGATCCCCTCAGTCGCGGTCCCTCACTGGTACCGAACGCGCCTTTTACTCCGATCCGCGAGAAAATAAACGCGGCACGCCGGTTACTTGTCTAGTTTTATTTTTTCCTTTTCTTTTTTTTTTCTACCTTCGCCTCCGCATCGTCACTCCTCCGCCCGTTCGTCCCCGCGACGGAATATTGTCCGTCTCCGGTGAAGAAGAATTCAAATTCACAGAAATTCTTGCCGTATCGGATGCATCGGATTTGAAGAATTTTCACAGCGGTTGATTAACAACAGTGGAAAACGAAGAGGCGTGTTTTTGGGCGGAACTCCACGGAGATTCGGATGTACCCGAAGCACCTGCCCGCGTCTCCGTTATCTCGAGTTATTTTGTAGTCGTCGCTGTATAAAGAGCGGCGGGAGAATTGGTGCGCACCGTTTCTTTGCTTACTCCGTTGTCTCGTTTATTTTTCGTTTCGTATCCAGCCGAATGGAAACTTGAAAGTATTTCTAGCAGTTCTCGCATCGAAGCTCTCGCTGGTTCGATCGATCAAATCTATCGAATAGGCGAGACGTTATATTATATTCCCACAGAGTCCGGGTCATCGGGATCCGAGAGTGCATACATATCTCGTTGGAAAAATGATAATGTGCAGTTTCAATCCAACGGGAAGAACACAATGCGAATGTTTTTCTATCGTTGAAGAAAGATTCCCAGGAAAAATTTTTCTCAAAAGGAGCGTAATTCTGACCTTAAAGGCTGAGGAACTCAAGTAATTGTCGAACAGCTCTTAATTATACCTCTTGTCAGTAAGAGTGTCTGAAGAAAAGAAAATTGTTACGCTTTAATTGCAACTCTGCTATTTGCACCAAGAATAGTAGTCACGTAGTCGTCGTTCGTGTTGATCTTATACTGTAACGAGCATCCTCGCGAACATGAAATTCTTATTCACCGACTCAGGATTATACTTACCGATGTGGGGCAGGATCGAAAAGTCTTTGGTGTAAAAAAGCGAGAAATTCGTGTCGCGATTTTTCAAGAAAAAAAAACAAAATTTCTCAACAGAGAAATATCGAGCCAACATGCAACTCGCTACCGCCCCCAGGCCACATCCACCCCCCGTACCACCCAGACCTAGCAGACAGGTGGTTGCTGAGGCTTTGAAGAGGTCACCTAGACCTCCTTGTCCGACTAGACAAGCTCCCCCTCCCCCTGACACGAAACCATGGAGAGCTCAGGAGCAGGAAAACGTTCCCAAAACTGCGGGCCCTCCAGCAGGAGCCGGGAGGACGATTGTGTACGAATCTGCTTTGAAAGGGGTTAACGGCGAGTCGAGAGAAGTGGGTGAAATCGGAGGTGCGGATAAGAACGTTTTGGCCAGATTAGCGACCGACGAAAAGTTGAAAGATAAGAATTTGACGTCAGGTACGGTCGATCAAGCGCCGATCGGAGGCGGAGGAGTGAGCGCTCGTGATCTGGAAATACTACAACGTCAACAACAGCAGCAACTCGGCGTAAGAATTCTCAGTGAAAGGAACGAGAGGAACGCCTCGAACCTGCAGATGCAGATGCAACATGGTCAGAGGCAACGTCCGACGCCGGTCGAGAGGCATCAGCTCCAAGTTTCCCACAATAACTTGAGGGTGCATCAACTCAGACTGATCAACGCCCCGAGGGAACTACCGGAGCCGACGAAAAACGCCGAACAAAACGCTAACAAGCAACCAAAGTTCACCAATCAGAGGCATATTCAGGTCGTCAACGGCGCGGTGGTATTCGAGGCGCATAATCCTCAGGTCAAAGTTACCCGCGAGCAGGAAGACGAGGTAAACACTTTCCCACAGGATACGCAGAAGCCGGATATCCTCCCTGCGATAGAATTCGAGAAAATAAATTCTGCGAACTCTGTAATCAAACCCGAGAGAATCAAGGACTCGGACACTCGAAGAAGTCCCGAGTCTCCCGAAACCGTTGAGACGAAAGAAAAGGAGAACCGCATCACGGAGTCCAAAGAGGAAGATGATCTCAAGCCCAAGACACCCCCGGGTAAAATTTCGCACGACGATTGCGCTACGGTCGTTGCAGTTGTCGACGAACCCGAGCCCGAACGCAAGGTCGCTTTCGAGGACAGTGTGAATATTCAGCACGAAGATTGGTTGGAAGCTGGCGTCCGTTACTCCTCGACGAAAATCACCCTTTCCGGTGACGAGGTAACGGACGAGGCTCACGATTCCAGCTGCAGTTCCGCCGAAGAACAATTCAGCGGATTCGACGACTACCGAGAAGAATTCACCGCCTTCGACTTCGCTAGGTATACATTGAGTACATTGCGCAGCTCCATACTCTACACGCATATAGTTCGCAAATCGGCTTTGATCTTTTTCGACGGAGACGGGATACATTTGCGTTGTTAGATGCCCTGAGTCATCGCTTTGCAGCTGATTACGTGGTCGCGGTGTGTCCAGCTTCTATACTTCTGCTTCTTATTCCAATTTTTTTTTTTTTTCTTCCTTCGTTTTTTACTCCCGTCCTTTATTCTCATTTCTTCGGGGCAACCGAGATCCCGTTCCTCAGCGGCAGAAGTAGAAGTAGATGTGTACAAGTAGAAGTAGAAGTAGAAGTAGAAGCATATATCTAAGATTGAACAGCAACAGCAGCTGACTATATGTAATAACGATGTATACCGGCTATAATGACGTTAACGCAGAGAACAGGGAATACAAATTACTCGATGACAGACCGCAAATCGTTCCGTACGTGGACGGCGAAGTAAATTGTCGTATGCTGTACAGTTAAATTCACGCGCTCACGATTCCCCCTCGCACTGTTTACCCAGATCAGCGCTGCGAAACCACCTTCGGAATTCATTTTTTACAAACCTATTTTTTTTGTTTTTTTATTTTTTTTTTTTTTTCAAATTTATTCATCCGACCGAACCCCGTGGGCGTTCGATCGTTTCGCGCGTTTCGAAAATTCAATGCAAATTTTTTCGCACGCCACGCATTGTTTCGAGCAAACATCTTTTCACAGATCTCTTATGAATAACTACCCACGTCCTTTATTTTCTCCGTACATCCAATTTATCGTTATTATTATCGTCGCGGTACACCGATCCTATCATTATCTGTTTATGTAATACCGTTTCGTTTTTTTTTTTTTCTTTCTCTTCTTCCATTCCAGTATAAAAGAAAAAATAGCCATGTCGAGTCTGCAGGGACTCCCACCCCTGCCGAGAAGTTTGAGTGGATTTAATCTAAACACGAATCGCGACGGAAACGAACCTCCGCCGCCACCAGCGAGGTCGTCCAGTAAACCGCAAAGAGGTGCCAGAGGAGCGCCAGGGGGCGGAAGACCTTCGACACAGGGACGCCAACTCACCACCCTTGACGGGCAGCTCGCAACCCTCAGGAGGGAAATGGTAAAGATGAACTTCGGGAGAAAAACTATATTCGTATTCGGCGTTCGCGATGAAGCTTGTTTCTCCTCAGTTTTGAGATTTTTCATTCGCGACATTCGCCGTATGTATACACGTGTATATACGTGGCGTTGAGACGTGCTACGTTATTCGGGTGGCCTCCGAGCGAAACGCGACGAGACGGTCAGAATGATAGAGAATCCAGACACGCAGCAACGGCAGAAAATTTACCCAGACCGCCGCCACTCCCACATCGTCGCATTCCCTCAGGCATGACCCTCCCTCGCCTTTTTTTTCATTTTTTTTATTTTATTTTTTTTTTAAACTTTATATACTTCTCTCCTAGCCGCGGTGCTGAACGTTTGGTGTTGCTGCTGCGCCTCCGCACTTCACTTGCGTTTATTCCATCATCTGATCTTCGGGCTTGTGTTCCTTCTTCGTTTTAATATACCTAGTATATTTTATCCCTTTCATTTCTCCTGGCGAGCAATACGATCCCGAACGCACACGTATACGTATATAGCTATATACGAAGGCAACTTATTCCCACGATACGAGTCTAAACTAATCTCAGCAGACAAATGCAAAAGATGTATGAAACAGATATATATGTATATTGCCGATTAGAAATCGATCTCATGAACATAAATCTTCCGATAAGCGCGCGGGTCTTAAATTTAAAATTCATCCGGTATCGCGTAAACTGGTTTTCTGCCTAGAATCCGCGCGATTTTATTTCAGTGCGATTAATGAGAAGAAACCGAACCAAAAAAAAAGAAAAATTAGACTGGATTGATGAAAAACGTTCGATATAGATTTCGTGAAATAATAAAATCTCGTGTATGAAACCCGCGCGAGGAGGGCTGCAATTTTGTTAGATCAAAGGTACATTCGTTTCTGTGCGTTACGCGATACGGCAATCAGTGAAACTGTCGCCCACAGCAGAATTGTATGACGACGGATTTTTAGGGGGGTTTTTTCGGGGCTTGCGGTCGCACAAGGGACGCTCTTCTTCGAATCCATATCACGATATTAACTTCGGCGTGGCTTCTCCGAACGACAAAGTTTTTTTTTTTTTTTTCTTCTTCCATCCTTCGTCAGGTTCGACTATCGTGTGACGGATAATTATGAATATTACAGTTCGGCCTACGTCAGTTGGACCTCTCGTTGCTATCGCAGTTATGGTCGTTGAACGAGTCGATCCAGGAGTTCCGACACCTTCTTCAGGAGCAGGACGACCGGGCGCCTTCTCCTTCGCCGAGTAGCGAAGAGGGAGACGATACATCCTACGGTAGTCATCCACCGCCTCACCCCAGGAGGCCTCCCCCCGTCACTCACCACCACAGGGCGCCACGACCTCCGCCCAGAAACGATTCACCCTCGAGCGAGGAGTACGGCGCGGTCTGAAAGAGGAATTTTCGTTTTAACGTTGGATTGCCTCCACTCGATTCGACCCGCGATCTCCTCCTTCCCCCCCCCCTTTTTGTCACTCCACATCGAACAGAGGCGAAGAGAATTATGAAATTCACAAGGGCGTGGAGAATCCCTACAGAAATTGCATAAGAACTACAGTGCTGATCTCAATGTACGGTGTTACGTTGGCGGCGTAGTCGTACGTACTTCTTTTATTGTAAATTTCTTATAAATATACGTTAATTATGATCTATATAGCTATAGTCGAATAATTATACAAAAAATATTTTCGTCGAACTTAAATTATTATAATTGAAAAAAAAAAAGAAGAGAAAAGAAGAGTAACGAATCGACGCGACAAATTGCCTTAGAATACTCGTTCACTGTCACTGAATAATTTTGCTTTCATAAAATTGCAACCTTTTGTCAGGTCAACTTCGATTCGTAACTCTGTTTCTATTGATACTTGTCCACGCGTGATTCGATAATGATAATCGTAATGTCCCATGTGATTATTGAATGAGCTGACGAAATTTAGAACGCCTTTCATTGGAAGAAAATTTTTACTCATATGTAAAATACGAATTCAGAGTCGCAGGTTATAAAATTGTTCTCAAATCCTAAAGATATCTCTTTAAGTATATTTACGATTTTATACGTAAAGAAAAAATAATAATTCAAAAAAATGAATGAATAAATAAAGAAAAATGATCGAATATCCGTAAAACTCTGTGGTGTAACGCAACTCGACGGTATCCGTCGCTGCAGTATACGCTCACGATATTATTTATAAAGAATAAGGTTAATAATTTAAATACAAGACTCTGTGATACGTGTGTACACACACACAAGTAACAGCAAAATCGAGTATAAGTCGCACATGTACACTCGTTGACCTTTCACAAATACCGTTGTTCCGTTTTGAGAGCGGTGCGTACGAAGCAGTTGTGTTGTGCGTGTTTTAAGTTCTACCAGCTTACGTTCATGTACATACATACCACACGCCGTACATTCTGTACCTCGCTTTTGACGATGATCACCGTGGCGTGGGTAAGTCGGGCCCATATTGCCACTCGTCGTATACTACAGAGATATAAAATGGGTCCCGATCTCCGTGCATGCGCTACGACGTATCGTACGTATCGTATCGTATCGTATCGTACGATACGTCGTAGCGCGGAGTTTGCGGGCGTCGCGGAAGCGGGGCGCAATCGAGGGCCGAAAGAGAGAGAGAGAGAGAGAAGTGCGCGCGGAATGGGAGACTTCGATGCCGGTCGAGAACGGCCGCCGCCTCTGCAGCCGTAGCCGACGCGAGTCGAGGGGAACCCCACTCGCTCTGTTCTAAGGTACAAAACTCCACTCTCCTTTCCTTCGCCCATCCCTCCTCGATTCGTCCGACGTTCCCCTACTTTTTCGTTCCAAGGAAACGTGCGTCTGTATAATCGACTCGCTTGTACTCGCGCCGGTCCCCTGGGAGGATTTTTATGCCGCTTATTTAACCTGCCCTCTATTAAAATGCGGTTTAGAAAAAAGAATCTTGCGCAACCGCGCCGTGTTTTTAATATTATAATTATGTAGCGATCTGCAATTTTACACGCGACAGGAGACAAAGTTGCGTTGTACGGATAGGTTTATCTGTCTGTTATTATTTATATTTTTTTTATGTTTATTCAGATGCCCCCATTGTTTAATCGCGGATCGGTGATCGAGTTAGTTCGCCTTTTACGTATCGCAACAACAATGGTACAGAAGTGACCTCGTAACAAATAACACACTACATTTCGCCCGCGTCTATCCGCTCCGAATAATATGCACGACGGTGTATATGATCTGAATGATACTTTCTATTCGCGCGGCGCTACATACGAGAAGAACAGCGTCTGCGATCGGTTAATGATAATCGCTTATTTCCTTCAATTTTCTCACTCTGTATGAAAGAGAACATATTTCTCACAACGTTATTTTTTCTCATCTGCGAAGAAATCTTCGAACGAACCTCAACTACGCAGGTAGTACCTATATAAGCTACGGTCGTCGAAGCAGCCTGCCCCAGCAGCGTACCTGCAGTAGTAATAATTTACGATCTTGCACCTGCTCCGAAGTGAACCGCTTGTATACAGCTGCTGCATCACCCCTTTATATTTTTCGGTTCTCCGTGCCGCGTTATCCTCGTAAATGCAGAAATCCTGCAGATGCTCGACGAATTTGCGGACCGGCTCCGCGCGGTGTTCGTACAACAGGTGGAATATCCCTGGCAGGCGTAGGTATATCGAGAAATCTGGGTTCCGAAAAAGTTGAAACGTTGAATGGACCATCTCGAATGAAGAATCCTTGCGAAGGAAGAGGATGTATGGAACGTTCGTTCCCCCCCCACCTGTATTTCAAAGCCGATCTTCACCAGGTCGGAATAGTTGACGGTGTAGCTTACCTGACCCAATGCAGCCCCACTCTCCCGGACATTCTATACCCCCACCTGAATAACTGACTGAAATCACTGCATCTTTTCAACCAATAAGAAGTTAGCTTCTCATTCCCGCGCAATGACGTCAGGCGTCGGCGTCTCCGCAATCACGTCAGACGCTCGCTGTATACGGTGGCGGGGTCGCCATGTTTCGTGCGTGAATTTTGACGTCCGATTTCATCGGAAATTCTATTTTGTCACGAGATTTTCGCGTCTCAAATTATCCGTAATATAACAGTGATTATATTCCGCAAAGATTCACGCCGGAAGTGAGCAGGTCGAAAGGTCGTGACCTCACCCACGCTCGGAGGCCCCGCCGCTACAAGAACTCGAGGAACTCCGAATGCCACTAATGGTAGTAGTGGTTCGCTCGAAAATCCAGTCGCCATATTCCTATACCTGATCGACAACAAAACTTTCCCGCATTCCTCGACTAATCGCGACGCACCTGACTGACCACGGTACCTGGTGATCGTTCGGACTAGCCGGATAGATCGGAAAATCTGTTAACGAACGATCGTCGCCGTCCGCAGTTGTAAAAAATGTGAATCGAGTGCAGGTGCAAAGTTCCGGAACCGATAGTCGTGCAACGATACAGTTCTGCCAAGTTTATTGGGTTGTAAAATTCTGGAAAATCATTGATCCGTCGTGCGTGATGCAGATCACATGATCGGTATTAGTATTTAACATCGACAGTGAATCGGCTATGGAAATACAACGAACGCTCTGACTCTGCCTCGGATCTAATCGTCACTTTCGTGATACGTTCTGTGTAAGAAATTCAAAAAGAAGAAAAAAAAAAAAAACGAAAAGTAACGTACGCCCCTCCAATAACAGTGATGATAACGCCGAAATTTATTTTCAAAGAAACGTTAATCGACCGCAGAAATCCTTCCGCCCGATGATCAGATTGGACCGGAGTCTGCGAACTATTATAATAATAAGCAGTCGGTGGCCCTCTGAATTTGTAAAGGCGCACGCCTCGCTGACCCAGATTCGGATCACTCGGGTCACATTGGTTCCGTCCGAGGAGGAGTTCGCGAAATTTTTTTGAAATGGGACGTAGCCCTGCCCCGAGCTAATTCGGCCGCAATGTCCAATAAGAATAAAACCCAGCACCAGCACCAGCAGCAGCATCAGCAGCAGCAGCAGCAGCAGCAACAGCAAAATCAGCAACAGCACACAGCGCACATGATCAAGCCAGTTCAAGACACGGTACCACCAAGGTATCAACCTCCTCCGCAGCCGACGACCGGAATCCTTAAACATCATCCGCACTTTCCACCTGCCTCATCGTCTCAGCAGCAGCAGCAGCACCAGCAGCAGCAACAGCAAAGTAATAATAACGTGGTTAATACTGTTGGATCGGTAGCGACGGTAGCAACGATCGCGTCTTCGGGTGGTGCGGGTTCGACGGGAAACGGACTTCATCCTCAGCAGCAGCAGCACCACCACCACGTTAATCATCAGCAACTTCAGAGGGTGGCGCAGACCCAGCTGAAAGATGTGCAAAGTAAATTTCCTGGCAAGATAATAGCAGCGCAGACCGACCATAGTAACCCGAGTAATCCGACGACGGTTAAAAATTCGGCGGCCCACGGATATATTCAGGGCAAAATACCTCAGGGTCAGATAATACCTCCGGCTAGCCAGTATCCGCCTACGCAAATAGTGGCGAGGCAGAGAATAAGTGACGAGGATTTCCTAAGGCTTGGACCAGTGGAGATGCTCAAGTTCGTTAGAAAAACGGAAACCGACATTTCGAGGGTCGCCACTGAGCAGAATCGACAGATACAGGGACTGGTAAGCCACGCACATTATTTTTTTTTTCGTTTTTCTTCCATCTTCTTTAATTCATTATCATTATCATGATCACGCGTGTTGTTCTCGCGATTCTAGGTCAGCTGGTCAGCCCATCTTTCTTCGCGTAACTTCCTCATCGCGCTGTCAAACTAACAATTATATCATAATAAGACGGTCTCTGACCAATGGTCCGTCACGCGAAACGATGCGTATGCGTTTCATTTTCCTTTTTTAGAGGGCAGGGGGTGAAAATCATCTGAAAATATTGTTTCTCAAAAGATTTTTCGTTATCGCTCGATGGAGAATTAAATCGTTTCTGGAATAAATAGGAAAAATTTAACTACGTATAAAATGAAGTGAAAATTATTAGACGATGATGAGGAAAAACCAGTTGTTATGATGAAAGTAATTTTTACAATCAAGCAAAATCTTTACTCCAAGTTTTGGCAGGGATCATCGAAAGCACCGATGAACTATTGTTTATTTATTTAACGGTTTTTATGTACGGTAACGTTATATGTATACCTTGTACATGTTAATCGCAACGTGTGTCATTCTCGCTAAGGCAATAACTCACACAATTTTTACAATCAACGATTCGTCGATCAATCCGTTTGAAACGCGTCACCAAACCATTTGGCAAAGCTCTTAGAATCGGTAAGATCTTCAATGAGAGTAATTTAATTCGAGAAAAACCCAATAACAATCGAACAACATATTCAAAGTATGCCACCCTTACATATGAAATGATCATCCGTTGTTATTTAATAAACCGAGAATAATTTGTGGCCACGTATTATCTTTGATGGAAGTAACACGACAATAAATCACGAGAGTGCACCGGTCGTTCCGTCTTCAGGGTCCCCGTCACGATACTTATATATCTGGACCGGGGGTCAAGATGCTCGTATAACCGGGTCGTAACTCATCGTTGGGCATCGTACAGGCTACCATGTTTACTACGGTATAATAAGATATAGGTAGTGCGGTGTGTAACAAAAGGCGTCTGGATTATTTCTGCGTAGTTGAACGAGCTTCGGGCCCTGAAGGAGGCGAATCAGCGTCTGAGTGACGACAACCAGGAGCTGAGGGACCTTTGCTGTTTTTTGGACGACGACCGTCAAAAGGGTCGAAAGTTGGCGCGGGAGTGGCAGAGGTTCGGAAGATACACCGCGAGTGTGATGCGCCAGGAAGTGTCGGCTTACCAAAATAAACTGAGACAGCTAGACAACAAGCAACAAGAATTGATAAAAGATAACCTGGAGCTGAAAGAACTTTGTCTTTATCTCGACGAGGAGAGAGGCGGCGGCCAAAGGGACGACGGGGACGGTTCAAGCTCAAGCACAAACGCCGAAGAGACCGTGCCACCGAGGTCGAGACACACCTCCACTTTTAACGGTGAATATTTCCCAATATGCCTCAGCCGGATGGGATCTTACGTATACCTATCCGTGACTAATTAATTAAATGAATTCTCGAACGCCACCATTTGAACCTCATAGAATCCGATTGAGGTATTCGTGCGACTTTTTATCTCACAGTCGATTCGCCAGCGTTTGCGTAATTTCGCCGTTCTTCCTAGTGCACTTTGTACGGACAAGTGAAAGCCTAAAAACTTAGTTTTCATTAACAATTAACATTACTCGCTGCGCGTAGAGCCGTGAATAATTTTTCCGAGATTCGACCAGCGCGCATGTTTTTCGCTCTCCCGTGTTTGTCATTTTCGGGGATACGGTTGTAGTGAAAGTGTCACGGGTCAGAAAACACGTTTTCAAAATTTATTTTACGACAGTTTCTTTAACAGTTTATTCCGTAATAGCTGCAGCTATGTGACAACGCTCTCTTCGACCAGGTCAACACGCGTATAAGCACGCGACGGTTATTAAATAACATACGAAATCGTTATTACCCGCGGCTAATTACCTATGCGGTTTCTAAATTACGAAACTGGAAGATGTTGTCGAGTGCCGCGTTTCGCGCGGACTTCATTCGAATTTCAAGAAGGATAATTCGAATTTGGAGTTGATTTTTTTTTCTATCGATCGCAGACCAAACTATGCAGTACGTCAGGAGTCTGGAACAGCGAGTGAAACAACTTGAAGAGGACAAAAGCGTACTTCAAGCGAGAGCGCAAGGGTGGGAACCACCCCCCGGAGAAGTTTGGGAAAATCCAAACTGCAGTCCCGCGGATGCAACGCCATTAGGAGGCCGACCAGAAGCCGTTGTTCGAGCTCTACAAGTTCTCGAAGTCAGAGAGCAACTGGAGCGAGAAGGTGGCCACGACGGAGAAAAGGCGCTCGTCCGAGAAATGTGCAACGTGAGTACGAAACATTATAATTTACCCATTTAGCTAGATGATAGCTTTTGAATAATAAATTTCGAATTCGGTTGCAGGTTGTTTGGAGAAAGCTAGAGGAAGCGCCCCAGCCGAGACATTGACTCTGGGGTTGATGAATGAAGAATCGACAAAAATAACAATTGGAGACAGCAAACCTGCCGAGCTATGATATTATATAGGTATATGACAGATTCGATTATATTTGTATGTTGAAATTGTAATTTTTACAACTGTTTATAGTTCGTTTAAGTATAAGTCCCGCGTATTGCCTTTTATAGTATTACATAGATTATTTTATAAATATCGACGATAAATAAGTAATTTATAAATGTACAATAATTATTATCGTGTTACAATAACGAATATACGTTATCCGTTATCAATTTTTGAAAATAAGAATTTATTTATAAAAAAAAGGAACAATTATATATATATACATCTAATGCCGTTAGCTTGCCCAGATGACTGTTAAAATAATAAAAATTTATTTTTATTAAATTCGGTTAAACCAAAAAGCAGAAACAAAAAAAAAAAAGAGAGAATATCATTCAAACTGATTAAACATTTTCTGGTATACTATTTTAATCAGATTCCAATTTCAGATTATTTTAATTCAATTATCCAGTTTCCGATTCGACCGTCCCTATCAGTTTTCAATCAGTGTACATTAAATCCTCGAGTTCCCCTCTGAATTTCACCGCCGACCAATTCTCACAATCGGAAAACCAAAAAAATCCAATCGATCAATTCGACTGTATTCAATTTCATGTAAGATTTTTTTTTTTATTCCCGCCGTACAGCTTGTTGAACACCCACTCAACTATTTTGACATTTTGAACGGAGCCTCGTACATTTTTTCTATTTCATAGTCGTATATATTTCATGCCAGAACAGGTCACCTACTCATCCTTATAACTACACCGCGTGTTGTGAGCGTTAATTCAGTTCGAGGTGAGATGAACGTGATAAATCATCATGCCACTTCTCGATTTTCACCTCACCTATATATGTGTACCGGTAAAGATGGAAGAGAGAGAAAACATTCACCGCGCGTTCACCAATAACGGACTGCAGAAAATACACATCGTTCAACTATACTTATGACTCATTCGCGCGGCACGAATACTTATAGTACAGTTCCAGAACCGCTGCGATTTGCGCGAGACAGATGAAAAAAAAAAGTGGGTACGATCTCAATATATTCGGAGTCGACTACATATCAATATACCTAATAGGAATTTGGAAGCGATTCGATCTCGGCTTTAAAAGGGTCTCGAGTCGTCAATTTTTCTACTTTTTTTGGTCCGATTCTCTCTTAGCCTGGGATAAGGCTGATTGCCTCGATCGGGAGATGAAGTGTTCGGAGAGCAAAGTGATATTCGCGAGATTATGAGCAAATACCTTCCATAAGCGAAATTTTCCAAGGTGATTTTCAATAATACCCGAATGATTTAATAAAGTTCTAATAATATGAGGTATTATAATATACTCACTACCTGTCGGGGGAAGATAATGCGAACCTTCAAAATGTAGGAGATCGTGAGGCGATAGTGAATGAATCTTAAAATGACAATTGAGACGTCGTAATTCAAGGGCACAATCATTATTCCGCGTAATCCAATATCCAATGTGCATTGTGTATCAAAAGACAACGAAAGACGTCTGAAGAATTATACGGAGAAATTCATCGGTTCAAATTTGAAATGCGGACGTAAAACGTCGTGGAAAAGGTAATTTCGACTGAAATCCAAACGGACAATAAACCGTACAATGGTATATATCCCGCGCATAATCGTAACTCAAACGAAACCACAACATACAAATGTATAAGTTTTCGTAGAATTAGTTCATTTGGTGTTCCCTCGATTGATGCAACACCCAGCGATGGCGAACGTTTGAGGAAAACGTTAACAGTTTACTTGAATTCAGACGATTGCTATAGACTTCCAAATAATTATCCTTCAGAAGTTGCAGCGCGGCTTCAAAGTTCTAAATGCAAATCCAGAAAATTCATTATAATTTATAGTATGAGGTATCAATTATCAGCGGAGGTTAATACGAAAGTGACGAAATTAGCGGTTTGCGGACGGTTTATAATTTACAAATACAATTTCAATTTCGAACAGCAATTTACCGAAACGTTCATTAGATTCATGTAGAATCGGTGACAGAGAAATCTCCCGTATTTTTTATTATGATAAAATATCAAATACGATCTGCGATGCAGCAGCAATATTCAATGTTGTTGTTATTCCGATTACTTTAATTCACGGTTGCATATCATACCATACCCTATTCACTGGCGCTGAAAACTTTCCCCATAACTACACGCTTTCCAAAGCATTTCCGAACGTTTAAAAGAATACACAGAAGAAAAACTTAAGAGGAACTTATATACTACCCACAGTTATAGGTGTACACTTTTTATTCGCTAGTTTTTTTACTTTATTTGCAACCATGTTAATGCACCCGCTACATACGTATACGTATAAGCGCGTAGCAGTCAAACAAGTTTTCGTTCAGGTACCTAATTATTTACAAACTGTTAACATATGTTTATATTAAAACAGGTATGTGGACGATAATCATGTCACGGTGCTGGAGCAACTGCAGTATACGTAAGAGCATCGATTATCATAATATCCTAATTTCCAAGATATTGAAACCCCCGCGATCTTCGGTTTCAAATTGATACTCTTGCGGTATACAAAGGTTGAAAGATATTTTTAACTCATTGCAAAATATCAGAGATTTTGGGCGCGTTTTTCGCTCACCTAGCACGTTGCAGTGGTATAAGTATCAGCCGCTAATTATCTTCTTTATCTTTCTAGCGTTTACTTTTTCCCGAGGCTCTAAAACCGCAGTCTAGTTTCTTCGCCGCTGACGAGGACACGCGCTCAATGCACACAAACGTGAAGATCTATTTCTATTTTTAACGGCTCAAAGGATACCAGTTTTCAATGGCGGCCACGATATTGCCCTAGAAAACTGTACCGCACACGCCTATATCGTATGTACCTTGTGCCTCGGTGTATACGCTTTTTGGCAACACTAGGTCGACGTATTCATTCAAAATATATACCACATGTAACGCAAGAGCATCTCGTATTCATTACACACGTTGAAAAAATAACTTCTAAATAGAAGCACGTTAACACAACGAGTTATCACTGGACATACCCCTTTTCGTCGGAGCATTTATTTATACTTTTCTCGTTTTTACTTATCATCTTTTTAGATTCAAATGTTTTTTCTTCTTCTTAATCTACCGTCAACTCTTCTCGTGAGTTTAAATTGTCTCATCACGTTGATGATGAAAAAAAGCTCTACACACACCAAGTTTGGAGTGCTCGAAATTTTGGTCTTGCCAAGGGACTTCAAAAACCAATAAAATTAAAAATGGAATATTAAAAACCGCTTTCTTCCTAGGAAACAAATTCTGCTTGGAAACCTGAGAAACAGAAGGGCATGTCAAAATTCTTCCACATGAAGGCGCACATTCAAAAAATGAATGAATTGAGAATTACGCCAGTTTAAATTTGACGGTCCTACGAAATTAAACCCATTGGAACTTTTTTTTCTAGTTTTTCACCCTCAAGGTGCCCGTCAAAAGCGTATTATTATTTCAGTACGAACCTCGGCGCGGCGTACCAAATCTCAGGGTATCGCATGTTTTGCACCGCGGAGTTTGCGCATTTCCGGTGGTTATACCTATACCACATCGTTTGGTGGTACACGTGGTGTGCGAATCTGTTCGTGGGGGGGGGGATTTGAATCCCCGGTTGAGAGCAAAGCGATGAGAGTCATCGGGGATGTGCATGTGCGGAGGCCTCGCGGAGGACAACGCAAGGTTCATCCTACTCGCCGGTGTCTTGGCCGCCTACATGCTGGCCGGTGCTGCTCTTTTTCAACGACTGGAAGCTGATCTCGAAGTTCGCCAGGTGGGACATCCTCCAAATCGCGCGTCCTCGCCATCGGCACCGAAAAAAAAAAGACAAAAAAAAAAAACAACGGATTCCATAACTGTAAAATCTAATCCAAACCGTTCGAGATGCTTCCATACGAAGTCGGGAAATCAAGTGCTAATTAACGACGAAGAATCCTAATTGTCGGAAAAAAATTTCCTCCGATTTAAGATCAGAATGCTGTGAAGAGTGCAAAATTATATTGTTCGTAAATTTCCGACACTGATGAAAAAAAAAAAGAGAAAAAAAGTGTACAGCACATAGGTCTGTACAGTTTGAAACGTTCACGAGATTCGGATCCTGAAATAGAGAATCGTTTCAACAATATTTATCCAACCTGCACGTATAATGAATGGCACAAAATCTATCGTGGTTTTATGTCATTGTTATCTAATAATTCGTTTTACCTCGAAGATGACGCGTGACTAAATTCTCGGATGTGATGCATTTCAGTTCGTGACAAAGTGTGGTGTGTATGAATTTTCCGCCCGTCAATCAGAGCTTTCTATTTCCTGGATTTGATTAGGTGCCGGGCGCACCGACCTATTCCGCAGTTATTTTTCTTTCTCTTTTTTTCTAATCATCTTTTTTATTTTTGTCTCGTTTTTCGTTACATTAAGTTATGCGGTTCGAAGTGATTTACCGTGACGATGCAGAGAAAATTTTTCATATGTTAGAGATGAGAATTAAACGCGTGGATGATTCGCACGTTGGCGAGTTAATAATCGTTAAGGAAGCCGAACGATCAGCGATAATATATCAATTACTGTCACAGTCACGCTCTGCAGAGTAAATTTTACTCGAGTCACCCGCCGTAGCCTCGTAAATCCAGTTGCACGGGCTATTCTTTAATCTTTGTATCTGATACGAAAAAAAACCGGCTGACGTAAGCAACCCGCGTATCCCATTTATACCACCTATATCTTTGCGATCTGCTCGTATTCGTTACACGCGTATCTGGAGTAACTAAAAAATCTGAAATCGAGGAATATTCTAGCGCATATGCCACAGGATAGGCGAACCGAAGAAGCAAAAAACTGAGATAAAGTTCCGAAAAGAATACAGACGTCAAACAATTTACAAAAGTTTTTTCTCATTCTTTCGTCACATACAGGCAGCCGAATTTTGGCGGGTGTATCACAGTTTTCGAAAACAGCATCTTCAGCCGGGTGCTGAAGCTCTTCAAAGGTTACACGAACTACTTTCCGCATACGGAAACGCGTCCGCTGCTGGCATAATTAACAAACGACGTCGCTGGGATTTTCCGGGAAGTTTTCAATTCGTTGGAACCATCGTTTCAACGATTGGTAAGAAATTTTAAATATAAAGCTCACCACGGTGTGTAAGAAATTTGGCTATTCTAAAAAGCTATAAAATACGCTCGCAATTTCTGAAAAAAACATTAACATTGTTTTTCAAACAAGGCTAAGATTTTTCAAAAGTCTTTTCTCGATTTAGAGTTCAAAAATTTTCGTCCTAATGTTTAGATCGTGATCTTTCGTACGCATTATTTGTAGACCGACGTCCACTCGTTCGGTATACCTTCAGCCGATAGTCTGACTCCATAAACCTGCATTTCTGATTGAAATAAAAACGAGGAGAAAAATTAAACTTATTCGTTTATCGTTTGAAATACGGTTATCTTATTTTTAGCCCCCAAAAAATACGCTCCGGACACAGAATAATAACATTTTTTTTTATCACTTTCTCTCAATCGATTACTGAATATTCATGAAATAAAATTTATGTCTTAAAAAAGAAAGATGCACAAAGTGGAAATGGTGTTCTTAATTATTCAAATAATTTTTCTGGTTCTTTAATACGCACTGCCAGGGCTAAGCGGGGAAATACATATATAATCGACTTATAATGACTATGCTTCTATCTGGAAGAAGTCCGCGCCAGGTCGGCGACCCCACGGGATGCGTGGGAATGCGGAGGGTAGATTCCTAGATGCTAATATCGTGGGGCCGACCTAATCTCACGTATGTTTTGTCCCTCATGTCCGGTCGCAATTGCGGGACTCCGCTGGTACTGCTGTACTCACACTTTTATAAAATACGTAAAAACGTCGGGAATCGCTAGGAGTTTCTCATTCACTCCTGCAGCTCACACATATATTCGCAATTCAACGATGCGATCTCTACTTCGCCCTTCGTCTACGTTCAGAGACGGAGAAAGAGAGAGAGAGGAATGAACGTTTTAAACTATCCCGACGCCTCGACTGACCCACATTTAACAAACATCGCATGTCCTTTGCAGGATACGGGAGCACCGCCCCTCAGACAACCGCCGGAAGGGCGGCAGTTGTTCTTTACGGATTCCTTGGATGTTCCGGTAAGCTGAAAAAAATCATTCTCTCCATCAAACTGCTCTTAGACCTATTCCAGAAAACATTCACGTTCCTCATCTTACTGCGCTATTCGAGATTTTTCTAAATTCTGACGAGAAGTTCCAAGCTTTCGGGGGTTGAATTCGAAATAAAGTTGATCATAGCAGAAGATGTCACGGATGCGTTTGTCGCAAAAGAATTTGGTAATTCTTGTCATTTTTTAGGAGATCTTGAAGTCTGGACAATTTTCTTGTGACAATTTAATTTATATACCACCTCGTAATAAATAGAAAACTCGGGCATTATCGCGAATTAATTTGATATCTACTTTGTACTTTATCCTTTGGCAGGAGGGATCCTCTTCTTCAACCTCTTCTTAGAGAGGATAATAACTTTCCTAGCTTGGGTATTGCGGAGTATTCACTTGCGACGACTGAAGAAACGTCTTCGTCAAACGACGCTGGCGTCGCGTAGAATATCCCGAGGATCAAGTTTACACCCCCGTGCCTCTCTGCCGGATATACTAGACGACGACGATGACATTGGTCTGGAACATTGGAAGCCAAGCGTCTACTGGGTGATGCTCTATTTGTCGTTAGCATCCTGCACAGTTGCTTGTTGCGCGGCAGCGATATACGCTCCTTTGGAAGGTTGGAGTTACTTCGAAGCTCTTTATTTCTGTTTCGTGAGTTTCGCTACGATCGGATTTGGCGATTTTGTAACTACGCAACAGCCCAGCTATCCGTACGTCCATTGGTACCGCTTCGCGAATTTCGTATTCCTCGTCGTTGGTTGCTGCTGTATTTACTCACTTCTGAACGTAACTTCGATCGTGATAAAGCAGGCTTTAAATTGGGTGATTCAGAGGCTGAGATGTCGTGGAAGAGGAATGGCGGCGCCGCACCTTCCAAGAAGAAGGTCTTCCGTATCCGCGGTTTACTGTACCGCTCGACGTAGGCCAACTAAAATTGAGGCCAGATCTGATTCGGTGGGGGATGCGGCAGTCGACGCCCTTGACACCCCTAGGCGGCTTTCGGGGGAGCTTATTTCGATGAAAGATTTTTTCTCAGCTAACAAAGTATCCCTTGCCGTTATGCAAAAACATCTACACGAAACTGCCCAGATGCATAGGGGCGGCGGAGGATCGACTTCAGCCACCCCCCATCATCAACCCGCCTTCAAACCCGGAGCTGTCGGACCTCTCGCAATTGCAAGTGAAAAATTTTAATACTTTATTTAACGATTAACTAATTCAGTTAAAAACTCATTTCAACCGACGTGATGAACTCTGCGAAAAGCGACGCGTTGTAGAGAGCGATTAGATGGATTTTTCGTTTCATCTTTTTTTTTGGTCTCCCTTTTTTTTGTTGGATTTCTTTCTACATCAGCGAGCAAGGCACGCGACATTATCGTGTATTTAGTAGCTAAATTCGCCAAATAGTGTAAATTGTGCGGGGTAATAATGATAATAATAATTTTATGTATACAGCCCACAAGATAATTATTGATGTAACATATTATAAATATTAATTAAGATCATAACTTAAACTCCCGAGCTGACAACTCAATTGATGAGAAATGATTCAGTCGGCAGTAGCGAGTCATATTTATAATAGTTTCTATGATACGTATCCAATATACTCCAAGTTCTGGATTATAGCTGTAAAATATTTTAGTATAATTTATTATAGAATGATAGGTCGTTGTGTATAGTAATTGTAACCCCGTTAGATTGTGAGTGGTAAAAAAAATGTTTCAAATATCACGGGAACCGAGTAAAAAGAAATAAAAATTCACGATGTTACGGAGGCATTTCTTTTACCGGAGTTAAATATTCATCGAAATTGTTAAACAAAAATCGAAAACAACCGCAAATCAAAATGAGAAAAATGACTATAATAGTGAGCCGATAACAACTCAGTGAAATGATCGGCGGACGACACACGCATCGTTCAAAATGTCAGAGGAAATTCATGATTTTAACGAAGCAATGAAAAATGGAAGTACCGAAAGTGGGAAGGGAAATCTTGCTGGTGAAGCATATCAAGAGGTATCGTGAGAAATGTTTCTTGAAGGATATAGTATCATAGTTCGTATATTAAATTGCATCAGATCTCCCAATTAGATAGCTGGGCCAGCAAACCATATGTATACTTGATTTATGGTATCGTGTAAATGCACTCATTTCCGTCATTAATTGCTGCAGTACGGCTACCGGATAGAAGGCAGCCACATAAATAATATTCTAACATGTTTTTCCGTTCGATTGCACGGTCCTGAATACATCATTTTTATTCTAATTACATAGATCGACTTTAATCGAGAATCTGTAACTTGATAATTTAATCATACCGAACAGAATTTTAAATTGTTTTCGAAGGATTCAACGAATGAAAATTTGACCGTTTTCACGTGTCTGATCGACATGATCGCGTTGGAAGAGGGAGTTTTTGGAAGCGGTACATCGACCAGTCGCATTGCACGTGCTCACCGGAATTTAAGAAACGGTTTGCGGCTGAAAGATGGCTCCATTTTTCGTTACACTCATGCAACCGGTCCAAGTCTCGATGATTATACGGTTAAAGTAATTCAGGCTAAAGACGAGGTGGATACGCAGCAAGAGACGAAAATCAAAACTGCGATCATTTAACGTATTAAAGCACGCACTAACAGAAGCTAGAAGATTATAAAAATATTACAATGGATTGGATATACATAAAATTTATGTAACAGGCATAACTAAAAATGTATTGTTAAATAAGTTTATTCCAGTGATTTTTACAATGTGCTTTGCCATGTTCTCAGTATTGTCAACAAATATACGATTATTTATTTACTTTGTCATGCGTACCGAATGATGTATGCGTATAACAAGTAATATTCTCTGCATATTATAGTGTCCAGAAAAATTGACACAAAACTCACAATCAGAGTAGTCTCAATATCTTCCGTTTGTCTTTAATTGCTTTTTCTCTTTTTTTGTTTCTCTGACACACAGAACTATACATAAGTATTACATAAGATATGCCAATCTTCAATTCACTCCTTCATTGGTCAAGTTTTTCCTTTCTCAATTAAATTGCGATAGGACAATTTTTTTTCAAATTCATTTATTTATCTTTTATCCTACTAAAATCAGTCGGATTTTCACGGTATAGGTATTGTATTTCATTCCAAGTAAACGTCATTCTTATAAAACCGTGCAGATAATTTTTCGAGTTCATCTAAAATTAGTATCAATAGGAATCTGGCGTAGACATTTTCTATAGCTAAATATTTCTGAATCGTCATAATTAAGCATCAGAAGCGATATCGGATTATGCGAGCAGATCGCGGAATATTGACGGAAGGATGCACTTTCTTTTTATTATTCCTATCATGATGCTATTGTCGAGTATGTTGAAATGATTCCTATTTCATAATCGTGTAATACGAATGAATACCAAATATGACATCCCAGTTTTTTTTGTGGCTGACAATACTGAAGAATTACCTATACGCGACACCCTTACGTTTTATGACAATAAAATCTTAAGTGTCAAATATTTATTGTCAACTATAGACTATATGGGGAAAGAAATTGTTTCTCATTACAACTTACGCTAATGAATTGTCGAAATCGATCACAAAATTTTTCGAATACAGTCTGTTCTAAAAATTCCATATTTTTCGCATTTTTTTTTTTTTCATTTTTCATTTTCTTATTGCATGCATACCTGTGCAGCTATATTTATTTTTACTCCACGGTCCGTTTCAAATTCAACATTTATCTATATGTATACAGGTATACCTATGTATTTATTGTTTCTCTATTTTACGTTTTTTTATAGTCGTGTCCCAAAGTAATGGAGGATTACAACGTCCGCAGCGATTTTTTTTTCGGTAAACCGTTACGATGCAACAGGATCAGACATGGTATACAGTAAATAGTCGAGAACCAAATCAAGTTATACAGAGATTCACATCCTTGGAGTACGACAGACTAATCTCATAAATACGAAAAGATGGTTCTCATAGCTTGTGCACGTGACACAATTTGTCAAAAACTTTCTAAAAATGGGTTGATCAAAAGGCTTGGAGTAACAGATACTCTTCGATCATTTAATGTTTTTTGTTTCAAATTTTCATTTGCAGCAGTCTACCGATATGGTAGACGCTGATATGGAAAAATAAATATTGCCAATAATTATACACAGGATAATACGTGAAAGTGTAGAAGAGATTAGTTTGAGGAGTTCGAGTGATCGGAAATTGATGAAAATTCAAAGGAGTGTGAAGAAAACTAATAATACTATCCAATATTACCTCAGCCTCTCTCTATCACTACAGCGTTACAACGGACTATCGCTGCATAATGATCATACAATTGTCAGAATTTGGTTTTTAACGAGCACTGAATTTCCAACGTCAGTCCGCCTCTGCCAAATCATCGGTGATGAGACAGTGCCTGAAATCTTTACCTCCAATTTATTTGCTCCATTTTTTTTTTTTTTGTGGCTCGCTATTCTCAGTTTGATTGAATTTTTCTTGACCGAGCATAGAAGAAAATATTCAAAAGAACTGGCTAGCGGTTTGTAATAATTTTTTGAAATTAACAGCCTTCTGTTCGGAGCAAAAATCCGCCATATTCCGTTTTGACAACCTATGCGCCCAAAAAATGCTTGGTCATTAAAATGAACCCACAAGAAACCACCCTTTCACAGGGTGAGCGCTAACATTTCGTGTTTGCGCCAACAAACTGCGTTCCAAACTTTAAGTCAAATCCCACTGCTATTGAGCAACGTGGTCACCTTTGTTTGGTAACAACAGCAAAAAGCACAAACCAACTTTTGCTGTGCACAAAGTTACGAGATTCATATCTCAGCATAATTTAGGACCCCAAATAAATTCGAGTCAATTTTTTTCAACGTATATCACGCATTCGCAAAAATTGCTGACCTACCATGTCGAGACCGTTACCGATAAGATCGACGCCATCCACTAGCTTTATCACTTTTGGTTTCAAAAAATCAGTATCTATATCGTAAGCCTGGATGTAGTCAGACATCAAAAAATTATTGTCGGTCATGGTAGAGTGGAGATTTTGGCCCTGGGAATGACGGTTACGAGGACGCGGTACTTGAAACGCAGGCTCCATTAAAGTTGGATGCTTCTTACGTTGGTGTTGCAGCAGCTTGGCCTGAAAGAATAAAAGTAACAATTTCAGAATACTTTTTCTCCATTAATTGATGAACATATCTCAATTTGAAATATCTTTACCTTGCTGGCATATTGTTTGTGACACCACTGACATCCTTGGGGAGTTGTAGTAATGCTACCAACAGTTTGACTGAAAGTTGGATTTGGTACTCCTGGTACATCAGCTTCTTTACGTCGATTACTCGGCGGCAATGCAGCCCCGGGATGGTTCTTCACGATGTGCGCTTTCCGTTTACTGCTGCTTTTGTAGACCTAAAATCATTGGGAATCTATAAAAGCACGAACCATTCTGATCCAACGTTTGTTGCAATTTGTCAAAATTCAACGAGAATATTTAAAAAAACTTTGATAATTTAACAATCGGTTATACCTTATCGCAGTATTGACAATAGTAGTCCCGTGTTTGTCGGAGAATTGGCAAATTCAATTCAGGAACTGATTCTGGAGGTACATCCGGATGTCGTTTGGCTAGATGATTAACAAGCATGCCACGTCTCTTGAACCCAACCAAACATTGATGACACTTGTAGATGAAACGATTGTAATCGGTGGGATTGACCTTGAAAAACATTTGGTGTTACAGGGGTATGTATGAACAAGAACAATTTTATAATACCTTTGGTACAAATTTCTTGGCTTGTTGTCCCTGTGCCATCTGCTGCTGATTTTCTCTTTCGGCATTGTGCATTCTTGTCATGTGCTCTTTCAACTTATCTTTTCTTTTAAATTGCTTATCGCAATTGGCGCAATGAAATTCCCTGTGAATAATAGCTCATGAAGTTAAGCGATCAATTTGTGATGTTTGATGAATGGTAAAAAAAAAATACGCATACCTGTGGTCAGAGTGGCGTAGCAAGTGCATTCTCAATTTATCAACAGTAGGAAAACGTTTTGTGCAGAATTGACATTTATGCTTTCGTTCGCAGTGGTGAGCTCTGATATGTTTTCTAATTACAGAGTATTTAGTAAAGGATCTTGGACAATGAGGGCAATTAAAAGTTCCATCCTCGCTTCGATGTGTTTCGATATGATCTTTCAACATTAATACTTGATCAAATAGTTGCCTGCACATTGGGCATTCGAAAATTTGTTTATCTTCTGGAAAAAAACGAACGCAGCATGAAAACTCAGAAGTTTTATCATCGCTGCAGATTATTATGGAATGATATTTCATAGTTCTCACCTCTGTGCGTTTTCAGATGACACGATAATGCAGAATTGTTCATAAACCTTTTAAGACAAATGTTACATGGCAGTGGCTTCTGATCATCGGCACCATGGACTAAACAATGCTGCTGCAAACGTACTTTAGTCGCAAATCGTTTGTAACACATTGAACATTTGTAGGCTGCCAAGGGAGTTTGTTTCGTAGTTTTTGGAGCTTGCTGCCTGGCGTGATCAGCAACGTGACGGACGAGGTCATTTTGTTTTGCAAATCCTAATCCGCACTGTGGACAATTGGTGGTTTGACTTCCAATCTTCTGATCATCAGCACCATGAATCAGTGTGTGCAAATTCAGAAGTGCAGCTTTTGTAAATATCAAGCCGCATGTCAAACACTTCCATTCTGAGGTATTTTGTTTATTTTCTTTCTCGTTGGAACCTCCACTATGGAATATCTTTATATGTCGACTACGGTTGTAAGGGTGCAGAAAATTTTCCCCACAAGTTTGACACTCGTATCGTGGTGCTTTTGCTCCTGGGTGAATAAGCAAGTGACGTTTCAAACTGTAGCTTCGAGGGAAAACCTTCGAGCAGTATGGACATGTGTATAACACGGTTTGACCATCCACAATCTTGAAGAGTTTGCTGAAACAAATTTGAAAATCAGAACTCTGATGTATATAACCACAGCGGCCGATGATTGTGTTCAACATTAGCTAACTTACTTCGAGGGAGTGTGAATCTTCTTGCGTTTGTTACGTTGTTTAACATCAATTCTTGGGCCATCATGGACATTAAGATGTTTCTGCAGCTTCTCTGATGTTAGGAAGCGCTGATTGCACTCAAAACATGGCCAGGGATTCCGTTCGTTATTCAATTCTGTTCATAAAAATAAGTTCATTGTTTCAACCGGCATCGTGCGCGCAAATATGCAGAGAAAATGGATAAATGCAGTGAATCATACCCGTTTCATCCTTCCGATCAGGTATAAGCACCATCAAATTCCTCGAGCTAGCATATTCTGGGCTGGGACCCGCTCTCAGTTCTTCTTTTGGGAGGATATTTCTAATTGTGAGGAAAACAATTCCCTCACCTTGTTGACTGATTATCAGATTTTGCTCCTTGTACGTAGAAGCAGGTCTCACAAAACGCATCCAATTTGAAGCATCTAGGAAATTAGTGCGATTGATCAAGATTATACAAAGACAATGAGAAAATTGTGGCATATATCTATGAGTAATCAGAATAATGATTGCAACATCTAATTACTTTCGTCTGAAACGTCTATTTTTAAAAATTTGCCATTATCCGTTTGGTACAACAGCGGCAATGTATTCTGTGCAACTGTTCCCTCGTAAGTGCACAAAATTCCTTCAATTGGACCAAATTTAGTGCGCCTTGGTATATTACGTTTTGCAAAAACGCCATAGGATGATCCACCTGGCACAATGTTTGACATCGATAGCTTATTTATTGTGAGATATGAACCAGGCAGGGTTGCCCTGGCTCTTGAAGGTACAGGCTGATCCGCAATCGTCTGAACATTATGTATTGTGCAATTTCCAACATTCACACAATCTGCATCGGATTCGTTACACCCTAGATAAATTGAAGGGACTGATAAGTTACCTGACTATTGGATGAATTTACAAACTAATAGTGGAGAAGAAACACTCACACAACGCTTTTTTGTCATTAATTTGTCGCTTGGATCTCCGCACTCCTTTTTTATCAGATTTTGTTACACCATTGTTTATGATATCAGGCAACATTTGATTGTTGGTACTTTCTGATGGATGAACTTCCAGCTGCAACTCTTCCCCTTTCATTTCCAGATGACTAACCTTCACATCTTCAATCCCAAGATTTTGATTTTTATATGCAGTCATCACGTTCAGCTGCTCATCATGTGTAACGAGAAAATCTCTAGCCAAAGCAAAGTCGGTGCTGGGTATTTCAGCCAGCATTAATGGGGCAGCTGAATTTTCCAGTTCTGGAGCTGCACCTGTAAGAGGAATTTTGCATGATAAAATCGAAATCAATTATTATAAAAGCAATTTCAGATCGCTTAGAGTCACATAGAGTAATAGATGTATATTTCAAAGAAAAAACAAATTATCTTATACCTTGCATTAGAATTAATTCGCCACTAACACCAGCATCAAGGCCCTCCTCATTGCCAGCAACAACAAAATCTGAGGTAGTATCAGGTTGAACGACAGTTTGAGCAGTGGATTGATCAGTCAATTGTGTGACATAATTAATGGTCGGTCTGACATTCTGATCAGATGTAGGAATCAGGGGGGAGGATGGGCCTTGAAGAACAACAACAGAGTTATGGAATGGGGAGGGAGGTAGTTGAACAGGAGTCGGCGAATACCTAGCTGCGGAACTCATGTTCGGATCTAATGGACTCACTCGATGTTCAAAATCGGAAAGGGGTGAAGATGCTTGAGAAGAAAAAGAAACCTGCTCATAGGGGGGAAAAATACGGGAATAATCTTTGGAATTATCCTCGACGTACTCAACCTGAAAAACAAAGATCATCTCATCATTTACCAACTTTACTACTTTGATATCGGTTTTTGTTGAAGCAGATTTAGCCGGACGGCTAAGTTAACGAGAAAAAAAAGTAGCTTACAGCAAGAAAGAGTAGCCTGTTGTTCATCTTCCTGGGTTGATCGGTCATTGGAGGTGAGGTGTTGTGTTCGGAAGGCCAGCTCTCGGTGACATCAACTTTGTCGATACCTGCCATTTCCAAGGGTTCACCAGGGGCCCCCTCAGGAGGGCCCCCAGGATCCATTTTTCGAATAATTATAAGTTACAGTTGGCTAAACTAGTCATCTGTTGATCTGAAAACAGACGAATGATTGCTCAAATTATATAATTATCGATTTCTGATTATCACTTAGGCAGACTGCGTGCGTAGAGGAGAAACACAAATGAAAGAAAACACATAGCAGAAACTAGGTCTCATCACATTTTGATATGGAGTTGTAAACGCAAGGCTAAATTATCCCTCTATGTATTTGCGCGTCTTCAAGAGATTGGAATGTATTAATTGAAAGGGCGGACAAACTAGCTACTGGTCAACGTCTCTTACAGTTTTTTTTCTAACAAAGGTTTACCTGCGATCAAATATCCCGTTTCATTCGAGCCACTGTCAGCCAGCAACAACTACGAACTGCTTGGAAGTGGATTACTGCTGGTAGCTACACACACACAATACCGCACGCGACACCAACACGAAAACCATCAACAATCGACCTTATCGGTTTTCTCATCGGCAACTCAAGTGAGCACCACTGACTTTTGCGGGAATGCTTGAAGCGCCACGATGACGCATAATTCAAACGTCCAGTTTTGCTCTGCGACGTTTTTGAAAGTATGAAATAAAAATTAACAGATCACTTATTTGGACGGAATTCGTTTTTGCCCACATTATGCGAGAAATTGATGATTTGGCGACCGTTGCTACAATATACAGCTTGCTTAGCATGCGTTTCCTAGTAACACCTGTCGATTACCCGCCAGAAAATAAATCGCCCTTAACAACAGGCTGACGCCTACAAACAAGGGGAACATCTATCATTCAAGCTATCAGTCTGTAGCGAGTCGACCTTCTGCTAATCAATGTCAAATCAACTACAAACATATCATGTGTACGACGTAGTACGTACCGCACCTTGACGTTTGTGAATAATTATCCTGATAATTGCTCAAATACTATTGACAATGAAGGCCGTTCACTTTGAAGAAGTTAAAGATGTAATGGAGCAGATGATGAGAGCCCCAATTTTTGAAACTACTGAAAAGCGAATGCTGGCTTCTATCAGCACAAAAATGTTAGATCCGAATTTGTTGATGGATGCCCGGCACAAGATATTTCACGAACCGCTACCGCTGTCACCGTCAAAACACGACATATTACAGGAAGCGAAACGGTAAATAGGCAACAAAATACATTTTTTAATTTCTCCGACAAAACAGATAAACATAATTAAATAGCTTGATCAATAGTTAAAAATTAATTTCCCCATGGACAAGTAATCACAACATGCACGCACGCATTCAATTACCTTATACGCTCGTTGATACACATCTACACGAAACGCAAATTAATTTAGAAAGTCATGGGATTCCGAAAACATTGAATACGTTATTCAAACAAAATTTCAGCCTTATTATGGATGAAGAAACGCAAAAACTACATCGTCAGCGTGAGCAAGATATGCTGGAATCTGAATTGAAAAAATTTCAGTCCCAACTTCAAAAGAGTCGTCCGAAATTTCGTGGTCCGTACACTTGTTCCCGTAAAGTTTTGGCGGGCTTGGATGACGACCAATTTTGGGCTGGATTAAAAGCGGGTAAGACAAAAAATGTTGTGGAAAAATTGCACAACCAAACCGTCGTCCAAAGTGAATCCGCAGAATCCAGCTGCGCGATGGAACTGCAAAACGAGCAAAAGGCAAAAAAGGAAGAAGGAAGTTATCCCTGCCCGATCACAGTCACGATAAAGGATAAACCAATCACGGAATCTCGGGAGGATCAGTTGGAAGTTATGAGCCAAGCTTTTCAAGCGCTAAAACAAAACGTCATCCAAGAAAGACAACTGCGGGAATTAAAGATCAAGGTTCAAGAAAGATTAACAAACCAGCGTCTTCAACGCACCTTTCACACCTGGAAGACTTTCGTTGACAACGCAAAGATGAGAGCACAGCAGAGAAAAGATAACAAAGAGATGTCAAAGGAAAGGAGAATTGAGCTTTTTATGAATGCCATCACCGAAAAGCAGAAAGAACTGGCCAAAATTCAGCACAAAAGTCATTCGGCGGGTGACATAAATTCAGCGAGCATTCGAGTTTCCCAGAGTACAACAGGAGATGCGTTTACTGCAGCGATGCGTCCGGTTGTGCCGAAAAAAAATCCATCGAAGACGTATGCGGTCGTTGAGCCACCGGCACAAAATCGTCTAAACGCTCAGAGAAAAATCATAGCTGAACAGAAAATTAAATTGGCTGAACAAAATCGAATTATAGAAGAGTTGAAGCTGAAACAAATCGAGAAAGAAACGCAACGCGCGAGCAAAGATACTATCAACGTCGCAAAAGAAGTTCTCGGAAATTGCGGCGGACGAACTAAAAGAACTTTAATAAAATTGATGAGAGAAGAAGGCTGCAAGTAAGTTATTCACCTATAGATAATGTATGAACACAATAAATGTCGTGACTAACTGCTATTTGCATTAAACGCTTCCTTTTTATAATACCTAATCCAATCCATAATACAGCCTTCATTCGTATACCTATCTTATAAACAAATTGCAAGTAGCAAAGTTATTCTGTTACGCTCTCGTTCTCGTTGTTATAATGTCTGAGCATCCGATAATATTTTCTGCAGGGACAAGTCGATCGTTGAACCCCCCCGACTTCCTAGTCCCCCAAGATTTTTAGTGAGAATGGAAGCCAGGGCGGAAGCAAGAAGAGAACGAGTAAAGCACGCTCAGGAAGAACGTGAGAAAAAGATGGAAGAACGGCGAAAGAAAGAGGAGGCTGAAAGACGGGCTGAAGACGAAGAGAGGAAGAGATTGCAGCTCGAGGTACACGCAATATTATTTCGAAATTTTATCGCCTGATCCGTTTTAATTTGAAAACCCCGACTGATGAATGCTTTTTGTCATTAAAGGCGCAAAAAGAGGCGAGAAGAATACGTGAAGAACAAGAACAGCGAAGAGCACGTGAAGCTGAGCGTACTAAGCAGCTAAACCAGATCGCCGATGACTTCCGGCGGAAGTACCTCCTCCGTCGTTATATGATGGAGCCTTTTTTTAGACTGATCGAGATGAAATACAACTACATAAAAACAGCGGATGAGCACTACCACAGTACTCTCCTTCGTCGTACATTAGCTACTTGGGCAAAGGAAAGCCGAGATCGAATCGCTGTAAAAGTAGAGCTAGCTTCTACAGTCTATAGGCGAAATCTTTTGTGGTACTTGTTCAGAGATTGGCGGGAGTTCGCGAGAGGCGAGGCAAAGAAGATGCAGGTGGCTACCGATTTTTACGACATGAGGCTTCAGGAAAAATGCCTCAGAATGTGGAACGAGAGGAGCGTTCGGAGCAAAATTCAGTTCCTGGATGACGAACAGGCGGCGAGAGAACACTATATCAAGAGATTAAGAACTAAATTCTTCGCCAGATGGAAAGACTTCCCGAAAATTTCTAGGCAAATAAAGGAACGAGAAAAACGCAAAGATAAATGGAGGGAGCTCGTACAAAGAGTAATCCCTGACTTTGATCCTAAGCAACGAGGAGTTGCGATAGAAGATTGATCGTACTAACTTTTTCATATGGTATAATTATTGGTCCAATTCACGATATTCAACAATGAGGATCAAGTTCGTGCAGCTCAATTTTTGTAGACTGCGAATGTCACCAAGTGTGAAATAATAACAGATCATTAGTTTTTTCTTTTTTTACTAATCTATTAATCTGTTTAGTAATTTGTTTGTACAGTATTTTTAATTGTATCAATGGCCGTTTTTATCACAGTTACATAGCTAATAAATCTATAAACAGTACATGCGCAATCACAAACAAGAAACCTTTTGTTTCAATAAATATTACAGTATTGTATGCAGTCATAGAAGAGATTGTGCAGTCTACGATTTTCGAAAATTATTTCAAATGATATACACTAGAGAATATTTGATTAGCTGAAAAAGTCTTGCTTCATCACGAATTATGTAAAATCTAACATAAATAAATTACTAGGTTTCTAAGATGATTTCTACAGTAAATTACTGCAATAGACAGTGTTTCGAAATGAATAATATTTTATAAAAACTAAATCGGAACTTTGATAATAGCATCTTCTCTTTTGTCGCATTCCATCAACCTTATTCTCCATCTTCATAGTTCCTAAATGATATTAATATTAGGAACAATAATATCTGCTTATCAATATTTACAAATTTGCAAGAAACTTTGCATGGTCTTGCCGGAAATATTGTCGAAAAATTTCACTATGCAGAATAGGCCAGCCAGTCACGTTCCCAAATTTACTTATCAAGTTTTACAGCAGAATATATGCCTCCAGTTTTTTAATGATCCTTGTTCATAGGCGCTGCGCCCGGATGTTGCTAAACGACGTTCATTAGCCGTTGTTCCAATACAAATCAGCCAGGAATGGTACAGCAAACATCGCAACACAGCCAATCCAGCAAGAAGGCTGTATATTGCCGATACAAAGCAAAGAGCAATGCTGAAAGAATTTTTTATAAGCATAGATTAGCAGATGCTAAATTACTTATAATTAAAATAATAAACCGAATAGTGTTGCGTGATTTTGAACTTTAAGTTTGCCAGGTGTCAAAAGCGATTCGACCTCGCAGGCTGGGTAGTTTTCAAGCAATATTACGAGTGCTAATTAATTATTCATCAGAATTCTTGCTCTATATTCAATTTCAACATACTCGAGCTGGTGATAAACGTCACTACAGTCATCGGGAAGGAGTATTGTTCCAATGAAAATGAAAGGATGGCACACGCTGGTCATGGTGAGATTAGAACCATAAATGAAGGCAACAGCTGAGAACAAGAGACAGGCCATGTACCATCGGAGGTTGCTGCCCCCCACGCAACAGTCCAGCCTAGAAGTTTACTCATTAGTAACTGAAAATAATAAGTGATAAGCTGTTAGTGTAAAAATTCATGATAACTGACGCCAGAGTTGGTGCTAAGCGCGAACCTAAAAATTTGTATACATAGACATAAGATTAAGTCTATCAAGTAAAAGTCAGATTTTTTGCTAGAAATATATCTCCACAACAACACTGTATCTCACTAAATCCCTGATTGACTAAAAAGAGTGACTATTATCAATTGCACTATAACTATCCTATCAAAAGACAGCAAAAAGCACAAAAATAGTCAAGTGATGTCAGTAGAAAAAAAAATTTGACCAGTAAAACCAAAAAATTGGAATCAATTTTTTAACAACTCATAAATGTGTTCTAGATGTCATTTGTCAACAGATAACGAACTGCTGGTGGCGCAGATTCAAAGTAAAAAGTTTATACGTCAATAGGCATATTTTCCAAATTTCTACAGCATATTGGGTATTTATCATAAATATTACCATTTGCAATGATATTCTCTCCTCAATATGCAGGTTTGGCACATACGACAGTGATATGCCTTAGGAGGGGCTCGTCTTCGGCATGTAGTGCAAAGTTCCCCACTACCTTCACCGAGTTCTAATCCCTGAGTGGAGGTACTACCATCCTGAGATGTGCAGTCTGCTTTGATCTTTGTTTGATAAGCACATGCAATGCCGCCTGCTACGCTAATAATAAATACCCAGTTCTCTTCTGGTAAAATCTCTAGTAGCGGTACAACGGTTATTTCAAAGACTAACATCAGCATAACAACGCTGGTTACGTTCCACATGAGAAAAAACTTTGTCCTAAGCAGAAATCGTAGGAAATTATGGTGTAGATAGTAGACTAGTATTGGCGTTGTGGCAAAAGTTATAATTGTACATAAAACTGTCTGAGCAGCTATGCAGGATAATATTGGAACAGCAAACAAGGGTATCACAGCATCCACTGAGAGTTGTTTGGCGCCTCCTCGCCAAGCACAAGGTACCCGGAATCTCTCCAAAATATTCATGGTACTCAAATAATCGTTGACAGAACAGCTGATGAATGATTCTATTCAATTCACTGGAGTCTCCGGACTTCCTCAAGACCACCCTTTTTCCCCGCCCTGTTGGACCGGCCAACTATTATGTACCACGTAATCTTCTTCAACTTTTTTGTATTTCAACTCGGAGAACTCGGGTCAGACTTTCGCTAAAACGTCAGGTCAGGTTAACTTACGTTATGGTAGGGTAGGTTTTGGTAGGCTAGGTTATTTCTTTCATTATTCTTAACCACCCTTGATTTGGTTATTGTGAACAGATGGCAGCACAGAACTATAAAAAGTACTGACAAAAACCCTTCCAAGCAAAGTCGTGCCTCCGTCGTTCTAGGTGCGCAATGAACTCAAAAAATCTACGGTAATTCGATAGTTGTCATTTGACGAGAGACAAGGCCAGGGTGTGGAGCAGGTTATGAGGCTCGTGAATTCATGTGTGCAGGATTTCTGTAATATTTTTAAATGTTTTATTCAGCTGTCAAGGTTCTTTGATTATCAACTGTCAAACTACCTAATAAACCGAGAAAAATCCATCGTTCTTTCATATATAATTAAAGTGATTACCCTTATTTGTCCTGATGTGAAATGTAAATAAAAGTGAAACGCGCATAGTAACCTGTACTTATTTAGGAGGCGGGAAAATTACAAAGTGGTGAGTTGATACGAAAAAATATTCTGACGTTTAACACACGCTGATATAATGTGATATAGTAGCTCTTTGTTTAATTATTATCGATTTATGACGCTGAGATTATCGTAATTGATAGGCTCACAAAATATTTAACTGTCATTAACATAATCAATTTAACACCAAATACATGTTAAATTTGGATAAGTCGCATTTATTTTTACTCATTTGACGATCGCTGATCACTAGAGATGATTAACTGGTATGCTTATTATTTAATAATATTAAGAATCCATCAATTTCATATTTCGAGTCAGACGCTAAGAGCCGTTGTACCTGATTATTAAAAAATACGTACTCCATCCGATGAAGTGCTTACAAATGTCACGGCATTTGCAGACTAAATAAATTTAACAAAAAAAAAATAATCGATATCATTCGATGTATCCGCAACTATACTTCGACCCAAGATTAATTAATCCTTTTACCAATTAAAGATGATAATGCTGTATAATCTGTATGAATGAAGAATTTGTACTTTGCGTATGTATATTGTATGTAAGAAAATTATCTTCAGGCTTCGTTTAACGTGATAATTCAAAACATCCTAATTAAGTTTTGAATTGCAACTATAACCCAGGAGATAAAAAAATAAACTCCATTTTATCATGTCACGTAATATGAGACAGCAAATCGAGAAACACGCAATCGTTGGAAAGTAAAGGGCATAAGATAAAGAAGCCCTTTAAATTCTCATCCCTTTAACTCGCCTCTACATATACATCAACTTTGGGATTTAACTCACAAACCGGATCCCATATTACTATCTGCAGTGAAAACATAACACGCAGATTGAATGCAATTTCTTTATTTTCTAGATAGTTCGAGTACATGTGATATGAAATAATATAGAATTCCGGAAAATAAAGGGGCACATATTTTATAACGGTTTCCAGATAGTTATTATTATACCATTCGCGCACATAGATTATAAGTATCTATGTATTATGCAACTAATTCGATTATCATCGTTTCAAAGTTATACATACATCGAGTCAACTTGTATTAAGTTTACATATTATCACATACATACACGTGATAAATTTTTTTTCTATTCTAAATCCGATCTCGTGTTAACGTGACTAATGCATGTGACTATCAATGATCGTCTCTATGATCGTGATCGTAGAATTATGAATTTGCATATGGCTTTAATTATAGGATCAAATTTACTGTCCACATATATTGTAATTACGTCACGATATGTGTGTGCAGCATTAATTCATGCGAGCATTATTTTTTTCTTTTAATTACTATTACCAATTTTTATACAGCAAGAGCATCGTTATAGATATAGTACATGTATACATATGTGTACGTAATGGATGACATGCATGCAATAGCTGAAGCAGCTTTATTTTAATTTTGAGTAGATAAATTGTACGTATTCTTATTGAGCATTTAACTTCACCCCGAGATGGCCGTGTTCTCTCTCACAGTTTGCGTAGAGACAAACAACGATAACCGAATATACTGGTGCAAACAATTCAAGTATAGTTATTATACATACATAATCATATTTCAAACGAGAAATATAAGCGCCAACGTTAATAACGGTATAGTGTTATAAGATACATGGCATATATGAGAAATCCTCAAGACTGTTTTGTACATTGTCAATCAATCTTTGACTCTTTGATAAGTTATACCCAGCAGCGTTGTTATGGTGTTTATTATCTAAATAGAGTTCCCCAGTCGCTCTTTAATTATAGACATATGTATAAGACACGATAAAGATATCGGTTATAGTGGATATACATTATAAATTCATACGCTGCCGCATCATTAACGTTACGCCATTTTTTTAAAAATTTGGGTTAAATGAAAAAATATACAATAAACTGTATAATTGTCATTCATATTTCAACTCTATCGTTGATTGCTGGCAGAAACGTTGCATAATTCACACACTTTCTCACAAGAGAGATTCCCTCGGTTTCAAACTCTTCCATTGTTTGATCATCGTACAGTAGGCTTTGATAAGCAGACAAGATTATCTTTACGTCTTGAAATTGCATGCGATTCTCAATTTATATTTCAGATAACGAACTGACTATTTATCATTATTTCCTTTTCTGAACACACGATTAGTTATAAAAGTTGTATCAGGTGTGCTTTGAAGGTATCGTTTCCCCTGGATAGTAACTGCATTTACATATCGATCATCTGGATCATAAATTCCTTTATGAATTAAAATTAAGTAACATTGGTAACATGTATTTATATGTATACGTTTCGCATGGTTTTCCTTCGATTTGAATCACTTTTATCGTAATAGAGAGAATGGTCACCAAAGATGGCTAATTATTTTTAAGAATAATGGTTCACCTCCTTTAATTAATGATGAAATATTTTGGTAAAGAGAACTTGATATGGGTTTTACACAAAATAAATTTGATCAAATGACGTAGCGAATGACAAACCATCTCTATTGTATAGTTGTTTATAGTAATGTAATAGGACGTTATAGGTAGTGTCTTTATAGTTGTACGGTTCGATTGTTGATTTTGAAATGAAGATTGTAGACTAATTCGTATCACTATACCACAGGATTATGTATGTATATAGATAAAGCAATAACATGTTATTCATTACAGTGCAACTGGGAGGCTCGATCGGTTTCTTCTAGTTCGCGGGAAAGAAAATCAAGCAGCAAAAAAGACCAGAAGCAAGTTATAAATTCTGCACTGATGATTGGTTGTTGTGCACTGCGGCAACAGTCGGGGACATACAATCATCGGTTCTTCTTTCCTCGATGTTATCAATAATCCATGGATACGCGATATGACGGATCAACCACGTCAACGACGTCTACAGGATGCACTTATATATCTGGAAAACGTGAAGTATAGGCAAGCAGTTTACAATATACATAGATATATGTATACATAACTTATACAGTCGATAATATTGAGCAAATACGATTTACAATCGCAGAATATGGTCACTTATTCGACTTATTACAGTATATTTTAATACTTATACTTGTATTAGTAGGTATATAAGAGACGAATCGACGTAGCAAAAAATTGATAAAAATAGAAAGAAAAAAGATAAACCGAAGGCAAAGAACGTAATCGCTGATTGAAAAGTTGGTATAAGTATGCGCGTATGCGATACTCCAAGCACGCATTGAACTCTCCCGGCAGTCTGACGTGAATCGCATATTTCGTTCTTACGATCGGAAGAAATATTCGTATCCTCTCATAACGTGATAACATTAGGAGCTTAAGAGCTGAATTTGTTAGCGGTATCCAGTAACTTTCGCCATACGGAAAACGGCCTAGCGAAAACCGGAAGTTCGGTAGAACCGGCACGCGGGTCTTCCCATTCTTTTATATCTGAGTCAGTTGTTAGCATGTACTGTTTTCATCCATCTTCAGTCTTGACTTGTCCGTTGCCGTGAGTGTTGCTCGCTTCGTACCCCTGCAGTGCATTTTGAAAAATTATCAACAATATTCTTTTCTCCTAGAATTGTGTAGCACATGAGTAATCTTCTTGTACACTTTCTCAACACCATAGCATTTTGCTAGGTTGACTCTTATTACTTTATTACTGAACTCTTTATTTTATTATAGCTGCAGTTTGCCTCTTTACACAACACAAATACGTTGAAGATTCCTAGTATTCGCAACGTACAAAGTTATTATCTTATAATACAACTACAGGGAGTAGTAAGTGAGCCGCGGAACCGGCGTCGGGGTTACTGCTCTCTATCTGCAGTTATAGCGGCTGAAACATCAGAGGCTTCTCGAGGACGGCATATACCAAACTATGTGTCTTTGTGTTTGTCCGAAGTTGTTTAATACAGTGTATATTTTGTGTGTATACACATGATCAACGTAACACGTATATAAGCCAATGCGTACAGCAATCGATCACAACACGTTGAATAGCTGCTACTTACTGAAGAGACTGTCATGAGAGCGAAAGACAACATCATCCGTTTGGGGTAGCTAGCATTCGTCGCTTTGGTCTTCCATTTATTTTATTCGGTGGTAAAACTGTCGGGCGAAAAATAAAATATCGGTGTATAAAATTGTCGTTTGAAACTGATATTAACGTGCAGTAAAAATCCGTCGAATAAGTGCAACCGTATTGTGCGAAATAAAATGATCCGATGTATACATACAGTATGAGGTGTATACCTGTAGAAATAAGAAAATAAAAATGAACATGGATATTAATACCTTGCGGTTTTGCGGTTGACATAACGTGATATAAGGTGTTTTGTGTGTGGCTTAACTATATACAGTACATCATCAGCATCATCTTCGCTTCCATCACATATCTACAATTGCTCACCGATGAAGACGTCTACTCCTTCTGTTTATGGTCTTGCTGCTACTACCTGAACGGAGAAAAGAGATAAGCGTCTTCTCCCGAGTAGTATTTAAGAAAAGCTCAAGAAAGTGGCGATGACGTCTGGACTGCCCAATAAACTGCAACTGTTGTGGGATTATTTCATTCACGCCGAGCCCCAGAGTTACGAGGTAGGATATTATGCATTATAAATTTTTGGTGGCGTGTAAGAAATTGAAAAAAATTTCTCCAATATCAGGGCATTTGCACGGTTATTTGTGTATTTATTGACGCGATATCTCAAAGAAATTTTGCAGTGATTGCTGCATGTGATTCACCGCATAACGTAACTAGCAGGTAAAAAATGAAGAGTTCGTGATACATGTGATTAAATTGTAGGAATTTTCTTCAAATTACTCCAACTTCGGCATTACAGCGTCCTTTGATTGCAGTTTTTTTTTTTTTGCTCTTGCTTTAAAAATACAGGGGTTCTTGTAACCGGTTCTATTCCACTACTTTGTTAAAATGAAAAATTCGTTCTTCAAGAAATCAATGTAATCCTCGATAGTTAGTAGAACAGAGAGAAAATGAGTGGATAAACTACGACCTTTCGATTTGCAAGTCTCATTATTTGCTCGTTATAATTACGGATACACCGATTACTATAGGTGAAACCCCGCATGACGCATATTTCTTGTTTGACTAAGGCCTGCTCTTAGTAAAAGCCAGATGACACATTTATAAAATATAATAATCCATGGTGACCGCAGCTGCCCACCTGGTTTAAAATCTATCCTGAAGCACTAAAAGTGCAATTTTAGTCATGTTTCTTGTTGGGCTTGCTGGCTATGAAAATCCTGCGATTAGTAAGATGTGGCTTAGGCTTTCCTTGCTGGTTGTTTAAAATCTATGGTCAGTTATTCATTAATTTTTTTTCCGGTGTAAAAACAATCCCGCAAGATTTACAATATTATTTCATAGCTTGTAGAAAAAATCGGATATACGTTGCACTGTACTATAACCATATTATCCAATTGTATATTACGTACTCAAATTGCATAACGATGTCACATACGACATGTACGTTAAGCTGAGCTCGATAAATTTACTTTTTCCGCACTTCAAGACAAGAGTATTATCTCTGATACACAACGGTCATACGTTCTATATTTTGCACATAATTATGCGATCTATACCTGGAAGATCAATATTTTCTTGTTCCTATTAGTACAACTTGATTTTATTAGGAGCCCCGCGAAAGAAAAGAAAAAAATTAGTCATATATTGTCTCTACGTAGCATATGCAATCTTATCAATTAATACCGGATACTACACACGTCCGATGTTTTTTCAGAATTTATTTACCTGTAATTTTTCTTCTATCTTGTTACAGAAATCCGAGTGGCTAGATATATTTTTAGCAGAATTACTCGTCCAAGTGAAAGATGGTCGCGATGTCAAAGATGTACTTTCGTTCTGGTGAGAATTACTATCATCATAGAATGATTATGATTTTTAACAATACGATTATCTTTAATCAATCAATTCCATAATTTCACTACATTAAATTGCTGTAATCACCGACAGTTGCCTTGTTAGTGTCAGCATATTCGCTAAGGGTATATCTATATTTTATATTTAAAGTAAGCTGCTTGTGCTGTAATGATTATGATAATCGGACAAAAACTCACGTATGCATGTACAATATAAGAGTTCATGTGCCTCAATTTTTCTTATACGTTCAAATTATTACCGCAAACATACGTTGATCGTATAAGACGAAGAGCACAGTCACACGTATATTGCTTTGATAATTTTAAAGGTAATAATATCGTACATATTTGTGCAGATTTTCGTAAAATAATGTGTTGTTATCAGCTGTTATAGGAAAATTTATAATTAATTTATCCACGAACTTTGTACGATCTGTACTGTACGGGAATCAGCACTGATCTTTTTTGCTTGAACATTCACGATGCCTCAATATGCACATTTCTACACATATGTTTACTTTATTGTATAATTTATAAGTGATCGGCTAATTGTATTATAATGATAGAAGGCATGAATAAGTTTCGTTGTCTGCCAGCTATAAACTATATGGTCATGAATTATTACATACTCTTTGCAATTAAATATCTAATTAAAATCTTCTTTGCTTTATTGCTTGATACATATGACATTTTATCACTCATGACTTTTATCAAAATTCAACATCATGACATAGACTAACAACACATTGCTCACTTTCAGTTTACTTAAACGTATGTAGAGTAAATAAAATTTCCTCATACATATATGTAAAACAGATACGTGGATTGCTGCACGACGTGTGTAATATATATATTAGGAATGACCAATGTATTCTTTGCTAGTGTCACCGAAGAGCTGACATTAAGAAGCCAAGAAAATACTTATATCAATTTATAACTTTGCTCACTGTTGTTGGTGACCTCAAATCATGGGTTTATTTTAATCATGGGAACTTTTTTCACAGTTATCACAGAGAGCAACTAATTCGAGCTCGATAAAATAAAATGTTTCCAATCAGGCAGCTATTTTTAGATCAATAAAGTAAAATGTTTCCATTTGAGCAACTAATTCTAGATCAACAAAGTAAGTTGTTTTTATTCAATGAGAAATCTCGGCTCCGTTTATTCTGTAATTACTGTTCATATTCTAATTACAGAGTACGAATTCTTTGTGATATTTTATCATAATTAATGTGACATTGTTGTCATTATGGACACATTGTTGTTATCCGTCTGATACTACGACAATTGCAAATACATTGTGATACTCGAAATCACTTAATTATTTTCAAATGGGTCCACACAAACATTGTTCTCTATAAAAGTTGAGCCACTCAGGCATATATACGTAGCATAGTTATTGCATTAGACACACATGCGTGCGTGAAGCGATATTAGCAACTAGAATTCCGTTGCATTTTTCAATGTAATATTTTAAATAATATCTTATTACAAATTTCAGTTCAGGAGGTGGAAGTGGAGTTTCAACCCTCGTTGCTTGCGAACTGCTGTCCGATGTTCACATGCTGTGTGCAGTGCGCATCGATGGAGGTGAGCTTGTTGCTCTCAGGAAATACTTAGTCAAAGGACGAGGATGGCGATGTTTGGCAGTTCTACATCTGTTAGGGGTGAGAGGATTATCTTGCGGTCGAGAATTGGTTGCATTACTGGTTGCTTTATATCCAGTGGCTTTCCAAGATAGCGGAGACGTAGTAACGAAAAATCCTTTTGTGAAATTTCACTGTAATAACGACATAGTTGATACAGTGAATATAGTCCCTCACAAAAAACAGAAACATGTTAAAACTAAGAGCAACTCAGAGAGTCAATCGCAGAAAAAAAAAGTAAGGAAGCACAGCTTAGGAGCAAAAACGTTGTCGCAACAAAAAACAGAGACCAAAGCTTCTATTGAAAATGTAAGCAGTGAATCTGAAATACTCACCGATGGAATTGATCAGGCAAGGTCACTGACCTTAAAAATTCGATTAAACCCAATGGATTTTGAATATTTCACATCAGTTGTTAGAAGCGACGAAGAAGAGAAATGGGATACTCCTTTGTATCAACTACCGTCACGTCCAATCAAAAGAACACCTGAATATTTTATGGATAATCGCATAGAGAGTGTGTTTAACGCCTCTGTCAGCCCCTTTGAAGCCAGTTTATTGATTATTCAGTTACTGCAAGGATTGAGAGACTACGATACTCCCGCTGAACAAACTCCTGCAGTTCAGGTCCTCAAGTTCGCCTTAGACACATTATGGGCATTGCAGTTCGGAATAGATGGAACAAATTTGAATGGAACAGAATGTGCCTCTCTAAAGGCTGCTGCAGCAAGACTTATGCTCACTGCACTTGAACGAGTGCTTAGAGCTGATGAGCCTACAACTGCTGTTATACACAATGGTTTGTTACCAATGACTTTGAGATTGCTAGAAGATGCTTGTGGCAAGCCTGTTTCAGTTCTGACCCCAGAGGAAGGGTCGTTGCTACAAGAATTTATTTTTGCTACTACTTACGGAATTATTACATTTTTATACTGCCTGCTTCATCAGCGTGCCACAGCAGAAAAACTGAAAGATTTTTTAGAGCTTTTTCAACTGTTCACCGAAAGCCAAGATGGCAAAATTATTGAACGTACTATTCTAGCCATTGTGGGGCTGCCTAGTGTTGACCAACAGAGAACAGTAATCAGAGCCAGAAAAGTAATCGATATGGTGGGAGCTTTAATAAGTGCCTTGAAAGAAGTGAGGATGGAATTATGTCACATGGGACAATGCCGTAAAACCAAGCACAAATCTTGCGCAGACGTTACAGAAAATCATCATCATTTTGATATTTTGGGAATTGCCTATATCGAACCAATTGTAGGCTTTATCAGCAAACAAAGTTGCTGTATTTCAGCATTGTTTATGACACTAACCACCTTGTTGAAAGAATCCCATTTGTTCCCAGATGATTTGCAAGTTAGATTATTGAAAGTTATAGCTGCAGCTGGAACGTGTTGCTGCTGTCCTCCAAAAGCCATTCTATCAGGAATTGTTATATTTCTAAAAAAACGAAATTCTCTCACTTACGCACCTGCTGTTGCAGTACTTGAACAAACTTTGTTCAAGGAGCTTGGTGCGTACCCAGGGCTGGACATATGCAATACTTGCAGCAAACCCACAAATTACTCCTGGGATTTTCTAGAGCTGTATTGTGAACTGTTGGAACCAGATGACCCTAAAATGTGTTTCATAATCATGGCACATTTGATCAAAGTTACACCAAATTCGAGCTTCTCTGTTCGTCGGGAGCTTTTATTCAAAGTATTTTACCCAATATTTCTAAGTGGTTTGAAATGGTATGAAGCTGACAATAATGATGCAGTAGCAAAGTTTCTGATACAATCCTGTCTATCAGTTATTGCAAGCTCGATAGTAAATGCACCAATGTGCGAGAAATTTACGGAAATGAATGGACTTAACAAAGTCTTGGGAATTCTATCAGATGTAACATTTACTCGAAATGTTTGTGCTTTATTGGAAGTTGCCGTTACAATGGAAACATGGAAAGTTGGGTGTGAGGACCCAGGTGATGTTGAAAGTGTAGCTACACCAGCTCTACTTTCATTGTTTGATTCGCTCGAGAGAGAAACTGGAAAGTTACTTGAAGTTTTAGAAAATTGTATGACAGATATTAGCAGCAGTGAATGTAAAGATGCCACTTCACTGTCAAGTGTTGATGAAAAGGCTGATCAAGTCAAACAAATGGATGATCAATTATTGCGTGAGACTGATGTATGTAATTTAGGATTAGCGAATAACCCACAAGTTGCCTGTGCCACAGATAAGACTGAACTGAGTAACAAGACTGAGAATTACTGTAATTTGACCAAAAATAAGTCTTCTATATCCAATGAAAAATCAAGTCACGATCGTATCTATTTGAAGAATATTCTGAATCAAGCTAGCTCAGTCTGGAGAGCAGCAGCTGGAGTTGCCCTTTGCAGTCCCAGATTTCGTGTACAGTTGTCTAATCATCCTGTATCAAACAAATCTATTCAAGTATTCAGAAAACTAGCAATGTGCATCGCATCTGATCGAATAAAGGGTGAGTGCAGATATCACAGCACAATAAATACTTATAAAAGTAACAATAAAGGTAGAATAAGCCAAATTCTCTGTTTCCAGAAACTGGTAAGTCATCGCACCGTTTGATGGAAGCCTTGCTAACTTGCTGTCTGACATCTCCCTTGAGTAAGTACATTTTTAAATAACCAAATGACGTTACATGATAATTTGAATATGGCTCTATAAATCAATAACAGAATTTGCAGCTGCGGATTAAGTTAAATATATAATCGTTTCTGCATTGTAAACAGTTCAATTCTGAACCGCATGATACGCACTCAGTACTTCTCAGACAATCAAACAAGTCATACGTTTTTTTGGGCAACACATTCATCACCTCAAAATTTTATGTTTAAATCTTCATTAACTGTAATTTAGTATCTAATATCATCATGGGTTGTGGTATAGGTGGATGTGACGTAATCATAGAACTACGGAAAGCATTGATACAAAGTGGAATAAAATTAGGACATGGTATCGCAATGCTGGTAGAAGCCTTTTTACGAGTTGCAATGCTGAGACCAAGCCAGGAACAGACAATGCCTCAACAAACTCGGCCGAGGGTGCGTGACATCTACAAGTTCTAAATTTTCTTATCTAAAAATTGCATTTCTTATCATTCACTTCAATTGATATTTTGAACATTGAAACTTTTAGCTACCTACAATGGCTCTTGACCCATTGCCGGATTGTGGTGGAGATGACAGCAGTACAGGAGAATATGTAACTGCAGATGATGGCTATGAAGCCGATGTCGAAGTTCCAGGGAGAAGTCCACAAAATTCGTCTCCCAAAAAATCAAATCCATTAGGGCCAGTTGTTGAAGCTAGAGGATATGCTACCGCGCATCCAGCATTGTGTTCTTTGGCAGTAGATTTGCTGATACATTTCAGTGAGCAGTGAGTTGAATTTTTGAGAAAAAATGAAAAAAAAGTGTTGCTTAAGAATTTATCATTCAACTATTGTTTAATGTGAAATTACCCAACAGAGGTATAGAAGGCGAAAGAGGTATAATCCTGACAGGAGGTTTGAGGCGTGTGGCAATCACTTGCAGAGAAAGTGTCTCAAGTTGTGCAGCTCTCGCAGCCTCCGGAGCAATAACGAGAATACTTAATGGCTTCAGAGAATCACTTACTAGCACAACATCACTATGTCAAGGTAATCAAAGATTGAGATTTATCATGACAAAGCACTAGTTAACAGTGATGAATTTTTCATAGTTCGCTACAGTTCATTTTTATTATTTTTCATGTTTTCTTTTTACTGTAACTATTTTCTCGAATTACAGATTTACAACATGCTGTACTAGAAGTGTTTACATTACTGGCAACACAATCAGTGACTCCTATGGAACTAATTTGTTATCTATCACTATTCAAAGTTCAATCCCCGCCACTACTATCCTTGCTGGAACCTCTGTTTCGTTTGGTTCTTGCCGCCAGACCTCAGCCTAACTTTATTTTAGCATTTCCAATTCCCGTGGAGGTAAAAATAATGCCAAAAGTTCACAGAAAGGATTTAGAGAAAGCTGAAAATTTAGTGAACAACTTCAGGAGAGGGCACTTGTCCTCTGGAATATGTAGTCCTTGGTCAGTGCATGCGTTATGTTTACCAGTTGGTCCTGAATTGACTTGGCCAGTTTGGCTGCATGGATGTTCTGCGTCCATGTGGCTCAGAGTCGAAAGAGGATCTTCAAGCATAAATAGAGGAGTAGCCATGCCAACGTCACCACTCCTTGGCTCTGGCAGCGAAAGCCTATCGGACTGGGGAGTTCTATCAGATAACTGGAGTAGGGAAGGTTTGTAAACATATTTGAAGCTGCCACAAGGTGATTTGCAAATAAAATAAACTCGCTCTAATCTGGGATTTATAGTTGTGGCAGGTTCTGCATCACCACCTACTCCTACGTCAATCATTCACCTGATGTCAATTGGCTATGAGTCATTGGTCTTAGAAACCTGGCTTGACCTCCGATCTGGTGAGTATATGTTCACAATTGATAAGTTGTCATAATAGAAGTTAACAACTGTGACAAGCTACTCTGTTAATGTAAGAGACTTTGCATATGTTTACGTAAACATCTCATTGTTGCAGATAAGCTCATTCTACGCCTAACTCGTCCCGATGATAAAACCAATCGTACTATCTCAGAAACTTCTATAACGGGTACCTTTCCATCAGGGCGATGGCATCATCTAGCACTAAACTTTAAAGACACTGTATTGAATAAACGTAGTGCTGTGGTTGAAGTTGTGCTTTGGATAGATGGATGGCGAGAAGCTAGAGCACAACTCCCATTCGATGGGCTGCTAGTAAGAAAACCAGGAACTACTTGTATCTTGTTAGGTCAACTTGGACCGAACGGAAATGGTGCCTGGTATCTTGGAAACTTGATGGTCTTCAGGTATGTTTCTGAGAATTGCATCTTTGGGATTCAGTAATGTTTGAAATCTTCTCTAACTGAAGAATATCTGAATATTTTGTTTCAGATGCCCCGTATTCACCAGAGAAAGAGCTTTGTACTTAGCCAGCCTTGGGCCAAACTACACCAGTCTAGCTGAGTGTCTGTTAAATTCGGTAAAACCCGATTTTGCACCACTAATTGCATCTGGAGCACTGAACGGAGTAAGAGAATATAAATTTGGTGAGCTGAGTTATTAGGACTATACTCAGAATTATATTTGGTCTCCTGATTGTAAATCATGTAACTGAATGTTAATTCTATTTTCAGAGGGAGGTAAATTTGATACGAGTCGGAGAAAGTCATATGGTGGTACATATCTACGACACGCAGTGGAGACTAAAATATCCGATACAGAAATTGACTGGGAAGCAGTCATGGATGCAACTAATTCACATTTAGGCGAATTGCAGGATAACTTACTTTTAAGTTACGAAGCCCAAAATCCTAATATCGTACACTTGTATCCACAAGCTGTAGCCAGCCCCGGAGGTAAGTGGTTTATGATCATTCTAAAGGATCATTTTACTAATCATTGCATGTATCTTATAGCTGTTGTTGGAAACATATTTCCTGGTCAACCCGGATTTAGAGTTATATCTGCACCTGAACATCGAGTATCACAGCAACCACCGCTATCTGTAGCACCTATTCTCACCACACGTTTAGAATGTCAGCAATACAGGGGACTGATACCCGCAGCAAGTCTTGTAGGAGGGACACCTGTTTTTATATATTTATTTGCGAGAGTAAGATTCTGTTATTTTATCGCGTGCAAGTTAGAATAAATGTGTCATAGTTGAACGAGAAATATTCTACTGTGTGTTCGATTTATAGGTGGTTGAGTTAAATTCTACCGAAGAAGAACAGGCCTTGGCTTTATCCATAGTTTTGCATTTAGCACGAAGTGATGCCGAGTTGTTGAATCAGTATCGAACTGAAGATGGCCCTTCGCTTCTCCTGCGTGTATTAGAATCGCCACGCTGTCATACTGGAAGACATATCCTCAAAGCCATGTTAGATGCAGCTTGCGACAGCTCAATTCTAATTAAAGATATTGGTAGTGGGAATCACGCAATATCACAAAATTGCGAAGCGGTCATAACAGATCCCGAATTGATAAAGGGGGCCTTGAGTGCTTGGAGAACCTGGGCCAAGTATGATACACTGAATTTCTTACTGCAAGCATTATTGGTCTTACTAAGAGACCAACATTCTCAAAGAGAATTTAATGCTTCGCAGCTAAATAGAGTGGGAACTGTCGATACGCTCTTGACACTTTGCAAGGTAATTTGCAAACTATCACAAATGAATTTCATGAATATGGTGCGTTATATATCTTCACCTTGAATATTTCAAATGTTGCAGGAACATTTCATGTGCGAAGATCTGGGTGCTTCCTTAGATAACACAGTGGGTACAGCTGTTGTAGAGTTGGTGCAGGCATTAATGGGAGCACCGCCAGAGTTTGCGCATTTGGTTGCGGTCACAGACTATTTGGTATTAGTTCATCAGGCTTCAGAGACTTATGTGACCCACGCGAGGCATAACATTTACTGTTTGCTGCCACCTTTGGAAGAGAAGAAGCCACCTATCAGAATCAGTTGTACTGCTAGTTCGTCAGATGAATCTATTGGAAATGTCGATGCCAGTAAACTGAGTAAAGCTCTTGCCAACATTCAGGTGAAAATGAGAATCATTTCATTTTTACAGCCCCTAAATGTTAATCATTTAAATTCTATTCAATATACATTTGTGAAGCTTCAAACGAAATAATAATTATCGAGCTACCAAAATATGTATTTCAACCTTATAGATTCAGAAGAACCGATCAGCTAGAAGAAAAGAACGTAAAAATGGACCTCAGAGAGAGCCTAGTGCTGGTGAAGATTCTGGAATTGCAGCAAGCGATGGGTCCGCCACTCAAGTGCCGGTATGCATTGCTTTTATTTGCTGATCTGAATAATAGAATTTTTAGCAAATTTAGTATTTTATTTTTTTCAAGATTAAACCATCTATGTGGACAGACGAAAGACGAGCTTGTCAAGGATTGGTGTGCGAAGGGCTACTTTTGTTGTTACGAGATGCTCTGAGGATGTTACCAGACAGTCAGGTTGGCTCGGTCTTGAAGCACGTATTGAGAGCAGAATTGTTACTTGTCTTAGCTAATAATCCTGATACAAGAGTTCGTACGGCTTTGTTGAAGGTGAGTACTTTTACAAAGATATCGCAGTTATATGTTTGCAGTTTTTTTTTTTTTTTCTATTTTAAATTAATTTCGGATCATGTGTTGATAGGTGATTCAAACTTATCTCGAACGTGCCAATGATGAGGAAGTGAACAAGTTCATAAAGCAAAAATATTTCATGCACCTAGCGAACCAAATCTCACTCTATCCTGGTAGTGAGCCTCTTGTAATGGCTCTTGAAAGTTTGGCGGTGAGGGGACCAGGTGCTGCAGCAATGCCACCACTTTTAGCTATGATCCCAAAAGCGGCTGCTACTGATCCAAACATTGCAAGACCCATGGTTTCATTCGTTACTGACATGGTGACCAAGGTAAATTACAAGAATTGATTATCTTTCCAAGATTTTACGCTAAATAATCTGCATTTCATATGTGTATAATTTTTCGAACTTTAACCAGAATCCGAATGGGTTGAGAGCACTTCTTGAATTGGGTTTAGCTGAATCGATAGCCCGAGCTTTGATTGGGGCTGCACATAGAGGCAGTTCCATGTCATTGCTTCATGATCTCCACATTCTACTGGTTGCCATTGCAACAAAACTGTTGGAATCACCTGGCACTCCGCACATGCAGGCTGTAGCAGATTTGCATTTCACACTTAGTTACATGGAACTCAAGGAAAGATCTCAGTGTGGCATTGGTACTCACTGTGTGTCAGTTGCAAGGGATGCACAAGTTGCATTGTTCGATGGGGAACTTGATGCCTTAACTGCAAGAGTATCAACCCATCATGGATTTCGTTTACGCAGCACTGCATCTTACCTTGCATCAGGTAAGTTTCATTGCTTATTCGTTACTTAGGCTTTGCCAAATATTGGCTTTTCTGGGGCTCAATTCTCATGTCAAGTCATCGTTTTATGTCGATGGCAGTTCTTACTACGTCCAGTGAACAAAGCGATCATGGATCACGATCTTCAAGTTATGGGAGCCTGCAAGGTACTTCGAGTGTGATCATTCGTGAAGCTGGTAAAGGAGAACTAAGTGAACGTCTGCGCGCAATTTTAATTCGCGCTGTAGAATTTATTACAACGGCAGACCAATCTCCATCAGCAAGTGAATCAGAGCTGGCTCGTCGGTTGTTTTCCACGCTGTTACACGGATTAGCTACACCGAAGGAAAGAAGAAACCCTTGGGGGAGTACCTGGTATTCTAAACCCGCCTTAAGAAAAAACGCCGCCAGAATTATGGTTTGGTTATTGGGGCCTCACCAGAGCAATAACATGAGAGTTTATGCTGTACGGTCTCTGATGGAAGAACCAAAAGTCAAAGACATTCTCACATCCCTTTTGGAAGTACATCCTCAGGTAATCATTAACTGCACACCAAAGCTCACCAATGGCAAAGCATGTTTTAGTTGAAATAGGGTATCGTTATGGTTTCAATTATATGTATGTGTATTCAATTGAGTAATATTCTGGTGATAGATCGAACAAAAATTCACCGTATTTTTATGGGATCTTTTACAACGACGAGATGAGATGCCTAGTGCTGATGCCAGAGTATGTGCAGAACTCAGAGAAGCTTTGGGCATATGGAACTTAACTAAAGGAATAGAGCAAGCTACTCCAGGATTATGGGGAGAAGAATTAGCTCTACTCAGAAGGGAGTTAATGAGAGACAGAGATATATGGATGGAAAATAATTCTTCCGCAATACAGAGGTCCGTGTTTTTTTCGTTATTGTAATAGTTATAGCCTTGCAAAAGCAATTTTTGAGTCTCACTAAATACAAGAACTAATGAGACATAGGAATGCAACTCGAACTTTTTTTTTTGTAGAATCGGTAACAAATTTGAGCTGCTAACCAAACAGCTAATGGAGGGTGCAATGGCTGTGACACGATGTGTAGTAGAAGAGCAAAATCGAGAACGTAAAATATTCATGGAGCAGTTGAAGCAGTCAAGAGCAATGGTAGCGCAAGCTATGGCTAGATGGAGAGATTTAGCTCGACGATTAACACATGAGAGAGCACCCTGGCATTTCCAGGAAAGTTATCCCAAAAGTTGGGAATTAGACCCTACGGAAGGACCAGCAAGAGTGAGAATAAGGATGCAAAGGTGTCACTTGAAAATGAATAAAAGATTTCTGATGCCTGAATGTCAAGAGAAAATAGGTATGTTAATTTTATCTCAACTTTATGTACTATGACTGATTCGTTTTTACACCATTTTCGCAATTAGAAGTCGCTAACATCGAGGAGCCTCTATCCTATCTGCTAATAACCGATCGTCAAGACGCAAACTCAAAGGCGTTAATTGAAAGATTGCATACAACAGAAAGAATTCGCAAAATGGCGCAAGCTCGAGTTGTTACACCTGGTGCAGAACTACCGGGAGAAGCTCTCATAGGCGAGAGTTGTCTCTATTTTGTACCCGACAATCCAGATATGCCTTTACACACCGATGTAAGTGTCTGAATCATAAACAACTCTTTGTATGACACTTCAAAAAATAAATGCTTGCATTCAATAAAACCTCTTACAATTTATATTGCAGATTGCCCTGGGCGGCTTGGATCTAGCAATGGCTGGAGGAACTGCATGGCGTCTGGAGGATATTCGTGAATTGCACAGAAGAAGATATCAGTTGCAAGAACGAGCCATTGAGATATTCATTGTTACCGGAAGAACGTATTTATTGGCGTTCAATTCTTCTAAGGTATTACTGACATACATTATCTTCGTCACGGTAGACATCTGAGAATAAAATTTTGTTCACACCAGTAATCGTGATTATCTTTCAGGAAAGAGACGAGTTTGCAGCACAATTATCAGCCTGCAATTTACCAAGGAGAATACCTGGCGATGATCTAGGAGAGGCACTCGCACTCTGGCGTAGCGGGGCGCTAACGAATTGGGAATACATTACTTGCTTGAATAAACTCGCTGGTCGATCTTACAATGATTTAATGCAGTACCCTGTATTTCCATTTGTGTTGTCCGACTACACGAGTCACAGAATTAATTTAGACGACCCAAAAATTTATAGGCAAGTATTCAATAGAATTATTTCCAATGATATCGATAACTAATTGTTTATAAATGTTTGATAATGAGAACGCTAATTTGAATTGATATGTTCACAGAAATTTTAAACGGCCCATGGCGGTACAAGACAAAAAAAACGAACAACACTACGTTAATAATTATAACGTACGTAAATTTTGTGCTTGTACAGAAACTAGTCTAATTTCTATCATTGATGTGGCAAACAGATAGTTTGAAGTAATGCTCGTTCTTGTTTTACAGTATCTGAAACAGGCTCTTATGGAAGGTCTGAATCTCATAGCATTAAATCAAGAACCATTCCATTATGGTTCCCATTACAGTAACTCAGGAACAGTTTTACACTTTTTGGTCCGACTTCCACCATTCACCAGCATGTTCCTTTCATATCAAGGTAAATCTATTACGCACTTACTTTTTCGTATGAATTTCGTATCTCATGAACCAATGTTAGGTAACTTTTGAAAGATCTAAAAATGTTTTCATCTTACTATACGTAGATGACAACTTTGATATACCGGATCGTACATTCCACGCACTCGCAACGACATGGAGATTGACGAGCTGTGATTCTACAACAGATGTTAAGGAACTCATCCCTGAATTTTTTTACTTGCCTGAGTTTTTACTCAATTCAGAAGGTATGCGAAACATTCTCTACAATTATTCGACATTACTAAGACAATGTTTGTGAATTTTCATAACTTTTCATCTAACAGGATTCAATTTTGGTGTAAGACAAAATGGTAACAGAGTTAGTGATGTTGAACTTCCCTTATGGTGTGGTGGTGATGCTCGCCTGTTCATATTAGCACACAGGGCTGCATTAGAAGCGGAACCTGTCAGAGAAGTTTTGCCATATTGGATAGACCTTGTCTTTGGATTTCGACAAACTGGAAGACCCGCGGTAGAGGCCATTAATGTCTTTCATCCTGCAGTAAGTTGAAGACACCTAATTGATATGTATTCCAAAATAATACGCCCTATCGTATTTTAGACATACTATGGATTCGATGTTGAGCAAATAGCTGATCCTTTAGAACGCCAAGCCTGGGAAACGATGGTACGTACTTATGGGCAAACACCCGCGCAGTTATTCAGAGCTGCCCATCCATTGGCAATTCAAAATTTCGGAATATCTACGCCAACGTCACACATTCCCCCGGTTATTGAAGGAGTAACAGGTACATAGTACATCAAACCATGTCGATGATTTTACTAGGTGTTTTGTGTAATTAATCATCGCAATTTTTTATTCATTTTTTGATATCTAAAAGGGATAAAATGGGGCAATTATGTCGGAGCCCCAGGCAATGAGCCTGTGTTATGCTGGAAACATAAACACAGATCTCCATTGGTTTCCCTTGTTCCGCTTTGCACCGGCGATGTCTTCGGACTACCGGTTTGTACGACTTTATTGCTTGGGTACAGCAAAGAAAAAGGTGCAAGTATGTTGAGTGGCGCATCAGTCTTTGGAGCTGCGCTAGCGTCTTGGGGCGGTAGCGACGGCATTGCAAGACTAAAATCTAAAAAAGAACAGCCTCCTAGACCTTTATTGAGATCGTCTGGACTAGATTCGGTGAGTAAACTCATCCAGGATCAGTTTGAAAATATTCCCATGGTCATGATAATTTGTGGGCTGGTAGTAGATTACAAATTACAATATAACATTTTCAGATCACGATTTTGGCATCAGTCCCCGATTGTGGGCAACTCTGGATAGGTCATTTGTCTGGCAGAATAACTGTGTATAGTTATACGGTTGGCGCTGTTGGGAAACTTGAATTTAGTTCATCTCCACCTTCTTCTCTGTTGGCACATAGGTGTGCAGTGACTGCGATCGCCCTATCAAGAGCCTTCAGTATTGCTGTGTCGAGTGACAGCGAAGGGGTTGTTGTTATTTGGGATCTGAACAGGTCAGAAATATTCTATGTGCGGATATCTGAATAATCATTTTTTCCTTTATTTATTTTTTTTTTATACCGAATTTGTAAATGCTAATCGAAAAAATCAATAGTGATTCTTTGATTAACTATTAGTGATTTTACTTTTAGCTTATCATACATCAGATCGGTGCAGTCTGATTGTTGTTACCCTGTAAGTTTGCTATCAATCAGTGAAACGCTAGGAGATATAGCGATTGTGTATAATATTCCCAACGAAGGTGAAAACAATTCATGCGGCAACAATTCAGAACTGGGGGTTTACACAATAAATGCTCGCCCGGTTGGGTCAGTTTTATCCAGAAGAACAATAACTGCATTGTGCTATAGCAATGCTCCAGAAGGTGTTTCCGTCAATGTTATAGCAACGGGCTTGGACCACGGAGTAATACGGTGAGTGTCAGATTCACTTGTAATATCTGGTTATAATATGAACAAGGGAGAGTATACTAAAATTGTAGTCACTTTTATTTTCCAGATTATGGAGTAGTTGGGATTTAAGACTAGTCAGAGAAATTGTCAATGGTGGTTCAGGATGCGGTGCTATAATCGCAATAGCATGGGCTCTGGACCAGCATCATTTGTACGCGGCAGCTGAAGATTCTACGGTACTAATTTGGGAAGGAGTACGTCGCTTGAGTAACGGCACTCCGAAATTCGTCAATTTGTCCTCGCTTTAGGTTGTTATGAAATTAAAAGTAGGCCAGATAACAAATAATGAGGAATGGATGATTATTTTATCGATTGTAAATACAAATTATCTGTTTAGTTTTGTAGTCATCATATCCCAGTTTTAGATTTTAGTATAAAATATATTGAATGAAAAGCTTTGAATGTTAAACTGGTTAATATTTAGATGAGAAACATTTAATTATAACATTTATTAGGATTTTTTAATAAAATTTTTCAAATTTTACTCACTTTACTAACATTCATCCAATGCAGAAATGCCAAGTTTATTCACAGAATATAAATGACGTCTGATGGCCAACTATGTATATTCAGATAACATTAAGACAAGGCTCAGTCATTTCAAATAAAGGATAGTATTTTCCAGAGCGTTTTGCAATTTGTTCTGCAGTATCACCACTGGAGTTCAATAATTGTGGTTGAATATCAGGATGTAGGAGTAAGAGCTGAAGTGTGGGAGAGTTGTGAGAGCTTGCACTAGCTAAGTGCAGAGGCGTTTGATCGCCTTTTGATTTAGAATTAATATCTGCTCCATTGGCAATCAGAAGAGCAGCACAATTTACGTTATTCCAACAACACGCAGAATGCAGAGGTTCCCATCCATCAGCTGTCCTGGCATCAATTTTGGCTCCATTTTTAAGCAAATACTACAAATAGCAAAAAACCAATTGGGAAATTGACATATTGTACACAATGTTATCTCGGCACTGAATTTATGCAAACCTCAACTATGTCTGGGTGGTTCCCATAACATGCCCTATGAAGAGGAGTGTATCCATCATGATCAGTGGCTTGTATTAGATCTGAATTTTGAGTAATCAGTCGTGCAACTGTTGTTATATCACCAATTTCTGCTGCTTCTAGGATCGCTTTACTGTCTGGTTCTGTGAAACAGAGAGGTATACTCAATGTTCGCTTTTAGTTAGAAAAATATTATCAAAATTCCTAACCTCTCGCATTACGTTCTTCCTCAATTCCATCGTTATCGTCTTCCCAGGCACTTACTTGCATTCGATCACCTCGAGGCTGGCTTAAAATTTTATCACGAATTGATTCTAAATCGGTTATTTCGTCGGCTTCTTCGTCCGATGACATCTTTTTATAAGTAGCGCGTTGCAATCTAAATTCCCGCACAATGAACTGTCAAAAGCACGTTTCGAATGGCTTTGAATGACGCATCGAATACATGACCGTGACTGGATATGTATGAGTGAATAGAATTGACCAATGGAATTGACACGAATGGAACCAAAATGGAACCAGTGGGGTACCATTCTGTGGCGCATGCTCGAGATAATTGCGCCAAAGCTGTGGCGGATTTGATAGGGCTCTTTGCGACTTTTACTCGAGCTATTAATGGTGGAAGCTTTAGCAGAACTTTAGTATGATTGCTATATGGTAACATCCAAATCGGGAAAAAATAAACCTGCCTCTGAATGATTTTCTATTCATTTATCATTCATCAGGAACACTTGATAACTGATTCCAAAGAACAGTCTTGAGTTCCAGATGTGCAGCTAAATTACTTTATACAGACTGCACATTTCTCTTCTGAAAAGTAGAAACATAATATTGGTAGCAAAATATAATAAAACTGAATTTCAGCTTCGCGAATGCCGCACAGCTCTAGGATCCCGCTCTACCCGAACCAAAATTACACTATTTGCTCAAGCATCCCCAAATGTAATGCATGTTGCCTACTCTGCAGCTGCAGCGGTCTGCGATCTGTGGTATCATGTATTATGTTAATTTCTATCGTTGACAGGGAAAAATTGATCGTTATATCATCAGTAGCAAGTTCTATCTAAGAGCTTCATTTTAAGCTGTTTTAAAGAGAAGCCTCGTCTTTTACTTTTAAGTCACCAATTGTTGCACCACAGTATAATTCTGACGCAATCTTCGAGTGCCCGTAATCCATATGGAATCTTATTGCCTGTTTCCTAATGGAAACTTTGACGAAGAGGGTTCAGCGTGGTATAATGCGGACAAGTTCACCCGATCTTACACATACATACAGCTGATGATTATTGATCAGTGAAAACGAGACAGACTCGATCGGCGACCACCTGCGAGATCGAAGATAATTGACACCGCGTGATTTGTGACCATCCAGGATGATCAAGAGCTGATATGGTGCGGTAGCAACCGATCGTTCGACTCTCTCGCTGTAGAGGTATGTGTTTCTACAGGATAGAATCGCGTCGCTAACCGATTAAAAATAAAAATACAACTCGATCGTTATTCGTCGGGCCCGCGGGGGAGAGGGCCCCCTTTTATGTTCGGCAGGTTCTTTGTGCATGGCTATCCCTTTTTCTCCCATCTCGCTCAATCTTTTTCCATCAATCTCTTCCGATCAGCAACGTTGCAACGATATATCCTGAGAGTTGGGTTCCTACAGCAGTAGGGCAAGAGGAGGGACAAGAGGGCAGCCATTCCTTTGGTAATTAAAATCTGCAACTCTGTTGGCTGACGGATAAAACGGACGGACGGACAGATCAGGCTCGCCGCGAGAACGTCGACGGGTGATCGAGATTAATAGACTGCTGTCCTGTCAACTGCGGTCTCCTCATCGTGAACAGCAACCGACTACCATCCACTGTCCAGTCTGTCTTCAGATCGCAACCTGCGTGGGCCATCGACCAACATAAACTAAGAAAATCCATCGAACGATCGGCACATTGTCCGTAATATCAACTTCCGGTTATTATAGTCTGAACTTACGTTACGAGTCAGTGCAATAGATTCGTGATTTTAATTCAGAAGTAATCAGCAAAACCTGGCACTTGCTGGATTTCGGCACGAATTGGATAAAGGGAATCCAGTAGAATGAGATAACAAAAAAAAAAAAAGTGCAACTGCAATAATCACTCTCGAAAAACGCCACGCTCAGCAATCATTGCTATATCGTCAGTTGATCGGGTGTTTGCAGTGCAAATCCTTTAACAAGGAGCGAACGAATTCTGGATCCGAAAGGAGAGGTCGCAGCCCACATGAGGAGTACCAGACGCTGGTGGATCGTCCTTGGCGGTTTCACCCTGGTTTATCTTGGAAATGTTTGCTTGGGTAGGCATTGCGGGGCTTGATATCGAAAGATTTATACCTCTATTCCTTTCAAATCATTCGCTTGATTTTATCAGCACAGTTATAAAAGAAAAAAAAAAAAAAAAAACGAAAACATAAACAAGGTACGGCTCAGCGGTATATGCTAATAAAATCATTGAGGTAACAGCCTACCGACTGCAGGCGTGAATTTCACTTGTACGCCGCTTCGACCCAGATTCAACTTGCGATTCATCAAGGCAATCGAACTCAATGACATCTTCATTGATATTAGCTGACATGAGACCGTTGCTACGTAGGTGCAGCTAAATAGTTTGTCTGACTCTGGGCCGAATTGAGATTCCCAGTCCAAATTAGTAGTGCCGTTGATTGATTGGCTGACTGAGGACACGTACGATCAAGAACTATTGTACGATTTTTCAAATCGTTTCAATTTTGAATGATTTTTTGACAATTTTGTATCCTTGGAATTGGTACATCGCTGGGGAATATATCTGAAATAATGAAATTATCTTCACTGATTGCAGCAGTCGGTGCGGATAATGAATCTACGATAGAAGTTAATGCGACTCAAGTCACAGAGGAATCAAAACAGCAACAACAACATCTTTGTTGTGCTAGACACGAGAAGATGATCGACGTGGGCTATGGTAAGTAGACCTGAATACCTGATTAACATAGGCATACCATAGGTATACCATTATTAGAATAAATTCAAAATATGCCATCATAGATATTGCAATTACAATTATTAACTATCATCTTCAAGACATATGTTGTAGTCCTGTATGGAGATTGTCACCCTTTGTTCGAATTTAAGCTTCTACACATATTTATTTTTTCACACACCCGCTAACAGTATGCACTCCTGTATTGGAGCAATTGACGCCAGTCGGACAGCCGGGGACAGTCTTCCGGTCAATGAAATCTATAAAAAGTGATTGAAAGTCAACCATTGCTCTGACCGCTTCGAAAATCCGATTTCTAGTTTCTTCGAAGATAAAATTCAGAGTTTTGTACAAAAATACGGAGAACTGAATGATTTACCATATTCTTTGTCGTGATAATGTCTCGTTGATCAAAGGTATTCGAAAAAATTAAATACCTACTTATTGTTAGCCACTTTCTGACATAATACCGAAGCTATTCCTAAATGGTTTATAAAAACTGATCCTGCCGGTTGCGAAAAATTACAATTATTCTTCTTCAATTTTGACTCCACTGCGGCTACTCGCAGGATTTCAAAGATACCCTGCAGATCCGGTCACGGTGATATCTGTGGTGATTACCTACATAGAATTTTCCTCAAATTATTAGATGACTCAAAAACAGTAAATCATCTCGTGCGACTGAGGTGATCGATGATATCGATAAGGGGAATCGTTGTGACCCTTTTGCATCGCGTCGCGCGGTCTGCGGCCATTTATAGTAAGAGATAAGAGTTGAATGCAAGCGAAGCTCCGCAGCGGGGGTCGCGTCGAAAGCCTCGTGGCGGCATAAGTCGCGTGAATCACTTACACCCACCCACGTACCCTAGCCGCTCATCCGAGCCAAAAATAGCTTATGTTACATTACTGCGCGACTCCCGTATAATCCCCCTCTTCTCCAACCTCCTGCAGGCTCCCTACGTGAATCGCGACACATCTAATTTAACACAGGTTTGTAGATATAATTTGTATTATACATATCTGGTGTATTCCACAAATCAAACATGTTTTCTGCAACAACAACACGCGACGTTCATCTCTGGAAAGTTGGGTATCCCAATAACTGTGTAAAATTTACCTCATCACCATAAATCGTACAAAAGTAGCCCAAATATTTGGGACCTAGAAAAACAAGCAATTTCATGTAGAATGCATCAATCAGAATTTTTATTTTTTGTAAACAGATTCTGCAGATGACTTTAATGCACAAATGAAAAAGCAAATTTCTCTGCTCGCAGTGTAATTTCAAAAATCCTAACTCATTCCACCGGGTCAAACTATCATCTTTATCATTAGCATTCTCTCAGTTTTCACCTAATCAATTGAAATTCGTTGACAGGGATGTCCGACCAGGTGATTCAGGTGGACGCTGGTCACTGCCGAAGACTTTGCCCTCGTCACGCGGTAGACGATCCAGGAGATGCGAGTCGACCCGCCGTTCAGGTAAACGCCGAACAAATCCTCGTGGGTATTGCAATTACAATATTATAGGTATGCGTCCGCAGTTTCTTTTCTTTAGTTCAATCCGCACACCTGGCGAGTTAGAGAAAGAGGAAATAAAAATTAGATCGCATGATTCCCTCTCTTGCAGTTGGTCGGAAAAATTTCGGTCTGTCTCAACATCGGAATGTTCGGAATACCGATCAATTGCCGATCGTTTCTCGAACGATGTACAGACGGCACATCCTCGCGAAAGAATGCAGGTCGCACGAGGACCTCGATAAGTTCGTGAGTCATCGCCCAAAGGGTATACCTATATACAATGTGCTGTTCGAAGGATTCGAAGAAGCTGAAGCAAAGCAAAAACTGAAACTGGGGCCGGGCCGGGCCTCCCGTTGCGATCGAAGTCCAGGAATTTCACCCTATACCGTCTTCTTCGTGAGCTAAACGGAATTGAAATTCGCCACCGGAATTCGATCGCGCGATCGTTCGATCCTGTAGTCGGTAAAAAATAAAAATAAAATCAAAAATTGAATTGAATAAAATAAAATGAACAGCCGCGCGCACGGTGAGCGAAGACTTCTACATTCGCGCGACCGTGCGGTACATGGAATTATTTCACCTGCGATAAATATATAAATAATCATCGTCTCGCCGTATAAAATATTTTTCGACAAATACTGCGAACTCGATACTCGTTCTTAATCGCATAAGTTTGAGAATTCTTTTATTTCCGAGAATTTCCACGCGCCCCTTGACGTTTTAATTACAAGAAAATTTCGTATCTCGTTACGACCGAAGTGCCCTGCCCTATCAACAACATCAGCGTATAATAAAACCCGCGTTTAAATCGGCAGTCGACCGTTGCTTTGCGCTCTTAGCAGATATATAGTTTCGCGTGTAAGATGTAGTACGATGCGACCGTAGCACGGGGTGTCGAAGGTATAGGGGATCAGATCCTGCACCAGGAGAAGAAATCCCGCTGTTTGTGCAGGCTATTTTAGTCACGTGATGCAATCGCGCCGAGGCGTGCCGCACCCACGCACCCTTTCAACTGAACGGTGACCAGGACCGCCTGCATGCTAAAGTGCTAACCAGATTCAACCTCTCTGTTTTGCGTCCTTGGAAGGTCGGATCACCCGCGGTCAGCGATCCCCCACGGGCGCCAACCCGGCCAAAGATCCACGGGGTACTAAATTATACCTGAAAACATACGTATTAAATCAGAGATAATACGGACACATGGATATATTTATGCGATACCTGATCTATACGTTATGTGATTGTATCTATATTTAAATCTTCAGAAATGTCGCAGGTTTTGTAGGACCTAGATTCTTGCATGGTTTCTATTTTACTTGTAGAATTTGAAGGTGATATTCGTTTCAAACTAAATACAACTGAACTTACAGAGATGTCCTCTGGACTGGCACTGCCGTCCGAATTCCGCAAGATTGGAGAGGATTTCAACTCTTCAGGGTGTCCGAGTGATCGAAGCGGTAGATTCTTGCGATTGCACCCCGAAACAAGCGTGTAGTAGGGAGCCGTACACGTACGTGGTGTATCCTGGAACACCCCATCAGGCGGACATAGACGTTGGACTCTGCATGGGTCATTGTTCGAAGGGTTTGGGATGCAAACCGATGAGAAACAGAACGATCAGTATCGTTGGTCCTAATGGTTGGTAAAATCCGAATGCATTCAAATACGTAAAATAATAACAGAATGACGATTGAGACGATTGCGTTATTTCTAGGGGACGAGGTCCATCAAGTGATAGAGGAATGCGGGTGCAGCGACAATTGCTACAGAATGACTCACGTGGAAACTGTGCTCGATTTCAGCGAGGTAGAAATAAAAGACGGATCGAATTCCACGGAAGTTAAACCTCTCGTCAGGGTTCGTATTTAAATCTCTAATGTTCATTCCGAATCTCTCCAACATCTGCGTTCTCGTAACAGGCCATCGACGTTGGTCAGTGCATCGGCTCCTGTCCCGGTAAAGAAAAGGAGACGTGTCTCCTCCGTGACAAAAAAGACCCAACGAGGTGTCTCGCCGGACTTTATTCAAAACAACACTATTGCACTCCAGCTAGATTCAAAATACACGAATACAGGTATGTGAAATCCGTTATGAGCATAACAACCGCTACAGCTCACTGCAATCACAAACTTCTTTCACGTATGTTTTGTAAACAATTTTTTTCTCCCTCCTCAGATCCCGAAGAGGAGCGATGAGGGAAATAATCGCAATTACGCAGTGCGCCTGTGTCTAGCGATCTATTCGATCGATTCGCCAATTAATTATAATATCTCTTTAGAGAAAAAATCTCAGTCCGATTATACACACTAAGAATAATTTTCTGAATGAGCTGAAATAACATCAAGAATAAAAAATGACACATCAGTAATATAAACACCCTGAAACGATATTATTATTATTAATTTTATTATTATTGTATTTCATAATGTTCCTAAATGACTTTAGTGTAATGATATGTATAGGTATATGATAAGCGTATGTATCGCATTGGCTAATAAATTTCGAAATTTGTATGATTGAATTTCGTTTTACTGCACATGACAGGAATAGTGTAGTAATATCGATGAAGTGAATATATTTTTCTGTTAAATTATAAAGTATGGCTAGCTCAAATGTTCGCGGTCGATGGTCATAGAAGGAGTGATCGGTGGACACCTGTTCTATCGGGGATATCCCATGGGTTTGAAATTTCCATAAAAGGTTCTCGTATATATCAAATAGGTGAATCAGCACCGCCGATTACCGAAGATGTCGGGATATAAAAATAATACAGATATATGAACGACTATAATTAACGTCGTTATAAATCCGCCATTTTCGGAAGTCAAATATATATACGAATCGATAAATAGGTAAGACGTGTCGAAAAAAAGAAATCGTGCGTTGGGCGTCTGATGACGCAGAAAGAAACGTTCTAAATAACGTAGAATACGGAAATAAAGCGAAAATATATCGTTACCTATATCCATATGATAAATCCTTCTAATAATCATTTGCCAACCGCGCGGTTACAATCCACTCTATAGGATAATATATAATGCAATTAGGCGTCAGGCGAGATGCCAATTCCCGCGAATAAGCCGTATCACATTCGACCCGCTTTGTTATACTCGGAGGAAGTGATAAACTAACCAATTGAGATCGGACTTTTAATACGTGGGCGAAATATCAGCTATTACAAAATTCAAACGCATCGCCGGATTATCGTACGACGTCTAGCCTGTCACGCAATTTTCACGCATTCATGATATCCCATTGAAACACCGCGTTAATGAAATTGGCTTGACGGTCACCGGAAGCGATTGATAAGGTAGAAAAAGACAACAACAAAAAAAAAACTACCCAGAATCTAAAATAGATATACGCGGGGAATCGTTTATGGCAAAAAGGTGGCATTGGGTGTCCGTTTTCACGTTTGAAATGATATGAAAACGACAATTTTGTATATCGCTCGGAGGCGCGAAGTTTCTTACAACGGGTGGTAACGGGTGGTATACGAAGAGGACGTGATATATCAAGGTGGAAATAATGATTCCTTTACCGTAAATATAACGTACAAATTGATCGTAAATAAGAACGTTCCACATTTCTGGGCGCTTACTAACCCCGAGAATTTAGGAACTTTGAATTTTTAATAGCCACGACGCGTTGCTTCCTCCTGACTCGTAATGGATGCGTTGATCGTGGTCTGGACAGCTCTGGATTATCTGGAGGCGGTCGGAACTCGGGGGCGTCTCGGGGCGCCAGAGAAAACACTAAGAACAGCATCATCATCATCATCGTCATCGTCGTCGTCGTCGTCGTCGTCGTCGTCGTCGTCGTCGTCGTCGTCGTCGTCGTCGTCGTCGTCACCTCCTATACGAAATCGGTTTATTTCTCAGAATTAGAAAATATATAAACCGGAACGAATCACCCGACATTCGAAAGCTCCACCGAAACATATGTATATGAAAGTTGCAGCATCAATTCTAGCATTCATAAATTTGCGAAATCTCGTATCTTCCACGTGTATAATAATAATAATAATTCTCGATCATCATCCGGAAGTCTGGTCTTCGGCGGTGTCGATTATCGGTCTTGAAGAATAACGATAAGAATGGAAGGATTATAAATCCTGATTTTGGGTTACGAGTGCTAGGTAAAACGGCGTGATGCACAGGCGGATTGCAGGTCAGAAGAGAGGTCGGGGGCGCCCGGCGTCGTATCGCCGGAGAGAAGAGATGAGCAGGGAAGAGAAGAGAAGAGAAGAGGGTGTAGAAGAGGAGAGGAAAAGAGAGGTGAGGCGACGGGAGGCGCGAAGGATAAAGGTGTCTCCCGGGCGAGAGCCCTCCCATATGCCATTTAGCATCTGCTCATAAGCTAGGTGGACCATCCCGTACCATGTCGGTGGGATAAGAAGTGACTCCCGGTAACTTGTTTCGAGTATTTTCACTTGCGATCCACGCTGAATAATACGCATCACTGCTACTCGCGCCTGCATATGTACCGCATAACGCGCAGTATCGCGTAACGAACCGCGCTCACGAAAATTCTATCCACACACCGTCAGAAAGTGTTAAAAAAAAAAAAAAAACAGTATTCGCAAAGTGCATCGGGAATTGTCCATTTTTCCCAAGAGACAAAACGTGGAAATTGCTTTGAAATAACAAAAAAAAAAAAAAAGAGGACAAATCAACACGTAGAGATAAGTGTGCGGAGGCCACGCGATATACCGAAGATGTTGAGGAGAAGAGTATTTTTTATGTTGTTACTTTTTGCCGTGGTCCTGGCGCATCCTGTGACGGAAAGTCCTGCGGAGGGTAGCGGTTCCTCGGTTATTGAATTTTCCGAAGATTTTACGGAGGACGAAATCCAGGACGATGCAGGACAGCGAGAAGCGGCTCTGACAAAATTGCAGCAGGTCAGTGAAGTTCGAGTTGTTCGAAAAGCCGCGGGGATATCGGGGTCGAAATGTGTTTGACTCGAATACTTTTTTTCCCGTAGATTTTCGGGATTCCGGAACCCAGTGAGAGGTCAAACCGTCACAAAATTCCCCCACAATTCATGATGGAACTTTACAACACGATCGCGGATCCGAGCGGAGTAACGCGCGGAAAAAATCCCTACAATGCCAAGGTCGTTCGAAGTTTCATTGAAAGAGGTGAGTCGGTGAGAAGTTTCGATCTACGAGTCGTCGATAATAATGCCTATTTTCTACCGCGCAGACAGTTCCATGGCTCATTATTACCTCTTCAACATTTCTGGCCTCGAAATGAACGAGTCAGTCCTGGAAGCCGAGCTCCATTTATACCGGAAACGAACTCCTCTCAAGGCGATGCATCCGGCTGTGCTTTCCTCGCCGTATTACCTGGTGCCTATTATTCATTTCGAACATGACGAAAAGACACCGAATGAACGAGAGTTGAACGATTATTTTTATCTTCCAGATTCGCGTGTATCAGGTTCTAGATCAGCATCAACTGGACACTCCGGATTTGCACAGACTCCTCAACGTCCACTACGTCGGAGCCCACGCGTCGGGTTGGCAGGTGAGTTAATGCTGAAAATTTCAATTACTGAATGTGATTTCAACCGTGACGAATATACGAACTTTTTTCACAGGTTTTCAACGTGAAGCAGGCTGTTCTTTCATGGGTTTCCGGCACCCCGAATCTCGGGCTATTGGTAACAGCGTCAAACATTTTCGACGACGAGGCAGTTGTTCACTTCTCGCGTCGCAATGATTATCACCACAGCAAGCAGCCGATCCTCGTGCTATTCGACGACGACGGTAAAGATCGTCCGTTGGGCGAGAACATCGTTCCCCACTATTACAAATACGCGAATGACCTCGACGAAGAGGAAGAGGAGGATGAAGATGGAGGAAACGAAGACGAAGATGAATTTGAAAAAGCCGATTACGGTATTCGAAAACAACTCGCTAGGGTAAATAAGGACATCGGGTCACGCGGTCGTCGCGATGCTTCTTCGTCGAAGAAAGCAACGCGAAGAATCGTCTCGACCACCCCTAACGTATCGGGTGCTCTCAGTTCGATGGATATTTACACGCGGGCTGTGATGCGCAAACGATTAGCCAGGCGGAAAAATACTTCCGCCAATAGGAACGAACAATTTTTGGCGAACGATTCTACACTCGGACGTCGTACCTCGCGTTCAGCGCCCACAGAATTTTCATCAAACTCCACTTCCGAGGTAAACGTAACGGAATGTGCGCGCCACGAGCTCTACGTTGATTTCGAAGAGATTGGCTGGTCAGATTTCGTAATCGCACCGAAAGGTTACTCAGCTTATCATTGTAAAGGTCACTGCAATTTTCCCCTCAGCCAGGGACAGCATCCGACGAATCACGCGACGGTGCAAAGTATCGTGCACATGTTGAGACAGGGTAAAGAAGTAAACGAGCCGTGCTGCGTACCTACAAAATTACTGAGCAGTAGTATTTTATATTTTGACGACGGCGATAACGTCGTCCTCAAACTCTACGAAGACATGGTGGCCGACCGCTGTGGCTGTCACTGAGTTTTAGATAACTATTTCGTAATGTATATTTATTCAAATGTGATCAGTTTTTGTTCATTTTCTCTTCACTTTCTCTCTCGTTCGAAACGGATCAAAAAAAAAAAAAATCGAGGGCTCAAAATACGGGTACACGCGTTTGGAAATTTGACAAAATATCATGCACGGTAGTTTTTTCCTTTTTTTTTTTTTTTTTTTCCTCTATGTGGAAAACTATAGCGGTCGACGGATCGAAATAAATTCAGTAAGAATGTGTTGTTATTTAGATGGTATAGTATTTTATATATAGTTTAGCCACTTCCAGACGATCGTGCAGCTGATTGACGAGAACAAAAAAAAAAAAAAAAGTAATTAATTTATGTTCGAAAATTTTAAACGCTTGTATTTTGTACAGTTTGGCTATATATTGTATATATGATAAGAACATTCCTAAGGACTGTAGTATACCTAAGCCTATGATATATAAATCCATGTGATAATAACGTGGTGATAATTAATATAATAATAGCAATTATTGTACGGTGAATATTAAATTATTAATTATAGTCAAAGCGTCTGATATAATAACGATGTAAATAATATTTTAGTACGATTCCGTACTGTAATCGTAGTCGTATGGTGATACCTAATTTGTATAAGAAGCTAACAATATAAGATTGGTATATTAAGATATAATAAAAAAGAAAATTCGAGCAGAAACCGTATCTAATCATTAAATACTTTATTATTCCATCGATTTTAATTAAGTTTTTTTTTCTCTCCTCAACTCGACGAATATTTCGCAAAAATATCTTCGGTTATTGGTATACACGAGGATAATGCAGACGTGTAATACGTACAGGTTGTTGAAAAAATATCACAAGCCGGCGCATGACACGATACAGCTTATATGTATAGCGCTGACGGCTAAATAAGTTAATGTGTTTACGGTCTCCCAGATGAGAGTCGTAGATTTTTCGATTGGACCAAATCTAAAGTGAGTCATTCAATGGCACGTAATACGCGCGCGTAAAATTTCGCCATTATAATTTCTAGAGGGTCCGGTAATAATCCGAGAGAAGTAATTCTTGAAATTTGAACCGGCGCCTCGAAAATTACATTATACAGCTACGATTTACTAGCGATACCTTCGTCGTCCAGCTTACAACACGTAGATATCTACCAATATAAATAATATGCGCCCCCGCCGACCCGTTTTCGCGTTGGCGTCTGTAGAATCTTGGTATTTTTTATCTCGCTTTATTTTATTTATAATTTTTTTTTTTTTTTTTCAGTTATCTTTGCAATATTTTTCTTCTTTCGACGAATAGCAATGACAATAACACCGGGAAGTTAACACCTCGCGAAGATCGGACCCGTAGGTTGCGCCTGGCATTCCACGACCGAATCTCTTCATCCACGATCCGAGTGGCGCCAACCCCGACTTACGCCCAACTCTTGTTTACATTTAGCCACATTCTGCACGCGCCTGCGACGATCTAAATCTTTTTTATTTCGCTTTTTTGATTTTGTTTGTTCGCTTGGATAGTTTTTATTTATTTCTTCGACTCGATTCCAACGACTCCTCCGCATACCGCCGCCTGCCACGTAGTGCTACAGAATTTTGGATACCTTGGTCCATCGGTATTTCTAATTAATATGTATATCGTGCAATCGATGCTTTTTGAAAAAAAAAAGGAATTCCATCGATATCGATGTGTGCGTATTTCGATGATTAACAAACAACCGTTGATTTATGACAATTGCAATATTTTTTTTTTGCGAATGTAATCACGGGATAGGGACCACACGTGGGTATAAATCCCCACGTGCGTTACACGCAGCTTAGCCGTGATCGCCGCACGCTTAATTCGACGAAATGTAAATTCTTTGGAATTCGATTCGCGTGCCGCCACCGCATTCCGAGTTCCGATGCATCTTTTCTATGTTTACAACGCGGAGGTGTATTTTCGAATCAGCTCTGCTAAAAATATACAAGACGCGTTCGACTGCATTCCCCGAGACCGACGACGTGATAGCCCATCGTGTCAGACCCATGAGAGTCATGATTTAAAGGCTCGCGTGCTGCAATGCCTCATAAACATCGGTTATATTTATGTATAATATATTATAATATCGAGGGCTGTCGTTCCGAGGGACGTAACCCACCCTTTTTACCTTTATAGATAAGTGAATGAAAATTATGCGTATATCAAGATGGAAATATATTTTTTTTCACTTTTGCGGAATGCGCCCTTCTGATCGCGAGTCTCTGATATTTTTATTATCATTTTATTATTTTTATTTACATTATTTTTGGAGATTTTTCAGGCGCGCGCTCTCTAGAACATGGATTTATAATTATAATTTTAATCATTGGATAGGTGTAGTATGATCTGATTGCAAGTTTGATTTGTATCGGTACGTCGGAAGTATTCTTCAATAACATTTCTCCGAATCGGAGGTCGGGGGGATAAATTCAAAAACCGCAATCCAGATAAATTAGAGGCTGCCGACACGGGGCATGTGCATCAGCAACGCACTTTAGAAACTCCACTTCGATCCCTCGCAGCTTCAGGCACGAACCATCGGAGTTGATCTCCTCGATCGTTGTAGAAGATATACCGTACAAGGTATTATAATAGCATCATAACATATAGTATAAAAATCGAGCGCACATTACCTCGAATTATTATGTGGAAAGGTACACTAATCGTGAGCCCGTGAAATGAAATGCCGGGAATTTCGAAACGAAACCGAGTACGTGTTTTAGATCATCGATTATATTATTCCTGCAGCATATACCGCGCCCTACTAAACTTATTCAGCTCAGGGCTGTATCCGGATGGAAATTCACGGCGCCGCAGGACACCCGTGCCTTCGAGTTCTCCGTAATCACCTGCGTGAATTAGCTGGTCCTGCACTATTTTCAAAATATGAATACTTGTTCACGTAACAAAAGCGCCCCATCTGCCGCTCATTTGCCGGAATCGGGTAAAAGTCAAAATAAAGATTTTCACTCCAATAAACCTAATCTTTGTAAATCTCTTGTCATCTTATTTTTTATTCTCACACCGCAGAACGAACTCGGTTAGAACAAACGAGCATGCGGTAGATCGAGGACGTATTGAAATGAGATAAGATAATAAGGATACACAAAAAAAAAAATAAATAATTCAAGAAAAAATGCGCCGCGGGTCCCTCCGCCTCGGCCCTCATTTCCTTACGGGCGAAACTTTGATCTATGAAATAGCTCGTAGGGGGACCTTCGGCTAGAAAAGACGAAGAAGAAGAGGAGGCAGAACCAGAAGAGGAGGAAGAGGAAGAAGAAGAAGGGCCTCGGAGAGGAATCAGTCAGTACCACCGGTCTATTAGAGAGGCAGCCCACAGAGATGGGAACCGTTTGATGTCGCCGCTTCAGATCTCAGCTGTGGTGCGCCCCGTTGCGATGCGTGCCGCGTTTTACCGCTGCGATGTTGCGTTTCGCTGTGTTAACATTACGTTACAATACGTCGCACTGCGCGGGTTGTCGAACGTATAAAACGCGAGCATGAACCACCTTCGGTTATAAATGCGTGCACCACGATGGACACGTTCATCTTCATTCTGACGAAGCGCGAATAAAATTACCTCGTCGTTTTACCGCCCCACGTAACTTCGTCATTTTTTATATCCTCGTATTTTTTTAAGATTCATTCGTTCTTACGTAGGAAGTTACCGATCGGTACCGGATCTGCACGCAGAGGAACTTGGAGCTACGTTCCCTCTGTAATGGCTTCTCGCGGCACTACCAGAAACGAAGTTTTTCTTCCGAATGCAACACACTTACAAAATAACCACCCAGCAAGAATTACGGGGGAGTTCGGAAATGTTTGAATGGCATTTGACGAAGAGCGCTGAAAATTGGGAAAATTGTGACTAAAAATGTTGGACTATGGCAAACGTAGCGCACCTCTTGTGAAAGAAGAAGAAGAAGAAGAAGAAGAAGAAGAAGAGGAGGAAGGAGACGAAGAAGGAGAAGATAATGATGATGCCGAGGAGGATCGCGCGTCACAACAACGCAACGAGGTGAATAAAAACATCAACACCGAACATTGCGTCACGCACGATAGGTGCAAGAACCTGAACCCAGGCACGCTGTTGAGGGGTGGGGGTTTAATGGTCCAGGAGAAAAAGATTCAGAAGTGGGCCTTCTTCTCTTTGTCCCTGATGTGCTATACGAATCGGGAGGTGCGTGCTGTTGGTGCTGCTGCTGCACCATCGCGCACAACCTTCACCTACCCCACTCAGCACCCGGCCCACTCACAATCAGCCAAGTCACCCTACTCACCATAGCACCACCACCGTAGTAAAAGGGACCTCGCCGCGTTTACTACTATATAGTCAGCTCAGCCTTTCAGCCTCTGAGTCGTTTCCGTGTTTTCTTCCTGCTGACCCGGACGCTGTGCTGCATGCCGCGTGGGCCGCACTAAAATTTCTTGCGTTTAGTTTTTCTTTCCCTCCTGAGTTTTCTCCTAACAAGTACTCGATATCATTTCTAAAAAAAGACGTAACTTTGTAAAACCACCTATTTTCTGATCAACAAATATTCCTTTTGATTTTTATCTTTTTTTTTTTTTCTATATCTTTTGAACAGAGCGTGCCGCGTACACGTGATCACAAAATGTGAATTTCTGACACTCCAGTGCAGCGCATGGTGAAAGTTTTCTGTGATTATTATTACCTATACCGAAATCATACAACATAGATGATTGTGTGCAGCACGGTAATATTGACGGATTTTTAAATTATTTGGGGGTGAACATATAATTGGTACTGTCTACCTGCGTCATCGTCGTAATATGAATTGCGGGATCGTCGCTTCTTCTGAACTTTAAGGATATCGAACGTCTAGTGCGCGCTATTTTATACAACAGTTCGGAGATGACGATCACTACGATCTGCGTATCATTCCTCTTGTTGTTTTGCACCATTTCCACATCAAGTGGCGGACACAAAAAACACGTAAGTATCGGTGGAATAGGAAATTTCTCGATGAATGATTCATAAAACTTATCAAAGTCAATGCATGAGAAAAATCAAATAGAATTCCATGAATGTATATAGGTATGACATTGCAGAGGAATAATGTGAAAAAAACTTTTCAAAGTTCAATCGATCATGCTTTTCCAAGGGTCTTGGAGGGTTGAAAAATTTATGCCGCACAGTGTTCGTATCTTACAACCCTCAACGCGATGAGATTCGCCGACATAATATTTAAAAGTCAGGTCGAACCAAAAGCGACAATCTTGTGCTAGCGCGGGGCGACTTTTGCCCCTTTTGAACCCAAGCCATAAATACGTTAGCCCATTACCTGCGAAGAGCCCTGGGAAAGGGACTTGGAACTCGAGTAAGAGGGCCGGTGTGCACTTGCCAATGAAGCGAACCCTGTTTCCTCGAATTTTAAAAGTAGTATCGTTCCACGGTCGTTAATCGGACGGTAAATAGTGAAAAAGTAGTTCAAAAATCTACAAATGCTAGCAGAATTTTTTTTCCCCCTCCTTTCTTCTTTCTGAGAATAATACCTTTTTTTTTTTTTACGAGACCTTGAAGTTTCTCAAATTCCTGCCCCCTCGAAGGTGTAAAGTTGCGTGAAAATCCTCAGTAAACAACATTTTACGGCCAAGTTCCACCCTCGTTCGGTCGTTTCTTCGGGGCAACTCTTCTGTAACTTTCAGCCCTAACGAATCCCGAAAAGATAGTCCTTAGCTGGTTTCATTTTGGTAAGCTTTGTGCACCTAAAGATTAGAAAAAAGTGGAGTATAAGCGCGCACCGCATGACTACAGGGCGGAAGTGGGGAGAATTAAGAAGGAGGTCTAATTTTGTTTGTGAGTCTCTGGTCAGCGTGCCCGTTAATCGACATTCTGCACCTTAGATCGGAATTAATGCATCTGCCGGTGCACAACTCGCTGAAAAAGGGCGAAACAAAACAAAAACATAATAAAAAGTTAGAGGCGAAAGATGCGCGGTAGCTACGGCCGCATGGCAGGTGCGCTACAAATTGGGAGGCGGTAACCGAACTTTGATTTAGATCACGGGCGCGCCTATTCGCATCGCTCCCTTTCGTTTCGCTTTCCCCTTATTCCCCTTTCCTCTCGCAGGCCGCAGGCTCTGAAGATTTTTCTCTTAAAAGCTCGGAGATTGTTGACCGCAATAGGTACCGTGTGTACGCATATGAAGCTCGTAGAGGATAATTCTGAAAGCGAAATATTATTGTCCTTTGTGATTGAAAAAAAAAGAAAAAAAAAAAAAGGAAAAAATGAATAAAAAATGTTGAAGCTCATTCAGCGGAATTATGGGGCATTGATCGGGTTCCGGTAAGACGCCAATGAAAGACTCGCCAGGGTATAGGGTGATCTCTACGCCATTGAATGAGAAATAATCTGGCGGGAAGCGGCTCCTCAGAAGTAGGAAATAATATTCCATCACTCGCGGCGCTGGGCCCATCCCTTGTCATCTCCCATCTCCCACCATCTCCGCAGCATCCTCAATCCTCATCCTGAGTCTGAAGTAGGTATCTGATCTCGAGCCGCACTTGCCGCTTGTGTATAACGACGATACGCTTCAACATCGCGGCGTGCAGCTACCGGTGTTGAATCGGTTTGATTGCCTCCTACTTCTTCAGCTCAAATCCACCTCAATGCGTTCCAAATGAGGGCTACCGGTCTTCAGACTTCAGACTTGTTATATGCTATACATGTATACAGACACACAGACCTGTAGCGCATAATCAAAGTGTTTTATATTATTCGTTTATTTTTTTTTTTCTAACTTGAAAGTAAATGGGATATTGGCCTCTGCATCGTAAGGAGATGATAAATAGCCCTTCGTTACGCTCCGTCAAATACCTCATCGCGATGATCAGAGATTTTTGAAACGTTATAAATGTATGTGTTATAACATACCCGCGGTGTACTACATTTATTTGTTATTTGTTTCTAGAAACTCGTTCAGCGGTATCCGGAGAATGCGATCTCAGCGATCCCAGAAGATATACAATTTTCTTGGTATTCATTTAACGCGAAATCGGGATTGACCAGCGAAGTAAACAACAACGACGATGTCCGTTTCTGGCCGATGATCGTCAGAGCGAGAAAAAGACGCGAGATGAACGCGGTGCAAAACGAAGGCGAAGGTGTAGCGAAGCTGGGATTAAGAAGGCAGAAGAAGAGAGATCGCGAACGACGTAGAGAGAGGGAAAGGAAGAGGAACAAGGAAAAAGACAAGGGTGTAAAAAATGGTAGAAAAAGGGTGCCGCTAACGAGGCACGCGAGGAGACCACAGCGTAAGAAAGCCGACAGGGGAAGAAAGCCGCATAAGGCGCGTGAACCGAATCGCGGGCGTCCCCGTCACGAACGTATCAGAAACCTGGAGAAGCAATATTTAGTGAGGAATCGTACTCTGGAATTGCTCGATAAGCACAACGCGAGAGATTTACCCGTGAAGAATGACTCGGGCTTTTTTAGACCCGTGCAGCAAAGTGTTCGAGATGTGATTTTCGATCGAAGAATAACGTCGAAGAAAATTGGGGAGATTTTGGGGGATGCAGGGAGGAAACCTTCGACTCTGAGAATATCCGACCTCCTCGTGCAAAAGACGTTGCCAAAAATCGAAGGCCCGTCGATTGACGCTCGAGGGAAATCCGTCAATATCAGCGTAGACGAGATCCACGATCCTCCGCTCTTCCTGGAAAAGTTAAAGACCATCGCAGTTAACGTATCGAAAATGAACAAGGCGGTTAAGAAGCTTCGTACCAGTGATCCCGTTGCTGGCGGTAACTCTGACTTTGAGATATCGACGGACTTTGACGAAAGCAGCTATCACTACGATTACGAAAACGTTTTCGAAGATCCAAGCGTTTCGCCATGGGTTAACTCCCCGCGAACTAGGGAAACCGTTGGTCAAAAGGAGGACCCACAAGAATACTTTCTGGACAGGGCGATGTTGTCTTCCGTCTACATGCCCGTCGACGATCAAGTCACAATTCAAGAGGGTCTCACAACTCTTTTGGCGAGGCTTTTTCAGACGCTCAGAAACACAACGGATGACGAGAATCGGGAACTCCTGCAAGATCTTGATTTCGATAATTCGGTGCAAGACGACCTGTGTCAAAAGTGGCTCGACTGTAAGGATAAACTTGAGGAGGCGTTTCTGGGTAAGACCTGATTTGATGATGTAGATGAACGTGCACTTGTTTCAAATCCCGTAGCTTTAACCAAAATTAATGAAAACCGAGACGAAGGAAAAAAAAAAAACTCTTCTCCCAGGACCACTGGTGCTACCGGCCTGCCCGTGTCACTATCCAAGCAGTATATTCTACGACGATAAGATCTTCGACGAGGGTCAACAGCGGCACTTCCGCTGGCGAGATGTTAGCGGTGAAGCCGAGAGACTGGACGTTTATAAACCTAGTGCAACCCTCTGCATCCGGTCTCTTTTGGCTCAGGGCGGGGGGAGCGCGGCTGCTCAACATTGCTGCTATGATGGCAGAAGAAGGTTGATAACTAGAGGTTCTGGTGCCGGAACTCCCAACTTTGTTAGCCCCGAAGTTTCCGCCCTGTTACACGAGAGAATCGATATCCTCCCCTGGAGACTCTGTAAAGGAGATTTTTCGCGGTACCATGATTTTTTGGTACTTTTATCGCCTGTGTTACATCTTATGCGTTGGCAGAAAATTAATTATTTTGTTTTCACCTGCAGATTTAACAAAGTTCGACCTCCAAACAATGACAACCACTGCAGAGCAAATCCAGATGAGGAAGAGTACCAGCGTCAAATAGACGCGACAAAGCACTACTGAAGTACAACAAGAACCAAACTTTACCTTAGCTTTACTCTATAAAATTAATACTAGTGAGTTATTAAATTATTAATTTTTTTTCCCCTGTATTATAGAGTTCAATATTATAATATGTATCAATTGTGATACGTACATTACCGCAAATATATTATTGTACGGGTATTATAGGTAAACGTGTGTTTTTGATAACATCAATCACCCCTGTCCAAAAATTAACCGTAAAGCAAAAAATTCGGTGGTAAAAATGAAATTTATCTAGAAATCAACAATTTCAGTTACGATTGGTGTAAAAAAATTAGATTTTAAACTACGCGCCGTCCGAATTCTCGGACGTCTTTCATACGGCGGTCAAGTCGGCCCTGACCCTAACAATGAGATACAATCAGGTAGTAGTACCTTCGCTGTTTAATTCGAAAGAGAAACCGGTTCGACTTAAGGAAGTCACGTGACTTTTCTTAGCAGTCCGCGTGCGTGCCTTTTGCCTTGATACCTCTGCATCGCAGTAGAAGTCCAGGAACTATCGTTGTTCGTCGATGCCACTCTTCGGACGCTAGTTGCCATGGATACCGCTTACAAACAAAAGGTAAAATTTTTATTCTCCATCATTTACAACTTTCTCACCGGATCTAGAAAAACTACCAGGATCTAGTTGACCTCTCTTGTTGTCGGTCAAAGAACTTCAAGAGTCATGGATTGGGGAATGGAACTTGAAGTTACAACAAAAAAGGTATAGAATTATCGACTGATTTCGCATCAAGTACAGTGCAATGAATGGTGTGTGAAACAAGCGTCGAACAAAGAGAGGGATATGTCATACTATTTTTAAAAGGTCTTTCATTGATTTTCAGCTAATCCCGCGACTCGGTCGCAGAGCTGGACACTCGAGTACGCAGGATGACTTCAAGTCAGATGATGACCTTCTGGACAGTCCAATGTCGCCGTTGTCGGAGCAATCGGCGAGGACAATGGCTGGGGGACATCAACCTGTCGCACCGCCTCGTTCACGAAAGACCGGCTGGGCAGATGAGCTAAAAAGTGGCGGGAAGTACGTTCGCGTCGCTGTTATAATTTGTATTTAAATCGATAACTTATTACGACTTTGCGAAAAATTAATTAGATCTGTAATTATAATGTAGATATAACACGACTGCAATTATTCTTGAAACAACCTTCTGTTGATCAGGCATTTTTTCATTTACAGATCGAAGAGCACCATAAACATAATTGAACAGTAAGTAACTCGTAGTGAAACTAAAGAATCATGCATCTCTAGTCACTAATAGATTATTCCTTAGGGAGCGGTTCAGAGGAGTTGATAAAGACGAACCGGAGGATGGTAAATTGATTTCGGCGGAATTGATGAATATATTTATAATATTTTATTAAACTTGTAATCACGTCTCAAATATATTATTTGCAGAAATACCGGTCATACCTGACCTAGATGAAATTCAGGAGGACAATTTTATGAGCGAAGTCGCAAGCTCTCACTTGTAAGTAGTTGAAAAGTTAACGAACTATAATACTATCGAGGTTTGGAGACTAAGTAAGTTAATTTTTCAAATTTTTTAAAATTATTTAGAGTCTGCGCAAACCGCGTTGAAGCTTACAAAGAGCTCGATACAGATCTTTACAAAAGTACAGCTCTCTCATCGCTGGACGACGTAAACTTGTCGCTGCTAACGGAAAAATTATATCCCGATAAACTAGTACGTGAACCCGACGAAGTCTGGAACTGGGATTTACTGTTCACCCAAATTGCCTCTGAGATAAACAGCGAGAAAGACAACAACATTGATACCGAACGAAAAACTTCTTGAACAGTACCATTATATATTAGATATCGAGGGATCCAAGCTGCCAGTCGCTTGTACACACTCTTGCAATAAAATTATTTTCGTATTACAAGTGCCCTATATCACATATTTTTTAAAATATTTGTGACCATTCTCGCATGCTGCATCAAAAAACAGGGCATACTGCGACTGCAGTGCCTGTATATGGAAGCGACAAATTACCTCGTCTGACCTATTCGATTGCCCCCCAATTTGGAAATCGCGGTAGTTCGAGGAGCCACGTGAGGACTCAACCGTGCAGGCGCACAGGGCAAATGTGCGCGCATCGGGAGCCGTACACAAGCTACTTGAAGCGACCACGTGACAACACCCACTGAGCAGATCTGCCTTTATCTAACGTTAGCGATCAATGTTCAGCTGTGCCATCACTAGCACACACTTCCATAAGACGCTGCGAACACCTCGGTATATATACGAATTAAAACCAAAATTCACAGCTAGTGAGAGAATCAGGGTCCATTTGAAACAAAGTTGCCACCTATCGACAAAAATTAAAACTTTGAAACTGCAGCCCTTAGCACATCCTAGTGGCCATGTTTCGAAAGATTTTCAAATAATTGTTTTCAAACGAAACTTTTATATGTAGGTTCTGACTTGAGATTTAACAATGAATAACCATCAGATATGGCCATTAATGTAAACAGAATTATATATCGTGATAATCCTGACTTGGTTGCGAAAAACCTTTGAAAAGAAAATTTAAATGGATTGCATGACAAAACTGTACAATTGCAAGTAGACATTGCTTCAAAATGGGTATCGTTTATGCGACGACGATGAACAGATTCCCGACTCAGGTTCCTGTGGATCACTCCCGACATTCCTGCGAACCTTGCTCTAGACGATATGAACCAGAAGTGCCATGCATTCCTTGCAAGTTACCTCCAACTCCAGGGAACCCTGGAACCTTTGAGGAAATTCACAAGAAAATGACAGATCTTAACCCACCTATTTTCGAAGGCATGAAATTGCTAGTAAGAAAACCTTTGAGTAGTCACTTCAAAGTAGATCACACGTTGACTCTGAGCTCTGTGACACCATCTGGTTATAAATTTGGGACGTCTTACACTGGCACAAAGAGAATAGGAGAGAAGGAAAAATATCCTATCGCGACTGGTGATATTACATCAAATGGGAATATGACTGCTAACTTTGTTCACACCTTTGGGTGTAGATTTCGGACTAAATTTTCGGCTCAGATAGCTAATAATAAATATAAGGCTGCAAGATTGACTACGGAATACAGATCGGATAACTGCACCCTATCACTAAGCATGGCTGAACCAAATTTCATTAAACAACATGGCACAATGGTTTTTCATTATCTACAGTCTATAACATCGCGGATTGCACTGGGGTGTGAAGTCGCTTGCCATCGAGGTTTAAAGGTCCCAGGTGGTCAACAGAGCATTATGTCAGGAGCTTTAAGATACAGCACGGGTTTCTTAACCTTCTCAACAACCCTAGGAGAGGCTGGACTACATCTCAGCTGTCACACGAAAGCCAGCCGACAGTTACAAATCGGAGCTGAAATCAATATTAATATGAGAACGCATGAGTCCATTGGTACTTTAGTTTTTCGGCTTGATGTCCCCCATGCTGATATGGTTTTCAGAGGGATAGTCAATTCTAATACAACTGTTGGTGCTGTCTTTGAGAAGAAATTGTACCCTATTCAAGAGTCGTCGTTAGTCATAAGCGCAATGCTCAACCATGTTAAGCAGCAGTGCAGAGTCGGAATAGGCCTGAATATTGGATAAAAAATTAAACAAACCCTAATGGTATTGAGTATATTCTTTTTTTTTTGTTTTTGAAAATTATTGTAAATATCTAATAAAAGATTCGACAACAGATGCGAACACATGTTATATCGTAATATTTTATTACCTATAATCCATCAACAGTTTAGAAATACCCTGTTTACAGAACATCTTTATCATAGCTTAGTATACATACACTAAATGTTCAAATAATAGTGTCTATTGCAACAACTCATTCTGCGTAAATGCGAACTGTTATCAGTGGTCTGAGGGAATACAACATTTTTCTTAGTATTGAATTTACTGGGGTATATACACCTTTAGAACAATCGCACAGGGATGGCTGATATTCCGTAGAATAAGTTCGGAGCACTAACCTCGTAATCAGTAGTACGTACATGGTACGAATATACTCTCAGTATGTCTTCAATTCGCATATGTCGAGTGAGCACAATAAACAAGGTGCTATTCATCCTCGTTGGCTATCCTTTCGTCCATCTCATCATTTTCTTGATGAAATTGATTTTTAAATTCGGCAAAGTGTCGTAACGTCTTATAACTGATGAGCCCGTTTTCGTCAGCGAACTCCAAAATATCGCAAATAAATGGTGATTCAACTCCAAGGATGTATTCACAAGTTTTTGGTTCAAGTAAGTACAGAGATACACTTGATGGACTGATTGTCAGGTTATCGGCACATTTCAATTTCACCTGAAAACACATTTTGATTGTAAATTAACTGCATAAGCTACCCATTGGAGGTGAATTGCCTACCTCGGTTTGTCTGGGCTTTCCAGTTTTATCACAAACACTGCCGTCACTGTAGAAATGTGACAATTGTCTCCTCTGCGCAATGGGTTTGGGTCTCTTATTTGGGTGTGCTTCGACCCATTCCAAATGCTTCAGCTTATTGAATGTGCCAAGATTCACTACAGTTTTGGTACCATCTCGTTCGATATGGTATTGGTTAACTGTATTCCCATAGCAAAATTCATATTTCCACCAGCCGTTACCCTGAGATTCACAATTAAAAAAGTGATGAAAATACAAGTTTTTTTCGTTTCATCATAGTATATGACGTGAGATGTAAATTCGGGCGAGTCTGCCTACCCCGTTAAAACAATTGAGGCCACTGAGAAAACTTGGTATTAGGCTGACGTCAATAGGGCTAACTCCTTGATCCACCGATGGACTCACAGCCTCCTGTAGATTGTTTTTTTCCACAACATCTACTGGACGAACTTCAACTCTGAAACGAGTTTCACCATCCTGGAATGTGTAAAGGTTTTTAGTTCTGACTAATAATATACAAGCTACAGTTCTCAATTGTTCTTGAGACTTCTGCAATGTTGACCGTGATGCTGTTTAGGGTCAAAAAAACAAATTAGGTAACGTATAGCTCAAACGATAGAGATACAACAGAATTTGAGAAAGGTAATGACTCATGAGACTGAACCTTGGTAAAATACGTTACTAGAAGAAATGAGATTACAGTTCTGCTGTAATAGCGTGAAGGCCGTGAGGAATAATACAGACATTAGTATTGAGAATCAAGAATGGTAAGTGAAAAAAAAGAAGCGTTAGTAAATCAAATAAAGTTAGAGTGATTAAACAGACAAGTATGACGGCCTTTCCCTAAGATTCAAAATAGTCTAACCTGGTCGTCCTTATCTATATGGAAGATCGCATAGACTTTCTGCAGCTTTTCATCCTGCATAAAAAATAAATGATTCAAAAATCGGGAAACCAATTAAAATGCACCAAATTCTAGATAAGAAAATTCTTCAAAAATAATATTCTTAACGAGGAAATTCGGAGCGACACATCATTTTCAACCCATCATGTCCTGGACCTAAAATAACTCCAGCAATGCTAGAAGGTTCAAAAAAAGAAGAATAGTTGAGATTATTTTACCGTGATTCTTTCATGCCTAAGCTTCGAGCTCTCAGCTTCCAAAGCGATGAGAGACTTAGGCTTCTTTGGAGCATTATCAACAGGTCTGCAATTGATCAAGTTCTCCCCAGTTTCCTGTGGTTTATAATCTGGGTGAGTGCACAGAAAAGCTGATAGAACAACAGCCTCATACTCGCAACTGGACGTTTCCTTCAAAGAAAACACCTCATGTTTTCCATGTTGGTGACAGACGTACAAAACCCTTATCATTCTTGGTTTGTTGGTTAAATCACAAACGGTTCCATCTGTCATTTTCATTTCTACGTATGGCATGTTGATTCCATCAATTTTCTTAACCGGTATCTGTGCCTTTCTGTTGGGATTCTTTGCATGTTCATCATACTCCGCAGATAATTTTTCCTTCTGCGGTTTCCCAAAGGTACCAAGATAATATTCCTGAACTTTCACCTTCTTCCCTTCTCTTTCTTCATGATACTGCCGAACGTAACGCCCGTGGCAAAGCTGGTAAGTCCAGTAGGACTCTAACTGCATGTTCAAATCACACTTATTAATTTCCTTTCTTGGATACCAGAAGAATGATAGAGAACAAAGATATTGTTTACCCGATATGAGCATGCACTATGGATGAATAGGGGTTGTAAAATTTCTATTGGGTTGGGTCCAGCGTATGTTTCTCCATAATCATGTTCCTGTTCTGCTGTATCCGGAATCAGACAGTGATACCGCTCATTGTTTGCTGTTGTTATGAAATAAGACTCTGTATTCGTCGGGGGTTCCTGAAAATGGAAATATAGATTGTCACCATTATTTACTACATTGTTATTTATTGTGGTGTATGAAAGATTTTAGGTTATGATTGTCGAGGATATAGGTTACAGAATCAATGACGGGAATTAAACGAACAGGACCAAAATGTGTATTGTAAAATAACTGATAAATCGTACCAATAAATCAGTGGTACTTTTACCCGGCCAATTGATTTTAAAAAGAACCGTGTCATCAAAACCCTTGAGGTCGTGACCATAAACAAAACAAATCACCACAAACAACACTAAATATAGCCGTAAATCGATAAATTCGTACGATTTTCTCATTTTTGTAGATTGGATATTTTCTTTCACAAATCTTAGGAAGATACTTTCTGTTTATGGCAAGTTAATAATCACTTGTCTTTGACCGTATTGTGACAGCACAGCATTAAGAAGGTTTTCACATAGTTTCGTCTGTTAACACCACCTCCCAATTCGACGAACGAGAATCACGAATTTATCGCACAAATCCATGCGGACATTTGTCATTGGCTCGAGTAGACCCAATCGAATACGCATCCACCTCGATATCATTCAAACTGTACCAGTGACGAATATTAACAAACTCAGAAATATCAGGATGACTCGTAAACATAAAATGTATACGTTATTAATATAAAAAAGTATTTATTTGAATGACATACGAAATGTAAAATGAAGTACAGTAATTTTTAATAATCAATCAGCAAGTGAGGCATGAAACAAAGTGCAAAACTTATGGTTGTGATCTTTCATGTTTTTAGTTTCATATTCTACCTAAATAACATTCGTCAACGTATACTTTTCAAACGAAAAGTAATCAACAAGTCCTCAAAATATGTCATCATTTTTTGATAATTCATTTAGAAACACTATATTCTAGGATTAAAACTAAGGCGTTAGGTAATGGTGCGACTGTTCTTCAACGTATAGGAGCATCCTTTCAATAGATAATTATTGTTCACTTATCAAATTTAATACAACTGTTGTCAGGGTGAAACATCTTAAGACAGTTACAATGTATCGAGGCCATCCTAACAGCTCAAATATTCTGCACAGTTTACTAAATACCACCGTCAAGGAATTTGAGTCCACAGAAGTGTTCAAATATTCAGCTGACGTTGGAAATTCTGCGAAGAAGATATCTCATTTGAGGAGTAGTACATTTTTTACATGTGAAGCATTTGTGAGATAAATTTATCTCTTAATACAGGAAAAAAGTTTTCGCATATGTTGTAGTTGAGCATAGAAGCAAACATCATTGTTGAGTACAAACAGAGATGAGCCAAAAATAATGTGGGGTGTTACAATAGTATTTCCTCAACCGATTTTTCTATCAATTGAAACAACAACTATTAACAATAGAATCTTAAACGAGGTTTTTCGCCTCTTCCACATTCAGCCAGCATCTATTATTCGTATAATTTACAGTTGCTTGGCTTTTTGAGTCTTATTTTCACTCAACCTTTAACTTTGACAGACTTAACATATAAAAAATCTAAGTATTAAAATAGTAAGCTCAATTTCTATGTTGAAGAACGCTGCCATATTTTAGATTGCGCCCATAATCTCTTTATGATGTGATTTAATCTTTGGCCGATAAGATGCTTCTGTCTCTCATATTTCCGGCACTAAAATTCTTCAAATTTCTCATTTCCTAACAAAGCATTGTGGTATGTTTGCTGCCTTTCCTCCCACAATTCTGAATGCTAAAACGGCAGTGACAGCTAGGACGGAATGAGCAGAGATGAGACTGACAGCATAAATCTCTGATCTATTAACCAGTGTCATGCAGGAGACAAATAAGTGTGATCCCACAACCCATCCAAGGTGTCCTTTGCTCCGCCTATCCAATGCAGCAAAGAATATCACACCCCAGAATGTGTGTAGTAGAATGAAGCAGAGAGTAGTCGCTGCTGAGATTATGAAGAAATACTCTGTTCCACGTCGCAAACCCATTGTGCCTGGACCAATGGCATCTGCCAGAACATTGACCAGGGCAAAGGCTCCGCTCATAACTCCAAAGCCTAGACCGCAAACATAGGCAAAAACATGCCTGCTGTCGGCGACATGTGCTGTCGTTACTTTCTCCAGACCTCGTTCAGCCTTTCTCAGCACCCAATAGAGAAGGTATCGAAAGGCCTCCTGGAAGAGCACCGAAAAAACCAGACCAAAAGCAAGCTCATCTTGTAGAGGAACTACTGCATACCATAATGCAGATGACAAGAGTAGAGCTATGAGCCAAAAGAATGCACTAGCTATAAGGATTATTATTCTGATTGGTTCCACAGCTACTGTGAAGGTAAACATCGCTAGAGGTGGTCCAAAGGCGAGGAAAGCGCAGCCAAAGAATTCCATAACTGTCATTGTTGAGCCGTTTGATTTTTCTTCGACTAGTTTGGTCTAGATTATTCCTTGGTAACGTAGTTTTGCTATTTATCTTGCACACTTGAGTTCGAGGCAGTAGCAGGCGACACCGTTATCATTTGATCAGTCTTATCGCGAGGAGGATGAGAGTTAATTTTTTCACGTGCATTTAAGCAGCGAATTTACTTGCGGCACAATGTTTTTACTGTAGAATATTCATTAATCAGTAAAAAAATACTACTACGACAGTCGGCGCGACGCAACCTATGCTATCTTTGTTTCGATGACAAATCGCAGACGAATTTGACAACTGCACGGCGTGCAGGTAGAATCCCGACTAGAATCACAGAGTGCAGCTTACAACATTGCCGGTAGAACAATGCCCGACAGGTTGATCAGTACATCAATTTTTCAAATGTAACAATCCAATCACCAATGTAAACAGAACCTTACGTCCTGCCTGAAAGAAGAAAATATGGAATTTTTTTAGACTATTTTTCCAATAATGGGGCATAAAAAAATCAGCAGGTCAACCTTTAATAGTGCAACCGTGTGCAACGGTCGAACATGAAACACCATGAGTCAATGGGTCTGGTTTATACGAAGTCTTGAAAATTAATTCAAGATAAGCCTTGTTAAAAATTCCTGTTATATTTTCTTTGAATAATCATTTCCAACCTTATTTTTTGTGAGTGAATTTTTTCATTAAAATTGCAAGTTAAATGGCGCGAAAATACGGAATGAATGAGCGCTGGGTTTGAGGTTGCATGTGGCGGTAGCATCGCTCTGTGATGTCGCCTTGGCGAACCCCGGCTCACATCTTTGTATTGATTCCGTTCCGCAGCCCGCGCTTCCCTGCGGCGTCTTCCTTTCTGTGGTTCGCAGTCCTCGTATATTTCCCGTGTACACCGAAGTTTTCATCAATTTCTGAGCTCAGGACTTATAAAAGCCGTAAGTATACATCTTACTACTTATTGTTCAAGTTTCGACCAAAAATTGGTGTGAAAGAGCTAGATAATTGTGAAAATCTGTGCTTAAAAGCCGCAAATACTCGCCGGATCCACAAATTTTGCCCTACCCACCGGCAATCCGATCATCCATTTTGGAACATTATCTACGCGCCGGAAAGCACAGTTATAAAATACCACCTGTGCTTCTATAATTTTGTTTAATAAGTAACTCTATATATTCTGGGGACATAAGGGAATATTATCAATGCTATTAGTACACTAATTCTCATCGTGAGTTTTATATTAGATAATGAAATTCCAAAAAATTTAACTTTATCGCAATAATAATGCTCTGCATTGTGGAAATTGAGAATGAACCAAAAAATTGTACATATTTTCCGAAATAATCACTCGTTAACTTCGTTGTTGACCATCCGCCAAAAGATATACATTATAGTTCATGTCGCTCCAATAATTACACGCATGCACAAGGACAGAGGTCATCTTGTCTAGTCTTATTTCAACACATGCAACAATATTTGGCAAGGTTACTTTATGCATTTGTATCTTTTATTTTCTTCCATCAAAATTCTCCAGTCATGTTTTACATCGTTGCGCTACGCTGTCCATGGTACACTTACTCGCAGTTTTATAAATGCATTGGACTATATAATTAAATTGCACACCTGTGCCAAACTTCTATTGAGCTTCTGGTGTGTGCCAAACTAAAACATCAACTACGAGGAAAATTTATTTGCTTTGAGTGTAGCCAAAATTCTAAATTAAACATATTAACAAATGAAACCAAACTTCCAGCACAATATATTTTTGCTATGTTATATGTTGATATCAATCTACAAATGAGCATCAAACATTATCATCTGCCCTGTTGACTCTGATTCAATGTACTTGAATGGCCAGTAGCGTCATTTAATACCTAGAGAAATAAAACTAATATGTTGGACTTTTGATACTGAGAGTAAAATAGTACCACATGCTTACAAAGGAAAATCTGTTTTTTTTTTTAATCTAATCAGAGTGCAGAACCCTGATTATATTGCTGGATGCAAGATAAAAGTACCCACCAGAGTGTATATAATGTATACTTAATACACAAACATTTTCTGATTGTTACTATAGAATAGAGATTGGAAAAATATTTCCAGCAATTTGTCAGTAAATAGTTGATCAAATACATTATTATTTTTAGGTGACCATGAGTTCGGAATGCTACACGCGAGTATACGTCGGTGGTCTGAACGAGGGTATCAAGAAGGAGGACTTACAGGTGGAGTTTGAAAAGTATGGAAAACTGAACAAAGTGTGGGTGGCATTCAACCCCCCAGGCTTTGCCTTTATCGAATTTCTAAATGAAGATGAGGCCGAAGTAGCCTGCGACAATATGAACGGCACAGAGATCATGGGGGCAAAACTTAGGGTTGAAATCTCACGTGGTCGCGGACGAGGAGGTAGTAGAGGAGGCAGTGGCGGGTTCAGAGGGGGTCGTGGGGGAAGCGGTGGTAGTAGAGGTTTTGGATCCAGGGGTGGGAATGGGGGAGGCTACAGAGGAGGCGGCAGCAGTTACGGAGATCGTGGCAGTTCCGGTGGTGGATACCGCGGAAGCAGAGGCGGTGGGGGTGGTAGGGGCAGCAGAGGTCGTTTTGGCGATGACTACAGCTCTAGTCGCAGCAGTGGCTACGGAAGTCGTGACAGCTACAGCCGTGACAGCTACGGAAGTAGTGGCGGAGGAGGTGGTGGTGGGGGTGGTGGTAGTGGCAGTGACTACTACAGCGGAAGAGACAACGGATCGTCAAGGTATCGCAGTCGATCCCCGGCTGGGCGTGGCAGGTACTAAACGATCATATCTTCGTAAACAAAACACACAAAACAAAAATTTTTATGCTATGAAATGATGTACCTATACTTGTGAAGCAACCGCTATTCAATCAGTGACTTACTATGAAGGTCCGTCAATGATGGTTTGCTTGCAAAAGAGTTTGTCTGGTTCCAGAGAAATTCAATTGTTTACCGTTGCACTGTGATCAGACTGATGAGATAACAAAATCCTGCGTCTTCCAAGGATCTCTCAAAACTCTAACAACGCCTATCTTATTTATTCATCTCTTCTTATATTTATTTTTTTGTTTATATATTTATTGTTATTTCATAACCGTCCTCTCAATATTGCATTTTGACTTCATAACTTCTATTTTTTTGTTTTTCTCATCAGTACTGTAGTGATATTGCCAGTAACAATGTTCCAATGGCAACAGACACACCCTTTTATAGTGTGACTTCATCTGAAAACGAAAAATCTATCTGAAATACTTTTTGGTACTGATATGTAGTAGTGTCAGATCTATAATCGTGAAAAATTTTATTAGCTTTCTCTATTTTGTTTTGAAAAATTAGGGATGCTTTTACCTACATTTGAAATCAGACTCTCGTAGAAAATGTGTTGCTGTCTATACTACGATTAATCAACGAAAAACACTCCGAACTAATATTTTACAAAAAGCATTCTGGCAAACTTCATTAAAATGTTCTTCGACTACTAACGACAAGCGGGATTTACTTTCTCTGGTAACTAGAGAACGGAAATAAATGGTCTTCGATTCATTAGCGCAAACTTTCCCTAAAAGTGGTGAAACACATGGCAAATTCTGTTGTGAAAAACAGAAGCCTGGTCTTCGATTATCCGTCGTAAACATATCCGACAATGAAATAAAGGCTGTTTCAGTAGCTATGGGAAAATCAATTTTCATGCTTATCGGAACCACGAACAGTTAGTTACCAGATCGAAATGTCATCTCATCATTAACGACAAATTGGCAAAATTGTTGATATCGCAAACAATTGCTTAAAAACCAACTCTCGAAAAATATTCGACTCACGATCACATAAATGGCATAAATAAGTTCATAAAACAAAACTTCATAAACTTCTTAAACTTCGACACGTTCACGCAACGCGATGAATGCTAAAATATACCTTTAATAAAACAATACGAAATCTTCGAAAATACATTCACAAAATCAATCAAAGTTGCGCTGCTGACTGGGCTCAAGTAGAGCTGTTTGTTTTCGTTGGATGTAATTTGCTAATCAATTCTGTGATGTAAATACCCTACCTGAGGTTTTTCTGCAACCTATTTGACACTAATTTCTTTCCAATTTTCATTGGGTTTCATAAACCAAGAAGTATAGCAATTTTGCCTTGAGTAGGCGTAGAAATTTTCATCTGGATCTTGAACTATTGTCATGAATCTATTTTTCTTCTATTTAACTTATGCCGATCCTTGTTCTATCTGAAATCGAGACGATAGGGTCGTGAGTTTGTTAGGTGCTTGGTTTTATTAATGGAAATGCGTATTCTCATGCAACAGAACATCGTTATTCTTGATCAAAGTCGTGTTAGACCTTCCTTTGGAATGTTTTGGGATGTGTTTGCAGCCCACGCGACACATCTCGTTCTGGCTATGGCGAAGATCGTACGAATGAGGGTGGCAGATTCGGGTCAACAAACTAGTCAGCAAATAATCAGGTACTTCGGAATTATATATTCAATCACAGATGAATGTCATAATTTCATCGCAGCGTTTCTGTACTGAATATATCTTAGGATCTTCGTTTACTATGTATCGAAAAGAAACAGGATGTCATAAAGCGTCATGAATCATCTTTTGCTTTGGTATTGAAACAATTCCATACTATTTCATTATCAAAATATTTCAAGTTTGCCGATATTTGTCTCCTTCGTTTTTTTTTTTTAGAGGTATTTGAGTTTTGAAATATGGTCAATCGGTGTCTGTTGAAGTTGAGCATTGAATCAGAAACCATTAAATGCCCAGCAGCACGCAGCGCAAATCGCAAGTTCGATCGAATGAAACTTCAGAGGTTGAGATGTTTTATAGTTATGATTGAAGAACGACTGTTGCTACTGTTGATATCTATGTCAGGGCCATTGATAAAAGTAGAAGACATGGCGGTTGTTAATGAATCAATTAAATGCATGCGTAAATGGTAAAGGGACGATTATCGATTAACATTATAATCTGGATCAGCGGATGCATGCGCAGAAAAGCTGACCGATGTTTATAAGACCGTTGGTGAAGAGCGGTCCATTCTGTCAGCGAAAGTAATGTGAAACCCTGTTTTGCACTTCCCATGTTCACAGTCATCGTCATCTGCGTGAATGCACATAAATGAACTACGCTGCGTTACCACTATGAACTGCGGGCCATTCAACAACCCGCCTCGACGACTACGTTCTGTCCAATCTACGCAGCGATATGTACATATATACAAGTTTAATTATTACGATTACGCTAAAACAAACTTATTATTTTCACAACTTATATCATGGTTTATACTTCGATGCCAACGCTTCTTCGCAAATTTTACGATTTGAAAAGAGAGAAACAAACATTCTAGTGAATAGCTGGTGTATAGCTAAGCTGCCGAGTAGCAAATTCTGCCGTTGGCTAATTTCAACTTGCAAATTCAAACGAAGGGATTTCGCATTGCCCTGATAAACCAACCACAGATTGGCCATAGCGAAAGAAAATCCATCGATGAGCTTTTTTCTGCTTCAGAATTGTGATACAAGATATTCTAGCTGCTCGGCTGATAATAATAGAAAACATTCAATAATCAATTATCTACCAAGCGCTCCGAAATTAACAAAATCAATGCATGACTGCAGACTGCACTCTGATATGAATTTTCGATAATTATCTAGCCGCGTTAAGAGAACCGGATTGGTTTTACTTGGTTGCCGGTTGATTTGGATTTATTTCCTATTTTTTTACTAGTTTGTTTTATCTTATATGCGTTTTTTTACATACCAAACAATTAAAAACAATCTTAAAATTGAAATTATTATCGTTGTTGTTAAAATGGATGAACTAGTACTACAGTTTTTTAAATTTTCACTTGGAAAATGATCGACCTTTATTTACTATTCATAATAATAGAAATGTTTTTATATAAAAATGATAATAATAAATACATTAATCAACGCAATGTACCAAGACCAGAAAAATTACGTATCGTACGGCCGGCCACAAGACTTCATTTAGTTGTGAAGCTGGCTCAAAATCGCTACGAGTATACATGAAATAATTTTGAACCTCCAGTTGGCTTCGTTCTTACATAATGTCATAAATCAATAGAAATGTAGGATATATTTACATAGTGAAGGCCAGGGTTGGTATTTCGTTACACAATTTTGTAATTCTCCAATATACAACTTCTCAACGTGAAAACGAAAGGAAATAGACTTTGCAAACTGCGACGACTTTTGTGATCTGTCGTACTGAATCAGAACACAAGAAACATGAAAAGTAGATGAATGAACGACGAGAAAGTAAAACCCGTATCCTGGCAAAAATGTTTCAATCGACTGTAAATTACTATTGCAAATTGGAAAAGAATTAAATAACTTGCGCACACCACTGCCCGCCACCCCTGCCTGTCTGCCCGCCTGCCTGCCTGCCCACTGTCTCCGTCTAATTTATTGAACAGTATCAGTTGAATACCTATAAAGTACCATTGCCGAAAGATCTCTGAAAAATAATGAAGTGCCATTTCCGTAAAAAAACATTGTCAAGACTCACCGCCTACTTGGAAATACTTAGATGATTCGATACTTGGCCTTCAAAAAACGTGGTATTAAAGCGAAAAAATATATTATAAACGACAACCGCGATTTTTTTTTCTCGTGTTTTTCAAATCATTTCATGACTAACCGCGTTCTGGAATCATCCGAAAATTGAACTTCACCAAATATATTTCGTCGGTATTAAACAGTTAGTGAAATGTAGTGCTACTCGACTCATTTGTGATCAAATGGATAACTTCGGTCGCCAATGTTCTCGAGGGTAATTTTGAAATTGGTATTTATATCGTTGCCAGCTCATCGGACGTTTGTTCACCTCATTCGAATTTTCGTCATTATTTATGAATGGAATCACACCTGATGGAAGGAAAAGAAATGAAGTGGAATAAAATGAACAATATTTGATAACATAAATCTGCTTGCTGCTACTGAGATAAATTTCTGTGCATCGTCAAAAAAAAGTTCTTCGTCTTGGATAGAAGATCAAAGACTCACTTCGTATTCTTCTGGTGTTTCTATGATTCTTTGGTTTCTCAAAACATTGATCTGCGCTCTACAGACTAGATTCGATTACGCGTGTAAGTTGGAGAGGGACCCGTAATGCGTAAGTATTGTGATCTAACAATATCGATAGATTAGAGTATTGAAAAATAAAAAAAATTTTTGGCGTGATTGAGTTTGCTGTGTGATTGATGTTGATGTGTGTTCAGGTCAACTATAGAAATGAGTTTTGCCACTACCACAATATTATAAGTTCATCAAAATATTTCAAAGAAATTGCCAGAAAGTGTTTGAAAAGGATTATGATTTCTAAAAATAGATTAAAAAAATAAAGGTATATGAAAAAACCATTGTGTCACTACCTAAAAGTATTTGGGATAACATTGGATACAAGCTACTTGTATCAGTTATGGGGTTACGGGAAAATTTATGTCAATAATATTGCATGCATATCAGTTTGTTTTGATAAAAATGTTATTTTTTTTTTCAATTTCTAACACCCATTATACACAGAGAAGCATCACTTGATGCTAGCGAGTAACATAGATCTACGATCAGTGTTTTGGAAGAGTGCACGAATTAGCTGTTTCACCTGAGCAGCTGTGAACTCATGTGCCAGCGGCCCTTTTCCATCAGCCCATCTGTCGTCGATCTCTTTCAGGGAGGCTCCAAGTACGTTTACTAATTCCGATAACTTCCGCCATCGCTTAACGTGAATTTGAATTGTATTCGGTTCCTAAAAAATAGAAATTATTGTCTCAGAACCTTGACCTCAACAGAAATATAAAAAAATGCATTTCTTAAAGTACGTAGCTCATTCTTATTCACTAATTTTACCTTTTTACGAAAATATCATGTTTTATATCTATATTGTTGAAACAGAACTGAAAGGTCTATAAATTCCATCACACATATGTGGACTTCCAGGAATTATAAAAATTCCCTATGCAATAAAATGAATTAGATACTAAAAGTGCGAATTCTAGAAAATGATTATTGAATATTATCAATTGCATTTATCTGACAGACTAAGACTTTCTTCTGACTTGATTCTAAAGTCCAATTGTTTCAATATTTTTTTTCTGAGCTCTTGTTTTTTTTTTTTTTATCTCAATCGGTCTGCCAAATTGTTGCAACTGACTTTGTTACAAAAATTGAAGTTTTTAATAAAGTAATCCCAATTTCCCTAATCTTGTAAAATGTAACCTGATTTGGATAAAATAATAGAAAGAAAGAACATGTATAAACCCATTTAAAAATATATATATGTAAGAAAAAAAATTTGATTGCATAATTTTTTTCACGCCACTGGATGTGCGATGCCATTAGATCTCTAATTTCTTAGAAGGTAATGTGAATTTCCGTATATGCAAAATACTTGAATTTAACTTACCGGAAATATAAATGGAGTTCTGCTTTTCACCATGTTGAAGAGTGTTACCAACTCTGTGGCCACATCAGCAGGAATATCTTCAACTGTGATTACCCTGGTGACCAGTTCGTCGATCATGGAATTCATTATACAGCCTGAAACGAGAAATAATTTTTTCCATGATCATCAGAGCATTGAACAAACTAAAGAGAAGTATACGAGAAAATAAGAATAACTTTCTAGCGATTAACAAGTACAAGTACATCAAAAGGTGAACTAGGAAACTTACCTATGGCGCGACAATATACTTTACTTGGAAGTACGTTAAGCCATACAGTTTTCAAGAGCTCCAGTTGCCTAATACATTGCCTGATCGCTTTCTCTGTACTCAGGGGTAATTCAGGAACTTGCCCCAATGTTGACAATCCTATGATCAAATTATTAAAGAATATTAGAAAACAGCCTTTTAAACACAAGTGTGAAATAATGAGAATAATTTCACCTGACTCTCTTAGTATTTCAATGATTACATCTCTCTGGTATCTCATGTGCCCAAGAAAGTATTCTGAACCAACCGAGCGCAGAGATAAAGTTTGGTCAGCATATGTTACATTGTGTTCCAACAGCACCGTTGGAAGTTTGTTTTTATATTGGTACGTCAGTACGAGTAAATGGTGGGCCAGGTACATGCAGTTGTTGTGAAACAAAGCTAATAACATCCACATATTTTTCGTATACTCGTATGATTGTAAACTCTACAAATCTGGATCATGAATTATTTATTGTATATTCTTACCAACTTGTTGGGGTATTGTTTCTAAAAACTTCTTATGGTGCTCCGGTACCAAAACTGTATACATTTCGAATATATTACGACTTGTGTAGAACAACCGTACAGCACAGACGTCGGAACTTTGACATGCCTCGTCAAGAATCTCTTTCACTAGATCTAGAATCTCCTTGACACTTTTGCTGAAATACAATTAAACCTTCTCGCATCACTTTGTTTCACTCTCGAACTGAGAAATTATTCATATGTAACTACCTTATCTGACACGGTGGTAACTGGAAAGTATTTTCATTCAATTTCCTATTTGCTTTGAGATTGTGATCATCTAATACATCTTCGGGAAATTTTTCTGGTCCCTAAAATAAGCGAAATGCAGATGTTTGAGATTTGCTGGATATCTATACATGTTGAAAGCGTTTTGGTACCTGAATTTTGTGCCTGATAGAATCGTGAAGATCTTTTTTCATTATGACTCTGGCCTTTCCCAAGAAATCCTGGCAAATTTTTTCAATAAATAAACCATCCAAGTTCTTGATGTAATCTGATAAAAATATTTTATCCGATGAAATGAATTCTGTAACATAGAAATAACACAATTACACATGTATGAATATTGTTTCTAGAAAAATAATCCTTACCAATCTCGACTAGGTAATTTTGAAATTCGGAAATGTCCTGAATAACTGGACCGAAATTTTGGAGCTCAACGCTAGAGCTTGGAATAGTGTGGGATATGCATTGATTAATCAAGCTATCCGAAAACGGTTTGAATAGATGTACTTCCAACCTCGACAAGAATCTTTGGCCATCTACTATGGGCACATTTAAGTGTTGATGCATGAAACGAAAGAGAAGCGTCAAATTGTGCATAACGCTTTTATACCCTGGTATTTTAGTTGGACTCAGAGGTTGCACCGAGAATGATACTTCGTTTGTGACATAGACAGAGCATTCACAATTAATTATGGGATTAATCAAATGCTTCATCAGTTTACTAGACAACTTGTTTAAGTTATTAGTTAAGTTGTCCATGTGATGCAAAGCCTGTACCAAGTTCTGCATTTCATCCACATCACATTTTATACTCAAAGTTACACAAGAATTCTTTGATTCCGTCTCAACTATTTCCCAATAAATGTATTGCTGCCATAGAATAGAAATGTCTGTTAAAAACGTCCCATATATTGTGCTGTATTCATTCTTTAAAGCCCGAAATATCTCTAAATATTGGATATCTGTGTCCGGATCTTCAAGTAGTTCTTGCATTTGTTGCAAAGTTTTTGCAGCCTCAACATACTGTTTATCCTTCTTGTAACTTTCTGCAGATTGCATATACTTTGTTATATCCATGAGTCGACTAGAGAGAGCTAAGCTTATACTGGACTTTTGCAAATCATTAGAAAGAGCTTTCAATTCTCTCGTTGATCCTGAGAGCTCGATTTTTATCTGTCAATAGAAAATATATTACGCAATTAATAATTCGTAAATTATTATGGCATAAATCAACTCATGTAGAGTTCAAGGGATTATACCTGGTCTTGGACTCTTTTCTGTAGAATGTTCATTTCATCAGCCAGCCTTTGGACTTCTATTATTAGAGATTGGTCTTTTTTCAATTTTGGTAAAAATTCTATGTAATTGTCTTCGATGCATTCCTTCACATCATATTTCAGCTTTGAAATTTGAGCTTGCAGCTCCGATATTTTTTCATCTAAGTCGATTTTTTCAAATTTCCCTGAAATGGTATCAGGGGAAAGTGTCAAAATTATTGATAAGCTTTTGACCAATTTGTTGTGAATGTCAAACGTAAATAGTATTTATTTAAAGCTGAAAACTTAAATGTACTCTGAACATTGTTTAGGATAAGATCATCTGGACACGTCATTGTTGAACAGTATCATATTGTTCAAATTAAATTGAATTCATTACAGTGAATAAAAAGACGATTGATTAGACTAACTAGCAGTTAAAGAAAGAAGGTTTGATATATCTCAGACTTTAAATTACCTGCCGTAACTAAAACGTCCGCCAAAAATGAAGTCATTTTTTCATGTGAAGAAAATAACCGTCACCTCTAAAATAAACGGACCTCGGCGACAGTGTGAAAGCTATTTTGTTGTCGGATGAAGTTCTTGCGGTAGGTTGGAAATAACAGGATAGCCACAATATTCCGCTTGTCTTGACGTGGGCCTACGTCTTGAGTGATTGGTAAACTTGAATTTTGTGACATTTACAGTGAAAGATTTCACAAACAACAACAATGGCGTATTCAGTGAATATATCTGTTGAAGCACCGATAGAAAATCAAATTCAAGAAATTACTTACGATGGACAGGAAATATATCAGGCGTAAGTAATTCTCATAGCTATCTGATTCTCTTGTTATATCTTTCAATATGTCATGCTCAATATTTACCTAAATAACGTCAATTATACTTTACTTGATCCTGAACTAACCTTGAAACACTCTGCTATTTGATCCGGAAAATCCGTACCACCATTATCATTGATAATAATTATTTGTCGATTATTTAATTCTGTTCTCTGACTTGTGTCTTCGAATTTTTGCAAGCATTTTATTCATGATACACACTTGAGGGTTATGTGTAAATGTTATACATTCAATGACAGTAAACAAAAACACTATGTATCCAGGCCACTTACTTTGTCGGAGAACCTGGCAAAGATTGCCCAAAAAATTGACTTCAGTAAAAGCAATGGCGAAGAAACAAAGAAAGAGCCAGCTGAAGGCGGAGATAAAAGTGAAGACGATACCAAGGATCCAGCAGCTTTTCAGTCATCGTTATGGCCCTGGGATAGTGTTCGGAATAAGTTGAGGTTGGGAGAAGCACAATTAATTTTGTACTGAGGTGGAGTATGTTGACAATTATGATTTTTTTTGCAATACAATTCTTATTACCTTGTTATAGAAACGCTCTGACTGAAGTTTGCGTGCTAGCAGATGTCCTTGCAATAGTAAAAGAGAAAAGGTATATGGTATTAGACCCAGTACCACAAGAAGGAGTCGAAGTTAAACCAATGGTTCAAGTTTACGCTAGGAAGAAAGCATTATCTGGTGCTAGTTCTGTACTTTTACTTGGTGCTGAGAGATTAAAGAACTGCCAAAATGAATTAGCCAGAAATCGAGCAACACCTGACTTTCACATTGAACTGCTTAGGCTTAGGCAGAATTGGCGACTTAAAAAAGTATCTAATTCTATCATTGGTGATCTCAGCTATCGTACAGGTATTGCCTTGGCAGAATTTGATTTTAAAATTACAGTTCATGAGCCATTTCACAACGATATAGTTATTTCTTGATCGGAAATAGAATGAAATAACAAGAAATTATGATCCCATACCACAGCTGGATCCAAGTATACTCAGACAGGGATGTTCGAAGTAACAAAAGCTGAAGAAGAAGAGAAGACGTGGACAAGTCCACCGGCGTCTCCAAATCCGAACTCCAGTGCCACTCCAAATTCTACTCCATCACAATCTCATCCCCCCTCAAGTTCTAAAGTGAATCCTTCTGCATTGAGAGTTACCATACCCAGTGAACTTCAAGGAGTCGCATACATCGAAGTTCTTTGTCAGAAGGGTATTTAATGAATCTCCGTTTGCATAATGATGCTTTCATTCTGTAGTTGTGGTTACACAACTTCTTCTTTCAGACCAAGAAGATTTATGCAGTGCCAACATCAGTCTATTGAACGGTGGTACAAATAGCTCAAACGCAGATATGCACTGGCAGCAAAAGTTAGAAGCTGCTCAGAATGTTTTATTCTGTAAAGAATTATTCAGTCAATTAGCCAGGGAAGCCGTACACCTCCGTGCTCCTATACCTCACATGGTTGTCGGCAACCAAATCATGGCGACAGTAATATTTTGATTATTGCCTTAGATGATTCTTCGAAAAGCAGTGCCGGATTTTACTTTTTACTAATCAGTTTCCACATCCTATTCCAGGTCCTGCCAGGTATTCAACTTATTATTGGCCTCTGCCATAGCACGGGCAATGATAAGAAGCCTTCAGCGCCACCGCCTCACAAAACGGAGCATGACCACGTGCTGGAACACTCGTTACATCAATTATTACGAGAGGTTCACCATAAAAATACACATCATCCCTTCCCTCATCCATCGTCTGGTCCGCTAGGTCCAAGTAAACGTCGTTGCCTTGCCGGTCCTAATGCTGCAGACAGATACGAGCTGCTTGAAATGACGAAAAGGTGAGCCTGCTCCCCTGCACATATTTTATAGAAATTTTTCTCAACTGAGCTATCTACTACTGTGCGGGTTTTTGTTTTACAGCCAAACACTACTAGAACAAATAATTCAACAGGCACAACATTTTTTCATGCGTTTGCGGACAGAGTATGTCTTGGATACTATAGCAAAAGAGGTGAAAGATCCGTTGATAGTTTCACATTGGAATGCCTTAAATTCTCCCACACAGTCTTGCGTCAAAATCAATATCTTGACTCATGGCTATGATTCCGTTTGTCGTACGTCACTCGTTGTACATGTGGGTGAAAAATCCCTGAAATGTGTCTGCAGAGACGGTAGAGTCATGCACATGAGTTATGAGCCCCAAGAGCTACGAGACTTAATCTTTTGCCAGGTAACTGTTACACCTATAGATGGAGCAGAAGTAATTATCAAGAATGGGGCTATTATAATACTTACTGATTAAATTTTCAGATTTACCAGCACCAGATTACAGCAGTCCAAGCATTGGCCAAATGTATGGGCTGGCAGTTTCTCGCCAACAGTTCTCACTTGGGATTAGGTGCGGTCGAGCCATTGGGAAATGCTAGCAGTTGCATCCTAGCGTCACCCATAGGGGATAGGTGGGTAGAAACTGTATCAGTAATCGTCATTTTTACTCTATACAACATCAAAAAAATTACCTCTGAACTGATTTTTCATCTCTTCATACAGGATGATAGCGGTTCGGTGCGAGCCTCAGACAGGAGTCCAAGTTGGTATAGCACATTCCCCAAGGAAAGATTTTTTCCCTGGTCAGTTGGTCAAAGAGAGAAAATGGGAGAACTTGGGTGGTTCATTCAAAGAAGTTCGCTGGGACAAAATGGAGGGTAAAAATTTCTTGAATAAAATGGAGCTGTTGATGGCTTCGCTGACGAGTTCATAATCTGATTTGATTCTCCAAAACCCTAATGCTAGGGCCATACCTCAGAGATTACATCGTTGCCAAGCGTTGAGAGACGCAACATGGGTATTTGATTGTGAAAGTGTATCTCTGTTTCTCCTATAGGGTGAATAATGCAAATTTGTTAAATAATAAATTCTTATACATTTTTTCTTCAATCAGAATTTGTACTCCCCCCCCCCCCTCCCCCCCTATTCTATTTACTCCTACTGAGTTTTGGAATTCCCTTTGTTTCTCTTTTTCTTCACACTATTTTCGATGTGTGAGTCTTGTGGACAAAAATTTGTGATTTTTTCGGTCTGACAGAGAGTAAGATAGGTATATTAACACAGAATACAATTCCAGCATTATGTAAATAATTATCTACGGGTGTTAGTAAAATGATTAGTATGTCTATGACTCAGTTTATTATACAATTACAAGGTATTTATACTAATCGTATAATAATATAATAACTATTATTATTAATAATGATAACTAATTAATCATTCAATAATAATTATAATAATGATAATAAAAATCATAATAAAAAGAAAATATAGCAATAATGACTTAGTAGTATAATTATTAACAGTTTTACGATTGATATGATTTTATTTATACACCATCAATGTTTTCAACCTTGACGTTTTCAATGCGACGTGATTCTCTCATCCCAATTATTTCACTCACGTATTCATTACGTACCTACCATTTGTATGTATTGTTATTATGCATATTGAAAAATTCGCAGGATACCAAGCGCGATTGACAAATATTTATAAATCAGTTTGGTCGCATAATTTGTGACTTCATGACCCTTGTCTTTTGGCAATTACATTTTTTGATGTAGCCATCCGATCTGACGTTTTAATAATAATATTGAAATAAATTATTATCAAGAATATTATTAATAATAATAATAATAATAATAATAATAATAATAATAATAATAGTAACGGAAGTACATATTTCCTTTTTTCACCCCATTCATTGACACTGAATAATGACAATAATGATATTATTATTAATATACATATGAACTACTTTACCGTGCTCTTTGTGATTTTTGTTTGTCCACATCGCAATCATTTTTATTCTCAATAATTTTTTCTTGTGATTTTTTTGTTTTTTTGTCCGTTTATAATAAAAACATTCGTTCACAATTATACATTAGTTTATAGTAATATGATAACGTTTTTTTTTCGGATTGTTATTATTATCCTTATAATTGTTTTTTTTTCTAATACAAATTTCACATTGATTTTTATCCTATATTTTAGAATCATATATATATATATATATATGTATATAAATTTAGAAATATATATATATATATATATATATGTATATAATGTTATGCATATTATTTATAGTATATAGGTATATTGTTTTTCCTTCTTTAAATGGATATTTATACACATATATAAATATATATATATGTATATATATGTATACTTTATACCATTTAGTACGTCGCCGTAATAGTTTCATTATTAGGATTATTCGCCTATTAGTATACCAGAGTTTTTTTTTCAACTATTCATTCATTTTTATGCTAAACATCTAGGATTTCATGAACGATTCGCGATTACGTGATATTTGGATATTTATAAACATAGGTAATGTATATTTACAGAGCAAATATTTGCATTTTGTATTAGTCGTTTTGTTGTTTTTTTATTCCTAAATAAATTATTTTGGAGACGGCCTGCAGCAGAAAGGGACTTTAACTTGATAAGATAGTGATAATAACAAAAACAACGATAATAATTTTTACAATAATAACAATAATGCTGAAGATGATATTAATAATGATAGTATATTAAATTATTTATGAGTTCGAAGAGTGCTGGATGCGAATGATACAGAAATTTTTTTAAAAAAAAAAAGAGTTAACGTACACGGATGTTGTTAGTTTCGTACCCAAGAGTTAAAAAGAATGTATGAAAGAATAATTGGATTTTCGAAAGGTAAAATAAGTTCCCCTGATATGCATTTATTATCTGAGAGACACTCGTTCATATTATAATACCTGTATGGCTGCATCTCACAATCAGCCGTAACTTGCATGATATTTTACATTCGTCGAAAAAACTGAATCAGAAGTAAAGCTGTTATCGATCATTCGCAACAGACGTGAATTTTTCAGTACCACGTCCATTTTATTTCAATTTTACTTCCGCAAAATCATTATCAATTACATCGTATACGTACGTACATATGATATCATTGATCGAATGCATAGCGAATATTGAAATGTGTTTGTGAATTCGATCAAATTTCAAAAATGAATCCTGCGGGTAATTTCAATTGAAAAACAAACTCAAAAATTTAGCAATAAAAATAAATAGCACCAGAAATGAATGAATAAATAAATGGAAGTGATAAATTTTCTACCGCAGTAAGAATCAACAGAATAACATGATAATGATGTTACAAAAGAGTACTATTTTGTCAAATTTATCATAGTTTTGGTCCACGATACACCCAGCTCTCTTCTTTGCTTTCGTTAAGTCAGTAATATTCGGTTATATTGCGATAATTTCTTTCATAAATATAATCACTAATTGAGATACATAATCACGATACTATGTTCTCATGTACACGGATATAATAAGATAGGTATGTACGTACATATCGTCACATATATGTACGGATTGCCAAACGATGGATAAAAACGATTGGGATATCGATTATATGTATATGTAAATCATATAATCACGAGTACGTATGTGTGAGTGTGGTTGTATAAAAGAACATAACGATCAACGGAAATATCTGTAATATTTTATTTAAAATAATAGAAATCAAATATAATGAAATAATGATAATAGTAATAGTAATAATGATAATAATAATAATAGAAATAATAATATTAATTTTAATATTAATAAATTTTCAACTATTTACGGGGTATCGTTCCTAGTTAGTTATAATTGTGGGGACCAAATACGGTCATTCTTTCATCAATTAGTAATTTTTCTAAAATATCTGCAAACAATACTTTTCACGCTCATTGTCAGTCGTATATCGATACTGCAACAGTAAAGTATACCTATACAATACACAATAGTGAACATCAAAATAATAATAATAATAATAATAATAACCATAATGATAATAATAATTGAATTATAACGATGATAGTGAAATTAATAATAATCATTATAGTAATAATAATGGCGATGATGATGATGATAATAATAATAATAAACAAAAATCTAATAATAACCATAATAACAATAATAATAATAATAATGGTCGGTAACAATAATAATATACTAGCACGTTTCTTCAAAGTTTTTTTTAACGATCACGGCGACCGTGTTATGATTCTTGTGTGTTCATTTTTTCCCCCCTCCCTTTAATCTGTAATACGCACACATTTATTTATTTAATTATTATTACGCATGTCAAGTGCCGATGCGATAATTAGGAACTTTTTGTTTTTGTTTTTTTCTTACTTTGCGTTTACATATTTATACTTGGTCCACATCTTCGATTCGATTCACGCACGCACGCACGTATATATGTACACCGTTGTTTATGTTATTATTATTAATATTATTATCGTTATTATTATTATTATTACTTATGTTATTTGTAATGTTATCATTATTAAATCATTCGACATGATTTTATTGATTTTCATTGTTTCTTTCTCTCGTTTTTTTTTGTGCTATAAAAAATCTCCCATTGTATACAATAATTAATATTATATAATTATAATATGTAATTATATGTATGTATATCCATAGGTTCTTCTGTCAATTTTGATTAAAAATTTTCTTTCAATTGTTTTGATGTTTTTGTCCGCACGTCTCGATGACGATCGTTACATCACGTCTCAATTATCGATATTGAAAATTATTATTCCTAATATATTATTATAATTATTATTATTTTGAATATCCTACTATTTACAATACATGTGTTGTAATATTATTATTATTATTATTATTATTGTTGTTGTTGTTTTTGTTATTATTGTTATTATTACGATTATCATAATTGTATCATGTAATATAATGTATACTCAATGCTTACACCTAAAGTAATAATGTGATATATGTAGTTCTCGTTTATAGAAACACATGATACGTACATAACTATACGTATACATATAAATATGATGCATTATACACACTCGTGTATTTACATATTGCGCGACCAGTGTAATATACATGTACGGACATACATACATACCTATCTGTAAACAAAAATTATAATTTAGTTAAAGTACATGCGAAAATATCCGCAATATCATTCGTAACATACAACCAATTTTTTTCAAATAAAGAGAAACATAAAATTAAATTAGAGAATACGAAGATAAAAAAAAAAAAATTGAAGAGAACTTCTAAGGAAAATTGAAATAAATTACTTTGGAATGAGTACAGGCGAATTTGAAGTTTATTTAAGGGAAAAAAATCTTTTGTAATCAGCGATATTTCGTGCACAGATGATTTTTGTTTAATATAGTTTGTATCGTTGTTATTATTTTTTTGTTCTCGTATATTGTATGAGATGACTAGCGAATGTACGATTAATATTTTTGTTCATTTCAATTTAGTTGGTTTTTCTAATTATTTTTTTTCAATTTACATACGGTGAAATAGGTCTAGTATGGTTGATGAAATTACAACGTATAGGTAGATCAAGCAATTAATCATTCGACCGAATTGAGTTAATTGTAGCGGATAATAAATAAATTTTTACACATTATGCAGTTGATTATAGCGATTTGGTTTCTCGACTCACGTCGATGGAAACCACACGCTATATGTGTAGATATCTTTCTAAAGTACGTGACGTATTTTATTCGTCCATGCGTCACTGTGTCAAGTTTCGAATATACATAACTCTATATATCATATTAATATTATGCGGTGATCAATAAGAATACTGAATGATTAATAATCAGAGGATGAATACCGAGAAATCAACGATGTGCAATGATCGTAAGCACCTTTAGTATAGTACGTAATATGTATATCTAACAATAAGTTTATTTATAATCAAAGTACAATTAGATATGCGACACTCGAAACAGCGAAGACGTAAAAACATTCGTCACGTACGTTTAGCGATTGCGATAAGAAGATTCTCATTCAAATTTTCTATATATTTCTTACGTTTGATTTTTTTTTTTTTTTTCTCCAATTCAATTCTTCCGTTCATCCGTTTGGTTACTCTATTATTCAAAATCCGTATTCATTGTCAGACTGAACCCACCACCAAATAAATGTTAAACTGATATTTATTTGCTGGTGACTAGTTAGCAATTTTTCTCTGTAAAAAATCGCACTTATTTTCAATCAAGACATGCGCTACGGAAAAAAAACTAACAAAGTCAGTTGAAAAAAAACTAATTGGAAAAGAAAAAATAAAATTTACAGTGATCTTATCTTATCTAGCGTGATCGCATCGCGTCGAGTGTGTTTATTAGCGATTACCGATCCGCGACACTAAAAAAGTCAGAGTAAATAAATGAATCAATTATAGGTATATAGTTACATATATCGGGTATGATATTCATGTCGTTTCTCATGCCTTATCTAAAACTGAATCGTAAACTGGTTAATTGTGATTCGCAACCGTAATTTACAATATAACGTTTGCAATGTTATATTACGCATTCATATAAGGGAACCTGCACGACTATGAACCTTACTTATATGTACAAATATACTCATTTTAACATGATCGAATCATTGACCCACTTCAAAAACAGATTTCAGATGCAAATTGTTCATTTTGTAATCGCATCATCGCTTTTTTCTATCTTTGGTTATAACTTTCATCATTACTTTTTCCTGTAAAATCATACCTATTAAATAATCTCATTGAATTTGATGGAAAATTCAATCAATTCGTTTCAAATCCTATTATGTGTGCACGAATAATTACGGCCTGCGTCTCATGTTAAAAAAAAAAAAAAAAAAATATTCCTCAAACTCGCCTCAAAAAAGTCTTCTTGATAAAGAATTACGAACTGAGCCCCAAAAAATATATGAACTAATTTTAAATAGTATAAATCATCACTATACGTCAACAACGTTTTCACAGAACAAACAAGACTACAAAAATCCGTTGAAAAGATTTTTTGTTTTCTCGTTCGGAACGTTTGTGTTATTATTAACATTTTTGTTTCTTTTAATTGGGGTTCAGCTGCAAGTCCTACTTACTGATCCGAGAAAATTAATGTACATGTTACGATGTTTTAATGTCCTAATGAATGTCGGTTTCAAAACTTCTACAACAATAATAATAATAGTAATAATTATAATTATTATAAAATAACGATAATAATAATTAATAATAGTAATAATGACGATGGTGATGATAATAATTCTCCCGCTAATTAATTATATTGATTGCGAAATTTTTCCTACATGTGTATGATGTTACGACTATATTTACAATGAAATTTCTATATGTATATATGCGTATCCTCAACTAAATTCTGAAAAGTCTTTCAAATACATAATAGATAATATATGTATGTCTTTATAATTAATAATTAATAATAAATGTATAGTAATACGAAGAACGGACTAGCTCTATACCCCCACAATTCGGTTTAGTCCCCTACCTGTACCTTTTTTATCTCTAAATTCCTCTAACCGCTGACGACCGTCGACCAAATAAGTAGTAATATGTTGTAAGGTTGTACCGTCTTATGTCGTTCATTAAAACGCTCCGCTCATCCGCGTCTTGGACACTTCATTTTTCCTCCTCTCATTCCTCCTTAACTTCCCCCGTTTCTCGCACTTCTTGTGTGACTTTAAATAATTTTCGAACCGATTGTATCGGTCGTACACGTCGTCGCATGTCCGTTAATAGCATCAGCAAATAGTAGTAGTAGTAGTAGTAGTGGTAGTAGTAGTAGTAGTAGTAAGTAGTAAGTAGTAGTAAGTAGTAGTAGTAGTAGTTAGTAATTTAGTGATAAAACTCTGTGAGATTGCACAAGCGTCGTTGTTGCTGTTGCTGTTGCTGATGATGATGATGATGTTGTTGCTGTTGATGATGATGACTGTTGTTGACGTGATTCTGGTGAGGGTGAACGTGAGCGGATTGTTGACTTCTGGGTTGGTGAGAATTATAGAGAGCGTCCTCCGCCTGGGAGGGCTGATGTCACTCGTGAGTCTTTGAACCGGTCGTATGATAACTGCCACCCGCAGTAGCAACCAAAGCAAGCGGCAGGGGCGATCCAAGGGATGAATTCCCGTGACCCGTGGAATGACCGTGTGTCGTGTGTTGCGAGTGGGTGAGGGAATGGGAATGGGAATGTTGGTGGGGGTGGGAACCTACGTGTGTCGTCGCGTGGGTCGTAAGGGCTAAAGGACTACCTGACATGGAACCCGCAAGGGATGCGAATACCGAAGGTGCCGGAGACGCCATGGTAGGACTTCCCATCGCAGCCGTCGGTGGATTTATCCGCTTCTCCTTTTGTCGCCTGCAACGGAAAACAGTTCGATAATGATAAAGTCGCTCCTGTCTCTTCGCATCAATTGTTTAACAACCATCGAGAACCACAGGGGAGATAATTCTTCTAATTGAGGACTCGAGTATCTTGAGAACAGTTGAATTTTCATCGATATTCTATCGTGTCAACTGATATCGTAGAATTTTATTTACCTGTTACAGAACCATACGCGAACGACTTCCTTTTCCATGGCAAGACTGTCGGCTAGCATGGTGATCTCTTCTGAGGTAGGTTTAGGATTTTGTAGGAAAGCTTTTTCGAGGGCTACACGTACACTAGTTTCAATGGACGTCCTTTTCTTCCTTCGTCTCCCGATCGCTTCGGGTGTAGTTAAAGGATTCGATAATGAATTAGGATTATTAAGCGAATTGTCAGCGTCTTCTAGCCATTTTTGTAGTAGAGGTTTAAGCTTGCACATATTTTTGAAGGATAAATTCAACGCTTCGAACCTCGATATAGTCGTTTGCGAAAAATCATTCCCGTATAATTTTCCCATAGCTAGACCGACGTCACCTTGGGTAAAACCCAACTTTATTCTCCGCTGTTTGAACGTCTTAGCGAATTGTTCAAGCTCTTCGAGGTCCGTCGTTTCTTCGGGCGACGGTTCCAGTCTCGTCGGGGGTGGTTTTACCGCTGGCGGGGTTCCCGGTGGAGGAGGCGATCTCTGCTGGCCCATACTTCTCACGCTTCCACCTCCACCACCTCCTCCTTCAACACTGCTTCCCGTTACTCCTCCTCCTCCTCCTCCCCCTCCTCCTCCGCCTCCGCTGCCCCCGGAACTCTGCAACGTTTGCTGCTTTTGTAACGCCTGCAACTGTTGCGCGGCCTGAGCTACAGCCTGCTGCACCTGAAATCGAATATTGAACATTTTTTAGAGAGGATTTTCGAACGATGAATAAAACCACCCTGAATTGTATCAGACACCTGCATCCCTCGAAAAATCTGTTTTCGCGATCTGCATTGTGCAATGAAATTGTATGGGACGTAAATTTTCTACAATGCATTCTTCTCCGAAGAGCTTCTGCAGGTATACGCGGCTCAATATAAATATATTTTGCGATAGTTCGATTCGCATTTTACACGTGATCTGAGGAGGGTTCTTTGTTGAATGGAAATAATGCAAGGGTTGCTCGTGTCACGTGGCAGATAGTGCGGTAGCCATTTTTTATTATTCCTCGGTAATATTCTGAGAATTGAAAAAGAGTCGCGTGTCGTTGAGACAACAAAACTTCGGTACAGGTATACATACACACGGCACTGGAGAGGCGTTTTAGATATTTTAAAAAGTCTAAAAGGGTGCCGGCGAAGAACCCTTGATCGGAATCCTTTTCCCCCTTTTGCCACCGCTGCCGTGTAGCTCGGAATTTCGGAAGGTATTAAGAAGAGGCGGACTCAAGCCCTTGAGCCCTTAAGGTCACGTGGCAAGAACGTGTTGCGCGTTTGTTCAAAGAGATTTCTTATATAACGCGCACGGGGAAGGACGTAACCCTTCGATCTTAGAGGGGTGGGTTAAAAAATGGAGGTACGGCCTGCGGCGGCACGAGACCTGAAGGAGGTGTGGATCATCCCTTATATTCGGAACCTTTTATTGTACCTACGCTGCATAACCATTGAATTATACGCGTGCACCGTGCCACCGACAATACACGTAATACTTAATAAAGACGAACGAACAAGAAGGGCGAAACGATCGAGGAGAAAAAAATGTTGCACAAAAAAAAAAAAGGGTTGGTATATTAGACCCGGAAAGAGTTTCTCGACGATCCCTCGCCACGCGTCGAACCATTTTTTTTTTTTTTTTTTTTTTTTTTTTTCTAGTTACGTTTCTTAGAAAACCCGGAAAAGACAACAAGTGAAACTAGAGAAACGTCCTCGAGAATCTCGAGGGTTTTATGTTATATCGGAGACCCGAGCCATAAACCAACCCCTTTCGGAACTTCGGAGCATGTGTAAAGAGTATAGTAGAATGAAGCGCGTAAGTCTCTGATTTCAGAATTTCGCTAAACTTTACCTGATTTCTCAAGAAGAATTGCGCTTGTGCCGGAAGTTGTCCCGCCGCCGCCGGATTCGCTTGTTGAAAAAGAGCGAATTGTTGTAGCTGCTGTTGAAGCGTGTGCTGTTGTTGTTGGAGCGTTGAAGCGAGCGCTTGAATTTCTTGCGAGCTTAACGCCCCGAAGGAATTGTGCATCAGTAGTTGCTGTCCTACGAGTTGGGCCGCCAACGCCGCTTGAGAATTTCCACCGTGGGTACCATTGTTCACATTGGTACCCGCGTGACTTCCGGTCAGCTGACTGCTGACCCCGGAACTCGGGGATGACGCGCTGCCGCTGGTACCTCCGCTGCTGTTGCGTTGCGAGACGTCCGTGACCTTTAGGACACGCGGAATTTCCCAATTACAAAAAGGACCTCGAGCTCGAAATTTTTATCTTTCAGTTTTTCTACGTTAGAGAAAAGGCTCATATTTTCAAGATTAATATTACGCAGAGAAGGCGCGCGTTGGTACAGGCTGTTTGCTTTTGTTCTGAATTTGTTTATTCGGCAAATATTGGGGCTCTGTGGGTATAATGTTGTGTATATTTTTTAAATAGGTAACTCAAGGGCAGGAAGATACACACGAAATTATCCGGTTTTCTACAAAAAAAAAAAACAAATATCGAATGTTGAACGTAACGATCGCGCCGATCGAATGATCACGTAAGATTACAGAAACCAAGATTGAAAGGGGGACCGTTTTTCCGCTCTTCGTTGAATCGGCACTGATAACAAAAGCAACGGTAACAACAACAGTAATCCGTTGGAAACTAATCAGAGTCCGCGTGGTAATTTACAAGGTGCTCATAATGTATATTACGTCTACATTCTGAGCACATTCGGTTTTCTAAAATTACTCGTTATTACAACTCGCGAAGGTGTTCCGTATACTTAATATAATTACGTCGGAGTATATGGTAGTTGTACGATCGCGCACGTCCAACTGCAAGATCCTTCAATCGAACAATCGTATCCCACGAACGCTCTGTACTACACCCGGTGTTATTATTATTCCACCTGACATCCGTATATTATATCGGGGGTTGAAAAGCGCGAAGAACTTATTCGGATTTGTGGATTTTTTTCGAAAACCAGAAATGTACCGATTTCCTCATTCCGTGTCTCACGTGTACGCAAACACCTGTATCGGGAACAAAGAGATCGAAGAAGATCGACGGATCATTCCCCGTTATCCTCGAGTTCACTTTCGTCCTGAATTTCATGTGATATCCTGGAAAATGAATGACTCACCAGGTTGAGGGCTTCCCGGTCGGAGTCCATGGAATCGTGATCAAGATTCGCCGATTCCTGAGCATCTCGAATGTCGCTACCGATGCTCCGGTCATCTCCGCTGAGGTCCGGTCCGTCGACATCCCCGTGAAGATCGGCATCTGCGAACAACGAAGCCGATATTCAAGCTGGATATTTTGGTGAACTTTTTCGACAATTTTTTTTTTTTTCATCCGCATTACGATAGGAATGGATGTATACGAATATGATATATGATTGCGTACAGTCGTTGTTGTTTTGCGCTCTGAACTTCCGTCGATAACGTGTGGAATTGTGTTTGGGCGTGTGGGTCGGTGTGCTCGTCGCATGCATACGAATATCGGTAAAAATCATCCTTGGATCTTCCAAGAAAACCATTTTCCAAAATCCTCCACCTTCACACCCCCGTTCCTAGATTTTCATCAACTCCACATTTGTTTTGATTCACGCACTGCAGCTGACCCGAGCACCGAGTTAAGGAAAAAATCAACCACCACCCCCCCCGAAGAGTCATTCAGAACTCCTTTCCTTTTTTAAAATCATTAACGAATAATTTGGCGAAAAGAAGTGGCAATTACTGACGACTACATGTGCAAACGACACTGTTTCAAATCAAGCAGTTAATCAAACAATAAAAAAACATGTCACCGAACTGAAACTCTTTTTTTTTTTCGTCGATGCTTTTTTAAATGACCGGTTGGAAGGACGACTTTTTTTTTGTTTTTATATATCGGGTGACCGTCGTCGACGCGGTGCGGTTCGTATGGCGTGCTTCGCCCGATTGAGGGTATGACGCAAGGTTGCATCTGAGCGCGGCTTTGGCCCTAAGGGCGCCCTTACCCCCACCCCTGTAAATATCCCCCTTCCATGGGGCCTGCCGCGCTCCTCGGCGGTTGAAAAAAAGTGCCGTGATTGGCGGAGGTCCGGATGATCCAGGGCGAAACCCCATTGGTCGGATGTAACAGCGAACCCTTTAGATCGCGCAATGCGATTAGACCCTCTCCCCGGTTTTCTACCCTTAAAAAACAACCCTTCAAACATCCATCATCGCCAAGGTCCCTCCTCTCATTCGTTATACCGCTAGCTGCAATGCCGGATTTTCATTTTTATATACATATAATTTTTTTTCACGTATTCGATACACACAACTTTGCCGCGCCATACATCGGCATAGGTAAAAATTATGTCCGACACATTATATGTGTGTATGTACGCTTTTTTCTCGTGTACATATGTACGTCCGCATGGTAACTGGATATTAAATATGGTGAAACGAAAGGTTTCGCGCGCGAAAAAACGAAAAGCTATAGGGCGAAGGGCTGAAACCGTTACTTCATATTGACAGATATAATTATCGATGGGTGGCCACGTCGCTGTGCAGCGAAACGGTCTGAAAAGCTTGAAAGCGAGAAAGAAAAATTGCCTCTTTAAAAATCGTTATGAAAACGCGCGTAATCGATTAACGATAATTTATTCCAATATATATAAATATATATAAGGAGGCTTTTGCGCTGCACGTGTCCCGACACTATAATGAAAGTATCTTTGAACAATCGCACGATGAAATATGAATAAATTATACATCGTGGCCCTAGACGCCGTATAACGCACACGTGAATTCGCGAGTTGCAAAATACGTCGACAGGTAAAAATTATTCAAACGATTCGCAGCGTCGCAGAGGAAGGTTATGCAACGTATAATGTATGTTCAGTAAAGGAGATGAAGAGGAGAGAGAATCGAGGGTCTTTTAGCAGGAGGCTGCAGAATCTGAGGAGACCAACTCGCACGGTTTTGGGGCAACATCCGTGTATTCTTCTAGAATTTTTTTCGTTTTTTTTTTACTTCTTTCTCTACTGCTTCCTACCTGGCAGATTCCCTCGAAAATGGTAAAAAAAAAAAAAAAAAAGTAAAGAAAGAGAGGAAAAAATGCGTCTACCCTCCAGAGCACAGTTGTGCAGGTATATTTCCGAAAAGTGCATTAACTATACATGTATGTATCGGAATATATGTTTGAATGAGTCGGTCGAGCGACAAGGTATAACGTGGTTGAGGTGGATGTGTAGTTAGGGTATAGGTTGATGGAAGAAGGACCGGTTACGCATTTTCCGAGTTTCTTAATAATTCTGCACCAGTAGGGATCGCGGGAGAGCAGGTAACGTTTCCCCGGGATTCCCTGTCTCGTCCCCCCTTAACAAATTTGCATCACAAGCGCGCTGCACCTTTTTAGAATTACGGTAACGTACGTTATTTTTATTTATTTTTCCCCCGTGCGTGCGTGTATACCTATACGTATTTCCCCATTCCGTGAGAATTGGGTAAATCCGGGAGTTTCGCTTTTTTTCTCTTCGTATGTGCGTAAAATTTTTTTCAGGGGAAAATTCGTCCTTTTTCTTACGCGTAATTCATCGCATGCGCAAGCGAGTCCCTCGATTCTGACCAGACACTACGAAATCTCAGTTTTTTCGTTCTTTTTTTTTTTACTACCTTTCCGTTCTCTCGTTTCGCTTACGGAGAAGGGTGAGCGATGTTTAACGTACATAATACGTTACAACTGCGATTTTATATACACCCTTTTTTGGAAATTCTCATACACCCTGCACACCGAGAGACGAATATTTGGGTATATGTACGAGGTTTTGAAAAACCGTTGAAAACGGTTAGAGGATTCGTTTTTTTTCTTCCATCGTCTTCATTCTCTTTGGAAAGATTTATTCCGATCGGGCTTTTTGCTATTAGAAGACCGATTTTAAAACGACGGTTACGAACGTTGAGTAAATTGCGTCGCGCTTACGACGATGCAACGGTTTTTTTTATTTTTCTAATTCTATTCCCTCCTCACGCTGTCGGAGAGAAAAAACGTTAGGTTTCATTTTTTCTCTCCTCTCCAGCCAATAGAATCTTCGCTATCACGTTTCGACGTTTGAGATTCCGACGCGTCAAAGAGGGGATGTAAAATAGATCTAACGTATTTTTTTGATCGACTCGAATTTTCCTCTTTCTTCATACAGGTACGGTTTTCCCTTTCACTTTCCCATTTTTGGAATAAAACACACCGTATGCGCGGCCGGGTTACGTACAGACGGATGAAAATTTTCATTTTCACGCCCGTGGCTAATTTCACGGTCTCACCCCGAGACCCGGTCATCCCTCGCCCCCGAAAACATAAAATCGTGATCCTTTCGCCCCGAACCCGACCGACTGACCGACAGTAGGTTCCTCTTTTATTCTGTCTTGTTTTTTTGCTGCAACTTTTCCGAATCCATTGGGTCTCTTTTTGGATTTTTTTTTTTCACCACGCTTTTCGTCGTTTCGCTGGCGATCTCCAGCCTTTATATTACACGTATACATATAGGTATACCTGTATCAATTATACATATGTATCCGATTCAGGTGAATAAGTTTTTTTTCCCGAAAAAGTTTTCGGTCCCACAAACGCATATTTGTATTCTTCTTCCTTTTTTTTTTTTTTTCTTTGGCTACAGCGTGTCACAGGTATGGCAGATATTCAGGAAGTGGTTTTTCTAATGCGACGCGAGCTTACGGAGGCTAATAAAATCGTAACTTTCGGTTGACACAGCGACCCTCCCCTCACCCCGAGTCCCATACGCCCCCGTATCTCTATAATATCCACCTACACGGGATTCCGATATTCAAAAGGGGCGCATAATTCATGTTTGAAGAAAATCGAAAAAAGAAAAAAAAAAAAAAAAACTAGGTATACTCAAGCGATTGAAAACGTAGCGTAGGTATAACACCAGCGTCATCGTTGCGCTGGTAGCGGTAAGAACACGAAAATAAATCGAGTACGAGAAACGAGCGAAACTTGCGGCTGCGCGAGCGATCGACGAAGCAGATGCCACAGCGCGGTGCTGCACCGTTTGGTTTCGCCATTGTGTCGCCCTTACGCCGTGCCACACCGACGCCGAACACCTTCGCACAAAATTTCAAAAGTGCCACGCGGGGAGAGAGAAAAAAAAAAAAACTAGAAAAAGGAAAAAAAATATACCACGAGAATTCGACATAATTTCACACATTACTGCGGTCTGATATAGGTATACAGCGTAGTGTATATCTCTGTGTAAAACGCCACGTACATCCCCATCTGAGCCGCCATCGCGGTTTTACCAGCAGTCCTATTTTTTTAATGGGAGTGAAACGACCGAAAAAAAACCTAGAGATTCTCTCCACCCCGAAAAAAAAAAAAACATTTCACATTGTATCGCAGTCGGCATACAACTAAAAATTCAAAATCGAAAATCGATCGATTCGCTGAAATACGTTGGCGTTACATGTCGGAGTTTGGAAAAAAAAAAAAAGATAAAAAGAAGCTGATCGAGTTCCAAATGTTGTGAACTATAGCGAACGTCGTTATATACGAACTTCATTTCACCCCGTTTCACATATGTATATAATGAGAAATAACGGAACATCCTAGCTCGTGCCTATAGAGGAAAGAAGAGGGAAGGGCGGAGGGGTAGTTAACGAATAGATGAAGCCGATATTGGTGCAGATGAGGTGTTTGATGAAGGGAGAAATTAGAGGGAGTTGGAAATATAATGTATACGATGGTATTAAGGGAATGTGCTGCTGATGAGAAGAAACATCGTGATGTGCAGCTAGTATATACGTATATGTATAGAAGAAGAACTGCACCAGGAGTATATAGTGTATGGTATATACAGCGTCGGGAGAGGCAGCAGAAGCAGAAGCAACTAACGGTATAAACGGGGGTTTTAGTCGCGTGCCAGGTTGACTGCAGCAGGCTGCTGCAGAGGAGCGTAGCAACCCGTCGACTATTCGATTCACCTTTTCCCGGTGTTCTCCGCCGAGCAGCCGCACGCGTCGCCCGGACTTGCCTCCTATCGAGCAATAAAGGGTGCGTTGAAAGCGGGAGAAGGGAAGGATGGAAAAAAAGTGAGACGGAAAGATGTAAACGATCGAACGCGTCATCGGTACGGATTGCAAGAAAAGACCATCTCCTTCCCTCTCTCTCTCTCTCTCTCTCTCTCTACCCACTCGCGTCCATCTCTTTCTCACTCTTTCGAACGACCAAGAAACTCGCACGTGGAAACGTAAGCGCGCCGGTATCGGAGATCGTGCGGGGCGTTTTATATTATGATCCAGTTGTCACAGAATCTCCGCAGTAAATTTCCGATAAGGAAACGAGGCTATGCATATAAGATGAGGTATGAGTCGGTGGTTCGGCGAACGGTTGGTTCCCTGTAGTAGGCATACCCGTACACGTACGGGATACACACACACACAGAGCCCGAAGGCAGCAGCAGATCCGTTTGGCGGTATACAGCGGCGGTGCTGCTGCAGGCATAGATCGGGTCAATTTAGAATTTGCACCCTTGGCTGGTCGGGGGTTGGCATTGATGTATGGTGAGAGAGAGCCGCGCATTGGCCGAGAATACTGACCGAGACCACCGACGCTTTTGCTTCTTATCCTCATCTCCTCTCTACGGTATATAGATCGTTTTATGTGAACACATAGATAGGGTATATACCGTATGTATTTACCCGCTGAGGTCGAGGCAGCGATTCTTTCCTTTTCTTCTTCATTTTCAATTCGAAATCTTGGCCCGAAACTTGGTCTATTCGAGTTCTAATTGGATATAAAGTTCCTCCTTTATTTTAAGAAACGACAAATTCAGCGCGACTCCCGACTCAGCGACTGTCTCTTACGTCGGTTACGAGGATCGATTGCATCGGTATGAGATTTGCGATGAGATTAATCTTTTTTTTCTTTCGTCCACGTCGTGTCGGTCGATGCGGCAAAGTGACGAAAAACTTCGATAGAATATCGGGAGATTCGGCCTATATTTATAAAGCAGGGGTCGCAGAGGGATGCGGATAGAGCGATGTTCGGGGTGGTGGTGGTGGTTATTTGAATATGAAGAAATTTGAAATTCGTCCAACGTACCGGCGGACAGTGATTGCCAGAGTTGGTAAGCCGGTCACGACGCTTCCTCGCGTCATACGCGTCAAAAACTCCCTATATATATATATCGCACGTATATATACATACGTACATACGTATACGTGCATGCATATAGCCCGAGCCGACTCCTGCAGGACCCCCTAGGATTCTATTCCCGCGGGCGATGTGTGATAATATTCCTGGAAAGCTCGGCAAAAAAATTTTTTCACAATTTCGAAAATTTTTTTTTCCTCATTATATACCCTACGTATTTCTATTCGTCAAGATTTTGCGACCGACCTAATCGTCGAAAGTGAAAATACAACGGAGACGAAGAATATATCCGCGAGCTGCATAGACAAGATAGCGTTACGTACAGAGGTGTTCGCTTGTGAAACGACGAGTGGTAGCGGGTATAATAATATTAGGTGTGCGATCCGGGGCCGCGTCGAGTGGTGGTCGGTTATTTCTGGTCAATGATCGTCGGTTTGCTGCCCGCCGCTGCCTGCGGAGTGGGTTAGCCCGGTGATGAATGGAGGTTGAAGAAACACGCGACTATCGACGGTGACGTCCGATCGCGTTTTATAATATAAAAAAGCACTGCGGGGGTTCGATAAGCCGAGGGTATTTCACACTCGAGTTATCCGGCAACTTAACCTTCCCCCCCATTTTTACCACCCTCTACACCCTCGTACGGCGGTTCGTCTTCTCTCCTATACGTATACATATGTGTGTATACACCTTCACGTTGTATCATACAGGGTTATTCGACAAACTGTACACGAGTTTTCAACTTCCTATAACATAACGTCATGTAACGTAATTTTCAGGCAGAGCTTTCCAGCTAAGGATTCTCTCACTGCGGGGTGCAGCTCAACGTTCCGTAAAAATACTATCTTTCTTCTCCCATCTCTCGTTACGAAGAGCAAAAAGCAGAAAAAAAAAAACGAACCAACCGGCGTGCGAGTGGTTGTCTTTTTTCGTCCGCCGCTGATTTTCGAGAAAGAAACACATGCGCGGGTGCGAATAATTTTATTTTCACTATTTCGCAGAGGGATTAATTTTGGGGTTTCACAGTTCGGACGCGGTATGGGAGTTGCATACGATATGTGGGAAAAGGCGGTAAATAATCACGTGCTGGGTAAGATGAAATTAAATTCGTTGTGTTATTATAATGTGCGGCGGCGCGGCATGCAGCACCGGCAAATATTATACAGGAAGGTTTGATGATTTTTTGTAGTTTTACATTCAGTTTCCCTGAATGGTTTTAAGTTCCTACTGGGAAAGGATCAGAAGGGATCGTGTATTGTCTACTATTAGACGAACGGATGCCGGCGGGGACCCATACCTACTACCGGTCCAGATCCTACTTAAATTCGTGTAATTGTTATCTCACGAGATCCACGGAGATCGTCTAGACGAACGTAATTGCGTCGAAATTACTATAGAGAAAACAGATATACGGCGACGCTTTGCACGTTCGTAAAATATCGGCCGAGTCCTTGGGGAAGTAACAAAAATAAATATCTGAATAATCGACGATTTTTTTTCATCGCGACTAAACGATAAATTTTGCCAACTGAAATTTTTCTTCCGAGCAACGAAAACGGGGCGCCGCGCCGGTCGCGCGATGTTCGAGTCGCGTGTAAAATCTCTACTTTGCGATTATCCACGGCTATCGTAATAGGTACGTTGTACACGCGCCGCAGGTGTTCGGTGCGTATAGGTAACTAACTATAACAAAGTGAACGAGTGTACAATAAATGAACCGGAAGTGAGCGATTCTCGGGGGCACGAGGCGCGTAAACGCCGATGCCGAGTTACCGGCGATATTAAAACGGTGGTGCGGCGTACGTAATATTCAGATACGATCTTCACCCTTCCTGAGAGAGCTTCCCGTTCGGATATTATAATCAATTAGCACCCCGTTATCTGAACGGGCAGCACGCGCCGCCCGGATGACGTCGAACGCATGGGGGGGGGGGGGCGTCGCGGAGACGTCGAGGGGCAGCGCAGCCCCTCCGCGCGTTGCTTTTCATTTTATTTTTTTCTTTTTCTATTTTATTCCCTCCTTCCTTCCCTTCTCGCTTTCTTCCCTTCTCTCTTCCCTCGGTTTTTTTTTTGTTTTTTCCCACCCACATTTTTTTCTACGTTCAACAACTGGTCCCGTTACGTATAACCGGGGGAGTGAACCCCCTGCAACTGCAACAGGCTGATGACTAGCGAGATCCTTGTCAGTTTATACGTTGTGTACACACGTGTATTTTATACCCCCGCGTATGCGTGTGTCCCCTTGAAAGTCCCGTAATCCATTCGGAATTCCTTTTTGTTTTTAGTTTTTTTAATTTTTTAATCAGTTCCGAACGATCTCCGTCGAAAGACAGACGTGTGCGTACGTGTGTGAATTGGAGAATCGTGAGGCAAATCGAACTCAAAAGGAGCTGCTATACTAATTGATATTTGAATGAAGAGGAAATTATAATAACCCAGTAATTAAAATGCTGCTTATACGGAATACGTTATACGTAGGTATAGGTAGGTGCAGGGAGCATAAAGCGATTATAATGGAGAGACTGTACGTATAAATAAAATACGTATAGGTATATAATAATTAGCCGTGCGGTAGAATCGTTTAAAATTATATCCCCCATAATTCTGCGGCGTAGAAGAATCAAGCGTCGTGTGTAATGTGTGGAAAAAAACGCACCCACACATCTCGATTTATAGCCTCGATTATCAAACCCCCCCCCCCCCCTTTTGTTTATAGTGGAATACACGCTATATTTCATCCGTTTATTGGGAAGAACGAGAAATACCGTCTGTATCGCCGCGGTTAATTGATCGAATGCGGGAACGATGATCGACTCTGCACGCGCGTCGCTTCAATTTATACCCCGCGCAATAAACCCTTCGGAATTCGAGCTACCAAATAATTATACATCGAACGTTTTAATTACAATAAATATTGACGGTCGTCAATTAACGTCGGCTAATCGAGATACGAATTCGAGTCGCGGAATATCGCGTGAAACGATAATCTCCCAATTCGAAACTCAAAAGTCGACCACTTTTCGCAAGCGTTTTACTATGTATAGGTAAAATATGCAGGCGTACGCGACGCGCGAACGTTTATATACACAAAGATCGGTCGTGAATTCGAATGAACGAGCATCGGGCGTCCATATCGTTCCTCAAGGGCAGGACCTCGCAGAGTGGCCGTGGTCAGAAACGCGCTCAACGCTCTATACGTTCGCGCCCGTATTCTCGAGCACTCGGGCTAAGGAATTAGCATATTCGGTATTCGCACGGGCGAGGGGGTGGTGGTGGTTTCGAGGGCGCTCGAGGATATCGTCGATAAAAATCTGTAGATCCCCTAAAAGCCGAGATAAGCCGTAGCGCGCCTCGCGTCTCGTTCTACCTCGACGCGGCTCCCGCGGCTCTCGAATGCGAAATTTGAATTTTCCCCGATACCTCTCCGAGAGCCGGCGAACTGAATCGGGAGTGCTTTCGGCGTCGACGACCCGCGGGAAAATCGTTTCGATCGGTCGCCAACTCTTTTCAATCGAAATATCGGGAAGCTACGGGGGATCCGGGACGATCGCTCCCCGAAAACTCCCGTTTCCCTCCACTCGCTCTCCCGGTTACACGTAACAACGAAATTTGAATAACAAAGTCGCGCGGCGCGCGGGACGCTCACGATTCAACGAGAGGAGGAGCTGCTTGCTGCTGGCTGCTACTGCCGCGCTACAAAGACGTGTCGCGCGGCACGTATAGCTCCGACGAACGCCCGCGATCGCTCCGTTTATCGCGTCGTTTGCATGCCAAACGGATTGATCGACCACCGAGCGAGACCGCGACCTACGCCCGGATCGATGAAATAGGCGTACCGCACGCCGCACCGGCCTTACGCGACGCGTATCGTCCGTCGTTCGATCGAATGGATTATAGGCGCGCCACGATATTCTCGACGAGAGTGGACACATTTTTTAGCATAGCTCTGCGAACGGCGCCGATTGATTTTTTCACTCTCGAATGATATCGTTAAAAATTATAAGCGATCGACTGCTGTACCGCGGACCGTACGCGACGGGGATTTTTTTTTTTTTTTTTTTTTCCAATCTGCACGTAATATATTATAATGGTAAAATTAGTTATGCCAAGAGCGTGTGGAACACCTGCCACATCGAATATGGTTTCGTTGTTAGGCCGCGGCGTCGGTGTTCGTTAGAGTCAATCGACGATGAAGAGATCCGTAAAGGAAGAAAACGACGAACGAAAGACGATCGTATCGTATTTTCTTTTCGGACGATAGAACGGTGAAAATATTCAAACTACAGCTCGCTTCGGTTGTAAGAAAATATGAAAACGGGCGTTCGCGAACGGCTGGTAAAGTTTCTCGAGTAAAAAGCGCGACGGTCGGATGAATGGCATCGGGACGATCGGAATTGTGTCAAATTACAGAGTCCCGGTGATATTAATGACTCCTAATGACGAGAGACGAGGTTGAAATGAAAAAAAAGAAGAAAATATTTCTACCCCCGCTTCTCTTTTACCTTCGTACTTTTCCCTCCGACCTTCTCATATATATTTACTAAACTTTGCAAAGTCACCGTTCGTCGGACCACGCGTATTTCGTCTATGGGATACGGAGTCACGATCTACTAAAATCCGAGATGAAAAGACAAGAGATGAAAAACGAAAGACGAAAAATAAGTACGAGGTGCATTTCGCACCGTATATTACCGCGATCCTTCGATCTTTGGACGGCTGCTGGATCTGCGGTGAGCCGCGACGGGGTTAAAAAAAAAAGAAAAAGAAAAAAAAGGAATAATGAAAAAAAATTAAAGTAGAGGGGGCCGCTTCAGGGAATACACATTAAAATGAAATTACTAATTGAAGAACGCTAATAGCAATAAAACAAACGACCGCTAAATGCTATAAAGTAAAATACAGGTTCGTGATCCTCTCTACCCTGCATCATCTTTTTCTATACCCCGGTGCACCGTCTCCGTCTCCTCCCATTGCACCGGCACCCCGCAGGATCTCGTGTACTTTCGGCGTGTCCGTGTGTACGCGAGCACGTACAATACGACCGGCCTACACGGTGCCAAAATTAACAGTTCACGAAGACCCCGAATTGTTTTGTTTTTTTTTTTCCATTTTTTTCCTTTTTTTTTTCGACACACATACGCGCCGGATAAAAATACATCTTCAATAATTGTGAAATTCGTACACATCCCTAAAATATGTACGGAAAAAAAGCCGAGGGTAGGAACAAAAAAAACCGCAAAAATGATTCGAGGTTCTGGAACTGCGTTGAAAACCCGTGGCCCCAGCTGTTCGTTCCGTCTCTCCGAGTATCTGCGGAGTATACGCACGTATTTCCATCTTTGATCATCCCCGGTAATATTTTTCTCGGTAAAATAACTCGTAAAATGAATTACACGCCTTTGAGCTCCGGGCGGGCACGCATTTCAGAACCGAAGCCGTTGGCTGCCGCTGATGCGCGCGGACCCCGCAGCAGACGTAATAGTTTGTCATTTCGTTTAAGGTCCTTCGGCCGTTGCACGCGTATAAAAGTATAAAATCTCGAAACTCCGCGACCCGGACATGTTATTTTCTAAGCTCACAGACAAGTTTTCTAAAAACCGAAGGAACTCCTCCTACCCCCCCCCCATAATATCATACCTAGATCTGTAATTTCGTTCGCGAAATATTTCGCGGACGAAACAAATAAAATCGTGGCAAAAAAGTGGGAACGAAAAATTGTTTTTTTTTTTTGTTCGCTTCGTAACACGCTTCGGTTTTCGGAACGAAGCGTCGCGACGACGAGGACCGTACGCGTTTCCCTCGACGCGTCGAATCGAAAATTTTCGCCTACGTCTTCGAAATTTTTTTGACGAGTGGATCACGCCTCCCGTCTTCCCTCTTGCGTTCTTTTTTTTTTTTATTTATTTTTATCTCCCGCGTTTCTCCTTATTCGCGCTAGGCCACAATTCGCAGTCGTAGCAGTTTTAAGACTGACACGTGTTACCGCGCGACAAAATTGTCCACATGGACAGAGCGCCGGACATCGTGGGGACATACGCGACGCGGATCACCGGCGTCCCGACTACGTCACGAGATGAAAAGAGTTCTCAGAGGTTGCGAAATACTTTGGAAAATTTTCAAAACCGTAGCGAATTTTATTTTTCTCTAGGGTGAAAAATATACTGACCGTCTATGGATTGCGGGGATGCTGGTTCGGGCTCCTTATCGATTCTCCCGAGGGCGTCGCTGGCTGAAACAACGTTGGGGAAAAAAAAATAGAAAATTAATCAGCGTCTCGATGTATTAAAATTACACATTATCTTCGTTTGTATCATACCACAATATAATCCGAGCCGGGAAGTAATACCCTTGGCAAAATACTGTTTCCTAATAATTTCTCACAGTGGATTAATCTTTCTTATATTCCGTTGTAAATTAATGTAGTCAGAATTGCGGAGTGTAGCAATTCTGAGTTGGTTCAGAAGAGAGAGGGGGCAGCTACTGGGGTCGGATCTCGGAATGATGTTCTCTATCTTCTAGGTATCCATTAGAGGAGTAGTTCGCGAGTGTGTGTATATCGCCGTATCGGTGTTCGCCACTGTGTGCATAGAGCGGAGTATAATACGCCACGGTGTATATATCGTGTATATATATCGTGAAAATTAGGCTGTGCGCAACGTACAAACGAGCCGCGCGGCGTCTGTACACGTATACCCCGCCAGTCGAGAAAACGTCCCGCGCTTGTTGACAGTAATGAGAGTAATAACGATCAACGGGTAGATTTAGCTCCTCGTAAACGCGCATCTCTCGTAACCGGAGAGAAAGAGACGTGGAACGAGGAGTAAAACGAGAAGAAAAACAAAAAACAATATTAATAAAAAAAAAATTAGGAAAAAATTGGGTAACGTATAAGAATAAGAGGAGGAGGGAGGGAAGAGGAAGCAAACCCGAGCGGAGAGAGGAGGAAGAGCGGGCGCGCCTCGGCGTCACTCCCACTTCCGGTTCTACCGTGTAATTCCGATTTGTAGTCACGAGTTCATTCTGCATCGTACCTACGGTACGGTACGGAGCTCGGTATACTCTCTGATTGACCACTTCTACGGGACTTGAACTTAGCTGCCCTTATTATATTACGTCTGCTTTAATGAATTTTGACGATTTTTCCTTTCGTCCGAGGAAATGGGATGCGGAATTTTTTCCAACGATTTGACAAACTGTCCTCTTGTACAACGAAGAGGAGGAAGCCACGCGGAAGAGCGTCTCTCTCCGAACGTACGTTCGAAAGTTTTCGGGGTGCTGGTTACGATAACGTTCTTCCGAACGGTACATAATGTATATTTAGGGGTAGAGCAGAGCGTGCTTCTCGAGGAATTCTAAAGTCCCTCGAGTGTCGTACGGGTGTTACGGCGACGGTAATACGTCTCGCGTATCCCGTACGATCCGAGGAAACCCGAGGCAAGTCGGACGTGCCGAATATACCCAAAGTTCTCCTTGCTTCCCGGAGTTGTTTTTCCTACCGAATTAAAAAAAAAAAACGACCGAAGCTCCGAATTCCGACGGTCTTGGCGCATTCTTGGCGAAAATCGGTCGCCTCATTTTTCGGGCACACATGTACCCACATATCGTCCTCCCGTCTCGAGTCTTACTGCAGGGATAATCTTGGGCCCTTTCGGTACGGCGCGGAGGGTAATAGAGTCGGTGGCTATACAGTCGGAATTGCGAGCCCCCAGGGGGTCGTGGCTTGGCCCCCGGGGCGGTACCGGTAGTGGACGTACGCTGGGCGTCGCGGTGACGTATGGCGGTCATCTCATCTCCGAATTACCCGTCGCCCATCTCGTTCCGAGGAAGCGAAGGTGGAAGGGAGACGGATAGACGGACGGACTCGCGGACAGAGGACGGAGAATGCGGAATAGAAGAAAGAAAGAAAAAAAACAACAGGGGGTGATCAGGGGGATCCCGAGCCCTTCGACGCGGCAAATAGATTATTTGAATATCGAGTGACCGTCGCGATAGTAGCGGGAGGAGGACAAAAGCCGGGGCTATTTCGGACGCAGCTGGGGAAAACCCCCCTACGACTCGATATATTTCCATCATTGGCATCGATTCCGACCAACTCGTCACGAGGACCGTGCGGCGCGCTGGAAAATCGTGCAGGAAAATTGGGAAAGTTTCCTACGAGATTTATTTTTCTCTATTTTTCTAGCGATCGATAAGGATCTTCGGCGTCGCGAACCGCAGCGATCCGAATCGGTCGAAATTTTTCAAGCGATGGCCACGTGCGTTCCCCGATCTTCTTTGTCGGATTCGTTATATTCATTCGATAACGTGCGGCGGATCTATTTACCCCACAGATCCCCCAGATTTCTGGTTAATAAACGAAATAGAATTCTTCCTAACGGGCGACTCGATGTAGTTCGTTGCAATTATCCTTTGTTAGAAGAGCGGAACGACAACCCCCCTCTCCGGAATCTCGGAATCATAGAAAACTGTCTACCTAATACACGTAGCGAGAATCGTTAGTTGGGTATATGCGTCGGCGGAGGGGGTTCGGAAAGGGGAAAAACAAAGGAGTGTGTCTGCAGGGTGGCCGTCGGTATGATGTACAAGTGACTCGAGACAAATGGAAAGAAAAGGAAATTGGACGTGATCGTAAAATAATGATGGACAGAGACACAACGTGTACGCGGAGTACGAGTAGCGCGGACGTAGACCAAACCTGATTTTGCACCCCCACGTTCCCACCTTTCTAACCGTATAACTTTGTGACCTTTTCATGTAAACACGCAGCCAGACACGCGATGCGCAACGCTGGGTATACCCGCATATGAATATGACGGACGGATACCGCTACGATTCTGAATAGTAGGAAACGGAAAAAGAAAAGAAAACTATAGGATAAAAAGCAGACACACGTTTTTCAAGGAATAATTTTTTCGCCGAGATATATCTATTTTTCTCATAGGTCAGCAAAATGCCTCTCGAGATATATCGCGGGACGTATACCTGTTATTTTTCTACCGCGATCGGTACAGTATACGAGATGAACTCCGGGATGAATAATAAGGTGGAAAAATTGTCGAAGTGTATACGAGGATGGAGATGATGCCGCGAATGTGGGTGAGGTTGGAGTTTTGATATCCGCGGCGGGGGTACGGTTCGGGGGGGAGGGGGGGGTCAGGCAGATGCGGTTCGACCTTAAAAATTGATGCGTGCGACGAACCGCGACGACGATATCCGTATCGTTTTCGTTTTCGAATACGTTGCACAACGTTCGCCCGGAGAAATTCTCTCCTCGCCCCGGTCTCCGCAACGCAAACGAGATTCAAATATAAAAGAAAAAAAGAAAGAAACACTCCGCATACGATATTCATAGCGGTTGCAAATATATTGGCTATGATTACAATATATTATGCAATGCCAGCCGGCGGTTCGCCTCCGGCGTGCGGAAATATCGAGAATCGAAAGCTTCGTTTTTTTCTACGTGTATCTGGTGTATTTCTTACGTGTGCAACGACATACGTTTGTTGTACACGTACACGGGGTATAGCCGCAAACCAGAAATGTCGACGTTAATATTTTAGCCGACTTTTGTGCCGAGGCTGTGGTGGACTGGCCTACCACCCTTTTGCGGTCGGTTATTATCGGCATTGTTATCGTACCGGTCAAATATTAAAATCTCGTTTCGAAAAGCGCGCGCGCTGATCCGAAGTCTTCCTCCCCAAACGGGCTTCTTACGTAACCCCGACCAATTTTCTTTTTATCGTACCGTCGAGGTGGTCGTACGTACAACGTGTATATCTACCTACTACACCTACACCCGAAGCTCCGTGCACGGTGTAAGCGAAGTGGGGATGAAATTAGAAATTCTTGGAATCGCAATCAACGCAATAGAACGTTCGACGAGACAACGAGAAATTGTTGGAATCAATGCAACGCGCGCGACTTCAATTATATTATTTCTGAGAAAATATGAAATTACGTGACAAGTTTCAACTTCCCCCGTCCCCGTCCACCCTGAGCTTTAATAACTCTACGTTCGCGATATAATTACAGTCGAACCGGGAAGGGAACGGGCGTAGCCATTAGCGGTGGTGCAAGATTCTTACGTATAGTTATAGAGCCCGCGCGGTGGTGGAAAGCCAGTTTCTCCGTAGTCGGGGGGGTAGTGGAACTATTTTTAAAACAAGAATATTTCCACCCGCTGTTAGATATTGGTCAGCCGGATATAATGAGAAAAGCGCAGTCGGGGGTGCGATAATGGCGAACGTTATGAAGAAATCACCCTACCCCCGCAAATTCTCCCCCGTTTCCCCCCACCCTCCGCGTGCACCGGCGTCGCCATGACGACCGTCTCCGCGGTTCGTTCTCCAACTGGGAACGCGGAAAATAAGGGGGATACGAGGGGCAGAGGGATGGTCAGGGAAGACACAGAGCTCTTATTACTATTATACCAATAGTCGTACCCTCGCTAATGTTGTAAATGCACGGGGGAACCAAAAAAAAAAAAAAAAAAAAGAAATACCGCACGCGACGATGATCTGCTTTTTGAAGTCGAGCGAACAACGAAGATAAAAAAAACAAAAAAAAAACAAAAAAGAAAAGGGTGAATTTCTGGAGTGCGGAGGAAGATGCGGGGCCGGGGCCGAAGAGAGGAGAAAATCGCGACGCGTGTCCGCTGCAGGGGACGATCGTCGGAGGGTTAGACTGGGAGATCTACTTGTTAGGAGGGATGACGGAAGGGGGGTTCGATCGTCGGGGGGTGTTCCCTATCCCGTGCGCAAGCAACCCTTTTCGTTTATACCGTCGGGAGGGATGGCGGCACGCGCTTAAGTTTTCGTACGAATTTTCACCCCTACCACCTTCGGACGCGCACCCCTACGGCAGGAGACACTACCCCTTAGAAAATTCAGCCACTGACAGTCATCAATTCGTAATAATTTTCCATCTCCTCGTCGACGCTGGATTTTTTCTCTATTTTTATTTCGCTTCCTCTTCGTATAGCGCAACTACGAGCTACACGGATTCAACACGTGCCCATAGTCGAGGGACGCCGGACGCCATCTGCATCTGCTGCACAAGTTACCCTTTTTCTCTATATATATATATATAATGCGAAACAGCAATTATCGGGAAATCCATCAAGTCCGTAACGATTATTCGCTCTATACGATTTCACGAAGCGAACGGTATTATGCCACGTTCGTAATACATCGCGAACGCGTTCGTAACGGGCGTCCAGCCCACCCCTGATGACAAAACTAGAAGCGAAACGGGAGCGTGGAAATAAGGGGCTGAGAATTCCGATTCGGGTGTAAAAAAAAATAGAAAAAAAAAAATAAAAAATTACAAATCACACACGCACAAAGGCATGGGCAGGTGAAAAGAGAGAGAGAGAGAGAGAGAGAGGTAAAGAGGATAAGCGAAGGAATAGTATATACGTTGCAGCGATACGATATTCATCAAGTTAATTGCCGCCAGCCCCCCTTTCCCGCTAATTATCTGGTAATTATAAACGGCACTGGTTGAGGATGAGTCCGCATCGTGGATCTCCCATCAAGTTTAATTGTCAGGATTCAGGGTTACGGATCGCGTTGCTTCGCGCCGTGTATACACGTACGTACACGAGAATACGTATGTATACGCAGAAGAATACGAGCGCATTTATACGCGCATCCGCGCGGTTATAGGTGTGTACATATCGTAACTACGTGGATGCAGTCAGTCAGTCAGTCAGAGTATCCGTATGTATATATATATATATATTTCGCCAATTAAAACGAATTTCAGTTATTATTTTTTAATGGATTTATACGAACCCCCGTTCGGAGCAGTTTACGTCGGCGAACCAAATGTTTAATTTATTTTACTAATTGAACTTCGAGATGCACCAGTTTTCTTTCTTTTTTTTTTCTTTCAACGTAGCGTATTCTACAAATATTGTACGCGAATTAACTCCGTTCGCTAAATATAATCTTGCATCATCTGATACAATTACAACGATTATTGTTTTAAGGTGTAACGAACGCTCATTTTCATCCGTTCAATTCCCTCGATTTCTTCAGCCGGGGTCAACAATCTCGAAATCCGCATCTTGTATGAAGGGAAAAAAAAAAAACTTCACCAAACGCTTTCGCAACATTCGAATCTCTTTTCTCCTCCTCCCTGTCTGTCCGTCTGTCCATACGCTGCACACGACCGTTGATCGCCCATTCCGCTAATTGTAGAATAAAAATTGCTAATTTCTGCCGATCTAGCCACATCATATTCCACCTTCTATAACTAATATGCGTTATTAACCCGTGCTAGAAATCATGAATCCGTAGGTATTATATTCGAAGAGTGTTGTTCGTATATATATATAATTACATACCGAGTTGGTGCCTACGGTGATCGCCTCGCAATTGTACAATGACCGCAATTATTGCAGTCGTTTCCGTTACATTTTTCTACTTTTTTCTCTCGTTTCGTATTATTCATGAATTTTTATTTTTTCATAGCCTACCGGAGCAGGTATATACGTGCAGCTGATAAAGAGGTGCGAAGATCCAAGGGCGATTTTTCTCACTCTTTGGAAATGAAAAAATTAAAAATTAAAAAAATTTGACTCTCGAATCTCTTCAAAGTGCCTTTTTTTCACCTCAGAAGCATAAAACTGATGAGAGAAAATCGAGTGGCGGATAGCGACGCGGACGTCTAATTCAGAAATATCTGCAGCGTTTCACCTACACTACGAAACGACGATGAGAAAAAAGAGGAAATAAGGGTTGGCGAGGCGAGTCCTGCACGCTTCTCTTTGACAAGAAAAGAAATCGAATATTGGTTTGGCGGGTAGCGATAATTTCTCGGAGCAAAAAGTTTTCGTATTTGTAGGTATACACGTAGGTGCAGGGTAGGTAGTAGGTACGATCTGCTCTGTATCGTGGCGCGGTATAAGGAAAATCTAATATATCGTCCGCGCTTAAGGGGCCTCGCTTGTCTGGCCAGCTTTTCTCTGTAATTAAGTTATATAACTAAAGAGCGAGAGAGAAAGAGAAAATTATAAGAGCCGGAGAAACTGAGTCGCGCTCGGCGATACAGAGCTGGAAGTAGAAACAAGGGAGGAAAAAAGGGGGACGGGGGGACGGGCGGGGGAGGGGGAGGGGGGGAGGGCAGAGTGGAAAACAATAAGGGGCCAACTAATCCTCGCGATATATTATATCCAATGAGAGTGGTTCTGGCAGGCGGACAGCGATGCGTGGGGGGGGAGGAAAGGGGGGAATCCCGGAGACGGGAGAGCTGGATGAAAGAGAAGAAAAACATTCGAACGATAGGAACTAACTGCTATCGAATTAGACGCGCGGTTCTGGAGGATTTAGCTCCGGGCGCGCGCGAAAAATCGGGATGTTGGTGGCGGAAGGAAGCGAGGAATAAATACGGGGGGAGGGAGGGGGGTGGGACGGGGGACGGGGGACGGGGGACGAACCCCTTAATTTTTGGGGAGGGAAAGAAAAAGGGGGTAACGACGGCAGCGACAGCCCCGAGGTTCGAGTTTGCCAATAATTATCGTTGCGTGAAAACGTCGATGATAACTTACGTAGCGTACATACGTACGGTATACATATACTCCTGTATACCTGAAGTACATACGTCCGATCGTCGGAAACAATTCGAGTGCGATAAATCGAATTAAATGCTTGAGAGAAAGAAAAATAAAGGGAGTACAGATGTAATTAATTAACTCCGCTTATGAAATATCTCTGTATAACGGGGGGGTAACGAGATGAGGGTCCGAATAGTTTTACGCGATTGCTTCGAAGCGGACGTGAGACACACACATCGAGGAATCAGTATCGTTTCGACGATCGGGAAAAAATGTTCTTCGCATCCCGAGCAGAAGAATTTCTAATTCTCCTCGCGCTTTGTCTCATCCCTCAATGATGCAAGTTTTTCCGCAGCGTCGGTGTTTTATCTCATATATGTATACGGTCTGCTGTAATGTTCACGTTTTACGTATAGTATAATACATACATATACTTTATACCGTACGGCATGCGCTGAGCTGAGAAACTGCTGCCGCTGCTCCCTGGGCAGGCTAACGAGGGGGCCAACTCATAACGTTTAATTAAGGCGCGGTCCCGGGCGGTCCGGAGCAACGAGATCGTGACCGGGAACGCGGGCAGATTCTCTGATAGGAATCTGATAAGACGCCCCCCCAAGATTATGCTCAGGTTATAGTTATACACGGGTAGTATCGGTGGACCGAGTATTATATTATAGGTATATACCCGTAAGTTAGTCAGCGTAAAAGTGACGCCGTGTACACCGCGGTATGTAAAGTACACACCGCGTCGACTTACTCTTCGCCGTGCAGAGAACCAAAAAAAAATCCCTTCGTTATATTTCATCGTTAAATTTTTATCGATTTTAGTCCGATGATGCGAATATATGACACGCGCTGCGGATGGGATAATCCGATTTTAAGTTCGCTCGGCGCACTGTACGCGGTTTACGAAAGAACCGCAGGACAGAAAGAAACACTTCAAGTGTTCCGCATTATCGATACTTCACCTCGATATTAAATAGGGAATTAAAACGGCACAAGGATAAAATAATACACGAGGCCAACGAAGAGTGAATTCGTAGCAATCATCTTACGTGCGGGGGAAACAATTTTCCGAAATAACTTTCAATTTGTTTGCGTAAAAATTCCGAAACGATCGCCACCAGATTTCTTTTAAAATTCCTCGCAGAATCTATTGGAAATTCAACCGGTGTTGTAATCGTATAATTCCGTTGGTCTCGCCGCGTTAGAGAATACGATAAAAAATCAAAAAGAAAATCCGAATCGGGGTTCACCCCATCGTGACGGGAGGGGCATGAAATTCAAGGGGGTTCGAAAATAGCGTTCGAGTTTTGACGGAGGGTGAATTTTTTTTCAATGGATTTTCAAACGGGTATAAAAATGGCCCCCGCGCTCACGTATCGTACGTACCCTATACCTACGTCGATTGTACAGCGGGAAGAAAATGAACGCATTCGTCCGATCGGATTCAAATCACCGATTTCCTTCTCAAAATCTTGAGGCCAGAGGTAGGGTAGACAATAAAATAGCAACGATTACCGCGAAATTTTATAGGAAAATATAAAACAGTCGATATAATGGATTGGCTTGAATTTTCAAACGATGAAAACGCGTCTTGAAATTGGGGTGAAAATTACTAGAGAATATCACGCGGGATGGGGGTTTACGGTACGACGGTAGAGTCAAACGTGCGTATGAGTATCATGTACGCGTGCAATCAACGTAGTTTTCCCCAGTGACACGACGTGGTGGGAAGTTCTGTTTTTTTTTTTTTTTTCAATTCCATTTCTATTTTTTCTCTATCGTGTCCTAGGACAGAAATAATACGCGTGGGGTCGACGGATGAATAAATGCGTACTCGAGAAAATTTAGAACAAATAAAACTAATTGATTAATGACATGTGCATACGTATAATGAGATAACAAATTCACGTCACATGAAACTAGAAGAGAGCAAAGAAAAAATTTATCGCAACGTGCGGGAAACGGAGTCAGATGAACGGATGCGGGATGAGCCTGCACAGTCAACCCCCCCCCCCCCCCCCCCCTGGAATTTAAGTATTCAAAAAATTTATTGTAGCTGCCATTCGACAAACAAAATAAAATGACGTATGCTAAGATGCTGGTTTCCACGAGTCGTTGCAATGCGTATGGGAAAATTTAATAACGATTCGGTAAACCGAACGTCGTCGCATACCTATGTGTGTCGCGTACGTATGACTCATTGTCATAACCGGGTGTACGCGTATGTGTGTTACATAACAGTCCCGAGTCGCGATAACGATCAGGTAATGTCATAAAGATAAAATAATAATTCGTCCCGCATCGTACACGTCTCGACGTATAACGCATAACGAGGATTAATTATGAGAAATTCAAAGTAATTCAAATTCGGCAATTTTATTTTCGTTGCAACGGATACAGGAGGGGATGGAATCGTTGCAGGGTAGAAAAAGATATTGAAAAATAAATAAAAAAAAAAAACGAAAAAAAATTCAACCAGCCACTCACGTATACGAAATGTGGTCTTCGCATCCGCGTGCATCTTCTTCTTACCACGAAACTCACAGATCCCCACAACCATCGGAGCAGCTGATTCATAAATTTTGCAAATCTTCAATAATTGTTCGTTATCATCTCTTGTTTATAAGATTTTTTGAATAAAATAAATTTTCTCATCCAACGGTTTTCCGCACCCTGGGTTACATGATTAATTATAAAGAAAAAAAAAGAAAAAAATAGCAAAGAAATTATTTATCGCAATGTTTAAATAATTATTTAGAATCTTCACTGCGGAGCACGATACACGTCTTTTTTATTTTTATCATAACAAGTCTCATATATATATTATAATCGTAGTTTATCATTTAATATATTGTCCTCGGTCATGGTCACCGTTTCAAAATTCCCGTTCATCGATAAGGAAAAATCAACCGATTGAATTTCTTTCACCTATTCGTAGGTATGATTTTTAATAAAAGAGCAGGTAAGTGGTTTCGAGGCCGAGGTTGGGAGGGGGAGGAGGCAGGGAGGAAGAGAATCGCACTTATAGTTCCGGTACCGGGGGTGACGACGGAGAGAGAAAGGGAAAGAGGAAGGAGAGAGGGAGAATTCGGAGGAGAAACAGGGACAGGGAGAGCGAGAGAGAGAGAGAGAAGAAAAAACGAGAGTAAAAAACCGCGAACGAGGATAATTCGCAATAATTTGTCGGCGCAACGTTGTAACAGTAACGGGGAAAAGTAACAGTAGCGGTCGCGGCGGCAGAAGCAGCAGGGGGTCAACTTTCCCTTATGCGCGATCCTGTCGGGGGCGAGTTGACTACTGATGCGATCCTTCGGGGTTTCAACTCCGCTCGCCGGTCTGCAGCAGAGCAGTAGAGCGGTCCGGTTCGTTCGTATACCTTAGCTACCGCCGTACGCCGAGTTGGTCAGTGCGATATCGCCGCCCCTACTCTTTTTCTGCAACCTTCTCTTTCCCGACGACCTCCTACTCGCCATCGCCATCACCATCGCCACCCATACCACCTCTTCTTTCCTCTTTCGGCCACGAAGGGTACATACATTATACACCCCCTCGGACCCCCGCCTCATCTTATCCTCCTTTCACACACACACACACACGAGCGAATCGCCACTTGCTGAATTATAGAAAAGTCCTCCGCTCGTGTGTGTGTGCGAATACGACGTGTTTAAGGCTTTTCAGGTATTACGTACGCACGTCTGGATGAAGATTAATTGGATCTGGGCCCACGAAGATTTGCAAAATTCAAACACGTTTCCCACCGAATAATCGAACTCATACTCGTGCCTCGTTTCAACTTTTCAAATTCTTGACAAATATTTCGAGAATTTATTTTGCAAAAAATTTGGGAAAAGTTGTGACCTTCGGTGTGAGTTAGAAAAAAAAAAAAACTGGCGTTCTTAACCTCTTCCCTTTTCTTTTTTTTTTCCATTTTTTTGACCCTTCACTCAGGGTCTGGTGGGGGGACCAAGCGGGTGGTTAAGGTTCTCGGGAATTTCCTCTTTTTTCTTCTTCCCCCTTTTTTTTTTTTATCGTTAACATATTTTTACTCCGCAGAGATCCCCGCTTTATTTTTATTATAATTAGCGCGATCAATTGATCTGCGTCGATCGTTTAATTTTATCGTTCCTACGGAGACCGATCGGTCGACGATTGTCGCGTTATATTTCTCGAACGATACAATGATATTAATTATTGAGTCGAAGAAACGGGGTGTGGGGGGGGGGGGGGTATTCAGTTTCCACGTTACTTGTACGTGGGTTTGTAGTAATTTCAGATTAATTAATAATAATTGGGCTAATAGTTTGATACGTCTCGCGGTGTAAGAGCGAACGAAAAGATAAGTAGAATAAGAAGAAAAAGAGGAGGAAAAAAAAGTTAATTATTAAACTTGATGGGAACAAATGCGGCCCTCGTCTTATTCCCGTTGACTGTATATCCCCGCCGCTGTTGCTTTTACTTTTGCTATTGCAATGAAATGTAATGAAATGTAATGAAATGGAATAATATACGTGTATATTCACACCGTGAATTGCCACGAGGATCCTTCTCTTCGTGCACCACATTCGATACACCGTGTGCACTATACCTATACGATCATTATACGCTCGCGGTGCGGGCGACAATTAACAACAATTGATTAATTAAACGAATTAGATAATCTACTCATCGATCTCCGGCTCGGGGAGAACAAAAAAAAGGAAAAAAGCTATTATTTAACCGACGCTTTTTCTTCGGCTATAAATTCATTTGCTAATTTAACCCAATAAAACTCAATCTGCATTCGTAATCTATACCCATACGTGGTATATCTTATACATATACATACGCAGCCAATTATATTCATTTAACAATTGACGCTTTATACGCGAGTGCTTTTTCTCGTCTTTTATCATTCGTTTATTAATTTTTTTTTTTTTTTTTTTCCCTTCTCCTTCAAAATTACCATATCATTTGTAAGGTACGATTTTATGCGGGTATTTTTTTACATTTTATTAAACATCTCGCCGCAGCTGCGCAGCCATGAAGGTACGTACGTACGACATATCGTGTATGACGACTGTATACCTATGTACACGCGTATTACATAAAAAGTGCTGCAGATCGATAAATCGATGGATTAAATTTATGCATTTTGAAATATAATATAATGTCGCGCCGATATGTATTTATACAGGATTTACGCTGGAATGTAAAGGAGGTTGGGTTCATGACACGTATGTGTACAGGCGAAGTCCTTGTGGAATTACCGAGTAACAATTTCATCGCTATGCACATTATACACGTATACATCATGCGAGATTCGATTCAAGATTCCCTGTAGCTCATCGGTATTCAAAAATTAATTATTACGTACGCATCGTCCGTACTACGCCACGAGGAGAGAAGGAGGCGAAGCAAAAAAAAAAAAAATGAATGAATAAAAAGAACTCGCGTATTTTCATTTCGTAATTCGTCGAGCGATTTTGCGATTACCCAATCAGTTCTCGAAGTCGATGAAAATGAATTTTGTCCATTTTTCACGATACGTAATTCGATCTACCTTTTGGTCCGTGATCGATGCTCTTTTTTCCGTCGAGCGTTTGCCCGTACCTAAGCCGTACGAGTTTTATAGACGAATGAGAGCGAACGAATGAATCCGAATGGTTCGACGTGTAACGAGGCATATAAATTATGTCACATAAAGCTGAAAACACGACCTTCGACCCGACTGACCCCGTCAGACCCCCGGACGACCCCCGGACTCGACCCCGTCTTTCAAAACGTACACAATATTATTATGGGAAATACAATGGCGGTCGACCAATCCCGGTCATCCCGTATACGTTTATGGACAATTTTATACGTCGATGGCACGTTGCTGTTGTTGCAGTTGCTTTCGAACCGTACGCACAACTTCGGAGTTTGAAATTTTTTTCTTTTTTACTCACTTCAGAGATTTTCATCGACCGTTTAATTTTCTGAGTTACCGTCCGTTTTCCAGGTACAAAATAAGGGAGGTTATTCGAAATTGACGGGGTTGAATTAAAATGCATTTCATGACCCCGCAGATGATGAAAACTCTGATATCAACTGCCAAAGAGTCTGATGAAGTTCCGTACATTTTTTAAAAGTGAAAGATGCAGATGACAATGGTCAAAGTTTCTGAAACCGTGAAAAATGTCAGCAACGTATACCGTGAAAGCGGTCAAGGGCGTAAGTGCACATGAGAGAAAAGAGAGCAAAGTTTCTAAGGAAACGGGGCGCCCCTATTCGGGCCCAGTTCGCCCCCCGTTCGCCGTCCTTCTTCATCCCTTCGCTTGACCGAGAGCCGAGCATTGTCCGGTTGAATGGACCATTGTCGAATTGAATCATCAGCCCCCGCCTGCAGGGCATTATGTCGTGTGCGTGTATGTGGGTTAGAGCGAACATACGTGTACAGATTCTGTAGCGGGCGGAACTTAGCTATGCGCATGTAAAACGTGCATCTGTAACTATGTACATCCCACGCGTATGTACTTAACTACTACTCGTAATACATATTTACTCCGTTGAGCAATGGTCATCGCGCGACGATTGTTACGTACGCACGTTACATTTTGCGCGTGCGATGGATATTCGAGGGGTTGAAAAAAAGGAGAAGGGAGCAAGGAAAATGCGGAGGAGGAGGAGGAGGACGTAGGTGCGTATCTGGCTCTGCGACGAGTTTCGAGTACCTACACTGCGTTCGGAATCGGTTGGTACGGAGAACGGTCAATGGACAGCGGACAGTAGAGAGAAAATTAGGCGCGGGGGTGGAGAATGCAAGCCGGACATTTGGTCGGACGCGATGTATGGCAATAATAATGATGGTAATAAAGGTGAGGAGAGAAACTGGAAACGGGAAACGCGCGCGCGTAGGGAATCATTTGTTGCCACGGAATGAATTATTGCAACGGCGGCGCGTGTAGCAGGGGGCGGTATATTATACCAGAATTCACTTTCTAGAATGGTGCTAAATTTTCAAGCGTAATTCATTCTCTGCCCACGAACTTAGGCTTTGTATTCGGAACTCTTTGACCACTGAGAATTATAACGATTCTAACTTACGTTGAAAGCATCGATATCCCTCCCTTCCCACCCTTACAACTCCTGCTGTTGCTATTGCCACGTGCTCACGACGATATAGACGGTACACTCCGCTGTAAGTTGGTATAAGCCGCAGAAAGAAATACGAGAATTTTCGGTTTTGGGGGGAAAAATATTTTTTCGAAAAATTAGAGTTTTCGCGTTATCCGACCTTTGCGGTGAAAATAAGTATGTATGGCAAAATTTCCGGAAACGATCTTCTGGTTTTTATGGAAATTCAAAAAAAAAAAAAGGAAAACGAACCTCGTTGGTTTTGAACGGCATATTCAACACGGGGGATGGTAATAACATCGATGGGTATTATAGCCGTTCTCTGCCGATCTACCTACGCTGTGAAAACATCCAGCGAGATGTGGGGGGGAGGGGGTCGGAGTTGAGGTGGGGGCGTCCAAGTTGAGAGGCATCGGGGAAAAGTCGGGCCCAGATGATAAATCACGATAGGTGCCGGCAGCTGGTGCTCGGGAAATTGCCCTCCATTGTCCTCGCCACGTTATTTTGGAAAATCATCTTTCGGCTTTTTGCTTGCTAATTGCAGGGCTGTTTAAAATTACCGTCCACTTCCTGCAGCCAGGACGAGCCCAGGGAGCATAGAAAAGCAGGTTTTTGGACTGCGCGTATCTATAGATATACACGAGGGGCATATGGAATGCGGCCTAGATCCCAAAAACGTAAATATACACCTCAAATATCATCCCCTGTCCACGAATTTTCCAATCGAAGGCACTAATTCTTATTCCTCTTTTTCTTTTTTTTTTTCTTCCCCTCTTCGGGGGCATCTTCAAAAACAAAGAAAGAGGAGAAACTCCCCTCTGCCATCCTTTTTTTTCTTTCTTTGCCCGAACTTCGTTTAATCGAAATTCACAAAAATCGGAGGATTTCGTTGTGAGAGTCGCAAAATTTTTAGGGTTGCGGCGTCACGTTTGCCGGACGTGTTTCCGGATGTAGGTAAAGCATTAGGTCGCCGCTTCACGTCGGCATATACCCAAATTTTGGAAATACATATTTTTCGCTAATGTCGTTAGGTAGTTAAAATTCCGGTTTCCTAGATGGGTCAGGGGCGTGGGTCATGAATTTTCCTTTCGTTCTTCTCCTCGAATGATGCAGAAAAAAAACGAGGAAAAAAAAGAGAAGAAAAAAACGAAGAAGAAGAAGAAGGAAGTTTGAGGGCAACCTGCTCCCAGGTATACGTTTTAAATTATATTCCATCCGCCTATATTTAGCCATAGCCATTCGGCCGAGGTGACGCCGACCGTGTTAAAAAAGCGATTTCTTTTTCAAAGAATATTATAAATTGAAGAGAGGAAGTAGGTAGCCGTAGAAGCGATCCGAAATCCTGAAGAGGATAATATTAATAGATCCGACCTTAATTTTCGTATCCTAAAAATTCGTGATTAGAGACCCCGCGCATCAGACGTCGTTGTATACGTTAGGGTGGGTTGAAAAAAAAATTTTTTTTTCATTTTTTTAGCATGGGGGTAGAATTTGTACTTCATAAGAAAAGAAAATTTTATCAAATGTGGAACAAATTTTTTACTTAATATTTTGGGGTAGCCCACTCGTTTTTTGAATAAATAATTATTCGAGTAGGGTACTTCCAGCAAAAAAAAAATTTCCACCTCATGATTACTCGATCGATTGCATGAGTAGATGATTTTGGCTTTCAGATTTGGATTCCTGAGCTGATTATACGTGACATTACTCTTGTGAGCCAAAAAAAAAATTCGATTTTTGAGCAAAAAATAAATCATGGTTTTAATTGGGTTTAATATGCTTTTCTGACGTATTTTGACCTCAGGAATCCGAATCTAGAAGAAAAATTGATCTATCTCTAGAATTGACCGAGTTATCGCCAATTTTCAGCTTTTTGGGGTCAAAAATAAAAAATTGATTTTTTGATCTTTTTTAGAGTAATTTGAGCTCAGGAATCCGAATCCGAAAGAAAAATTAATCTATCTCTAAAATTGACCGATTTATCCCCATTTGTTCGCGATTTTTCGCGATTTTTGGCATAAATTTGAAGATATCTCGAAGGGAAAAAATCGTAGCTCAATTTGGACAACGGATTCGTGTTCCTGAGATCAAAATACATAAGAAAAGTGCCATACGATCAATTTTAAAAAATAAAAATTTTTTGCCAAAATTTGAAAAAATCGTAAGGGGTACCCCTTGGAAAAATCTCAAATTTTGGCCAAAAATTTTTATTTTTTAAAATCGATCGTATGGCACTTTTCTTATGTATTTTGACCTCAGGAACACGAATCCGTTGTCCAAATCGAGCTACGATTTTTTCTCTTCGAGATATCTCCATTTTTATGGTAAAAAATGCGAAAAAATGGGGATAACTCGGTCATTTTTGCAGGTAGATCAATTTTTCTCTCGGATTCGGATTCCTGAGCTCAAATTACGTTAAGATAGATCAAAAAATCAATTTTTTATTTTTGACCCCAAAAAGCTGAAAATTGGCGATAACTCGGTCAATTCTAGAGATAGATCAATTTTTCTTCTAGATTCGGATTCCTGAGGTCAAAATACATCAGAAAAGCATATTAAAGCTATTTAAAAAAATGATTTTTTTTTTGGTCAAAAATCGAATTTTTTTTTGCTTCTTCAAAAGTAATCTCACATATAATCATTTGAAAAATTTTCTTTTTCCATAAAGTACAAATTCTGCCCCCATGCTAAGAAAATGAAAAAAAAAAAATTTTCTCAACCCACCCTAGTATACGTGTACCTCTACCCGCTTTTACGGGAGAGTCTGGAGCCGCTTGGAGAAGAAAAATTCAATCAAATTAAATTCGTCATTTGTACGACTTTCGAAGTTGGATGATAAAATGTCTCCGTCCGCGCTGCATCGTCGATATTTAATCAACGGAATAAATATAATGATTTTTCTTTTCTATGAAAATCGAGGGGAAATTTGGTACGCGAACGCGAGGCGAGGAAGTGGACGGGGGTGTTCAATCGGTTATTGATTGAGGGGGTAAATGGGGGAGGAAAGGGGAAGTAAGAGCAGAGGGCGAAGTCCCGAAAGTAGTGGAAGGGGGTTGCGCGGAGTGGTGGTCAGTGCAGAAGCGGACCGGCAGATGGCCGAACTGACCATCGGTCAGCGCCAGTCTCACCTCCGTCGTACGCGACCCCGACCCCGACCCCTCAATTTTCCGACCCCTGCTGCAGCAATACCCAATCTTTCACGCAAAACTATGCTAACGTGGAAAACAACTATTTGGGATTAATATTATCGTAGCGAATAAGGGGAAGTGCGGGGGTGCGGGAAAGGAATTTCGGTACATTTTCCGACCGCCCCGCGTATTCTATATGCTGCCCGACCAGCCGCGCGCTGTTAGGGGGTAGGTAGCTCGAACATAAACGTAGTCAAAAGTTTCCGAAGGCAAATAAACGGCTGCTGCCAAGGGCGAATGATTCTCGCGCACACCTGGGCTTCATATTTTCAGAATGTTATTTTTCTCTATCGCGCACGGCTGGGTTGAGTCGACCGTGCTCATAAAACCGGATGAATCCAAGAGAGAAAAAAAAACGAAAGCTTCGGATCAATTGAACAAAAAATCCAAGGATTTTTCGTCCGCTTGATATTTTAATTTGCTCTCCTTATCGGAAAATATTCGCGTTATTGAAACAACGTTCTTTCGTTACAGATCGTCGACTGCGGTCAATTGTTTTATTTTTTAACGTAACGACGGAGTGCGGTGTGCAGGAGAAATTACAGGTTGGGTAACCGAGTCAAAACGACAAGTGCGCTTCCCTGTACAGACAAAAAGGCAAAGGAACAAAAGAGAGGAAACAAAAAAAACAACAAGGAACCGAGTGTACTCTCCGCACCTTGGAGTACATCGTCTGAAGGGGGATGTCTGCAGCAGGAGCACGGGGACGCGGTGGGGTGCGGTGGGTGAAAAAGTGGAGGAGGAGGTCAGAGGTTAAGAGGCGTGATCGAGGTCTGCTTTGAGCGTCGCTTATAGGAGGCGCCGCCCTCCTCTATAGTATACCATAACGTAATTTAACCCGTGTAATACTTGACTTTAAATTGAAAAGATTGCCCGAGGGACTCGCCGAAGGGGGACGGGAACCGCGAGCCCTCGGAGGGCCCGGGAAAAGAAGAAAAAATAAAAGGAAAAACCGAGCGTATATACATATATGTCGTGCAAGAAGAGCTTAACTCGTGTACGTTATAAACGCGGCGACGGAGCGGGACCAAGATCTGGCCGGTGCGGCGCGAGTCGAGAAGACCGAGGGGTGCGCGCCCCTTTTTTTATTTTCTCTTCTTTCGAGAGGGCTACTTTTTTAAATACCAGCGTCTCGAGTGTTTTGCTTTACACGCGAAATCGCGACGTGGAAATCTGCACGCGAATATAACTTTCCGTTCCCGCGTTATGCGCGTACGATGATAGAAAAAAAAAAAATAATAAAAAGGATCCGAGAAAATGGTAAGAGTCGAGTGGAAAAAAGAGGGGAAAAAAATTCGCAGGCGGGTGGGGGGGGAGGGGATTCGTTGCGGATTATTCCGAGCGGATCGGAAATGCCAACCAATTATGTTTATAATAAGTAATTTGGTTTAATTAATCGATTATGCGCCTGATGTGGGTATACATATATAAGATATATATACATATTATACGCGCGGGTATATCAAGAGGGACCAGCGTGCATGCCTCTCTATACTGAGATCATAATTTTAGATAGGGCGGACAGCGGCGTGTACGCAAATTGAGGTGAGTTCTGAGGTCAGACTCTCTTGGCGAACGAACGAGCGCCTCTTCTCTTACTCCTTTTTCTTACTCCGCACAACTCTTCTTCCTACCATAATTATTATTATCGTAGTTGTTGTTGTTATTATCATCATTATTATCATTTCTGATGATGTTACTTTCATTATTATTATCATCGCCATCATCGCGGAGTTTGTTTGATAATCAGGCATCTTCGTACCGTCTTCGCATTCGTTTCATTCGCTTTTTTTTATCCAAGAATCGAATAAATTTGAATTTCATCTCATACTCTGGCGCAGATCCGGAGATCGAGAAGAAAATGTATCAACGGTATCGCCGGCGAACTTTCATTTTTTTTTTTTAGTGAATGTGAAAATCGGTATAACCCCGAATGTGGGCATTTTCGGCGCACCGCTTATGTACGAGAAATTATACATGTATTGATAAATTATCGACTGCAACGGCGGCGCAGACTCCGCCCCGTAACAGACTGTTGATCCCGCGAGCCGGCTGAAGGGGCGAAAATCGGTGTACCGGTCATCGCGACGGTATAGACGAAAAAATATAAACGAAATTACGATTTCTCTAGGGTGAAAAAACAGCACATCACACGGCCTATTGTCAGAGAAAAACACAGTGATTAGGGTAATCGAATTTTCTCGGACTACGTGATCAAAGTAATTTTATCCTGCCCATGATTGAACTTCTCGCTGCGAAAGATCTCAATTTTTTGTAAATGAAAACGAGTTTTTTTTTTTTTTCTCAAAGGAAAATCAAAAAATCTATTCGATCCTGAGATCGACGGGTTTTTTCCGAAAATTCTAGCAGCGCACGTCTACGATTGAATCGAAATTGTTCATCGGTGTGTATCATCAGGGTCGTCATCATCGTGATTATAATTTAAGTAGTTCCTTTCGTTTTTTTTGTTACGTACTATCGGGGGGGGGGGGGGGGGGGAATTGTTGAACATATAATACCTCCCGTATACCCAGTATAATAGTTGCGGATGCGCGCAGCGGAGGAGGATAAACATACGCCGTAAATAAGTGGAGGAATGCCTGTAGTGGCGGCTCAGGCTGTGTGAGATCAGGGTTGCATTTTGCGCAGCACGTAGAACGGCAGGTAATTTCACCTGGTTATACTGAACGAACGTAATCGTTACCCGCGCCGCGGCGCGCGCGCGCCGCCTGAATTATTTCCTTACCCTGTACGCCCGATGCAAAAACCAACGTCATCGAAGCGGGGAGGACTCCCCGATCCTTTTTCTTTCTTCATTCGAGCCTCGTCCGTTCGAAAATAACGAATCCTTCGAATTCGCGGAATCGTAATTTTTCTTCGGCACATTACCGGTGCGCGGTGTATCTCCTCCGGATTCAGAAATACCGTGGAGAGTCTTGGCATCCTCGTGCGATACGATAGTAAATCAGAATTCAATTTCATCCGAAAGATCCGAGATTTCGATAGCCCGGCTCTCTATCTCGGGAAGCCTGCGGTTTATCATCTACTTGGCTTATTCGCATCCCTCGTAATGCTACGCGCTTGTTGTTCTTATACATATGTACATAACATCATGTAACCTACGTAAACAGCCCCCGTAACGTGACTATATTTCGCATACATTGACGTGTCGTCTCCCGTGTTGTATCATCGCGGTGAAAATATATTTCCTAAACGTAGGTGGTCGTACAACGAAAGGATCCTCCGTTCCGCGAACCGCTGTGTAACCTACGTATATACAGAATATGGTATACATCGTACGATAATCAGGAGTTGGAAATGTGCGGAGGGTACTACTGCGAAATACGAGGGAAAAAATAAGTAACCCTCTACAGGCCAAATGTCGCCGTGTTTTACAACGGGTAATAATAGTTGAAATCTGCGCTGCCAATATTTCATCCGGTCACCCTTTTCGTTATATACAATACGGTTCTTCGTTTCTATTTTGCACATGTGCAACGAATCCAATATATATACACACACGAAGAACATTTGTCACTCGGGTATTTCCCGCAATTAAATTTCCACGTCGAATCTCGGCGATCTACTTTTCCGATGATCTAACGAAAAATTCACCAATGATTTTTTTCGTCTTCGAGCTTTTTTCATTCTCCTCTTTTTCCTACTAATTCCCCAAAGTACGTACGTACGTACGATACATGGGCGAACGTACACATGCGTTGGTACATATGTGAGGAAAGTTGAGAAAGGGGAAAATCGAAGACTTCAAGAGCTGCAGGTCCCCTACTTTTATAAAGAGGGTGAGTTGACCGAAGGACAGAGTCTTTATAGGGTGCGTACAGACGTGGGGCCGATATCAATATGTTGCTAAACATCAATTCTACCAGCTTTCGAGAGGACCGGACATCGGGTGATGGGAAAACCAGGGGGAAGAGGGAGGCCTAGTGTAAAATATTGCCAACGCATACGGAATGTCCAGATACACGTGCGGATTCGCCACAATCCAACGTCGTCGGATTCCTTCGAGAATAGAAGCTAGATTTTCAATTTGCACGGAGAAAATGAAAACATGGAATAAAAATCTACCGGGGTAAAATCCTCTCTAAAACTCGAACGAATTATTCCAAAGAAGGGAGAAAAAATAAAAAACCAAGAAGAAGGGAGAAAATGAAGAAAAACAAAAAACGAAATCCTTTGAAGGAAAAATCGCATCTGCAAGTAAATTATAGTTAAGGAAGCTGCGGAAGCGATGTACCTCGTGATGATAACCTCGCAGTATCGCGGGTCAGACGAGCAAAGAAATTCATCGATTCCTCCTATCTCTTTCCTTTTCGTTGCAATTTCCGAACGATCCGCTACAGATATAGGTGGTATATACGTACAGGGGATCCTTTTCATTTGGTTAAATAAACATCGAAGCGTCGTCCGGCGCCGGTTCGCTCTTCGGTGTGGAGGTCGGCTACGCGTTTATACTCTCATATCCATCCGTGTACACGTATACGCGGTATATACATATACAGCGAGCAATTTTCCAGCAAAGTTCTTCTTTTCCTCGGCAACGGCAGAAGTTGCAGCGGCAAAGTCCGGCGCGTCGTATACATCGCATAATATCGCGGCAAAGACCAGGAATGGAAAGGAACCACTTTACCTCCACTTTGCCGATCACCGCGCGGCCAGCAGCTACCTCGATGTTTAATGCATCGCACCGGACATTTCCATGTCAAACAAACAGTGCTTTGAGTCGCGGAATTTAAAAGGTTCTACCGCGAAACGACCCGCGCGAAGGCCGAGTACGTGTATAAGGTATACGTATTCCCGCGAAGATGTGTTTAACGTTCGACGGGGAAAAAAAAAAAAAAAACAACACGTCCAATTTCAATACCGGCGAAAAATCGGTCATCTTTATTTACGAACGTCCGCACGTTGACGATCTAGTTTATTTTTTTTTTGTTTCAATTTTTTCTGTATACTCCTTTCGTTTTCTGATACACTCCGCGTGGTACGCCGAGAGAGAGAGAGAGAGAGAGGGAAGAAGAGGGAGAGAGGGAGAGGAAATCGCAAGTGATCGATTGACTGCGAATTGGGAAAAGGGCCGGGGCAGCAGGATCGCGGTGGGGAGTCTGTCGCCTTCCCATAAAACAATCCCATGCACTCCAGTTGGCTAAATAAACGGAATTTAAATACCTACTCGATGGAGATAAAGGGCCATTCTCTTTTCTACAAGTAGGTATATACATAAACCTACTCGAAAGAACCCTTGAACGAAATTTATTTTACGACCAAACTTTACCCTCCTTCCTCTCCTTTCGACTCCGCACATATACCAATGGTAGACTATCTCATATTATTATCCCAACCGAAGTGCGAAATTATTTCATTCCATAAAATCGATCCCAGTTTCCCATTCTTTGTTCTCGGGCTTTTTTTAGAAAATCCCAGACGAGGTGTGAAAAATGCGGGGTCTTACTCGATTCTAATTTTATCTACCTAAAAAAATTAATGGAAAGGTAGCCAGTTTTTCGCTTTTTGAGGCAGATAAATTGAGCTTTCGCGGTGAGAAAAATTCGGAGCTCCATTTACTCAACGGATTCGTGTTCCTGGGATCAAAATACACAAGAAAAGTGCCCTTTCATCGATTTTAAAAATACTTCATTTTTTAAATCAAGTTTCCCATGCTTTTCATATGCATTTTGATCTCAGGAATTCGAATCCACAAGTTAAATTAATCTATCTATGAAATTGATCGAGTTATCGCCATTTTTCGATCAAAAAATTGAAAAATCAAGGATATTCCGATGGAATTAATAGAGAAATGGAAAATTATTTCGCATCATAGAATCGATCCCGTTTCTCTATTCCGTCGTCGGGCTTTTTTTTTTAGAAAATCCCAGACGAGGTGTGAAAAAAATGGGGTCTGGCGGGATTGGCATATACACGTGGAGGTCTTTCCGCGTACGGTGGTTGGTGAAATTGCATCACTCTTATTGCATTATTTAAAGAGCTGGACTTTTCACGGGGAACCTACCCACCTAGTGCGAGCGGCTTTTAAGAGCTTTCTATCCGCGCGAGAGGGAAACGCTGCCACGTTTTCTATAAGAGTGGGCACTTCACACAACTCCGACGGGCGCCGGGTATGGAATTCAGGGCGTCGCGACGCAGCTAAGACCGACGTCCCTCCTTTTTTCCTCTTTTTTTTTTTTTTTTTTTTTACTTCTCTCTCCTCTCCGCTCCCTCCTCGGTAACAACTCCGCGACTACTTTTCACTCCCGATACACGCCTCCCCCAAAACGGCCCGTCTAGTGTTTCGTTTAAACTCTTCGAGAGGGATTTATCCGAAGACTGCCCGCGAACAATCGACGACGGGGTGTTTATATTTGCTGGTATTTGAATCCCTCGCGATAAGCTCCACTTCCAGCATTTTGTCATACCCCGTTCGATGATAAAATAAAAGAAATGAAAAAAAAATACACCATCTTTTTGCAAATCTGAATAAAAAATGTCGCCGCAGTGATTTTTTGAGGTTCGTTACGCGTTTCATAACGAATAAATGAAAAACCCAAAGCTTGACCAGCTTCCGTTCAGCCTCGTTTAAAGTTCAAAATTGGTGGTTTTTTTGTTCGGACCCATCCATCCGTGCGATCGAATGAAATCTTACCTGGTGAGATGCCGAGTTTCGCATGAAGCGTCGCCGACGTACCGAGGTCGGGACTCGTCACGGGGGCAGCTATGGGGGGCGATAAATTAGGGTGCAGGTGAGGGGGCGCTCCACCCCCACTCGTTGGTACCAACGACGTCGGCGTTCTTTTAAACAAACTATCCGTACGCCATGGCGCGTCGTTGTCTCCCAGCCAAATTTTACCTGGAACAGAAAAATAACAGCAATCGTTACGGTGGACTCGGAAACAAAAAAAAAAAAAAAGCAAAAAAGTTCTTTGAAGAAAAGATCTTGAAACTTTTTTTTTTCCTCAAATCTTTCGGGGGTTCCATTTATTTTTCGCCACCCCGAATCCGCGCACACGCGATGACCCCAACGGCGATTGTAATTTTCGGCGGTTCTTGGCGTCGTATACGAGGGGAGAATTGAGACAATATTGATGACTAACGCAAATGAGAAAAGTAAGGAAAAAGACCGTAAGTCAGGGTGGCTTGCAGATGGCGTATTAATAACGTATCCCTCCGTATCATCGTCATCAACAGCAGCAGCAGTTCATCGTGGTATTGGTACAGGCGAAAGGACGCGTACGCGTACGAATTCAGCCCCGGAAAAGTACATCGGCATCGCAGCCTCGATTCACCCCCGTAACTCGTACGCGTATAATTAGCAGCCCGAACTTTATTGCTATGGATATTCCGCCCTCAGCTTCTCTCCGCCACACGTATTCGGATGTGTTCCGCAGTTCTAGCGTATGCAGTTTTCCCCTCACAATAATTTCGCTGCAGTAACAACGCGCGCGGATTCGCCCCAAACGCACCTATACCCTGCGGAAGGCAAAGCGGAAAAATCTTCGAAACGAACCATCGCATGCGTCGCACACATCTTTCGAGTCGTACCTATGTGCGGATACATATGTAACGGGTGTATGTAGTGTGTAGTCGTAACAATGCCCACACACACGTACGCGATGGTAGCCCCTCTATTATTTCAGGGCTCTACTCTCCGGCGTTCTAATTAGGCAGGACAGCAAACGAAGGGTCCTGCAGCAGACACCGGACTTCTTAGTTTTCCTTTTCTCATCTCATCCCACTTTGCAACGGTTGCCAAGAGTCTTAACCTTATACATATATACACATAGTTTAGATTTCTATGGAATATCCCGTGGAAACTACAATTGTATACCGTACGTAGTTTCCCTACGTTAATTTCCTCGCGTTATTTTTTCACGAGTCCGAAACCGCCGCCCGGTAAAGGAGATCGCACGTGTACCGATGTGACATTTTTTCAACGACCGAAAAAAGGTCTCGTGAGAAAAAAACTTATTTTTCCAAAATTTCATCGAATCTCTTTTTCGACGGTTTTCCACGAATTTCGTGGAGAACGGCGTTTGCCGTATTACTCATTCGTTCGTATAGGTATACACAAGAAGACACGGGTACAATATAAATACAGAAAATGAGTCAGACTCGGTATTTGCTTGATGAATGATTTAGCTCCAGAGACGCCATTGCGATGAATAGGGAGAATTAAGAGAAGGAAGAAGCGTGCAGGGTAGGGGGAGAGAAGGCAGATGAGGATGTTGGCATCGCGCGGAGGGGTGAAAGGGGCGCGACGAGATGAGAGTGGAACTGAACTAAAGTAAGCGCGGGGGCGTCGGACGAGGAAGAGGAAAAAGAACGAACGAGCGAGAGAGACAAAAGAAAAACGAAGCTGGCGCTAACTAAGGGCGTCGGCTAATCAATATCATCGAGAAATGGCTGCTGCCACTTCCTCCGTTCGCTTCGTCGTCCCCTACCGATCGGAATTATTCGATAACGAGCTTCGAAAATTAATACACCTGCATAGATTAAAAAATGAAAACCAACCGCCGTATGAACTGGTAATTTCCCAATTACACCGCGTCGTTCCGAGCCGACTCTCCTCCTTTTCACGTCGATATACACTTTCGAAAACGATCGCGTACGCAGATGCGAAAGATTTTTCTCTTCGCCCGCATAAACGCGTGCGGCGTGTCCGGTGAAAAAAGCGGTTCGCCGTAGTACAGCCATACGTATACACGGCACACCTCGCACGAGCGAGTGTGTAGGTCCAGCTATACGTGGACAGATGAAAAGGGAATAAGTAATGTAAAGCTCCATTATGCCGAAATGGTGGCGAGGAGGGTCAGCCGAGGGATGCCACGGGTCAGCCAATCCCCCGGGGGGCCGTTAAAGTGAAATACTCCCGAACGTAAGGTGGTGGTGGAGGACGGTAGGTATAGCGGTATAGAAGCGGAGAGGAGACGGGGGTGCAGCGGCGGTAGCGGAACAACCGGCGGCATCGGCTACCGGCGTCCCTCCTATCAAGGGGGGTTCGTTCGCGTGCGCGCGGGTGAAAAAGGGAAGAAAAAGGGCCGAGGTATGGGATAGGTAAATCGTTGTTATCTGGACAGTGATAAACCCCGCGACCCAACGGAATCGAGCACAGCACGCGCTCCCGCGAATGGCCGCAAATGGAGATGCAAAAAACCGTTTACCTTTTTTTTCACCCTCCCTCCCTCCCTCCCTCCCTCCTCGTCGGTGTTTCTACTTTTCTCCGGACTACGCGACGTCGACGCGTATTTCGGAAATTCCAGGGAATCGGAAAAAGTATGGATAAAACTTTCGCTTGCTTCACGATGTATAAAATAATATCCCGATGTGTGCGGGGAAGTCCTGGGGCAAGAGCCTCGAGCATCTCGCGTGGGATGCAGGCCCGGTATATCCCGGCAAGAAAATTCGGACCAGTGGTTCCTTTAATCTCGTGGTGTTTGCATGCCACCTTCCGTCCCCCTTCTATAGGCTTTTCTTCCCTACTTCTGATGCAGGCGCGGAATGCCCTCTCAATCTACGACCTACAGCGAGTTTAGTCGCCCCGCAGGCTAAACAGACGAAACAAACCCCCCCCCACCCCCCCACCCCCGTTTTTTGTACGCATACTTCGGTGGGTATGTAAGTCCGTGTACCTACATAGGGGTAGGTATGTATGTACAGTAGACGGGTGGACTTTGGTCAAATCAGAGTGACCGGTGGGAAGAAAAAAATAACGAAATTTCCCAAGTAAATTGTGTAACGATCGCGTACGTGCAATGCACGTGGGTATAGGTATGTACAAGTTTTTATATTTCCTCGACTCGGAAAATTTCAATTTAAACTTGACTCTACGCTAGTATATATATATATGTGTACCGACTGCACATGGGTATTATATAATATGAGGGGTATAGCGGGAGGAAAGAAAGAAATAGAAAAGTGGCAGGGGGGGGGGGGAGGGGGAGAGGGAAGGGGAGGGGGAGGTGCGCGGGATGCGAATAAAGCGAACGATATAAGATTAATAGTGGACGTAGAAGCCGAGGGCTAGATCGAACCCGAAGCGAGATGGAGAGTCGGAGAAGAAGAGGAGAAGGAAAAAGAAAAAAAAAAATAGGAAGAAGAGGAAGCGGAGGAGGAAAAGGAAGGTGAGGGTGAGGGGAGGGGAGGGGAGGGAATGCTATACGTAACCCTCTGCAGGCGGGCAGGACTCGTCGGTTCTTCTCTTTGAAGATGGACCACGGATAGCGGGATAGTGGCCAAATTGAATCCTGTTTAGGACGCGCGCGGGAAGAGTCGATAGAATGGGATGAAACTAGCTATATTTTCTCTCCCTTCCTCGCTCGCCTGTAACGCGCATACCTACCCTACCCTTCTCCTTTTTATTTTCCATTTTATTTTCGCCTCTTCTATATACGATTTCTCTTGTTCAATAACTAAATTGTCCCGCAACCACTCCGCCCCACTACCGAGGTGTTCCTTGTACGCTCCGTCGCTACGTCGCGATACGATCTGCAAAGATTTTATTTTTTTAATTTTATCGCGTCAACCCTTAAATTATGCGGGGTTCTTATTCCTTCCTGATTCGAGTTTCGTTTTTTTTTTTTCTCTTCAGTCATTTTCGAAACATCTCAACCGGACGGTTTTTTTCCGTTACGTCATTATCTGCAGCACACGCAGCGATGAAAAATATTTCGATAAAGTCATCGACCAATCTAGCCGTTGCGATTAGGGTTACGATTAGAAACTCGCTGGGCGCGTCTTATCACCGAGAGTAGTAATATAAAGCAAGTTGTACAGGTATATTCCTAATGTACATTTCTAGTTGAAAATTTCCTCACAATCTGTCGTAAAAAAATCTCTAAACAATGTAATTGCGATTGTTGTCACGTCATCATTTTTGTATCGGTAGTAATTCGTCCGTGTCAGTATTTTATGTAAATATCTGCCAAGGAAATGAAATTTGAGAGATAAAAATAGAAAAAGAATCCATTTTCTGCTGCTCTGTAGCTACTCTGCAATTATCTGCGGATTTCTGCTGCTAGTAAAAATTAAAAATGGTAGCTAAAATCAAAGTTCGTTCAAGTACGAAGGTATAAGACAGCTGCTTTTATAGCTCGCCTTACCGCGATTACACTTCCGGAAGAGTATAATTCTCTTGCGGTTCAGACCGTGTGCATGACGTCCCCCTGCCCCTCTGTGACACCGCGGGGAAAGTCGATCAATAGCCTCACTACTGCGACCCCCATTTCCACCCCCTATTCACCCCCTTATTCCACCCACTCTGCGCGAACCTTTCTCTGGATCATAATGCCGTTCGCAATATACGAGTTATATGTGTGTACAGTGAAGTGTGTGAGTTTAGATGGACCGGATGAATCAATTAGAAATGAGAAAAAATCTTATTTTTAGAATTCTCGAATACGAAGTTAACAAATTATGAATCAGGGGGAGAAAAATTCAGGACCGCCATCGCGTTGACATAAAAAATATACATGGGTGTACCTTATATATACCTGTTTATGGGGAGGTTATTTTTCTCATCCCCCCCGATTCTATTTTCGCTGCATCCCATTAGCCGTTGGGTACGTATATGCCGCATATACAGGCGGGATCGGGCCAATAAAACGTGAATAATAAAAAGGTGATGGGGTGTATATGCATATGTATACATATGTGCCTGTATAATGCAAGCATATATGTATATTTTATGTACATTCGCCGCGCGCCCCTACGTAAAAGGGTTGCGCTTGCGCGATCCGCCCCTCCAAATTCACCCCTGTTCGCGTTTCACAGAGCCACCCCTTACGACGAACCAATCTGCATGTGATTCGCGCCTCTCTCACCGCCATTTTGAAAGAGTCGATAAAAAAAACGAACTCCATAGGCAGATCGAGACGTCCGGAGGAAACGAACGCCCAGACCAACCTCCCGGGTCACCTACCTACGATATCTGAATTACGTGTACTTTTTTTTTCTGTTTTTCTTGTCCGACTCATGATTTCTCCTTTTTTTTTTCGTCTCCTCGTCCGAAAGACGCTTGGCGCAATCTCAACGAAACCTAAAATAGAGTCTCGTAGAATATATTTATCGATTATCAAACTAGGTTATCTTACGATACCCCATCATGTGGAAATTGAAAATCGGCCCAGTCTTGGGCGGTGGTCGAAATCAAGTGCCCATGCTTTTATCACACCTTTCGAATGTAAGAATAATCGAGAATCGATTGAAAATTATAAAATTCTTACGGAAAAAAAAATAAAAAAGAACTGATACCGCAGGATTGCTACCTAATACAATATGATATAATATGTTCATCGTGAACTGCATTGGCGAATGAAATGAATAGAGAATAAAAAAAAAGAAGAGAGAGCAGGAGCTATGCATAGACGAGGATGTTCGTATCGCGGTCTGTCGAGAAGGGGTGTGGGGGTAAAAAAAAAAAAAAAAAACTACAAAATCTGTAAAATGTGAGGCACGAAATAACGGTGGAAACGTACGTTGCATCATCAGTGAATTTTCTATAGATACAGATATAATACCAGCCGATGCATAATACGTGTTAGTTACACCACCACATATACCCAGACGCAACGCGTAAAAAAAGACGACGTAACTAGGAGCCGTATACGGGAGGACAGCCGCGCGATTCGCTTTTGTTAAAGTTAGCTCGAGTAAAATCATCCCCCAAAAAACCGTAGGGGTTTAAAAAAAAAAATAAAAATAAAATAAAATAAACCGGGAGAATCGAATAAAATGTAGGAAGCAAACTATGTAAGATAAAAAGAAAACAAAAAAAAAAAAGAAAAAAGGCAGAACAGTTCAAAATGTTTGAGGAAGGGTGCAGCGTGCAACACATAGCTCGTTCTATCTATAATATATATATATAGGAGGAAGCTGCTCCAATGGAGAGACGAATTTCTTGGTAAATATGTACGCGTTACACATATACGTATGCACGTACCGACGTTGCAACTGTTTGCGTATAGGGTTTTGTAAGAGTTTTGGGTCGTGTTTTGGGGGGGAGGGAGTGAGTGAGTGAGAGAGAAAAAAAAAAAATAAGAGAGAGTTAAACGCGTGCGGGGTGCGTGCCGGAGCGACTGCAGATGCCAGAAACGATGATCATGGGGTTGCGTGGCTGCAGCTTCTGCACCGATTCTCCACATGCGCACACGCGATTATCCGTGTATGGGTACAGGTATATATACGCGAACGAAAGGAGAGAACGTGGCAAATGACGGGACAAAGTAGGTAAAGGTAAAGGTAAAGGTAAACGCTCAGCGGTCCAGGACGAAGGTTGTGAAGTGAAATGGAGGAGAGGAGGGAGGGAGAAGAGCGAGAGTCACGGGGTAGGTATACAGGCATATGTATACCGTATACGGTACATATGTACCTATGTATAAACCCTACGTGTGTGCGATGCACGGTGCGCGGCGCGCGCGCGCGCGCGCGCTTCATCCATTGTGATTGTAAATTTAGAAACCCAAGCTTGTCTAACCCCTTGAAAAGCTTCGTACACAATATCAATTCGTTGCCGTACACATCCCCTCAATTTTTTTTTTTTTTTTTTTTTTCACCTCCCATTTACCCCCTCAAAAGTATATAATATATATATATACCACTGTAATGGTACACTAACAATAAAAACCGCACGCTGGCTCGTTTGGCCGGTGAAAGAAAAAAAAAAAAAGTATCCATCGAATATACGTACATATACGTGTACGAAAGGAAGAAAATGATCGATATAAAGAAGAGAGGATAAAAAATCATTACGAATGCAAAAAAATCATCGCATCACCGTCGTCTGTACGGCTAAAAACGGAGAGTCGCGTCGCAAGGGGGAAATAAAGGGAGGGGGGTGGGGAGGGGAGGGGAGGGGGAGAGGTAGGTCGTTTTGGGATTTAAAAAGAGGGGTTGTGATTTTTTACACAGATTATTCGTACGCCGTTCGTTCGCGATGGGCGGGATCTCACGTTCGCCGAACAACCAATGCCGGAGAGTCCCCGAGAGCTTTGAATCGAGGCGTATTATGTGCATATACCTCGTATACAACGCGGATAAAATTCTGCAATTTTTATCTCCGAAGATTTACTCCTTCTTAGCAGGTTTCCGTACAACGTATGTATGTACCTACCTACCTACCTACGTACCCGCGTGTGTATAAAATACTGTATTAGGCGGTACGGTCGTTTCAGTGTTGGTGTGTAAAAATATGTACCCGCGCGTATACAGAAATACGAAGAGGGAGAAGATTGCGGCCGGAGACCAGGCGGACGGAGGCTGCCGCTACCGTTGACGACGCGTCGCGATCTGCCCGCGTGGACGTGGACGTCCGTTTCCACCATATCGATGGGTTATTCATTGTATATATCGCAACGTGTGCTCGAGAGAAATAAGGTATATATAAGTTAAGGTATATATGTACGTACGCACTACAAGGATCAGAGAAAAACTGGTTGGTATTATAAGCCGCGCATTCGCGAACGGCGAACCAAGAAGATGGAGAGAGAGAGAGAGAGAGAGAGGGAGAGGGAGACCGGGACGCGCCAAAACCGCGTTGCACGATGTCCATCTCGGAGGCTTAACTTCGTACACACACGTATCATAATATCGCGTATACATCTCTACGCGTCCGATGTACAAAAATGTTGCACATGTACGATGTGGTGTATAGCTTTATTCTTCGTGGATTTTTTCAGTCTCCGGGATACATAGTTTCGAGGAGTTTTTTTTTTTTTTTTTTTTTTTCTCTATTCGTCTTTCTCAGCATTTTACACGACGCGAATTTTACGGGAATCAATTACGCGAAATAAAAAAAGCTAAAACAAAATGAACTCCGCGATCCAGTTGACATGGAATGTCCTATTAAAAATAATGGACACGGTGGACGCGCGTATCTATACAGTGTATATACAAATTGCGGTACCGGACTGCAACTTTATACGTACATACCGCACCTGCTTATCACACGCGATAATTATTGTACGTTATACCGAGTTACATACGCTAATTAATTTTATGTATATATGTAGGAATACATATGTATATATAATATACTTACGTACAGAGTCTGTTTCGCTCTCGGATCGCGGCAGGCAACGCTTTCCCGGTGAAATTATCATATTTAAAATTAATGAAAAAAAAAAAAAAAAATAGGTGTACGACGGAATGACCGTAAATTTCTCTAATGATTCAACGCCGTTGATCCTCGGATCGTATAAGCGAATAATACGGTCGGAAAAACCTTTGGAAGCAAGAATATAGTATATAAGGCGCGATCTTCGCACGGAAATAGACCGATTGCCAGACTATGCGTAACAATGATAATAATCGACGTAAATTTATGTACATAAAGTAATATCGACGTCGTTGCCTAATTTCGGTCAACTTTTAACGGTTAGATTAGATTAGCCTGTTCAGGGATTTAGAGGCGCGTGCTCGTGTGTTTGGTCTATACGTTCGCTCAGCTGCGTGCATACGATATATATATATATATGTATGTATGTACATGTTGCAACACGCACGTAGTGCGGCACTCGAGCGATCAAATAAAAAATAATTGTTTGAAAATGCATGAGTCAATTTATATCTCCGTTACACCTTATTATATACATTGTATATACGTAACGTGTACGTCATCCGTCCGTTTCGCTTTAAAAGTTTAACGCTAGTCGAATCGCCGAAAAAAAGAGAAGATGGCGATTCCGAATTGTGCGATTCGGATATGCGCGAGTAGATAAACCGAAACAACCAATAATGTAATCGATATTTTTGTCACCGAGTACCATTATCAGGTGTATACATTCATCTGAATATATACATTTACGTTCAAGTATAATACACGCGAACGCCCACCAACACCGTGTCAGTTATTCGCCCGAGTGACACGTACGCCCGTTAAACTTTTTACTCTCTCTCTCTCTCTCTCTCTCTCTCTCGATGCATTCAGCCCAGCGCACGAGTCCTTTTACAAACATTGGGTAATCGAGGCCAGATAGTTAGCGATAAGGGAGGGCGCGCCTCAGTTTTACACGTTCAACGGTCAATATAATTATCAACGAGAAACGTACAATAAATCAAATATCACGCGTAAACTCGACTATCGCCGGTAACCTGGATGCACGACTCCTCACCACCACCTACTCTCCGCACCCCTTCCTCCCCCCCCCCGCCCCCTCGATGTACGTATCTGTGATAGTTTCCGAGTGTACGGACGGATCTACTTATCGATACGGTGCTCGTTCGTTTCTTCGATTTTACATTTTGTCGATAATTTTAAGAAATATATTTCAACGAAAAATGAGACCGATCTACCGCGGACCCGCTGCACATCAGTCAATTACTTTATAACGCGACGCGTGAGTCTCGTTTTAAACGAGCTGAGGTAGAATTGAAAAGAGAATCGGGGATCGGATAAAGATCGTTTTGGATCGCGGCACGGTGTGTGTGTGTGTGTGCGTGGGGTAAAAGAGAAAAAGATTTGGACCGCACGCGGGAGATTCGGTAACGAAACCTTGCAGATATACACATTATAGAAATGCAACGAGAGCAGATAAAATACGAGGGGGATTTTCGTTCGATATTTCTTTCTCTCGCCAGCGATTCGTATCTTTTCGGAGTTAAAAACGTCCGGTTCAACGTCATTCGAACAACGGATTTCGTCCGATTCGAATGATCTTCTCCCTATTCATTCATTTTTTTCATCAAAAAACTATTCGCTTAGTTATTTCGAATCGTTTTCTGCGATGGAGGGTTTGAAAATTAAAAACATATTCAGATTTTCATCGCATTTTTTGTACAGACCGCTTGTACGGCTGACATCTTGGTCACCCTTCTCGCGGACAATGAACACGTGGTCAAGCACCGGAGCGAGGAGTGTAATACGGGGAGACGGCATCACGGAGGTGATTGCCTGATAGTAAAAACCGCCGTGTCGTACGATGACTCCTAGTCGCTGGCTGCTGCAACGTCATCGTTCGTTGAACGTTCCGAGAGTTCTTTTCGAAAGCAACGTGTGACGGAAAAAAAACGTTGTCTCTCGTTCAGATTCAGGTTTCGAACAGATTTTCGTTTGCAGATATATCGCGAGGATTCCAAAAATGACGATTTTTTTTTTTTCGTTCAAATATTTCAGGAGCAGATCGTCGAACGTTCGTTTTCATCCCGTGGGAGTCATGCAGATATTGTTGTATATCGCAGGGATTACCGTTGCATCGGGCTGACGCAGTTCGATTAGGTTGGGGAGGGAATATCGGAGTGGGGTGAGCGAAGAACGCGGGCCATGAGAATATTCGTTGAATTAAACTTTTCGGTTGAAAAAAAAGGCGAGTTTTTTAACGCGTCGTCATCCCTCGGCGGTCCGGGATTTCGTGTGTATTGTTCCCCCGGATTTCAAATTCGCGTAAAAACTGCAGCCTGCGTCCCCCTTTTAACGTACATATATCTATATATACAGACGCATGTAAAAATGAGCATTGTGAGGGTTCAGTTTTCTGTGTGAAAAAACGTTATTTTACCTGTATTATATTATATGAGTATACGGTAAACGCGGCGATGGTATATGTATATATATGTATATACGAGCGGGGAGAAATTCGAAGCTTCGCTTTTTTTACGAACGGGTTTTTAGGGGCTGAAATTTTTTTTTTTCGACAAAGTTTTCAGGTAAATTTCACCATATTTTGGAAGATCACCGTACAAGGGGGTAGCCCGGCGACGTCGAAGACTCGGGGGGTCGAGACATCCGTTCGCTGCATATTCACCGGATTTTAAAAGTGGGTAGAGAATAAAAAAAAGAAGACACATACGCGTTCAATGGATCTGGAAATCCAGGGAAAGAAGCGAAAAAGAGAGAGACGAAAATTAAAGGTATAGGAAGGGTGCTGTGGTACAAGGGTTTTATACAATTTTTTCCTCTTTTCTCCATAAAACTACCTTGCGCAGTCTTTAGAAATTTTGGAATTCGGGTCATGGGAACGTACGTTAACTGGAAAAATTTCTTCATTCCCCCAAAAAAACGATCGTTCGATTTTTTCCTCTTCTCACGTTCCACATAAGCGCAACGGCGTATGATTCCGACCTATATATCCACGCGAAATGATCGAAAAATGTTACCACGAAATCGCGACAATTTTTCGACATAATCATCGGAGACTTTTTTTCGTTTCGGGGGCGTCTCGTTATAATGGAACCGCGACGTTGATCCATGTGCATATGGTTATACGGCACAAAGCTGTTGCGTTGCTCGGTGTTTTTTCCTTTTTGAATTTTTTTCTTTTTTTGATTTTTTTCTCCTTCCCCGTTTCTTCTGGTCCTTTATTCGCCGGCTAATCCCGGGGTAAGACGAAACAGTATTACTCTTATGAAAATATCAGGATTCTTGGAGCGTGGCATCATCTTTTCAGCATAATACCGGGCGTATAATGTCTCGGCAGGGCATGGTTGACGTGATCCCAGAAGATTCGGTTAAGGCTCCGGGGTCCTGGGGCCCAGATTAGAGGGTGGTATATTTTCTTCATCTTTTCCTCCACGGGGAGAGGGTGGCGAATACCTTATGTAATACGCAATATATAGATATAATATATATGTATATCCGTATACCTATACGTCGGAGGTGAACGTTGCAGCAAAAGGGACTGCAAAGTATATATACGAGTGAATGACGGGACAATGAGGGCAGTCTGATGCACGCGAGCGGTTTATGACGATTCGGTATATTTAGTTATAAAGCAGCAGCAGCAGCAGCAGCGGCAGCAAAGGCGGAAAGCGAGTGTTCAATGCGGTTCGGATTTCTTTACATATATCGCAACGCTGCCTGCACCGCTGCAGCGTCAACGGTGAAATTATACGAGGAGGCGGTGGGGGTAGTAGCGCCTACACAACCGATCCCGCACCCCTAGGAAGTTGATCCCGCTTCACCTCGTCGTTTTAGATGACCTCAAAGTAGGTATAACAACCAGCCCGGTTTATTAACGGGATTATTAGTCCTCTAGGAAATTCGATATCGCGATCGGCGTTTTCCCGACCGCGTATACATATTATACCGATCGATCATCGATTCAACGTACGCGCTACGCGATATCGATACGGCATAAAAGCAGCACGCGCCGAACAATTTAGAATCGGTAGAACCGCAGGAACGCCAATTCGTGAATGATCGATAATAATTATGACGTTCATATTCATGCGTACGCGGCAGCTGCGGGAGATACGATTATAAAAGAAAGAAAAAACTAATCCCGGCAATCGACGAAATAAAATTTCCAACGCGCTCTGCCGCAGCAAGACGTTAAAAATCCGGGCGAACCGCTTTTTCTGAGAATCCGTGGTACGCGAAGATTGACAAAGTCAATTTGGCAGCCGGGAGGGACACCGGCGACGTTGAACGGCGTCGGGGGTAGGGGAAGAAGGCTTTGAGGGTGTCCCGGAAGGGACGTTGCTTTAAAAGTGCGTAAATAAATAGGGGCTAAGAAATAGGTGGCGCGTGGACGGTGCGTCCGGCGGGGCTCGGGGTCCTCCTTATCGTCGTCCACCGCGTACAGGGTTATCGAAGAAAGGAAAACCGGCGGTCCCGTGCGAAAGCTTCCCGCGCGCGGCCTCCGCCGGCTCCTCTCCTCTCCTCTCCTATCTTCCTCAAGGGTGACGCGCCGCGCGACTACTCGGGGCGTGCTCACCCCAGACGTTCGCGCGATAATCTAATAAAGGGCCTTGGTCAGCCTTCGCTGAACCCGAGAGGACCTCGTATTCCCACCCCTTTATTTTTTTTTTTCTACTCCTTCTCTCCGCCGCTGACCCGTCTTCTTTTTTTTAGTCTCTCTCTTTCCTTTTCTCGGGAGCGCCGTCGAGGAGAGAGCGGAATCCGACGAACGTCTTTCGGGGATATGCGAAGGTAAATATTACCTCAAAAGATTTCGACAACAGACGGCAAATATTCGAAGCCTTAATTCGGAACGTACTCCTCCTGGAAATAACCGTCACCCCTCTATACGGTCTACGGTACGTTTATTCGCTAATAAAAGGATATCAAAAATAAACAGGCGGGAAAAGTTTCGCGCAGAAGAGGATGCGGAATTTTTTTTTATGTTCCAGATACTTCATCGATCGTTGGATCGTTTTTTTTTTATCGTTCTTCGCCTCGATCCTATATCGGTACACTGCGTTGAAAATAACGCGTCGTCGCCGGACGAGGAGAGTTGCAAAATAATGGGACGACGGGGAGAAAAAAGGCGCTGCAATTCAATTACACGAGAGGTGCTGCAGCCGAAGGGGTAGTCCAGACTGTTTTATACAGGTGGCTTTTTCGCGGTTGTCGTGTGGTGGTGAACGCTCGTCGCGTGCGCGCATGTCCGCACGGATGCGGTTATCACGAGAGAATACGGAGAGGAGAGAGAAAACCACGTCGGTGTGAAGATGGTGGTGGTCGTTGCACATAGGACGTTATACGTACACATATATATGTATATGTGTATATAAATATGTGTGTATATCCATGCGCGGGTGGGTCAGTTCGGGCAAACACTTGCGACGACGGTGTTAGGTGGTACCCGAACGAAGAAGTCTACACGGGGTGCGAAAGAGCCATAAAAGAAAGAATGGAAGCGTCGAATAGCCCAATATCACTAGGTTTCTTGGAAAATAATGAAACCGAAGAGATATGTCCGGTCTTCCCAGCGACAGTCTAACTTCGCCGAGGGGAATACGTGTAGCCGGAGAAATGGAAATGGAAATAGACGCGATAGAAGTGGGTAATGGAAACGAAAATGGTAATGGAAATCGAAATACCTGCAGCGCCTCGTCCAAATTTGTTGTTGTTTTTTTTTTTTTTTTTCGCACAATCTACAAGTTTTGGATATTTCTCGCGACAGACAGGAAACATACCGAGATCCAGCGGAATCTGGTGATCATTGGAAATCGCATGCCATCGGGAATAATGTGTATTTTCGGATAAAAGGGTTGCAACCGCGCGACGACGTTTACGAGGTTGCGAAAAATGCCAAAAGCAAGGACGTGCCGCGGGAGCGGAGAGGGTCTCGGTTAGGAAGCGGGTAAAAACGGAGCCGTTATTTTCCGTACGAGTTGGCATCAGCACGCGGAATCATACAAATAATCCAGCGAGCCGAATAAACGAAAATTTTCCCTTTAAAATTCGAACGGGCGACCCGCACTCAATAGCAGCATGCAGGGTCGCCGATTTCACGTCCTCTTCCATTTCCCCTTTTTTTCTCCTTCCTCTTTCCTTCCTTTCTATTTTTTTTTTTTTGTGACTTTTTTTCTATTTTCCGCTGTTTAGAATCGACGCGCGACGTGCTCGTACGACGGGTACCGCGCGGCGGTTTTTCTAGCCTGTAGAGAATCCATTTAGCCTGATACCGCGCGGCGAGGCATTATTTAATTCGGAAGCTTCGAATCCGAGGCTCGGCGCGTCGTCTATTTTGTTGTTCAGCTTTGTAGGAAGGTAGAAAGAAGTACGGAACGAAGTGAGGAAGGAACGAACGAACGCGCGCGACCCTTCGGATGCCCCGGGGCCCTGGCGTCGTTTCCTCCCCCGTCAACCCGTGGCCCCTGCCGCCGATGCCAGACCAAACCCAGTCACTTTTCCATTAAGGAAGAACCTCAATTTGAGTGGACCGGCATTCAACTGTACACCCGAGTAGATCTACGTATATGTAGAAAATCTAGCGGACCTCGAATACCATTCACAAAGTTAAGTAGACGTGTATTATACAAACCGATATGGAGTGATCTTAAAAGTAACGGCTTTCTCCGCCCGTAAATCCATCCGCGTATTAGAATCCCGTAAATCAATGCGGAGAGCTTTTTGCCTAATTAATTTTCTCCACGAATTTTAAAAATTCCCAAATCAGACGCTCCAATTACACCGAATGACAAAAAGCGATCCGATTCTCTTTTTTTTTTTTTCATAATACGAATCCCACAGTCGGGAACATGTTTCGGTTGTACGCCGTAACCGAAGGGGGTGGTACCCGGAGTGGGAGACCCGGTTGTATCTCATCAGCGAACAAATTTGGGCGTTGTTTGCGTTGTTTGGCCCCTGGCTCCGGTCGTCCGAGTGTAGCTAAAAGTCCTCCGCTGTCTGTTTTCTTTTTTCTGTTTTTTTTTTTTCTTTTTTGTTTCTCAGCGTTCTCTCTCTCTCTCTCTCTACCTTTTTTCTTTCCTCCTCTTCCTCGTTGCGCTCTGCAGCAAAAGCTCTGCGAATCGAGTGAATCCGAGCATCGGGCCAATCCCGCACGTGACGTAGTTTCCGCTCGGACCCCGCGGATCCGGCGTACGGAGTCTCTTGTTTATTCTAGTTATTTTATTAAGGACTTCGGACGGGCGTAGCGGAAGAAAAGGACAAACGAGTTCGGAGGTGATTCGAAAAATATGGCTACCGTTCCGTTCTGCATTTCGAGAACACGTTAGCCGTCGTCCATTGAAAATAAAGCTGACTTCTGGAGAACGGAGAAAAAAAAAGAAAAAAAATCGCGACTGAGATTCGACCGGAATCTCGATGGTAACATTTTCGTGGACAGGTGTCGGTATCGCTTCGTGTTTGGCGAACCTACCCGTTGCCTGCATATTTCATTACGCACCGCGGTAAGGAGATAGAATCGAATACGAGGAGACGATGAGCGTTTCGGGTGTCGCGAACTAGATAGAAAAAATCTTTGGCGCCTGCATGTTGCGTTATTTCGACGGTGCGATGATCGATCAATTAACGTATTTGGAGAGAGTGAGGGACGAGGTGAGGTCGGGACGTGATCGCCGGTTCATAAACCGGACTGGATTGTTGAACTTTATACGACCGAAATAATCTCCCGGCTCCTTCTCATTTTTCTCTTCATCTTTTTCACCGCTGCAATCTTGACCGACGGTGTTGAAGATCGCAGATTATTCAGCTGTTTATTCATTCATCCAAGCGTTTCGGGTTCGTGGTTAGTTGGGTCAAATCGCGATACATATATTTATTTATAAGTATATATTTTACGGAAGAAATGATCTTAAGTGGATCGTACCGCGATGCGTTTTTAATGGGGTAAATTAATTAGATGACTTACGATTTTCATCGCACGCTCGCTGGATGTTAAAGGACGTTGCATGAGAAACCGACGGGCGAAACTCCCGAGCGAAATATCATGCGTGCACGATGCTTTCGTAGTACGTGTACGGGGTTTATGAATATTCAGAAAAATCACGTTGCGCGCGAGGCGAGGGTATCGTACGCGGAACCTCGATCGCCGCGCGCAAATGGGATAGCAGATTTGAAGATCGGTAAGAAAAGGAGAAAAGAGTTTCCGAGGAGGAGGCGAACGAGACGAAGGAACGCGGTGCGGCTCGACGTCCGCGGAAACATTGCGCGGCCTGCAGACCCTCGGCTATAAACTATAAAGCATAAACCGTAAACCATAAAACGCGAGCCGTAAACCATCGTCTTGGTAAATAAACCCCGGTTGCGATGATACGCACGCGGAGCTGTACGCCGAATGCAAAACTCGGAGATACTCGACTCCCCTGCGCCGGTCGCGATCCCCGAGCAGCGAACGACCCGTCCGGGCTGAAGGCGTCAAAATTCGGCATCCGCGCTCTGGGGGCAAAAGAAAAAAAGACAGAAAAAAAAACAACGAATATCAAACGGAACTAATTAGCCCCGGCGGACGATAAATTACCAACAGGTACCGAATCAAACCCGAGCCTCCGATCGTACGAAACTCAACCGATCGCGAGGACCGGCGTAGTTTTATTATAGATACGTTTCCCTGATGAGTTCTTCCAGTGATATACAATCCATACATAGGGAGTGAATGTTTGGCCCCCCGTTACGCGTAACGACGTCCGTAAGTATCGCGCCCTCATCTACGTGTACTTTCCACGTGAGCCGTTCGCTCCGCAGCAAACTCCCCGGTATGAGTCGGTCGAACGGCGGCGCACCTGTCCGCATGCAGGTCCACTCTTCTCAATGATTTAGAGATCGTATATCAAGGACCCTTTGGCACCCACCAGTTGGCCGGTCGGTGGGCTATAGACGTACGGTATACGTACCGCACGTAGCGTATATACGTATACGTATAACCGCTACGTAGTTAGCACTTTGCTACATACCGCGACGTACGTACGGGGGGCGGGGGGGGGGGGGGGCATCAACGAGAGCGAGAGAAAATGAGGGAGAGGAGGATGAGGAGGAGGAGGAGGAGGAGGAGGAGGCGGATGGGACTAAGAGAGACGAGCGAGATGTTCGCGTCCGCACCGCCCAGAGCACACGGCTTTATTGAGACGTCTTCCCTACTTTCCCGCAAGCTCGTTATCCGCACAGCTGTGTTTGCCCCTTTCGGTATACGGAGCGAGGCAATTTTCACATGAGCGCCAGAAGAAATGTGCGATTAATCGGTGTCTCGCGTCTTTTTCGGTGGTCAATTTTTTTTTTTTCACGGTGCATCGGACTCGTACCGCACTCGAAGGGGGCGAAAGGCGCGGGGAACCCTTTCGGAAATCCCGGAAGACCTCGTGGTACGGCGCGTTGCATAATAACGAGGGTCGGGCGCTGATAATCGTCGGCGTAAACAACCGGCCCCTAGCGCTCCGAGGTGATGCCGTAGCGGAGCGAGGAACGACCGCAGTTGTATGTGGTAAGAGAGTCGAAACTGTACGGAGACGAGGCGGCGGTAACGCCGAACAGTGTTGTGCCTCGATTGCAACAAAAAGTGAACGAGCGAAGCGAAACGCACGCGAGCTTCGAGGCTCCGTGGCATTATAACCGCGACGTACACGCTCGTGAGAGTCCACGAACTGTTCGCGCACCGATCGCGCCGCGGTAAAACTAAAGGGTGATATTTTTTCCATACGCCACAATATACGCTCAATGCAATGCGCGCTTTATTCGTCATTTTTACTACCTCGTCCTCGTAGAGAGGTGTAATGTAATTCAACACGAATTACATCAAACCTACGCGCTCTCAGGGCGTTGGCAAATTTATTCGCCTTGTAGTTCTTTTTTTTTGTTATCCGTGAAAAATTGTCCCGGTGCAATCGAAGGTAATCGATGATGCGAGGCCGACGACGGTGATCTGTAAAATTGGAGGCACCGCGTGCGCCGGGCTGTTTGTTCGCGGCGATAGCTGCACCGGTATCGGGAGCATCGGGGGTAAGCAGCGATACGCAAGGAGAGGAGAGACGAGTCGGAGGCCCGGATTATGTTCCCACACGTGAGAGTCGGCCGGCCGGCCGACCGACCGACCGGCCGCGCGAGCGAGCGCATCAACCTGGTAAAACACGTGTAGATAATTACCGACATGCGCTACGAAGCTGCGATATTAATCACGATTAACTCGATTCAAAACACCCCGGTATCTCTATACGTAACGTACCGCTCCACACACTTGCAACCAATTTCTCCCTCTCTCTCTCTCTCTCTCTGTTTTTTTTTCTTACTCCTTTTTTTTTTTCCCCTCGTTCTTCTTCCTCCTCGTAACACATGATCACGGCGCGGCGGGCCGGCCCGACCGGCAATCTGGTATTCGAGGCAACGCTGCTCCGCGGGTCCAGGTACGGCGTGTATAACTGCTGCCGTTGTTTCTGCCGTAATAAGTTAGTGCATTAAAAAGTATACACCGACGCAAGTCTTACGCAAGTATATGTAGTACGTAAGCTTAGCGGGTTCGAGAGTCAGCGTCTAAGAGGAGAGGATCGAGTGGAAGGGGTAGGAGAATAAGAGGCGATAGTCTTCCTGCTCGTTCCCCGTACCTTCTGCTCATTCTTTTTGAATCATAAGTGGTTTAATAATTCCACCTCTCTCTCGCGGGGGCCTCTATATTATAAACAGCCGAGCGAGTGCAACGGGGTATATACGCGCACGTTGTATTATACGTATACGTACATATATCCCGACTCACCTAATAATACTACGGAGCGTCGAAAGTCGCGGTATAAATCAAAAGCACCCGTACCCGCACAACGTAGCGGACCCCACCGCGTTTCGATCGCCGTTTTACATCGCTACGATTTCGGACGAGGAAACGTTTTAATCGTCGAGTTAAACAAACATGGTGTTACGCTCGCACTCCGATGACCCCGTGAATAAGTCTACGGTTGTACCCCGGTTGTTAACATCTTGGGGGGTGTAACACATTCCGCATAATTAGGACGCGAAAAATTCGTTCGGCGATCGAGCGTTTCGCCGTTCCGATCTTGCAACGCGTTTGCGTCCGTTTCGTTATACGTTTCGTTCGTTGATTTGTTTTTTTATTTGTTTATTTGTTTATTTATTTTTGTTTTTTCTGCCGTGGGTACGAGAGGACGCGCGTCGCGACGCCGGGTGGATCGTAGAAGGGCGCAGGGAGGAGTTCCCGCGGTTATTCGTATTACCATATAGCAGCGTGACTCCGAGCCGCGTTCGTTCGGTTTCTCTTGCGCTCGCAGCACTCGCGGAGTATCGTAGTTGCCGTTGCTGCTGGCTGTAGCGTCTCATCTGAATAAATATCGTATTATAATTAAAGGAATCGCTTAGCTCATAAATCAATGAGTTCGGTTTATATATCAGTTGTGTGCCTATAATATAGTCCAAGCGGTCGGCCCCGCACCGTGGGGGGTCTCTTTCCTCCTATGCTAATGGCACCCTCTCACGAAGAACTCACTCTCACTCCTCCCTCCTCCTCCACCTCTCCCTCGTATTCATAATTCTCTATTTATTTATTTCTCTCTTACATCCGTGCTCAACCCCCTCCCCCATCCTCCTTACTTCGTTATTATCGTCGTCGTCGTCGTCGTTGTTATTTTTCTTACTTCGGAGGTTCCCTCAGCTGTTGCGTACTCCTCTCCTCTCTCGGGCTTGTGATCTCGCCGCGAGTTCATCCCGTGGCCGACTGCTTATCAATTCGTTACAAATAACCTTTGTCGAATGAAATGAAGGGGCAATAAATATGACGTGGATGAAATAATGCGCGTCTACACGTGCGTTTGAAAAATTCGTAACGTCCGATCCCGGGACGGGGGGGGGGAGGAGGGGGGGGACTCTTCGGAGATCGGGGAGTGAATTTAACCGACCGACCGAACGCCGGTGACTTTTTTGGAGGGAGGCGGCCAAAGTATTTAGTTGACATTGCAACGCGCGGCATCTTCGTGATGTGAAACGACTTCACTTTGCATGACTTGGATCTATTCATCACCCCGCGCCAGGTATATCCGCTCTAGCCTGTCTCCCGTCTCTTGTACCATCGGCCTTCCTATTCGCTCTTCATCTTCTTCCTGACTGTTCCTCGCCACACGGGACCGGTACGATGCCGCCCCCTAAGGCGGTTTAATCTAATTTGTATCGTCCTTTGTTAATCGTGTTCGCCGTAACCACTTCTCTTCTCTTCTCTACTCTCCGCGGTTGTGTGTGTGTGTACGCGCGTGTATATGTATGTATAACTGTGCCGTGTATGTACCTGTTATAACTCAACAGCCTCGAATTACTGATTGTCGCCCCGAAGAACAATAACGGGATAGAGAAGATTGGAACCAGCTGTAAACGATCTTCCATACCCGGTAAAATTGGCTTAGGTCGAGTAACGCGTTTCTAACTACCGCGTTTGCCTGGCAAAAAACAAAAAAAAAACAAAAACGTAAAAACAAAGAATCGTAAGAATGGAGTATCAACTTGTACGCCTCGTCCGCGGGACTCCTTTCCAAAAATCGCTTCACAGGTGAAGATTTTTATAACCAGTCATCAAGTTTTCATCTCACGCGGCGCTTTTACGCCTGAGAAAAATGAGGTGCGTGGAATCGGAATCTCCTATACAGGGGTGGAAAACGAAAATTTAGAACCACGTCAAGGGTGGCACAGGGTAGTAGAAATTGCCCGGGGAGAAAACGGTCAGCGGCAGCAGCAGGAAACGAATGTAATATTTTTCAGCTCTTCGGGGAATTAATTAAAATTTCGGTTCGGTTGTTGGCAAAACGAGGGAGTAATGATAGCGTTGAATGGCGTGCGGTCAGAAATTCGGGATTTATTATTGTTATTATTTATGCGTTGGCTGGCGGCTGGTCGGCCGCAGGGCCGCAGGTCCACCGGTTCCTAGGGGAACGAACCACAGGGACGCGCAAGTCCGGTGTACCCCGAGATCGATAATTCCCTCATGTTTTTTTTTTTTTTTTTTAATAAAATAAGAAGGAAAAGAATCCGGGCTATTTTTTAGGCGGTAAAGTGTTCCGAGAGCGTACTTCTGACACGTTACCCTCTGCGCGGAACCCTTTGCGAAGTTCGTTTCGTTTCGTTTTTTTTTTTTTTTTTTTCTTTATACTTCGGAGGGAAAAGAACGAGTTGAGAGCCGGGGGACGCGCGACCGAATCCACCCGCCGCAACGCGGTACGGGTACGTAGAGAGTAGTAAGAAAAAGGAACGTTTGTCCGTTCGGGTCGAGTCCCGGCTGCCCGATCAGCCAGGCAATATTTAATTACAGATAATTACTGGTTATAATCTGCGGCAGATCGGCGGCCTGCCGTTTAATTGATCGGCTTTACGGTCTGATTTGTGGATCTCTTGTTCCGACGATCGGCATCCTTGGTACGGACAAATTTTATTCAGTTGATTTTTCTTCTTATTATTCAGTTTGTTCTTTTTTTCTCCCGGTGGTGTATATAGGTATACACCTCGGCGGCGCTGCCCCTGCGCCAGCCTCATTATTCATGTAATATTATTACGCAATCCTCCCACGCTGACTACTTGATTAACCTTAAGAAGAGGCTCGATTAATCGAAAACCGGAACATCGTACCGCGGGGAACGGGCCGCCGCCGCCTTCGTCGAATCATCGATCGGATCCGTATCGAACGAACGTACCCCATCGCGCGAACGCCTCGCCGCTCGAAAATATCCGAGTCCCTCTCCGAATTGGTAGTCAAAATACGAGTGCCTTTCGATTTTGTTTCTAAGGCCGATCGGTTTCGAACCGACGAGAAACGAATATCAATCTTTTCACCGATTCTATATCGGGGCCCGTCGTTTTTTAATTGCCGCAGCGAGCGGATCGGCACTCCGCGTCGGATGAGCAGCATCACCGTTTATAAGATGCGGGGTGCTAGCTGGGGCCGTAATTAGCGGTCGTTTAGTCCTTCTTCTTGCGGTCCGGATTCCGTATAGTCTGGCGCCGTTTCCGCCTCCGATCGCGGTGCAGGGACTGCGGGGAGTTGCACACTTCGAGGTATACGTATATCGTTCGAGACCCCGAAAGATTCCCGAAGCCCTTCGCGACGATGCTCTGCTCCGCACGAACAGTTCGAACATGCAGATCCGACATGGAATAATATTAATAGTTGTTTGCCGGATGATCGGCCACGGTAATAGCCGACGTTACCGAGTGAGCGGCGGTACGGATCAGACCGCAGGACTTCACGTGAACTTTGAGGTAAGTTTTGGCGGCAGGCATACAACGAGTTACATGTATGTATAAGCGCGGAGCGATTAGCTTCGCGGTTTGTACAAAGGTAAGAAACTACGAAGATCGGATGATCGTTGGATTCGTGGACGCGTTGGTATATTATAACGTATCATATCGCCGCCAATTCCAGCTCGAATATATGTGTATATAAACGGAACGCTATTTACGAAGAGTGTGTATAGAGCTAATACCTTATATGGTGTGATGAAATGAGTTACCGCTAGTTTGTGCCGCGGCACCAGAACTATACTTTAATTCATGGAATGGAATACTTTCACCGCACTGCCGACGGTTACGCCGCCGCTACGCGGCTGGACCATACGTAAATCCGGGGAAGAGAGCGGGGATCGCTAATAGTCGACGCATCGGCCATCCCCGCGATCTCATTCGCGGGAGCAAAGATCGAGGAATTCCGATTCACCGTTCGCACGTTTTTCAGATTTTCATCGAACGATTCTCGCGAGCTGCGGGTGGACCTCGGCCGGGCCATCCGTAAAACGAGCGAGTGGACGTAGAAGTGACTCAACCCGATGATTATTCGGTTGCCGTCGTCGTATTATAACGTAAGTTGGACCACTTTGCGTTCGTAGTTCGTCTAATCGAAGTTGAATTATCATAATGAAGAGCGTTGGAACTGAGGAGGTAGGAGGGAGAGGAGAAGCGACGTGGAGTAACGTCCATTAGTAGCCTAAGTCAGTGGTGAAACAAGGTTACGCTAGATATCCAATCCGACCAAGCGGACATGGACGGCGCGTGCAGAGTCATCATTCGTGGAGATACAAAGACAACGCCGCCGAGATCCCGAGGAGTAGGAGAATTGCCGCTGCCGCTGCCGCTACCTCGACGAGAGAGCAGTGTTGCTGCTGCCAGGTGGGGCAAAAAACTGGGTATGCTAAATGACAGGTAGATATATATATATATATATATATATATATATATACATATATATATATATACACATAATACACTCACGTATTCCTACGTACCTCTACGCATACAACGGAACGATCTACCCGGTCACGGAGCTACAGGGTGTCCGGAAATACCGCGTCCCGAAGGAACGATCGCGTTCAACGGCGCGAGAACAAAAAATTTCCCTCCGCTCGTTGAAAGCGGGAGTGCAAGGTGCAGTCCGGGATCGGCACCGATCCGATTCAGATCAGTCTGGCGATCGCGCGATCCGGCGAATTTTTCGTTAAAATCGAAAGCCGCGTGTTTCGCTTTCTGGGCACCGAGTAGAGTTGGTAGCGCTTTGATATTCGCGGAGCTCGGAAGGAAGGTTTTATTTGAGCGGCATGTCAGTTCCACGATTTGGTCGTTCGCGAAAAAAGCGCGCATTCTCCCTCCCATACCTCCCCGTATCTCGTCCTCGTCCTCGTCCCGGTCAATGGTTGGCAAGAAAACCGGGCACCGCGGAACTCGAGTGCACGAGGCAATCAAACAAACAATGGCGGCTTCCTCGGTGGCGAAACTGCCCGGTTAGGTATGCGAGTACTTCGCCGAGAGTGCCCCAGGTGTGCGCAAGTCGCACATTTCCGAGAGGGATTAAATTAACCGCAGAGCTTTCGGCATTTTCGACGCTGTCGCATCGATGTACGTATGTACGTACGTATACGTCGGTCGTACGAACGCAACGGAGCGATAGCGCGAACCACCGGCCCGGTGGCAAAATAATTCTCAACGACTCCGTGTTTCTTGTTCTCGTTTAATACTCTGCATGCGAAGTACGTCCTCCTCCCCCCGCATGTTTTGTCACGTTAAGCGTCGCGTCAGCGGCACATATATTAATTTACGACTTGCTGGAAGCCCCATCAAACCCCATCAAACCTCTACTTCTCTTCTTTCTTCTTCTTCCTCCTCCTCCTCCTCCTTCTTCTCATCGGAGTGCGCCGCACATATGAGTTTCGCGGTGAAAAAAAAATTATTTCCACACAGTTTAATAACGTTAGTATATATTACGTTTGTAGACGCGGGAACTGCTGCAGCAGCAGCAGCCGCATGCACTCTCTGAGTCTCCTTTATTCGCCAACGCCACATTTCTTGCGACGTTCCCGAGTCGCACATATTTATGCATTTAGTTTTACGCTTTTTCCATCACTCTTCGCTCGCTAGGAGCAAGCAGCACCGTCGGTTCGTAGGAGGTCGCCGATTATGGAGTCGCGTTGCTGTTACGGACTTTAGACGACAACTTTTACGGTGAATAAAATTGCATACGAGTTGTATACAGTACCGTAAAAGTTTCCAGTTTCTCTCGTCTCCGGGTTCGCTACCAGAAGCATCCGTCCGTATACGTTGTGTACGAGAGGGCAGAAAATGAAATGAGTAGAAGAAGAAAAAAAAAAGAAAGACCTTCAAAGACGAGGACTACGACGACATCGTATGCCATCAATCCTACCAAAGCCCAGAAGCCCCTGAATTCCTCCAGCGGCAAAAATGTCTCTCCTTATTCCTCCCCCCTCTTTCTCTCTCTCTCTTCCTTCCTTATTTCTTCTTTTTTTTTTTCGTTTTCTCTTCTTTTTCAAGAATACGACTCCACAGATCCTTAATTCAACCCCCGCAGGTACCTACCTATTTCCCTTCTCCGCACCACCCAACGATGCGCGAACACTGCGGATACGACGTGTACAGCTAAGCTATACGTCTACACGGAGATCGAACCACTGTTTACACCCCGTGAAAATAAAATGGCTTTATATAGGTATTATCAGGGTTGATCTCTCTCCGAGAGTTCCTCGCTCGCCGGCTAATGTCGAAAATGTGTCGTCAAGTTTAGCTACCTGATGTCCCGTGCACGGTTACCGAACCACCCTCCTCTCTTTTTTCTCCTTCTTCTTCTTCTCCTCCTCCTCCCCCTACTCCTCTTTTTTTTCTCTCCTTCTCTCCTATTCCCGAGCGTGTCTGTTATAGGTATGCCATTCGATGTCCGTCCGTACGTCCGTTGGTCTTGTCGGAGGGCTCGCGCGTACGACGACGAGGGTGGTAATGGTGCCATCCGGGTAGTCGACGGACCATTAAGCCCTACCTGAAACACCCTGCTGTCCCCCTCCTTCCCCTCTGGCTGCGCCACAATTTGCGCCGCCGCAAGAGTGACGGAGGAGAAAGAGAAAAAAAAGGAAAAAAAAACACCAGGGAGAATGTAAAGGGACGCGTAGAGGTGCACAGGTGAGAGCTGAACGTAAAAAAGAAGAGAGAATGAAGGTAAGAAAAAAAAAAAAAAAAAAAAAGTTTTAGGGATGGGAGGCAGTTAAGGCAAGGCGAAAGAGAAAAAAAAAAAAAAAACCGAATTCCATGGGTTGCGGAGTATAAAGTCCGGTAAACTGCATTCAAATAACTATATTCGTAGATCTTCCAGATCCCTGGATCCCTCTTCCTTACAAAGGGATGGGAGCAAAAGCACCCTCGCACCGATTTGCGAGATATCCAGAGGACGGATGGGACGGTTAGGTCGAAATCCGTTCGTTCGTCGGTTAAAACCGTGGAATTTTCAATTGAATTACTATACATATAATATACTTTTGACGTTCCATATTCGAATACAATTTCACCCCACCTAACCTACGGCTCGAAGGAAGCGATCGCAACGAACTGTGACGTTTAACGTCACCCACCCACCTCTGTAAAATGTTAATAACAGCAAAGCTTAGGTGAACATTTCATGCCCAACGTTAATACACACTCGGGAACGGGTGTGCGGAGAGCGGTCGCGTGGGTGACGTGGCGAACGACGTCAAGGCCATCGTAAGATCCTTCAGGATTCTGAATACGTTATTACGCCCCTCGTGGCGGAACTTTGCTTCAAAACTGTTACGGAGTTCAGGGGGGGCACGTCGTCGTATTTTTCGGGTTTCACGTATACGTATATACAGTCGGTCCGGGTTGGTTCTTCCTCGTCTCATTATCTATGCAGGCGTGCGGCCGACAGAAGAGAGCCGCGCAGGAAAGTCCGGCAGGGTCAGGATTCGCCAGGAATTCGATGTTTCGGGACTTTGACGGTGAATAATTGGAAACCGAAACCCGTGGATCTCAACCTCGGGGTCCGTTGACGAAAACGGGCATTTTTTTTTCTTATTTATTTCGGACAAAATCTACAATCCGAAACTATTCCATCGCCGCGACGGACGTCGCGGCTCCAGTTCGTTCAAAAAGTCCTTCGACGCATCGGGTGAAAGAGAAGAGATCGAGCGCTCATTTCTCACGCGAATATACCTCCTCGCGATATCCGTTGGGATTTTATCTCGAGAGATGGTCGCTCGTTCCCCGATGGTTACAGCGGTCGGTGCGCGTGCTCGTATAAGGTATAATATGCAAAGTCGCGGCAAGGTCGTGCGTCTCTGACGGTACGGAGACGCGCAGGTATGTCTCAACACGGATCGCGTATGTGTAGACGTACTCCTTCCTCCTCGGCATCGGCAGCGGCACTCCTGCGGAGCGATCCCTCGCCTCCGCTGAGGCGCGAGGAGGAACGAAGACGGGATAAAAAGGGAAAGAGGAGAGACGATTGGAAGGGGGCTCCGGTCCCGGGCCCCGCGGCCCCAGGCGAGGTCATCCGGCACCCTCGCCCCCGCGCACCCTGATTACCCGTGCCGGGGGCGGGACTCGCGGTAATGAGCGTCAAAGTGGCGCTCAACTCCACGCGAACGGCCGGCCGGGCCCCGCTTCGGGGACTCGTCGAAGCCCTCGGGCTTCGCTCCTTCCTTCTTTTTCTCCTCCTGATCATCTTTCTCTTCGTCCTCTTCGTCTTCTTTACCTCGATACGTAACTCCGCCGCTTTCACTTTCGCGTTCCTTCACCTTTATTATTCTCCGCGGTGAAAAGGCGCGGGGTAATGTTTATACCTCGTGATAGAATTAAATAAATATCTGTATAATTTCCACGTGTCCGAAGGAGACGAGTCCGTCACGGAGTCACACGCTCCCAGAAAATAATCCACCTTCTTACGGGAGCCCATATTGCTTTTGGGATGCGAAAAAATTTTTTTTCGACGCTCCGGCTATATAGACGCGAGTCTATAAGCTCGGGTACGGGGTCGTAAAATCGAGTAGCAATTTGTACGGCGAATTTTTCGAACGCCGTCCACGTTTCTCGAGGAACCTAACGGGTGGTGCAGCTGTGCGGCGTGGCCGAATATACGCACTCACGTCTCCCCCGGTAGGTACGTACGTACCTACGCTATTTTACATCGCCCGCGCGATTCCTGCATCGACGAGCGAATATAAGAAAGAAAGAAAAAGAGGTCTTCGACGACGGGGGCGAGGGTTACCGGGACGAGGGCGTGACCGAATCGGAAGACACGGCCGAAGGTCGGCGCGAGGGGAATACGGAATAAGCGCGCGCGGTGTTCGCTGTCTGTTCCGTACGTCGGCAGTTCTAGAGCTACGCGCGACGAGAGGAGAAGCCCACGGCGAAGCCCACGGCGAAGCCCACGGCGAAGCCTCTCGGCATGATTGAACGATGTTATTTTAAGTTTTCCACCGAGGGTTGCCGCGGTGCTCCCGTCTTTCCCTAATCGCCTGTCCGCTGCTCTCGGGGATTGCCGCCCGACCCTTGTACGCACCACCCGCGCTGATCTCCCTACCTCCCTCCCTACCTCCCTCTCCACCTACGTGTTCCCCTTCGCGTATACGTATACGCGGAGGCACCGACCGACCGACCGACATGCGAGCAACTAGATTCACGCCTCGTAGGACTCGCGGCGTTACGTGTAGTAGCTGCCCTGTCGTCCCCCGAGGGGACCGGGATTCAAAACGCCTCGGATCAACACCGAGCCAAGAAGAAGAGGGGCTACCGACCTGTTGATTCCAGCCCTAAACACGCGATCCGACCCTCCCACCCTCGGTTTTTTATTCCCCTCCCTCTCCCTTTCTTCTTCTTTGTTTTTTTTTTTCTTTTTTTTATCGTCATAACGCGATCTTTGAACAGTACCTGGAATATCGGCGAAGGTCTACGTAATTTTAGTCGTGTAATTCGACTCACCGTAGGGTCGTTCGAGCATCGGGTCACCGCATACGTCTGAAACAGATGATGAGAAAAAGAGATGAAGTAAAATTAGCGAAGTGAAGAATGAGAGAGGAGAGAACGTACTGTGACTTTTGTATCGGTGAATGGGATTTTTGGAACGGCGTTTGTATACGACGACCGACGAGCGTCGACGCGCGGAAACGCAGTGCGACCGCGTTCGCCTGCTAATTGACTCATTAGCCCCGCGCGATCACGTTTACATATTACATACGTGTGTAATACGCGATATTTACGACGTGTTTGTAAACTGCCCGAAGAGCTATTCGCTAGAAGGTCGTATCCCTCGAAAATCGAGGCATTCGTATTCCGCGCCAACGTTTTCTGAACCGCGAACGTTTGAAGGAAAAATAGGCCCACGTGTGGCGGATACGTTCTCATTTTTTGCGAGATACGTCCTTCTGGTTTTCAGCCCTTGCCCTGATTACGATGACGATTCTAATTTTGAATTTCGAACGAAGGATCGATGTCTACTTAGTAGCGGCGCGGGTGAAAACTTTTCGGCATATCGTTATTTTTAAATTATTCGTTACTTTTTTTTTTTTTTCTCGATTTATTTTCACACCTCGCGTCATCCTGGGCCCCGAAGTTCCACGTGCGATCGATTCGATTATTTGAATATATCGAAGGCTCGTCACGCCTCGCTAATTAACATTCAGTCATCTCCCGTGTGCCCCTTGGGTTCGGCAGCGGGAGCTAAGGAATCGTTTAATATTTATTATATATCGTTTGCCCCCGTACTACGTACGTACTGCGATCGGTATAGGAATATATTCTACATATACGTACTCGGTGAAACTATTTATAATTCTTTGGATGCAACGATTGCCGATTCACGGAAAATATTAGAATATAACCGAACGTCGATCGCCATCGCGACTGTCGATTTTTTCCCTCTTCTTCTTCTTCTTTATTTTTTTTTTCATTTTATTTTCACCTCGCGATGGTGAATGAAAATTAAAGTCAAAATGAAAATTAAAAGTCAAAAGGATCGGGGGACGTATATATACGATTCGGATTCCTCGCTACGCGCACCTCGTGAAGCAGGACTGCTGCAGCTGCAGCGTACGTATCGCGTAAGGTGAGGAATATAATTCTGGTATAGATGTTATAAATTATTACGGGGAATCTCATTACCGGTTGTATATCGGCGTATCGTTGAATCGTATGAGTCGTACGCGCAGCGATTCAAATTTCTCGGAATGACTTTTAGATTCTAATTTAGACTCCGCGGATAGAACGAGGCAGAGTGTACAGTGATGTATAATATAATCGTTTCGTACATCGGCCCCATGCACGAGCTTCGCTGTAATATAAATATATATATATATATACCTATATACCCTATAACCAATAACTATAATCGTCACGTTTACCATTACAAGATCGCAACTACGATTAGTAACAAGGTTCCTCACCGTCACGGTCCCCATTGTTTGTTCTTAATTATAAAACCGATACAGAGAAGAACAAAGTAGTGTCGCTGCTGAGGCGAACGTAATGTTGTGCGAACGAAAAACGCACGAGACCTTTCGATACTTTCACGCGAAATTATCCATTTCGTTAGAAACAAAATACATGTATTGAAAATTTGAATTCAACTTTTCTCAAGACTCTCCATGTTTAAAATTTTCTGCTAATTCTTCAAAATTGGTTCATTCCCTCGTCTTCAACCCCTATGAATTCTAATCTTGACCAAGAATCACTAGAGCGTGACATAGGCGACGATTAAAGTAAGTTGGGAACAAATCTCATCGAGATGTCATCGATTTTTCACTTGTTGGCTCGATAAATTGGCGATAACTCGATCAATTTTATAGATAGATTAATTTGGTTTCCGGATTCGAATTCCTGAGATCAAAATACATAAAAATAGTATAGGAAACTTGATGGAAAAAAATGTTGATTTTTCACCCCAAAATTGAAAAAATTCCAAGGGGTACCCCTTTGAATTTTTTCGATTTTTGGGCCAAAAATAAAGTATTTTTAAAATCGATGAAAGGGCACTTTTCTTATGTAATTTGACCCCAGGAACACGAATCCGTCGGTCAAATTGAGCTACGAATTTTTCCCATCGAGATATCTCAATTTTTCTGCTCCAAAAAGTGAAAAATTGGGAATAACTCGTTCAATTTTACAGATAGACTAATTTAACTTCTAAATTTGGATTCCTGAGATCAAAATACATAAGAATAGCATATAAAATAGAATATTTTTTTTCGACCCAAAATCGACAAAATTTCAAGGGGTACCCCTTTGGATTTTTTCGATTTTTGGGCCAAAAATGAAGTATTTTTAAAATCGATGAAAGGGCACTTTTCTCATGTATTTTGACCCCAGGAACACGAATCCGTTAGTGAAATTGAGCTACGAATTTTTCCCATCGAGATATCTCAATTTTTCTGCTCCAAAAAGCGATAAATTCGCGATAAGTCGATCAATTTTATAGATAGAGTAATTCAGCGTATAAATTTGGATTCCAGAGATTAAAATACATAAGAATAACGTATGAAAAAAAATGTTGATTACTGGTCCCAAAATCGAAAAAAAATCAAGGGATGACGGAATTTCAACCTTACTTAAAGCTGAAAATTCGATTGATAATCGTAATTTGATCACTACTTTCCAACAGTCAAATATATGATCAAACATACAATCAAAAGCAAAAAACATTTCTAGGTCGCTTCTTAAAAAATTTTTTGAGGCTTAGAACATTTGCATTGATTTCTTGGGGTGACACTAATCGGAATGAGAAATAAGGAAGAACAAAAAAAATTCACGTACAGATCCTAAAATATCGTCGCTATCGTAACGGTCATTCGAAGAGGGGAGAATATCGGTGATATTTCCATGAGCATTGCTACTCGAGATACTCAAGAGTACATTATGCCTCTCCGCCTAATTTCCTGTACGGTCATCGTCATCGCGTGCACGTACACGGCGGGTAGATACATACGTATAGGTGTATTTTTATATAAGGCAGGATACGTACCTGCGTACAACGCATACGACCATCGAGGCGCACACCGGTGTGCGTGTATATACCTCACTTATTATCTAGATGCGATAACAAAAGAGAGTCATGAAAGACTCGTTACCAATGCCCACACTCTGATTAGCCCTGGGAGTATACATGGTATCAGGTACATCCTATGTGCCGACTATAACTCATTGCCTGAAACGTTTGGATTGCCGACTCATCAGACCACGTAGCTCCGCATGTATACGTAGATTATATTGGTTACGTACACCGATATGACTTGAAAATCGAGACCACCGTACGCGGCCAACCCGCGATCGAAGATCAAACTTATCATAACCATAAACGAGAGTCACCCTACGCTACGTTATAATACCGATCGGTTATAGATCGCTATATATTTATTACATCGTTCCACGCCACACGAATGATCCCAACGGCAGCACGAGCAGCCCGAACAATCGACGGAATTGTTAAACACACATTCGTAATTGATGCCGTTCGAATCGTCAATCAACGTACGGAAATTAATTAATGACTCGTTATCCCGAATCGCCACTAAATTCGGCGATTCGAGAAAACGAAAGGGGGGCAAAATCTTATAACTAATTTCGAGACCGCGGTTGCGAAGGGATCAGCTGAGAAAGAAACTCGGGAATGAAGGAATAATCAACGGATGCGCGTGAGTCACGGGTACGGTAATGAAGGTATAGGTATACAGAAAGTGTTTCGCGTGCGAGACGCGGCTTCCGTAAGAAAGATACGCCCTTCTCCGTTCGGAAAATTTCTTTCGTCGCGTTACGCTGTCAATTTGGCCTGCGTTGGCTGTACACCCCGTCGGGCGTACGCATTTGAAAATATTTAAATATATTACGCACGGGTTACGTAAAATACGAATTCGATGAATCGGGCGTACAGGTACAACGCGTATAATACTCACGTGCGGTACACGATTCTCGAATATACATATATACTATAAGCGGTATGTGACCGCAGCTGTGTGTTCGTCAACACCTGCGCGTTCGAGTTCGTCCGACGATTCAACATCGTGTGGATATTATAATATTATAACCAACGGTCGCGCTGCCTACCGACTGACTGCCGGTGAGCAAAAAAAGGCAAATTAGTCGTCGTCGAATTGAGAATTACCGCGACGCGATGCGCTGCACTTTAAGCACAGCAGGCGTATACGTGGTATACTATGCGGCGTACTCTTCATTCCGCGCCGTACTCCACAGCGCGAGATTACGAACATCGTGCACTTTACGTGTAGGTAAATACGGGGGGGAATTTTTTTTCGCTCTTTCGTTTTTTTTTTCAAGAGGAAGAGGAAGAGGAAGAGGAAAAGGGTGAGGAAACGTGAAAAGGAGGTTCGGAGCCCCCTCGTTTACCGTGCGCACAACAGAAAAAATCGTCAGGGAAAGGGAGACTCGAATAAATTGCATAATTAATGAAATTATTACATGAGACGAGAGAGGTTACTGCAGTCGGTGAATAACTTTGGAAATTTAGGTTAATTTAACGAAAAAATTAAATTACGTAAACCACCCGTATACGCGGGTACGTACACGCGCTTTTTTTCGAACATACTTCACAGTCCTCTCAATTTAGATGCGTTGAGGAAGAAAAAAAGGTAAGGAATGTCAAAGACAATTGAACGAAGGCCAGGGCGAAATGGGACGAACGAATTTTTTTTTTTTTTCTCCCATCTTCCAGGATAATTCTACTACACACAGCGCATATCGTAGGTGAAACATGAATACGTTTTTAATTAGGCTAGACGCACAAAGTCAGCGCTTATCTGTCATCCAGATCGTTTCCGGCAGGTCATGACGATCATTTCCGTAATGAGTGTTAAAAGAAATATACAATATGCACGGTGTGCGCGTGAGTATTTGTGCATATACATGAATGAGATAAGATGAGTCGTAAGTAAATTTCTAGCGCAGCGAATATGTAAAAATAAAAATTTTACTCCGTTTCCGGCACCTCGAAGGATCGAGATAAAATCGCTATAGATAAATCTACTTGACTAATGATTTCATTTTCAGCGGTGATCGTACGTACCTCGTGGAGAGGGGATGAGAATATTTCTCAATCTCTAAAATTATGCATACGTATATGTATGTAAACTGGTGTGATGAAGTCCCAAATAAATTTCACGCCTCGCTGACGCGCGGGGTATACGTATAGGTATTGCACGTTAGCGGGATAATTACGGTATGACGCGCTTGAAAAATATTAGGTACATCAGGTACGATGGAATATTTTTTTTGCATCAACAAAATTAATTCGACGAAGAATTATTCGCGAAAAGCTAAGCGATAAGTTGAGCAAATTAACAGAATATACGTGGGATATACAATGCTTGAAATTTGATTAGGAAACGGCGCTTAGTTTGTATAATAAAATAATTATGTGTACTATAAGGTATATAATAATTTATGTATACATAAGTAACTTTCTCTTTCGACACGCGGTGGTATGAAAAATTAAATAAATATGTACAAGTGCCAACCTCGTACCGTTGTACGTCTGTTGTATAATTATAAGGACCCGGACGTTCTTCTATTTTCATCAAATCATTCCGAACGACATTTTGATTTTGACAAAAATTTTGCCCAACGAAAATTCGAGGTGAAGAGCAAATTTTTTGGCCAAAATTTATAGGGTCACCGCACCCACAGCCGACAGACGAACGTTTGGAATACTTCTAGTCTAGACGAAAAATTCAGTGACGGCTGCAGCTAATTGTTATTTAAGACAATTAACAATTACGATATTTCAGCAAACATATCGCACGGTTGTAGAGCAGTCGAGGCCACGAGGACAAACCGTCTCAATGCCATCGTCATTTATTATCAATTGTTACGACGATATTTGATTTGCGGAAAATGAAAGAAATAAAACGACCTATGCGTCAAATCAGCGAATTTATAATTTCGCTTGTCCAAGCGTTGACTTGAATTATATATATACACACTCTAATTATTATTACATAAATCTAAATTGGATCCGAAATAATTATTTCATCTTCTCGTTCACGTGTCTTACATAAATTTGTATTTGTACGTGCTCGTTAACATAATTTCTGCGGTCGCGTATATACATCACGCGATTCGAAGACCATAGCCCTGCGCATGTACGAAATATAACAATATAATCCGCACCGCAACACGCCCCGTTGAAAAATTACGAAACTGCATTTGCAGCTACATCCGTAGCTATTCCCTATTGGAAAAAAAGTTTGGTGCGCTCGCGGTTAATTTCTTTACGCTCGATCGCCTTTACGCTCCGCAAATTGGGTAGGTAGGTATACAGGCGCACACAGTACGGATAAGTACATAATACGTACATATATACGTACATAATTCGTTGAAGTGAGAATAGCGATGCGTTTATTCGCGGTTTACTGCAGTTTAATTTTTAAAATAATCTCCAGCTTATTCGTACAAGTGAAGCGCGGTTCTTTTCACATTTTTTGCATAAGGGCTCTTTGGACGAAAAAAAAAACAATGAAATCAAAAAAACATATCGCGATTGAGATGTGATATGGAAATTCATTTTTTCATCGTCGTTCTAATTTTTTTTGCGAAGGGATATGGTTTTTAAAAATTCCTGACCGGACCCCGTTCGGCGATGGACGTCGAAATTTTATGTTTCGTTTTTTGGGAAATGCTCGTTTCTCTTCGTGTCGCCAGGACCCACGATTCTCAGAGGTAGATTTGCCTCTCGAAAAATGTTAGGAAGAGAAAAGGTGGAAAAGAAAAAAAAAATATTTGATCACCGTCGTTGTTCGGTGCGCGTGGGCCAACGCATTTTAGAATCGCATCGGTATATTACAGCGGGAGAGGCGGTAGATAATTAGACGGGGGCCTTAATGTAGTTTTAATAAGTGGATAAATAAACATAAACATAAGCATGAAACGTAATTTGAATCCGGATGTGCCCAGTGATGAGCGGGCTTTGATAACTCCGTAACTATTATCCTTATATACGTACGATATACATAGATACACACATCTATGTAATTTGTATATTATATACCTTTCAGCATACCTACATAGGAATACGTACCTATGTATGAATTATTATTCTATTCCGATCTCCGTATAACTTCTTCGCTTTTATAACGCGTTTAAGGTGCCCGTTTCTCTACAGGGTAGCCCAAAAAATTGAAATAAAAACTATTACGAGTGAAATAAAACAAAAAAATTACGTCAAACGTCACCGACTAATTGAAAAAGGTACCGAATTAAAAAGGAAAGAAAAACAATTTTAACGAACGTTTAATTGAGGTGATTTATTTCGACTCGTCCCCGAAAAGTTATCGAAATCTATATTTATATATATATTGTTTTTTTTTCCAGGTTATGGGAACTTTTTCTTTCCACTCTGTATGCACCGAGTGGATGATTCGTATAGGTATAGGATGCACAGTATACGAGGCGGCAGCAGGACCAAATATAGAAAATTGCCATGCACGCTACGTGTGTCTTTTCTTGTGTAGCCTTTTGCTTTGGGAAGTTAACTGCTGAGGATGGATTATATCGCCCGTTGTTGTACCTTTATACAGTTCTTTATACCGAGTTGAAGTGTCTATGGTAATTACGCGCGGGTAAAACGCGCGCGGCTCTCTGCACCGCGCACCGGTCCGCCGACTGTAGGGATAAGCCTTCTCACGAATCTCCCATAAATTAAGAATCAGAAGCGCGATGCGGGAATGGGAATAGAAACAAGAAGAGGAAAAGAACAAACAAGAAAAAAAAAAAAAAAAGAAACAAGAAGTTGGACGAAGAAGAAGAAGAAGAAGAAGAAGAAGAAGAAAAAAGTGAGAAGATTGAGACGTAGAAACTTGAAATTATTTCTATACGCGCGCACACTGCGCTGAGCAGGGTAAATTATCGCACGGTGTTAGAAGCGTGAAGAAATTTTCCATCCAAATTCAGATCGAAGAATTATCAAAATTATTACGAATCGTCGGATCGAATTGAAATTCGTGAATATGTGGGGGGGAAAAATGCGATCGCGGATGAATGAATAAAAAAAATTTGCATCGATTCATTCTTACAGACAAACCTGCGGATTGCTTGTAACGCGGAAATTTTAATCGTATATAAGTCCGATTGAAAACCCCTCGTGGCGATAAAAAAAATCTCAAGATAAGTTCACCACGTGCAGTTATAACCGGTATAGATATTCGATCGTTCGGAGGGGAGTGACTATGTAATGCTGCTCTGTTGAGAACTGAAAAATTGAAATCGAAAAGTGAAGAAGATTTTTTTTCTATCAAATCGCCAAAAATATTCTAACGCGACTGAAGACTCGAGAGAAAGAAAAATTATGTTGAAAGCCTTGTATCATTGTTATTATACATATGATATTCATACATACCTAGGTGTTATTATATAAAAAAATATTTAATTTGCTAATTGTGATGGTAAAATTGTGGAATATTATAATACAAATCATAGACACTATAGGTATATAATCCTTGTATTAAACATACGCACACCGGGCGCGCATAAATAATAATTAATGCCCGGTATATACCAGGTATGTTGTCATTGTTATTATGTATCCCGGTCTAATTTTCTCATACAATTAAAAATATCTCCTCAGCTTCGCCGGGCGCCCCAAATATACCGCGGGGTGAAGAGCTGCCTCACATACATGTATGTAAGTATAGCTCATAAATCTGATTATCGCCCGCCGCATGCGATTTTATACTTATATGTATATATATATTTATTAGCTTATTATCAACGAATATAATTATGTAATTAGTTTATTACGAAATTGTTACTTTTTGCCTACACCGTCGAGAGAATCGTAATACATAACCGCAAGCCGCCATGTACCCGGAGGTACGTACACGACTACTGTTATTAATGATATTTTAATTAACGATAACACAACCATCACCCCATTTCACGGTTTCCGACTTGTAATATATTCGCCGAATTTCGCGCGATTCGAAAACAACATGGTAACGATTATCATGTCGCCCGCAAAAAAATTTGATAAGAAAATCGTTTGGGCGTGTATATTAAAATTAATTTTCATATCGATCCAACGTAATGAGCCACTGTATCGTAGATCCGATCGCGGATAGAACGCATTAATCCTTATCTTCATTTTATATCGATCGACGGACGCGCTGAACTCTCCAAAACGGAACATTACCCATGCGTATTACGTTCGTATTAATAATATTTTTAGACAATAATGCGAAAGATAACGTCATTGCCGAATGATTTCGATCTGTCCGTGTCATCGTGCGATACACGCTACACTTATGGAAATACGTACGACGTACCGTTCGGATGCACCGGAAACGGGTCCGCGGTGGTCCTCGGTTCCTCCGGAGAAAGTACGTACGATTGTAATCCGATTTTCGATCCGGTTAATCAATCGGTTTATCGAACGGGGCAGCGGACACTTCGCCTTCCGCACTCGGACGTACACTACGATCGTTTCAATTTCACCTTTCCAAATAATAAAAGAACTCCTCGATCGCCCGAACGATCGATCGCAAAAAGAAAGGATCGGCACCGCGGAGGAGCAACCGCGCGGCGCGGCCCCGGGACTACTTGGCCATTCGCCATGTCATTGCCGCTGAGAACCGCACGTCCGGGGTCAGTGTTTATTATGTTGTGTGTATAACAAATGGAATGCTTTTCTCCTACCTACCTACACCGTCGATCTTTCTCTTTCCTCTACGGTTGCATACGTACGTACGTACCTACCTACCTACCTATCGTATACGTCCGCATAAAATATATATGTATGTGTACGTGCAGTGTGCGTGTAAAACCGCGCGGTGCAACCGCGTTGTATTATATATAGTAATAATAATAAGACGCCATATGCTTCGCCCTATATGCAAATAGATTATGTTGCGCGCTTATAATATGTATCCCGCTCTCGTGTACGATAAACTAAAGGTCACGACCTTGAGATCCCGGTACAGCGTTCGTTTACCTTGCTCTTATACATAGCGTTGTACGTAGTTTTTTTTTTTTTTTCATGGTTTGTATACATTTATGCGGAGCAAGTTGCGCGTTTATTTTTAATAGATCACATCCGCGTCGATCTCGCGGACGGAAAATTTTTCAAAATTTCACGCTCGATACGAAAGGTCTTCGCGAAGAGTTGGAGAATCGACGCGCGTACCGCTGTGCAGGTAGCTTTATATGCACGCGCGATGATGCGGATTTAGAAAAATTCGTGTCGATAATGATATTGTATCGAAGAATTTTCTGGAACGAATCGCAATAATATAATAATAACGAGAATAATAATCCGCTGAGGTATTACCAGTATTTTCTAGTCTGAATAATATAGATAAATATCCACAACGGTATATAAGTACGATGGGTTGTAGATAAAATGAAATCGCATGCGTAAATATACGTATGGTAGGTAGGTAGGTATGTACGTACGTACAAATATATAAGTGGATATATATCACGTGAAATATAGGCACCTCAACGATACAGATTCAATAAAATATATAAAAGTATATATATACATATACGTATAATACAAACGGGTGTTCGTTAGTCACCGGGGTGACTAATCGGCCTATCACTGATGTTTGCACGTTTAAATCAGCAAAAATTACCCGCTGCCGATTACGCAACGCATGTTCGATCGATCTCGAAACAATCAACGACGATTAATAGTTGTAACTTCGTATCGATCTTCAATTTATCATCATTCACTCGTTGCATGATTCCGCTCTGCTATACGTACATCGTTACATGATTTTTCGCTCGATCGAAAGTACAACCGATAACGCTATTCGCATCCAAGGGTGTCGTACAGGCCCCGGAGCCGCACGGGAAAAGTCGAAAAGTGGGATCAAGAGAGAGAGGGAGAGAGAGAGAGAGAGAAAGGGTTGAAAGGGCACGTGGCACGCGCCGACCGCCGTCCCACCCCTCGGCCCCTCAACCCTTTTTTCCATCCTTCTTCCTCCCTTTCTCTCTCGAGTGTGTACAGGTAGAGGTATACGTCCACACTTCTGGATGAATGTTTAAAGAGCCCGGGACACGTGTCCCGCTGATTTCAGCCGCGGAAGCGGTGGGATGGGTAAGAAAAGAGCGAAACGAATAAACGGTGTCAGGTATACGCGCGTATACAGGTATTCCTGTATATCCCGCAGGATATCTCGGTGTCCCTATCGCCGCGAGGACGCCGCACACGCGGATAGGGAAGAATATAAAAGAGAAAAGCGAAAGTTATACGGAGAGGAAGGGTTACAACGTCGAATCGGTGGTGGTGGTGGTGGTGGTGGTGGTGGTGCTCGCCGTCAGGGCATCTATCCGGGTGTATACCTGCGCATGTCGCCGCCACCGCACAACCTCGACGACCTGGTGGGTCGTCGGTCGCGTGCCTTCAGGACTCTCCTCTCGCTCGACTCTACCGCGTACTGCACACACACTTGCACTCTCCATCGCGAGACGAAAGATCGCTACGCAGCCCCCCGGACTCTCGGCACCGTACAGAAACGAAAGGCACCGCACGCGACCGTCCCGAAGTAGGTGTAACCCCCTCGGCGTACGCGTATCGTAGGTATATACGCGCGATAAAAGAGGAACCGACTCTGGAAATCCTCGGTGTCCCCGAGGAGCGAGAGGCTGATGACCTCGTCAGATCCTGCGGATACGCGGCGACGACGCTATTTTTTTTTTGCGATTGGACCAAATTTCGGGGGGGTTGAAAGAAGTCCCAGACGACGACGACCACCGACGAATTAGAGAGAATCGTGCATATCGCATCTGTATAGGTATATGTATATCTGTAGGTTTGCGGTTGATCGGTTTCGGCGTCGGTAAAACAGGCGTTTGCGAGGAGGGTGCGAGTAGTAGTTTTTTTTTTTTATGGTTCGATCGAAAGGTGAATCGAAACGTTCGCGTGCCGACCTTCGCGATCGAGCGAAATTCTGATCATGACTAGCTCTTTGAACTCCGATTGTGAGCAGCGACGACTAATTAATGTCTCCGATCATCGAATCGAAAGTCTATATATACCTATGTAAGAAAGCGCTAGGATTTTTATGTAACCTGGTGTGTGTCACAGTGCAATAATTCAAACTCTGCCGCGGAAAGGAACGCGCGATAAACGTTCGTTGAATGTGTGCGTGTATATTGATATATAATAGCTGGCCAATTTAACTATACGTGCGTACCTATACGTATAGATCATTTGCAACTTGCTGCATGTGCAGCTGGTGCTGCTGGTTTTGTAGCACCATTCGCCATATATATATATTATATATCATTCCTCACGCGGACGAGTTCACATATGTATAAGCTAGACGCGTGTGCTATAATATCACCTAGGTCGCTGTATGGTATATAAGGCGTACCAGCTATACCTATAATAGAAAATCGTGTTACCGATTTAATTTATTTTTCCAAGAAATGAATAAATATTCTCTCGTATATAATATGATTGCGAAACTTTATATAAGTACATATGGGTAGAGATATTTTAAAATGTGTATATACATATATATATATATAAGGCGATACACAATGTCCAGTGCATACCCGCAATGTAAGATATTGAACCGCGCTTAATACAATTTAATTATTCATTGATACCCATATACACATTATTTCGATCTATCGATCTATGGATCTACGGAGATGGTCATTAGGCTTATAAAGTGTCACTTATAATTCCTATCGTGAGAACGGTTATTTATCGCAACGCACACCAATTACGTTACATCAAACCCGTCGATGGAGCTGTCGACAATTACATCAAATAGACCCCAGAAGGGGATGGCGAAGATCGCGCATGCAAAATTTATGGATCATCTCGTCGATCATTTTTCGAACCTAAATTCACACACACGCATATCCACACTACGTATTCATGCAATGTCACGTAATAATAATTTCTGATTTGCGCGGGGGTAAATATCACAGACACGGAACCTTATTTATATTTGTCGCACCGGCGATGATCGCCCGAGATAAAACCGTAGCGCGGAGATGATCCGCGCTACGGTTTAATAATTACGCGGTATAAATATATGTATATAGACGTCACACGCGTGTACATATATTTACGTATATTACAATCGTTGTAATCCGCACGCACGTAATGCGTGATCGTTTCCAAGAAAATTATTGAAAATATAATTTTACTGATAAAATATAATATTATAAGATATCGCGTTATATTACATGCATCGCGTACGGTATCTCCGTTATACGCAGCGAATTACGGCAACGGCGAAAGAAAACCGAGACTTTTTTCGTATTTGTATTTGAGCGAGAGAGGGTAAAAAAGAAATGGAAGAAAAAAAAAAAAAGAACAACATTCATCGGATATAGTTTCTTTACCTGGATGTATAATATATTACAGGTATTCCTATTTGTCGGTTTTTCTTATCGATAATCGTCTAATCTTCTCAAACTATTGCACCATATCTTGACTCGGCTTTACTTTATACTTTACCTTACTTGCATGCATGTAGGTATATATACGCTGCGCGATGACGAGCACATGAGAAAAAGACTACGTATTCTAGGATAATATACGGTTAAATACATAAGTATCTGTTGCATACGTATGTACGGTCATGTAGGTACACCTACACGGGGTGCGCCGCGGTGTCCGCGTGTTATATATTTTCTATTATCGGTAATAAAAACTAAAAAGATAAATAAATAAATAAATAAATAAATTCCCTTTTTTTCCGCTCTTCGACATCTACATGTACGTACGATCGTCATTTTATCTCGGTCTTAATAAATAATAATAAAAGAAAAAAAGAATACCGGAGAATTAAATAAAATAAAATGTCAATATCTACATATTTACACGTATCGCGGTGCGGTAGACGAGAGTTCTCTCAACTGCAGATATACATACGTATACATACACTACGTATGAAAAAAGTTGATATGCATACATGTACGTACGTTGTATACTATATTTATGCATGTAAATACGGAGGTGAGGCGATGATCGCGCGTTGACGCAGCGGACGAACCGCCGCTCATACATGCGATTCCGCACCTGCATCGAATAAACCCGCCATCCGCGACGTTGATGATTATGATGATCGTTTCAGCTCGAGTATAAGGTACATTATAACGTTTATAGTGAGGGGCGCTTATCTCTGCACCGCTCGACTCGCATCGCTCGCATTCAGTTTACTTAACTTTGTTTAAAAATCGGTATACAGATACCGAGTACATACCTATATAGATACCAAATAGGTATATGTACGTCGAGTTATAAATCGTAAAGCGATCCACGTACAGAAATACACGCGCTTATGGAAAAAAATTATAACTGCGGCAGGTGCACGTCCAATAAGGGTGCAGGTTGTGGGGAATTGAACTTATCTTTTTTTTTTTTGTTGAAAAAATCGCGCGTTCGCGAATAGCCGCAGCCGCGCGTTCGTTCGTTATAGATTTTTTACAGACGACCCCCGGAACAGTGGAAGTAGTAAAAGTAACGAGGAAGGAAAACGAACTCACCGTTGATTTCAGCGCCTCTCAAAGGTCCCGGAGGACTTCCTCCCGTAGAAACACCTTCGTCTTCGCTTCCGCTGGAGCTTCTTTCGCTGGGACTATAGCTCCTCCTGCTAACCGCGCTGCTACCGCTATTGCTTGATATTTTCTGCCTAACGTTATTCCCGTTGTTGTTATTCCTAATGTTCGCCCTACCCTGAAGTCTTTCGTGCATCATTCTGACGGCGGCCTGGGCGGCGACGTGGGCTCTCGCCGCTTGAAAATTAACAGCCCTCTGCTGCTGGAGCGAACCAACGGAGAAGTCCAGCGGCTGATCCGGCGGTTGGTGATCCCGTGCTCCGGATCTCGAACGCGATCTGGACCTGGATCTCGATCTGACCCTCATCATGGCGGGCACCGGAGTAGCCGGAAGCTGATCCTGATGTTGAACGATACCGGAAACCGGCGGACTCCACCACTGATGAATTCCGCCACCTTGGGCCGACCTCCACGCCTCTATCGTGTTGTTGTTCGTCGGACTCGATTGCTTCTGTTGTACGGCGTGATGCGGGTTATTGACACCGGTCATAGTCTGCTGCTGGGGACTACCCTGCTGTTGCTGAACGTTGCGGTGATGCTGATTGAGGGATCCCTGATGCTGGTGCTGATTGTTGTGCTGCGTCGTTTGGCCCCCGGACATCGCCTCGGCCAACTGATTGTTGTTCTCGAGAAGATGCATGTTCGGCGTCTGAGTCATCGAGGCAACGCTCGACGACGTTAGGAAGGTTACGGCGGGCACTAGGACCGGTGGAGGTATCGGTATCTGTCTCTGTACCGATCTCGCCGCCTCCGCAACCCAACGGCGCACCGCCTCGCTGTCCAAACCGGCCAGACCTGCACTCGTTACTCCTGAGGCTGCACCTCCGCCTCCGGGCGAACCCGCGCCTCCGTATATTCCTTTCGTTCCACCGGGTCCTCCAGATGCGACTCCCGGCAGGGACAGGATCTCCGCCCCCGCCACGGCGACCCCGGATCCAGGAACCCCCGCGAACGACGATCCGGATTCTGCCACTTCCGCCGAATACTGTGTCAACGATCTATCGAGCGACGTGGATCCACGTGATTTCTAATTACTTTTTTTTTTTTTTTTTATATTCACGCCAATTCCGCGATGGGGTGAAAAACGCAAGTATATGTACGTAACGCGCACACGCACAAACGGAGCACTGTATGTATATTTAATATTTCCTTAACGCCGAAAAGGAGAAACGATAGAACGAAAAATCAAAAAATCAAACAAACAATAAGTATAAACATGAACTGTATTATAATCCACCCCCGAATCAACGGCTGGCACGATCTACCGGGTGATGATAATTCGTTGATTTTCGAACGGACACTTGGTAGGCGGTCATCCAAAAGCGCGCCCTCATCCGTGAAATGCAGGTTTTCACCTTGTCCATGGGGATGTCTATGCGTACGGAACCGTCACTCGTACCTGCACACTTTTTTGTCGTGATATTTTCTGTACACAAAAAGTAAACCACTCGATGACGTCGCGACGATCACACGTGACGAATACCGTAACATCGATATCGTCGAATATCCATATCGTGAGATCACAAATTGCGTGCGATGCTCCCCGTAAACCAAAAATCTACCTTCGATACACTGGCGAAATAAATTTCCTCTCCGGAATACCTCATTAATTATTCACCCACAATTGTCGTTATCGTTGTCATGTACAATACATACGCACCCGATCTATCATTCGATCGAAGAACTCCGATAACTTTTACCGATGAATTTCGAACGATTACAAACGAGGCGAAAAAAAAAAAGATCCAAAAAAAAAAAAAAACGATCGACCAGTGACACACACCGTGCAGCGATACGATACCGTTGATAAACTCGTTTCGTTAATAGTAACCGAAAATATTGTTGCAGGTGTTTTGTTGTTTTCTTGTTGTGTTATTATTATTTATATATATATATATATATTTCGTTATTTTTGTTTTTAAGGCAGGTGCTGGCGCCGCGACTCTGTCACGTTCACTAACCCGCGGGGGCGCCTTGTAACGTTATCGTTATCGTATAATCGTAATAAAATGTAGCGCGCGCGCGCGCGCGAGAGCTGCCTTTTTAAATAAATGAGGTACGACGACGGAGGTGGATACGTCAACGGTGAACAACCATCGCCGGCGAGTCGGTGCTCTCGCGTGCATGTGTGCAGCAACACTACGGCGGTACTCGCTCCCACGGCAGGGCATCGTCGGCCGGCGACGCGCCGGCGATGGCGAGGGTCCGACGACGGGTTCACGAGGTGGGGGAGTATTCCAGTCCCCTGCACCGTCGGAAGAGGGACCGAGAGAGAGCCCGACGATAACGGCGGAGCGAGAGAGATGGGGGGTGCGGAGGGGGTCGGGGGGTTGGGGCTGAGAGAGGAGAGAGAGACGATAAAAAAGGAGGGAAAAACGTGAACCGCCGAACCTCGCCGAGGACCCTGCACCACCAGCAGCGGCATCGGAGAATATCACCGAGTGGGGAGAACGACGCCCGGCTCTCTAAACGTTCGCAGTCGTATCGCGTATCGAAGGTGGGGAGTCTTCCCGGATGGAGGGGAAGACTTTGACCAATCCGATACGACTGGCTGCCGGAGGGAGCTCCGCCTAAGAGTCCTCCTCAACCTCTTCCTCCTCCTCCTCCTCCTCCGCCGCCGCCGCTACCGCCGCCGCCGCCGCCGCCGTCGTCGTCGTTCGTACAGAAAACGTCGTTCCGATCAACCTGCACAGAGACCGGAAAACCCCCCCCCCCCCCCCCCGCGTTCGCGTATTAACTTTATATACATGTTCGCGAATCTTGAGGGATGATTTTTCAACCTGCCCTTTCACCCGTTGTTACGCACCCTGCGACGGATCCGAGACACCCTCGGCCTCCGCGGATGCCTTTTGAGGGTTTTTTTTTTTCTACACGGACCGTCCGTCCCGTGACGCAGGTAGTCTCGTTCCTCAGCAGGTGAGGGACGAAGTTTTGCACGGTATACGGAATCCGTCTTTACCTGAATCTCTATATCGAGACAGCGATCCACTAGTCGGGGGTCAGCGGCATGGAAGCTGATGAGGGGGGTCGAATCGAAAAGTTCAAGAAACTGTGACCGTCTCTCGTGTATAATAACTGATGTCTTTTCATAGCGGTGACTTTGCTATACATTATCGTATATAACAAGGACATTCGTTCCGTCGATTTGACGACCGTTGAACTCCGTTTTATACGATATACGTTGTACGTATGAGACGAAGCGGACTCTACGCTCTACCGAACGAACGAAAATTAAGACGAAATTTTTACCGTCCGAGCGACCGAAAAACTTGGCCGCAGCCGCGCGTGTGGCTTCGGTAGATTCTTCCACTTCCTCTTGAATGGTCTCGTAGTACACGCGGTGCTTGATGAGACACACATGATGCAACCGCCCCCCCCCCCCCCGCGGAAGGGTGGAGGTCGGATTAGTGCCAAAACGAACCGTTCGAGGCGCTTCGTCCCGCATGTCCGCGAAAAAACCACCCCCGCTCTGATCAACGTCAAGGTTCAACCCTCTCTTTCTTTCTAGATTTCCTCTCTCTATCTCTCCCTCTCTCCCGCGTTTCCCGCACTCTTTCTTTGCTCCGTCTATCCCGTAGCACGCTCTCAGCTGTTTTGCTCCCTCGGGAAGAACAACCCCGCGCGACAAATAAATGTATACAGGTATACATATATACACTTTATCCGGAAAAGAAACCAGATTACATACGTACACCTGTACACGTAGAAGAGTATATACGCGCTAATTCTGCAGTCGCATATACAAAAAATTCGTTCGTAAAAAATTCGAAGATCGAATTTCAAAAACACGATAAAATTCTTCGACTTTGGTTTTGAAATCTGATACGATTTTTAAAACGATTTTCGGATCAGCGCAACGCATGGTGACGCGAGGCGCAACGCACCGCTGTATAATTACGTACCTACACGAAACTTTTTTGCTAACACGATCGATTATCATCTGGTTTCAAGTTGTACCATTTCGGACGAGACGAGACGCGGGACGATCAGCGGCCGCGTCAGCTCGGTCGATGACGGATCGACGCGATTCCGAATCGTCTCCCGGAAGAAACTTTCGTTCGGTCGCAGGTTTCGAGGGTAGGTCAGGTTGGTCCGAACCGTTTACCTCGAGTCCGCCTGATCGCGGACGTCGTTACGTACCGTCTATACCGTTTATATCTAGATATACTCTCTCACTTGTTACACACACACACAATCCCGCAAACGGACAATGGGAACGGGGACTGATGGACGCGAGAACGTGGCGAAGAACGACGCGTTCTTTGCAGACGGTCTGACGAGCTGCCAGGTTATACGTATAGCTTTTATTCACACGACCGTGCGTACCTACACACACACACACACGCAAGCGCGACGTCGAATCCGAGTGTTGTGCAGTGTGCATTACGTATAACGCATCGCGCATACGTACGGAATTTAGAAAAATCCCATCGTCCCGGTCGCGGGACAATAGACGATAGAAAAAATCGTTCAGAAATCAGAGAAAAAAAAAAAAAAAACAACATTTTCAATGCGAAGAATAGCTAGCTGCAGGACCCCTGAAAGTTGCGTATTATATTTTTAGCACCGTATGCAGCGGTACAGGTGAAGACCTCTCGCTACCTTGTGCACCAAAATACGTCTTATACATACATACGTACGTGTACAGGTATACCTGAACAGCAGCGGCAGCAGCGTAAGGAGCAGAAGCGGATCGCGTCGAGACCGAGGTCAGTATTATTGCACTGCACACGTTGAAAAGTTGCACCGACCGACCAACCGACCGACCGATCCCCGGCTTTCCCGTCATGCGGCAACCTGTGCAGCGCATCTGGTAACCTGTTACCACCCTACCCCCCGATACATCCTTACCTTGATCTTCCCATCGCGCTTCGGCGAATATATAAACGCAATACGAGAAGAATATCAGCTCACGTAACTGCGTCTTGCGATAATTTTTCGCTTCCCGGACGAGCTGATATAATTTAGAGAATTTATCGTTCTTTCGATTCGTGCGTCGTCACCATGTTTCAGGGGTGGCAACCCGTTCGCTGAAATGCACCTGAAACTTCATATATACGAATCCCGCATGTAAAGGAGGCTGTGGTAGCTGGCATGTACATAATACGGGGGGTGGTGTGTACGGGAGATAAAATCGACCCCTTAGAACAGCCGGCCATCGTGGCATATTCCGATGATGTAGCCGATGTCCGTCTCGCTCTTCGACGTGACGTATGTGTACATGTATACGTATACGTATATAAACGGAACAGGCGAAAATGCGCACGTGTGACCGTATGGAATAGCTGGTATGTGATAATACAAGGTGATACGTTATACGTATTCTACTATACGTACGGAGGTATGCATACGTATATATATACGTATGTAAGGCACCCCTGCGGATTTGAATTCGGCATGCGCAGTGGCGGCGTAAAGATGTTTTAAAGTGGATCTTATTGGTCATAGCGCGACGCCCTCCCCTACCCCCAACCCCCACCTATCCACCTACCCTCTTATTCCGCGTTCCGTTTCCATCGTATGTATATATGTATATGAATATACACACGTCTATATATATATATATATATATATATATGTAATACCCGCGGCCGCGCTACGCGGGAGGGAATCCCCACCACGTGAACAGAACTGGCTCCCGGTTACCCCCGTGTGTTCCTCTTTTCGTCCTCTTTTTCCTTCTTCTTTCCTTCCTGGCTTCCTTCCTTCCTCCTACTCCTCGCCCCTGCACCACGACGGTGCTCCCGCTTCGCGCGCTTCTTTCGCTCCTGCTTATCGCCCCCGCCCGTTTTCTTCTCCCTCCTACTCTTCTTTGGCTTCCTCCTCCTCCTCCTCCTCTTTCTCCTTCTTCTTCTGTCCCCCCCCCCCCCCCCCCCGACTCGACTCTCCCGCTCGACGCACGGAATAGCTCGACTCCGCTCGCGTATTGATTTTAATGACGCCCCTTCCTCCCTCTCCCTTCCTCTTCTCCTCTTCCTCCTCCCAACACCCCGAAGGAATCGCTCGCACCCTCTTCGCACCCGCGAAAAGAAGGCGCGAATTACAGCTACACGTATATGACCTACGCGTCCAACGCCACTCATGCATACCCTAGCGCAACGAACTTCATATGGTGTGTAAATATCTTCCATTTACCATTCGAACCTCGCGAGTCAAAGATTTTTTTCGTTCCCGGAAGGAAGAGAATCTATTCCTCGACATCCGCAAGAGGATTATTCTTACCTCCCTTGGGCGTAAAGTCGCAGGAAGCTACGCTGGACCACGTGGCGCGACGTCCAGAGGGTTGAAAACCTGAAGATAAAAAGAGAAGAGAAAATGAAAGAAAAGGGTTGCTCTAGGTGAGGGGGTGCAGGATCAAGGGGTCAGTTATATGCATTCAAGGGGAACTCGCGAATGAGTCGAATTTCGATGGTTTTTTTTTTTGTTTTTTTTTTTTTTGCGAAAAGAGATGAAATAAAATCGAAAAAAGTCACGCGAGTGAGGTGGAGTACATGGGGGTTATATACATACGCGTATGTAAACGAATAAATTTTTGCTTCCGCTGTTCATGGGACGTATGTGTATAATTATATGCGCGGGCGTACGACTGCAGTGACGTTGAAGAGAATCGAAATAATTATAAGCGAGGCGTGCCGCCGCAAAGAGAGAGAGAGAACAAAAATGTGGATAGAGAGAAAGGGATACCCAAGAGGGAGATGAAACTCCTCGTTGGCGGATTTGGTGGACCTGACCCAGTTTCCATCCATCGCATAGAAGAATAACCTACGAATGCTACGGGGAGAGGAAATCTTTCAACAGCTGCTAATACCGCAGCTAGGTGGGATATCCAGAAAAATAGAAATGAGAAATAACAAAACCAAAAAACGACCTATAAAAGCGGAGAGACTCCAGAAGTATAAGAAAAAGAGGAAAATAAAAAACAGTCATACGTTCGAAGCAGCATGAGATCCTTACACATGCGACCCGCGATCGAAATTGAAAGGAAATTGGTCGAGTTTTTTTTTTTCCACATTTTTTTCTTCTTTTCTACCACTTCAACTTTTCTATCGATTTTCGAGATTCGCATACTAAAACCTCTAATTTTCTCCCCTGCGGGAGCGGGTCCTTTCGTCCTCGCCTTTGTTATTCCGAACGTACATAGGTGTACCTGTGTACATGTGTATAAATATATATATATTGTACGAGTTTTTTCGCAGCGGTAAAGTGCAAGTACACGAAATAAGTGGGGGGGGGGGGGGGGGGGGGGCGCAGCAGTTCGCGGGTGAAGGAAAAAAAGAAAAAAACGAAAAGACCATATCACATTATGTGCAAAACTACGAGAGGAGAGAGAAACTGTACTCTATAGAAGTATCGCAACGGGAAAGGCGATCGGTGTATAGAGAAAGAGAGGAATCGTAGAAAATCACGATGGAAAGTACAGCCAGTTTCGAATATCAAGGAGGTTCTCGCGAGGGTCGCAGAACGCCGCAACCAGTCGTTGAACCCGGGGAGACAGGAATTTGGGTATTTTTTTTCAGAAAATCGAACTACCGGGGAATAATATCGAAATTCCAACTACGGTGGGAGGGTGCAATAGCGGCCGGGCTCTCTTACCTGTCGTTATAATACATACATATATATGCGTATACAAATTCGTACGTATGTGCCGGTATAAACGTAAATACATATAGGTAAGCAGATGCAGCTGCGCGCCCCTAAAACGGTACGCGCAAAACTGTATTATATTCCCGCAGCGTTTCTTTATTATTCTCCTCTCCGTGTTTCCTAAAAAAAAGGAGGAAAAAAAAATTTTCTTCTTCCTTTTCTCTCCCGTTTTTTTTTTTTCGTACGATTGAAAAACGGTAATTTTACCGAATCTGGGTCACAATACGAGCGGGATGTATTCCCCCTTGTGCGAGTGGCAAATTTTTGATAAAGTTATTCCTTTTTTTCTCTCCAAGACTTATTATTTTGCACCGTGTGCGGTTATCTCGTGATTTGTTTCGACGATTTCAGCTGATACCCAACTTTCCGATTACGGCTTACGTGCCGAAAAAAAGTTTGTGCAACTAATTAGATAATATCACGTGTAACATAATTGCAACTGTCATCTCCGAATGTGTCTCCCCCCGCATGAAACCGGACACTCGCTTAGCTTTTAACCAGAACACACGCGCCGTTTATGGTTTCACGCTGAATTTAAAAGAATTGCGATTCTCGCACGCGCATTATAAAAAACGGTCGTAATACGAACGCGGAATTTACGGTACTTTTAAACACGTCGAGTCGGAACCACCCCGCCCCCGAAATTGAACAATTTCGAAAAACTGTGCGATAGCATTTAAAAAAACGAGATCAAATTCGAAAATGAAAAAATGTGACGTATACAGGTGATTTTTGGTTTTATCTAATTTACTGTTTGTCAAGTTTTTTTTTTTTTTATTGGAAGACGGTTGTGACCCACTTGCAGAATCGCGTGGGACTTTTTCTTCGTACAGCAAAGAATAGGAAATAGAGGCGATCGAATCGAGGTAGGTAATTTTGAAAGTAAATAGAATCAGGAAGGTCCGTGACGTAGGCGCAAGCCTATATAACTATCTATACACGTTACACAGGTACAGCGACGTACACGGGTAATACCGAAATGGGAATCATAATTTCGAAGCAAAATAAGTTTACTTCGCTTAGCGAGCATACCTATGGCAGGTAATTGTTTTTTTTTTTTTCTCACAAACTCCGTTTGCGCTACTACGGTCACCGTTATATTACCTATATTTCAAAAATTTATCCCCGCGACTATTTTTACCGTATAATCTTTACAGTTATATGATTTACTGGCTCGAAACGTACCGACAATTTTGCACCCTGCAGTTCCCGCTCTCTACCGCGCTCGCCGTGAGTTCTAAAAACTTTACGATTCCCTCTCTCTGTGCAGGTAAATTCTTCAATATTACGCCTGACATTATGTCGTTTGAATTATCATCCCATAGAACAACTCTATGGCTATAATATCAACGAAAACATGCGATACCGTCCAAACTTACGACTGCATCATCGTTTCGAATTCGCAAGCTTTTGTCCGGCGGAGCACCGCAGTAAAACTACGTGCTTTATAGGTGTGGAAAAATTTTACGGTAGGTAATCGACACACTTCTTACCTCTGCTTTTTTGTTTCTCCTTTCTCCTCCTCCTGCACCTCGGTTCCTTTCCCGTCTCTTTTTACCTTCTTTATTCCGTCTGCAAAACGCCCGTAATTTTGTTTTACCTTCGAAATTTTTTTCGCTCCGTTTTCCCCCAGCTAACTGTTAGGAATTGCGAAAATTTTTCGTCCCGTGTACTCGGATTCTTCAGGTATAGATTTTCGCTTCGATTTCTCGTAGTATATATAATACGAGGAATGCACAATGTGTACTATTTTACGGACACGTATAATTCAGTGGATATTACACGTTCGAGATATGCGCAGCATTAGTTAACCGAAGTGACCTCCCGTTTCGCTGCCCTTTATCCAGCGCAATATTCACTGGATTAGGGTAATTGGAGAGGACGGTTGCGGCGAACGTTGTCGTTGCGTCGCGTAACTCATACGTATCGTGTAGGTACACACACGTAAGTAACTCTGTGGTGTGCAACGTGGTGTACAATGGTAGAGATTATAATTATTAACATACGTGTATACGTATATGTATATATACGGGCGTGTTTAACGTGCATTTGTACGGCGTTACAAAGAGAGAGAGAGAGAGAGACGAGCGAAGCGTGCCGCGCTAAGTCCGAGTCCGTTCAACGGATATAAATGTATGTATATCGTGTACATCGTAGCATCGCGGTATACGAAAAGCCGCGCGCGAACAACGATCTGAGGCGCCGCCGGCATGGATGTGCCACCGTCTCTCCTTACATAACTAATTCTCCGCCTTGTTAATTTTCGTAATCTGTCCGCTGTGTCCGCGGACAGGGACGCACCGAACGAGACAGGGCCGCCAAGGTTTACGAGATCTCGTCGTTATTCGTTTCGTGTGCAATTGCGAATACGTATCGACGATTGGATAAATCCCGAGAAAGCTTCTCTCCTGGATTATTCACGTCGATTTTTTGTCTAATCGAAAAAGCTCGAATACTGAGATTTATTCAAATCGAACGAAGATGTTGAAAGGAAAATAAAAAAACAAAACAACGACAGACCGAATTGCCTTCTATAAAATACATGAGATGTTTGTACGATCGCATAGGAATTTAATAATTCATTTGAGAACTGATGAAACTACAATAGAATGCGGAAATAATATTTTCTCCATCGGGTTATAGAGCGAGTTGCTGTCCGGTTCGAATTTCTCAACCCTCCATCTCAGCTCTGTCATCCATATTTTTTGTTCGTCGCTCAGATTTTTATATTCATCGTTAAAAATTTGTCAAAACTCGTCGCTGTTAGAATTCCAAATTTCTCACCTATACGCGACATATAAGCCCCGATCAACCGTGCAGGGGGATTCCCTCGGCGCGCGCGCGGGATAATTCCGCCAAAGAGATAAGATAATGCATCGCGGTGTGCGAGCCCAATGTGTCTGAAATAAAACCTGGAAAGAAAGAGAGAGACAGAATTTGTACAATTACATGTACGCAACTTATACGGCATATCGAAGATTTCCACGACTCTAACGTAGTTTTAAACCCCGTGCGACGCGTATACAATAATGCAGTCGCGATGCACTCCGCGCGTTTCGTGGAACTTCCTATACATGTTGTAACAATGATAATGATATTAAGTAGTGGCGAGTACACGTACGCGTGCCCCCACCCCCCCCCGTGCACAGATGTACGGTGTTATCAAGTACACGTTCGTATATGTGCCGGAGTCGCGCGTACTTCTCCGGGCGCGGCGATCATCAAAGAAACGGCCGCCTAGTTGAACCACTTAGTGACTCCAGTTTTCACATTAGCGTGGCAAAAGTCGAAACCCACCGTTTGACCGACAACTTCTGCTGTACGTAAACCGACATAACGTGTCGGCGCTTCGCTCGCCGGCAGCCGCGTTATTCCGTGCATCTTCTCAATTCCACCGTGTTCCCCAATTCACACCGACTATTCCCATCGCGCATCCTCGGCTAACCCCTCTCCTAGGAATTAATAACGTGACCTCGGCGTACAGGAATTTTAAATATTAAAAGATCTTTTTTTTTCTTTTTTAATCGCGTTACTCTTCGCGGCACAACGCAGTAAAAATGCGATCGCCCGAATTCCTGCGGACCGTGAGCGCGTTAATTGTTTTCGTCCAATGAATAAATTGGCTGGATTTGCGTTCAACAGTTTTTCGGACAACAAATGTTCCCGACCGCCGATTATCGTTCGTTGTAAGATGATTCTGGAAATCGGAACACTTTGCCTGGGAGGAAAAAAGCGAGCGAGAGTGCGCCCGTGCGGTACAAATGTAGATTTCAGGTACCCCGTGTGACCGAAAAAATGGGGGAGAATGAAAAAAATTTACAAAAAAAATTGTATTTCTTTAGCGGCATCGGAGCGGATCGTAGTTTTAGGCAAATATATGCGTTCGCATGCATATTACATCGTACGCCCCAGGGGTGTGTGATTTTTTTACTCGCCTCTCTCTTTGTGGAACCGTTTTTTTCCCTTTTTTCCCTATAATGGCTATTTGCTTGCTCGGTCCATAGGTGGAACGGTCGACAGTTGGCCTCTCGAACACGGAGCGAGGCGGCAATATGCAATTTCCGAAACGTTGAATAACATTATATCGGGGGCGCGTGTGTACATGCGCTCGATGAACCGATTTACCGACGCCTGCGTCCATTTTTTTTTTTTTTTTTTTTTTTTTTTTTTTTAGATCGCTACCGGGGAAGAACATTATTTTCTCTCGACTTGACAAAAAAAAAAACAAAAAAAAAAACAGACCCCCGATAACGATGACGTTATCGCTCAGGCTTTTTCGATTCGAAATCGATCTGCATTCCGAAATGTAGGAATAATTTCCATTCTCGTATCTCGGTTTTTCGAGTAATCCTATCGAGTTAGATCATCCGCAGGTACCGCGGCGCTCTACCCGGTTCGACCCGACTCCCCTTTTTCCGCTCTTCCGATTCTTTTTATTTTCCATGTCGTCTTCGCCGCGCGTCGATCCGCGAGTGCACATCGTGGGAGTAATGCGCGAGCACGCCTCGCGCGGATCTATGAATGGTAAATAGCGTTTACATTATTACATTACACGCTCGGTACCGCGGACTCCGTATACATATACCGTATCGCGGGACGATGGCGGGATGTAAATTCAACCGTAGTATACAATGCGCCGGTGGGCAAATGGGAAAATGGGCAAAGGGCAGTTTGTAAAATGTAATGCATGCCGTGGTGCGTTATAACGTCTACCGTCTGCACGTATCTGAATACAATATACCCTACGGTATGCATACAGCTACGCCCACGTACCCGAGTATTTTACAAAAAAAATCGACTCGAACACCGACGCGACACTTAAAAACGAGCGCGATTTCTGTTACGATGAGCCAATCGGACTTCCGCTGAAAAATTGACGAGTCGGAGATTTTTTGCGATTTTTCCGATGTCTTCTGAAAATTCTCTGAAACTCTGATCGGTCTCATTCGGTGGAGGCCATTTTGAAGCGAGTGTATATCAACCCTGGTTAGTCGTTTGCAAAAAAAATTTCTATATGCGCTTGCTTTACTTCCGAATGGCCTAAAAACCTTATTTGGGGTTTAGTTGACCTCTTCTTTTATAGGCAGTTGTCTGATTTTTTTTTTTTTTTTGGGCGCCCGATATTCAGCAGGATATTTTTACCGCACCGGTGATTGATATCCAAATTAGAAAAAAATAGTAGAGGGTAAAAAGCGTTTATGGAGTTTCGTTTCGGGGTGACATCGGCAGGGGTGGTGGTATGGGTGCGCCGCTGGAAGATAGGGAGGGGAGGAGGATACGAGGATGTAGTTGTAGTCGGGGAAAACTTCTACCTATATAAAGAGTCGCCGCCGGTCAATTTATCTTTCTATATATTCCACGTCAAAATATTGCTATAAATCATAGGAAAAGTGTGACAAGGAAAACTGGACAGAAAGAGAAAGAGAGAAGGAAAGTCGCTTAATATATATATCATTAAGGAAAAAGGAAGCGGAATATTAATCTTGATTTAATCGGGACCACTCCAGGGCGGACATTCCCTACACGAATCTACTTCTCAGAAAATCTTGGGATCTCTATGGACTCCTGATTCACTTTTTGTACTGTACTATTCGCAATGACTCATTAATTTCTTTTTTCGACTAAATTCAATCGACGGATTCGTGTTGCTGGGAAACAAAGTACATTCGGAGACATTCGCTGCGAGCATTTTCAAAAACATTCAATTTCTTTCGCCGGAAATCGCAAAAATTTTGTAAGATTCGTTTCGATTATAAAATATATTTTCGAATCGATGCTCGTTCCCGATTCTCGTGGGTTAGATATACGCGCGCGTATACATATGTGTATAGTTATACGCCGTGGAACTATTAGCTGGAAGATTAGCAGTTAAAATTGAAATTTGCACGGAGAGAATATATATATACGGTTTTCGAATGCATCATCATCATATGTGCAGCAGCGCGGCATTTCAAAGGGGCGCGACGGCGAAGAGGAGCTCCGAATTATACCGAACGCACGGAGAGATGAAAGAATATAAAAGTTTCGCGCCGAAGAAGAAGAAGAAGAAGAGGAAGAAGAAGAAGAAGAAGAAGCCGAAGCCGAGCTTGCGGGGCTGCTGGCTGCCGTTTCCGTCGCCGTTGCAGCGGCACCCGAAACTCCGAATCGCATCGCGCTACGGCGTTTCATCGACACGTTGTACACTCGCAGTTGGTCAACCCGCGCGCGGCCGCCGCCGCCGCAACGTCGAAATTACGATACGAAACGGAACGAAACGAAACTTAAATGAAATGAAACGAAACGAAACGAAATGAAATGAAACGAACGAAGTTGTACATAGAAAGAGCGGGCGTATACCTCGGGAGGAGGGGACCCGCTGCAGCACTCCGAGCACTTCGAACTTGTATTATATATATATATATATATACACATATACCGCACACCGAGTTATGACGCGAGGAACAGCCGTAACAAAATATGCAAATTTTCCGAACGCTCAAACCAAATTGCACCGCGTCAAAATATGTTGTAAGCTGCCGACCCGCGCCCGCTTCCCCTATCCCCGTCGAAGACGAAAATTTTTTCACGCGATACGGGGCATAAATTTTACGGGGCAGGCTGAAAAAAGGCCATTCAAATTTGCGGCAAAAAAAAGAAAAAAAAAACGGAACTCCGAAAATCGCGGAGAGGAGAGTACGTGTCACATACATTTGGCATCGTCGCAGTATCTGATCCGTCGTCGGTTCCCAGCTGATCCGGACCGAAGAAATACGCGATCGCAAAAAAGTGGATCAAAATTAATTCACTCGATCTGGTCCCCCTCGCGCGTTCCCGAGGACCCCGCGGCCGAGGTACATACATAACCCGTGCACCGTAAACCGAACCTGAACGCGATGCGCGGACGAGCCAACCGGAGACCCAATCGAGGATAAGATGCGACCCGCTGCACCGGACTTGAAAAATTGTGTCGCCGCTAATACAGCGAACCACCGACTGAAATTTCCGATCCATGTAACTCGGGTCGCTGTTTTCGACGGGTACCACGATTTCCAATTTATAATTATATCTCGGCGCTAATCAACCGCAGGCGATGTGAACAAAAAAAAAAAAAAAATCATCCCCAAGGATCGGAGCGCGAAAGGAAAAATGAAACGAAACTTGAAAAACGAGAAAAAAAAAAAAACAGAAGGCTTTCGCGAAAAATTGAAGTTTTTCAGAGATCGACGATGAATATTTCGTCCCACCGACACACGTCCAATTTGTTATACTATAGTCAAACGAATTGGCACTTTAAACGAGAATTAATACGTTAGTCGCCTGCATGCGCGGCATCAACTTCGTATAGCTCCGAAGGAACCGGGTGCAGCGTTGGTAGCTTCGAGTTTATGACGTTGCATTAGCATAATATGATCGTTTATGATTGAGCGGAGTGTTCGTGTTGGTGAAAATGTGTAGATAGAATGAGTGAGGAGAAGAAGAATAACATTCGAACAAGTATTGGGACGAGGAGAAGAATTTGCGCGTATTATATGCAGGTAGAGTGCAGAGGAAGATGCGGTCGGTGGTGCGAGCAGAAGACAGAGAGAGAGAGAGAGAGAGAGAAAGAGAGAGAGTCATTCGTAGGATTTTTTCAACGGGTAATTAGCTGCGCTGCATAAGCATAGTATAAGAAATAAGAAATAAGAAATGAAAATGGTATTTTAATGAATCGTAAAGCTTCGGAAGCATCGCCACTCTCATCAACATCCCTCTCGCATTTCTACGGTAGTTCGGGGTCCCCCATAAACTATTCGTTCCCAGTCAATCTTTTCCCACCACATTCACACCGCCCCGTTGATACATCTACCTTGTATGATGTCAAACTTTTCTTTTTTTTTTTTTTTTCTTTCAACTCCAAATCCTCGCCCTCGCAAAAAACACCCCCCCGCGATACGAAAGAGTGCAAATTTTTTCTCTCTCGTTTTTCAGAACAAATATAATAAGAAACACCGTTCGACAAAAGGATATAATAAAAAAAGAAAAAAAATCAATCGACAAAAGCGGATGAAAATATGAACGTTCACGTGGTCACTTGGACTTCTTGGTGATGACCGCGAGGTAGCAAAAGGCGCCGACGTCTGGGATGGGTTGGGTAGCTAGGAAAGCACCACCGTCGGGTGATCGACGCATAATCTCCGGCCTCTGGGAAGCACCACCGTTCAACGAACCGCCGGATCTTATCGTTTTCGGAGGATTGGTGTCGCAAACGCCACCTTCCGATACTCCTGGCTAAGGGAGAACGTCGTCTTTCAAGCTCTCTATCTGATCTGCCTTTTTTTCTCGCATTAAAATTCTACAGTTTTTAGCAACTTAATTTTAAACGATACTATTTTTTTTCTGGTTTTTTTTTTTTTGTTACCAAAAGGTTAGCCATCGAAAGGAGGGAGTTTCCGGGGAGGGGAGGTTTGTCGAAAGGCGGCTTCAGAACGCCCTCTTGAACGTTCAGTACCAAGTAATACATGAAATCGTTCCTCAACTTCATTTCGTCGATGGTATTCGCCCCGGTCTTCTTAAAATACCGTAGCCACCGCAGCGTATTTTGTCTGTCTTTTTGGAGCGAATGGGGCATGGAAAAAAAGGGGTATCAATCGAGTCAATTTTTTGCTCGAACAAAGTTTCCAATCATCTCTATCAAAATTATTGGGAAAAAGGTCGGAGTACGAGGCGAAGCTAACCTTGAACATTTCTCATATTCGGAAGCAGCGTCTTCACGAGAAATAAATTAAAATTGAAGTCGTAGACCAAAGAGTCTCTGAGGTCCGTCGACATTTTGTATCGCTTAATTTTATCCTTTTCCGTAACCGAAAAATTTCACCGTCAACAATTTGCCCCAAAAAAGTCCGTTCAAATTCTTGCCCACATTTGCGCGACGAATATCAGCGTGGAAATCGAGAGATAAAAAAAAAAGGACGAATCTGTATCGATAGGTGAAAAGAAAAAATCTGAGAATCGCCGATCTTTTTCACGGGACGGATAATATCTCGACGACGTACGACGTAACGGAACGACTCGTTCGACGGTAATGACCGTCATTTCTTTCGTTGATTCGACGTTGGAAATGTACGCTACCCGTGCATTTTAATGCCGTATATATTTATGCGCATAGAAAATACAAATCTCAAATTAAACACACGAGCTATGGAAGTAGCGTGCAACATATTTAACGACGGGACATCGTACGACAATGCCGATGCGGCGCGTTGGACCCGCAAGTTTAATCGCTAACGAGGGTATTACGTTATTATAGTATATCAGCTCGGTAATTAGGGTGAATCTGTGCATCGTCATCCGTCGTACGGGACGATGAAAAAGAAAAAGAAAAAAAATAAATAAAGGAAAAGAGGGGGAAACGCGACACTTTGCTCTATTAGCATCATATCCGCGTATGCGTAACGTACCATTATAAAAATATACATGCCGTATATAAATGGTACGTAATGTATACAGGTATACACACGATGATGCATTATAAGAATATTGCAATTATTTTCCAATTACTATTTGAGAAAACGAGAGAATTGCTACACCTGGAATTACATAGTAGACAGCTATACTATATGCGTACGTGTGGTATGTGTGTGGTACAAATTCATATGTACGCAGTGTACATACGACACAATAGGAAAAATATTCCGTTCTCTGATTGTAGGTTTTCGTATCCACGTAGGTACGTCTTTTGTCTCGTTAGTATAATATCCATCAGCACCGCTTAACGCATGGTTTACCCTCGAAACATCATCGCCACATAGGCGTACACGTAATACATATAATTTGAGATTTATTGTCCGAGGATTTATAATAGCTCTCGATGGATATACTTGTATATCTCTACCTTTTCCACCCCCCGCCCCGATTCCCACTGAATAATAATAATAATAATAATAATAGCCAACAGCGTCGCTAATTTGGTAATAAACGCGGAAAATATCGACTCGAATATTTCGAAAATACTCGAAATGTCACGAGACACTAATTTTCATTGCAGCTAATTGACCCTTTTTCGCCACCCCCTCCTTTCCCTCCTTGATTCATCGTGGTTCGCGCGTGATGTGGAGCAATAATAGGCGAGTGAGAAGAATATCTGCACATAAATGTATAAAATATCCTTGACAATTAGCCCGTATTTAGCGGAACGGACGCGATTAGTTAATTAGCATTGGGCTCAAGAAGGGAAGGAATCCGTGGCGTTGTATTACGCCTGTATGGCAGATGTTCAGTTACCTCCCTCTTTACTTCCAGTGTTTCCGTACGTTTAAAAAATTAAATACTATGTAAACGTCAAGAAAGGATCGAGAGGTTGGGGGGGAGGGAGGGGGGGAGGGTAAGAAAATTTGCGATGCGTGTTGTAGAAAGAGAGACGATAAAACGGTGCAAAAAATGGATAAAATAAAATTGAGTAACGAAAAACAAATTAAAAAAAAAATAAAGAAACGTAGAAAAAAAATGAAATAATAATTTACTTAATTACGATGCTAATTGCAATAATTACCAGTCGGTATATTATGATAATGAGATGTGACAGGAAGAGTCAGGTAGCTCTGTACTCGCCTGCTACCGCTACACACTCCGGCTGCATACCCGGAATGCAAGTCGACGGCGCACTGCACGCGTCCTCGTGCTGCAAAATATAACCAACTTCCGGCTACGCGCGGCTAATCGCTGCGCGATTTTACTCCACTTGAATATTCAGAATTCCAAGAATTTCATGCAAATTCGATCGACGAGAGTTTCATGGTATTTTAGGTAAACGTGCCACAATCATATACATGCGACGAATGCTGGAGGTCCGACAACTTTTCCTTTTTTTTGTTAATTTTTTTTTTTCTCATCATCTAATAATTGAGAGTAAGTAAACGGTTTTGTTGTGCCTGCGGTTGAATTTCGGAGCGAAGGTTGAGAGTAGAACAGGTACACATGCGCGACGAATGGTGGGAGAGTTTCTCAGTTTGTTGATTTTACTTAATGCTCTTTTCTCGTCCGAGATGCGCATAATGTGCAGTCTTCTTCAACGTTAACCCCGGCAGCGCGTTAGCGGTGGTGGCACCGCGTCGTTGAAAGTGCGGCATGTAGTCGCCTCGGGGAGGAATACTAATTAGAACAAGGTACGGTTAATTATTCACGTAAACGCGAGCACTCCGCGAACCTCTTCCTTCATTACCAGGCAAATGAGCGGCTTACAAAGGCACGCGATTCATTCCTGGCCCGACAACTACGCACCCAAGTAATTCCAGTGTACCACCACCGTATTTCTGGCGAACCAGCGCACTTCCAATTCCGAGACTTGTGGGTACTTGTACTCGGTAATTATCATGTATGTTTCCTTTTCCGTCTATGCAGATGGCAGATTGTTACGTAACGTGTTCTACGACGATTTGATAATCACTCCAACTTCAGTATCTCCAGCTCCAAGTTTTGATAAAAAAATTCAATTCCCTTGAATATTAGAATCGAACCAAACTGAATAGTGTGAATCGCGCCTGTAAAATAATGAAATGTAGGGGAGGATATTGATGAAATATCGCGCAGGGGGAGGAGGAGGAGAGGAGAACTAATGAGAGGAGAAAAAAAGAGGAAAAGAATCCGCACGTGAGCAGATGGGTATGTAGGGGGGAGGGAAAGAGAATAATAGGGTAATTTAGAGGTGAGCGCGTTCGGCGAATACGAAATCACCCGGGAAAAATAGGAAACCAGGTCCCCGCCTCTCTCTCTCTCTCTCTCTCTCTCTCTGCCAAAAGTATAAAAATGCCCGCAATTTCACCTCCTGATTTCATGAAACTTTTTCCGCATCGCGATTTCCCCCCCCCCAAAGTTAAAAGTATTTTTGGATATCGATCGATCGGGTCGCAACGTCAACGACTCGCCGATCGAATCGTACTCGCGATCGGTCCGGTATCGCCGAAAGCTCTCTGGAAACGTTGCATCTGGACGAATTCGAGGCGGTATTTTAATCGGCACAAATTTCACCCACGCAAGGTTATACCGGAAGAGTATTATTCACGTCACGTGAAGACTCGCCGCTGAGGCATACCTACGTATTTTTTATACACGCGCACACAAGCGTATTTATATACCTATGTATAACGGAGAAACTGTAGTGGCCGAGTGACGACGTTTTACCATACCGTACGTACGTACGTATAACTATTCGTGTTACGAGATGTCCGAGAAGCTATGCAAGTGCCTATATGTATATGTATAATACAACCGAGTTGTTCACCGCGACAGAAGTCCGTCGAGCGAATTCGACACCCGCCAGCGATTTTACGACCGTCGTTACTCCACGACGTCGCGTCTTCGCCTCCGAAATTTGAATAACGTGGTTTTCATTCACCTCACACCGATTTTCACGTACGATCTCACCTTGGCACAAATCTCGCTAAGAATGTAGAAAAAAATGCGGATGCCTCCGTGTCGCGGTATGTAAAAAAAAAAAAAAATAGACGGAATTTTTCCAGCCACATTCCATTCGAGGTAGGTATAGATGTATTTTTCGCATACTGTTTGATTCTACGGAGGCAGTTTATCGAAAGTCAGAAACTCTCGGTGTCACATCCTTGCGGTTGCTGACCGTCGACGTTATACGTCGGACGATTAGCTCAGTCGGCTACTTTTCGTGGACGTTACCAAAAATTGTTAAATTACAGGGTCGAAAGTTCCGCGTCGATTGTATTATTATAATTTCCACCTTTTTTTCATTTTTTTTCTCTTCAACCAAAACGGGAGGAAATCCTCATTCCGCGTACATCAAAGATGTCGCTGCATCACGCGCCCATTATCCTACCTCCGCGGTGCGGATCGTTGGAATTCTTCTCTCCGTCGCGGCGTATCGTTCGGCGGCTTCGAATTTAGCGCGGAGAGATCTTACGGCGTCGTTTCTTCGGGCACGACGTAGCGACGCGCGTTCCGTCGCGGGTCGCGTGGGGTCCGCGGAGCTTCGGCCCACGCCGTAGCCCACCCACGGAAAGGTTCTGCGGTCGACTCCTCGCGATTTTATTGTCGGTGGAACCTCCTCTGTGAATATTCGATTAGCAGGTAGATTACGCTCACTCCGAACAGAGCGTACGGTCATCTTTTTATGCGTGCGCGCGCGCGCGGTGTACGGACGGAACGAAAGAGAAATCGAAAGTCGGAAGGTCGCGGAGCGGTCATTTTCCTTTTTCATTTTCAAGCCGTCGATCGAAACGCGTCGAGTTTTCACCGGTTGATTCGGCGATCGCGCAGCCTTAGTTTTCCTCACCGATGAAACATATGTATACGCAAATCGGAGTCGTGCGATTATTAGCTGGACATCGTAAAACGAGTTTCGATCGCCGCTCGGCGTCGATCGAGGATAAATGCAGAGACGAGTCGCGATCAATATGCGCGGGCTGACCCTCCGCAACGAAACTCTTCCTCCCCCTCGATCGCGGGGGGGGGCACGGAGTTCTAATAAAATATGCAAATTATACCGAAAGTTATTTCCTAATGTGAAAACGTGGTGCAGTTATATTATGAACTACGCATAGTAATAGGTAATACGCACTCGCTACCCGCCTATCGCAATAACATATTCGTATACCGTTTATAACGCGAATTATATACCTGGCGCAGAAATCAAATATCGTAATCATGTACGTTTACGATGACAAAATGCATGCGAACGACACAACCGCACACAAACTGAACTTATATAGTCGAGGTTTCCGGTACGCGAAAACGTAACGATAATCACGTCCATCGTCGTCATCGTGCAGCGTTTCTTTTTTTTTTTTTTCCACCGCGAATTTGGATCCCAATCGTTACACCGTACCCGAAGAAAAGTTGAAAAAAAAAACCGAGGAAAATTCGTACAACAGAATGCATACAATTCCGTATTCGAGGAGGTAACACACGGAGATCCGTCACTGATTCCGAGGTCTTGTGGGGCGCCCCGTATAAACCCCGTATAATTCTTATCAGATTCGATACCCGATCCGATAGTTAATTAACGAGTTCATTATGCATCCGAGATAGGAAGGCGCCCCGGCGCCCACCTCCTCGGAGGAAAAGGTCACGGGATGGTTTTTTTTTTTTTTTTACCTTATTGTTGAGTATTTTTTTTTGTTCGTCTTTTTGCGGAATAGTTTTTTTCAGAGATCGCGATCCAGATACGGACCCGAGCACTTTGTGGGTGGCGCCCTTTTACTACCAAGCTGTTTTTCTTGCGGACCGAGCGCGGTCACGACCGCCGCTATGTCCCCATTATTTCGTATAGTTATACCCGTACACACGACACCCGGGAAAAGGGAGACGACGATGATAATTGGAAATTTAAACTATATCGATTCTCGGCTTTCCATCGGTCACAGCGAAAAATGAATTCGAAAGATCGAAACCTCGAGTGTGCAACGCTTCGTCTGGAAAGCGAATATAATTTTTGCTCGGAGGGTGAAAAAAAAAAAAATAACACCGAGATGTTTCAATTTTCTCAATTTTTTAAAAAATGGAAGTTTTTCAAGGATGAGAGGCGCGCTTCCAAAACACCGTGGGTTACGCCGTTGCGTTTCTCAGCCCTGAATACGCTGTGCGGTAATAGGAGCGAAATAGCGCAGTGGACTCGACGAAGCGTGGCTAACTAACTTGCTAGACACTATTATATGGGATAAGGATAAAAACGCGTGGCAGAGTCGACCGTAATTGATCAAACTGAGAAGTAATAATTTTCTCGTGCGCGCGGGGAATCGCACGCGGTTGTATATAAACCGGGTGGACCGGCGCGGCGTAGCGAGAGGCCGCAGTTTATCTCGATCGAATTTTTCCGGATTTTATCCCTCTCGCTCCTCGGCGGTGCGAGGCGTGCAACGCGCGTCGGGTTTTATCGGTCGGTGCGTCGGTGCAACAGCGGCAGGTTGACTGCATGCAGCGTCGACTACCTTGATAATAGCGCCGATATCGCGCGCGTAGCGCACGTTGCGTCGCGACGACCCGTGCAGAATTATACCCGTCCAGCTGTACACTGTGGAAACGAGATAAATATGAAGGTCAAGATCGAGATAATGATAAGGATTAAGATTAAGATTATGCGATTACGATTACGATTATACCGACGATTACGATTTATAGACAGCATAAAATTCCTACGGGATATCATCCCCTCGCACGAACGATACACACACACACGCTTTTCTGGATCGCGGTAGATCTTCCTTTTTTTTTCAATGAAGGATTTATCCTCGTCCGATCGAGCCGTGTTTTTGGTCCTTTTGTTCTCCAATTTTCTTGAAATTTTCCTACGCAACTTATATACGAATAGATTTTTTTTTTTTCAGTTTTTCGTCTCGTACCTACTTCGAGTTTCGTAGAGAAAAAAAAAATAAAGAAATAGTTGTATAATATCGACGCGAGGTAGCCGTCGACGGGGGAATCCTGGCAGCGATGCGGCCGAAGGTTACCCAAATTACAGCTTCCATGTCACGTGGGGGCCCGACCGATGATTGATGCCCGGGACTCGGAGGCCCCGATGCGCCCTCGAGGGGCAAAAGTGGACGCACCGCCGACGCCAACCGGTCGTGGAATTATTTTATTTTCCAGGAAATTAAATACACGCCCGCTAAAGTAGTCTCGATTTGACCTAATTGTTTGCCCGATATAGGTCGGGAACCCGCAGCGGACAGCGGCAATTCTGACGTCAGGTCAGGTCGGTTATCCTCATCATCATTTCACAATTTACCCTCTCGCACGTACCGCAGGGAAATTCACCTGCGCAAAAATCTTCTCAAAAATATTAATTTTGTGGCTTGGTTCTTTATTTTTTCTTCGTTTTCCTCCGGAGGAGAAAACTTTTCGGTGACAGCGGTGGGATGCGTTTTGGCGTTCTTTTGTTGGACGTGTTTTTTTTTTTCGTTTCGTTTCGTTTGGTTTTTAACCAGTGAGGAGGGCGTATCCGCGTCTGGATGCTGCCAGTGCGGGGTTTTGCGGTATAGTAATTTCGTTTGATTCTGACGAATTTATGAATGGCGGGATATTTGAATGTTTGCCAGGAGGGACGGGCGGCGTCTAGCCGCCTTCTAATATTTCTCCGATGCTGCGCGATGAACTATAAAAAATAAGAAATAATAATCTAACGCAAGAACTTTCGAACCCGGGAGGACTAGACCCCTCGCAATTCTCCGCTGGAGAAAACGTGGCCGTCACGGTTCTGTATATACGTGTAGAGCGTAGCCCGTATAACCGAGCGATCCGGGGATGTAAATCATCCAAAGTTTAGTGCCAGAAGATCCTGCCTCACTTGCTGCTGTTGCATCGCTAACCACCAAACCTATAATCATCCGCTTCTGGCAGAGCTGAAACTTGCATACAATATCGCAACAAAGCATCGCCCGGATTATCCTTGCAAAATTAGACTCTAACAAATGACAAAGCGTGTAAAATCTGGAATCTGGGTTCTAACAACTCGATCAATTTTTTGTCTCACGAGTCAAAAGTTGCGGTATAAAATGCATAGGATTTCTGTGCATTTCATATCACTTGTAATTCGATTCGCAATTAGCTAATTAAAAATACAGGAATGCGTAATTTGATGTGCGTATAATTCGGCCCCAATCGATCGTCTTTTTTCGGATCTGCAGGCGCCGATTTTATACGTGTCGATCGTTTAATGCATGAGGAGGTGAAGGCTCGCGGGTCAATGCACGGCGTGTGTAAAGAACTGCATGCGGTAAAGTACACTGTACACACCCGCCCACAACAACCCATATTGTTATCTTATACCGACGAACGAACGAACGAACGGAGGAACGGAGGAACGAACGAACGAACGAATTCTCCTTGAAGCGGCGCGCGGGGCGAGAGTAATGCAATAATAGCCGTATACTAATGATACGGGGCGCAGCAGCAGGAGCAGCAGGAGCAGAAGCGGCAGTTGTTCGCATCGCGGTTGTCGGTCGGAGAGTAGAACGTTCTATGAAGAAGGAAAAGAGAATTCAGTCACGTAGTTGCATTAAACTTAATATAAATAATAGCTGATTGTGGAGCGACCATACCGTAATTCTCCGTCCAATCGCTGATCATCTGCAGCCTCTTAATAATCACGATCCCAAATAACCGCGTGCTATCGCCCGCGTATAACTCGGAAATTTTTCTTCTTCGATTTTACTTCGATTCCTGCTTCTCCGTTTCCAAGAACAATTCCGTGGATCGATCGCGACTCCGTATTAATTAAAATATTCGCCAACAAAATCGTGTTTCCGATTTCGGAAGACGCATAAGAAAAGAAAAGAATAGGAGTAATAAAAAAAGAAAGAGAACCGAGGAATTGGGTGTATGTTATAATTAAATGAGCTAGCCGAGCTTTATTTTAGTTGATGAAAATAATCTACCGGTAACAGGTATGACGTGAATCACCCGAGTCGGGGTTTTCGGGTACGGTTATAATCGTTGCCCTTGGCCAGAGGTCTATGATTGATGCGAATGAATACGGAATCCTTTGTATCTATTATTCACCCCTTTATACCGAATTCTTAGAAAATAATATAATACACAACCGCGATAATAACAACCCGCACATCGCGTACGTAAAAAATCACTAGTATTAACTATGAAAAATGGTTTTATCAAACAAATTTTTTAAACGGTAACGATTACCGTATACGGATTTAGTGAAAGAAAATTAACCTCGGAAGGAGGGTGAAAAATATTACGAAGGGGCGCCAAACGTTCTCGTACAGAAATACCCGAATAATTAGTCACGGCAAACAATTACACCGCACTCCGTTATTCCCTCCGTTACCCCCCATTACCCTAAAAATAAAGATCGGATCTCAGGAATTCCTCCCGTTCTGAAAAGTTTGTGACCAATCGAATTTCGAAATAATGGCCAATTTATCGATCCAAAAAGTGTAAAATTAAGAATATCTCGATAGCGGAAATTCGTAGCTCAATTTAATCAACGAATTCGTGTTCCTGAGGTCAAAATCCGTTGGAAAAGCGTCATACGATCGATTTTAAAAATACTTCATTTTTGGCCCAAAAATCGAAAAAATCCAAAGGGGTACCCCTTGAAATTTTATCAATTTTGGGTCGAAAAAAAATATTCTATTTTATACGCTATTCTTATGTATTTTGATCTCAGGAATCCGAATTTAGAAGTTAAATTAGTCTATCCGTAAAATTGGACGAGTTATCCCCAATTTTTCACTTTTTTTTGCAGAAAAATTGTGATATCTCGATAAGAAAAATTCGTAGCTCAATTTGACCGACGGATTCGTGTTCCTGGGGTCAAAATACATAAGAAAAGTGCCTTTTCATCGATTTTAAAAATACTTCATTTTTGGCCCAAAAATTGAAAAAATCCAAAGGGGTACCCCTTGGAATTTTTTCAATTTTGGGGTCAAAAATCAACATTTTTTTTAACTGGAGTTTTTATGGTATCCTATTGTATTTCGATCTCAGGAATCCGAATCTAAAAGCCCAATTAATCTATCTAACAAAATTGAACGAGTTATCGCCAATTCATCGCTCAATTTCGAATGATTCGCGAAAATTTCACGATCGTACCACAGGTGCAGTCTTTTCATACGGCCGTGTAAAAATTGACCGTGTGTGTGGTTGTGTGTATTGGATTTGCGTGTATCATAATTAGCACGACAGGTGCGCTAAATATACTCTCCACGGAGTACGGTGTGGTCAGTCTCGTTGCAAAAATAATATCCACCGTATCCGGTGATCACGGTAATGCACGAGGCTTGTACTCCCTCTCGCATACATGCCCACTCCGCGAAATTATCACAGACGGTTACGCGTATATTTTATCGCCTGCAAACAAAAAAAAAAAAAAAGAAAAAAGAATGAAAATAAAAAGCAGCGTGAATAATATTTGCAAAACGCGCTCGCACCATACGTTGACAGGCTACTCCAGAGATGATGTCGATAATATCATATCGACGTGTCCTAATGGGGAATCAAATATTTAATTATGATAATAAAACGATCAATTTAGCGAATTGGATTGGATAACATCTCAATACGGAGAGCTATCAAAGGTATAGCGATAGTGGCGAGTATATACGCGCAAGTCGCTGTATTTTCTTTTTTTTGCTCTCGTTCCTCCTTTTTCTCGGGATATACGGTCGTCCGTCAAGGCGTTCGGTCGGGTTGGCGCGGGTAACGATGATTGATGCGTTATGATGAGAGCTTGGAGCTTTTTTCTGGAATGGGGGTGTTTAGCCAGGAGGCGGTGGGGTTAAATGCGTTAATTACACACCGTTCTTCGCCGTCGCCTCGTTCCTGACGTACAACACCGACGCCCTCCGGCGCCTCAATTCACTGCACCGGAATAACGTGTGCACGGGAATATACAAGGGCCCCACATCCTCTCTGGCGGGCTCTGGACGCGGCTCGCCTACACGAAAGGACCTCAGCTCGAACGAAATTCCGCGACGACGTTTCCCCTTTGCATCGTTCGCCGCGTTTCGGTTTCTCGTCGCGTAGATGCAGGAAAAGCGAATGGTTATATTTTCGCGCGCGTTACATTTATTAGCAAAAAATAATTTCGCCTAAAGAGTTAGGGGGGGAGTTCGGTTGTTTCTTCGACTTGGGGAGGAAGGAGAGTCGTCGGCCGGGGCGAAGTTACATTTATTATATTTCCTCGCGACACGTTCTTCTTTCCCCCCCTCTCCCCCCCCGCCCCCCCGATGGTGGACGGGAGGATGGTTTGCAGTTTGGTATAAGAAGGAGGAGCGAGGCGAGGCAAAAGCAACGGCGGAATCGCGAGTCGAGAGTCGATGATCCGGACCCGCGAGGATTTACAGTCTTCCTCGGGAATCAATTGTCGATTAAGTCAATGCGATTTCTGATTTATTTACCACCGATCGCTATCTCCTTTATGCCGTATAGATATTTGAGCGAAAGTGAAGATAAAAGGGAGCAAAAAGAGGACCGACCGGCAGGAGTAAAAGAAGAGTAAAAAAAAAAACACATAACCCGCCACTCTCAGCTGCCGAGCTTTTGCACCGTTCGCAGTCGCAGTTAGAATCCTCGATCCGCATAAACGATATCCACCGGTCTAAAGGATAGCGATCTAATGCACGAGGACGAGGGAAGAAAATCTCCGACTTTTCCACCTCCGGTACGGAATAACAAATTCAAACTATTTCGCTGCAAGTATAATGACGATCAATTTTTTTTTTCAAAACTTGGATATTTTTTCACTTTCTTTTTTATTCTTCGGACGTTACAAGTACAACCGCATTCCATCTGCGGGAATAATGTTTGAGAATGTACAAAAAGTTGCGGTGGTAAGAGAAAAAACGTGAACACATTTTTTTAAAAATATTACACACGAGATCGAGATGCAGGCGATTTATGGAAGACGGCCGATGTTATCTCGGTAGCGTTCGTAGCCAACTCGGTGTCAACGGCATTGTCGTTTTTATTTAGTTTTCCATCACGATTATTACTTTATATGTATTATTGTTTCTCGATTTCATCTAAATTTATGATCCAACGTACGGAATTTACACGGTGCAACAATGCGAATCAGTTCGTTCTTCAATTTTTCATAATGAATTTCAGAAATCGATGAAAAAATTTTCATTTTTAATCGACGCAATCTAAAAATTCCGTTGCATGGTGACAAACCGTGCGATAACCACGCGTCCGCGTGATCCCGCCATCCGTCTGTCGTTCCTCCGCGTCCCTCCTCAGGGAATAACGCGTCGGTGTGCTGCACGGTCTTTGGGGAGAAGACGTTATTAGCGGAGGCATTAATCAGAGTCCTCGGGGTAGTCGACGCGGGTGGTTGCTGGGTGGGTAAGATATGAAACGGAGGAAAACTTAGCAGCGAACTCCTCATCCTCCTCTTCCCTCTACCGCCCCCCCCCCCCCCGTTTCATCCCCCTGATATTCCACCCTTCCAAACTAAGAAACCCCCCCTCCCCCCCCCAACCTCCCCCACCTATTTCTCTCGCTGCAGCGATAGTATAACCCACGGAAAGCGCGAATCAGCGCCGGCGCGCAACGTTCCGTTGATGAACCGTTTTAATGAAAAGATGGCGGCTCAAGGGGAGAGGGATAGGGTCCGTGTACCACGAGGGAAGGGCACCACCCGGCACAGGAAGAAAGAAGCAAGAAAATAAGAATAATAGTGGAAGGAATTAAAGAAGGAAAGAAGAAGTGTAAGGCGAAGAGGGGGTGGGTGGGCAATAGAAGCAGCGGCGGCGGCCGCGGCGGCAGCGGCAGCAGCCTGCTGGTACGGGGGTATTTTAGTTCGCTCATCAGAAACCACTGCATGAGTCGAGGCTCAAATGAAATTGCCGCTATAAAAATGATGCCCGTGTACGGTGGGTATTAAGACGTTGCCCCACCACCTACGATCCGGCGCGTTCTTCCGAACAAAATAAAACGAAGGGGGTTGCTGAAGATATCTCGGAAGAGAAAAAAAAAAACGGAGGACGGGGGGCCGGTTATGGAACGATACTCTGGGGGTGGTTCGCAGACGCCCTTTGTCTTTAAAATCTGACGGATTCGAGAAAAGGGGTAGCTAAAAGTCCCGAGAGCTTATAAAAAAAGCGAGTAAAAAAAGTAGGCTTTTTCGAGCGCCGAAAGTATATCTCAACGATATGGCGACGATGATAGAAAAACCAAAGAAAAAAAAAATAAAATGAAACAAAATAAGAAACTGAAAAATGGAAACACCGATATGAACTTTATCTGCGAGAAGAAGGCTGAGCTTTAGCAGGATTGGAAAGAAAAATCACCGGTTCTCATTACGCTCGACACGTAGGCAGCTTTATGAGTAGCGAGATCCCCCTTCTCCTTCTCCCGCCTCTTTTCCTCCTTTTTCCTCGATCTCGCTATACCAACGACCGACGCTCCCTTCCATCCCCCTCCCCCTCCCCCTCCCCCCTCACCCCCCGGGCCTTCCCCCCTTTTCACGGAAGAAAACACGAGAAGAAGATATTATTTATTTCGTAAATTAACTCCGACGGTGGAAGACGTGACTGGAAAATCCTTCCAGTTCGCTACACGAGCTTTTCTACGCGATTATTAATCGACGCCGTTCGTTTGCAACGCGCACATGTTTCGCGCGCCAAGAAACGCCAACTTTTCTCTTATAACATCACGTTATATCTATACAAATGTATATGTACACATCTGTATAACATCTCTTTCATTTTTATACGCCGCCGCGAAGGTATAATACCTATCCTCGGAGTCAAACCGACGTGTAACTTGCTGATATTAATTTCACTCTTCATAAATTATGTCAACGTCTAGCGCATCGTCGATTGCGAAACGATGAGAAAACAAGAACGGAACGATATCCCTCTCTTCTCTCACCTGATAGGAAAAACGTAAGCTAAAACAGGAAGACACAACGTTTTTGATTAACGATTACCTTGAGAAATTCTGAAGCTCCGGCCCTCAGGTCCTGGAAAATGTCCTCTCTACCCAAGGTCTGGATACTGTGACGCGTTTCTGTTAGCTACGGTATATACCGCGAGCGAAAAAAGACAAAAAGACAAAAAGAAAAAAAAAAAACGGAATAAAAAAAAGGGCGATCATGACACCCCGCAGGTTGCAACGCAACGGTTGAGAGGGAATAAGTGTTCCACTTAAGCCAGTGGGACTCCCGACTGTATGGGTGAGGAGAAAGCCAAAAAAGAAAATGTCCAGGATAGGTATAAGCGAAACAAAGGGTAAGCAGCACTGGCACCTCTCACGTGAGGTACCCTTCCTCCTCCCCCCCCCCCCCCCCGCTCTTCCTCGCCCTTCCTTTTCATCCTCCAGATGCAGGTGTATCACCCGTGGAACACGCGTGTTGTGGCCGCGCGAGATGTCCTCTAGCCATACCTACGACTAGCTGCGGAGGACGGGAACCAGGCTTCCACGAGATGGCAGATCAACTGGCGTTGACTGATGTCCCTGCAATATTTTTCCGTATACGGGAAAACGCAACACCGAAGATAAAGTACAGGGTTCAAAAAACCGTAGGTGGATTTATTCTTCACCTTGTAACGGTTGAGCCCTGCCTATATGTGTACCGCTGTGCCGCGATGCGTTATGAAGAGTATAGGAGAAAAATTGAACCGTTCGAAGCTGACAACGCGACGATACCAGTGATTATTCCTATTACTTTTTTCCTTATCCAATGAAATGACGATGAAACTTGCGTCGAGTTTTCGAAATTTTTAGAATATTCTGTCTCCGGAGAGAGAAGAGTTGACGAGGTGTACAGGTTGTTTCTCCGCACTTGGAGCTTCCGGTTTACGTGGAAGCTGTAGGCGCGGTCAAGGAAGTTGTAAGGTACCCCGAAGGATGTGTGCATCTGCGTTGAGGAGAAGGAAACCGCCGTCCGAGGAGAGAACGTCGAGCGAAGGGGAAGGCCTGAAACTGTTCCCACATCGTTAGTCCACCGGGCCGACCGTCGGCCTCCCGCGCCTCGCTCGATTACTTTTTGCATCCTTCTCGAGAGGACGATGACCAAGATCACTCGAAACAACTTCGATCCTCCTCCGGGTCGCTCGCTCTCCCTCGGCTGCGTACCCTGCGGATCATTTTATTCACCCGATGCTCCGGGTTGATCTCATTTTTTTTTTTTTTTTCTTTTTTTCTTTTTCTAGTTGCTTTCTCGAGTCTTCTTTCGAATAACCTGAAAAATAGAGAGGACGAAAAAATTCCCGACGTGATCGTGCGTGACAATATAAATATAGAGCAACGAAAGGGGCATCGAGGAAAATCGGCAGGAGCATCGGGAGCACTTGGCTCTTCGATTAACTCCGGAGTATAACGAGGATTTAATCCTCGCCGGCGGAGGGAACGGGTAATGGGTAATGGATAATGGGCAATTGGTTATATCAAGGTATCGTAACGGTACCGCGAATTACCGGGATCATCTTATATCCACGCCTAATTGTCGCGATCGGTTTAGAGATCCGGGTGCAAGAGGCTCCTGTTCTTTCCTACCGTTAACGCGGTTACGGAGTCCTCAACTTTATCTGAAACTGACTCTGTTGAAAATTTATCAAATCATTTATTTATTTTTCACGGCGCGATGAAAAAAGGAGTCGGAATTGGGAAAATCGTCGAAATCTCGGTCGGCATTAATTATTAACGTCACGGGGTCGTATCGGGGTCCGGAATTCCTTAGTTGAAAATACCGAATGAAAAGGAGCTGGCAGAAGAGTTGGATGAGAGAATTAAAAAAGGGGATCGCATCGCTCGGATCCTCGGGTTCCCTCCAACCCTCCGAACCATTCCATGCATCCCATCCGCCCATTTCGTTTAGTGATTGCGCCACGAATGTGGAGTTAATGAGTAACTAATTGCCGGCACTCTCTGGAGCTCGCCGAAGAGGAGAGGAGCTGAAGATAGAAAATAAAAAGAGAACCGCGAAACAAAATTAAAAAATAATAAAAAAAAAAAAAAAAAATAACCGAACAGGCAAAGGGCATAAGAGATGGAGAAAGAAAACTAAAATGGGATCAAGTATATATTAGTTGCGGGGAATCGAAGGAAGCTCACTCGAAAGAGAAGAAAAAAGAATTGAAGAAAAAGGAGAGAGAAGGACAAGGATTTCAAAGTGAGAAAGTTGGGCGGCTCCTATACTTCTTTTTACATTCGTCTCGACCTGCAAGCTCGGTTATATTTCTTTTTTTTTTTCTCTTTTCTTCCTATTACTCACGATTTTCTCGATCGAATTAACAGACGAGAGTGGAGAGTTAAAAATTGACGATAACGCAGTTTGAATAAATCTGATCGACGGTTCAATTTTTTCTACCTCCTCTCGTTTCCGAGGGGACGAAGAAGAGGGTTGATTTTTTGTTTATCCCCAAACCGATATCCGGCGAAGTTTCGTAACCCGAAGGTTTGCAAATCGCGAATCGAAGAGAGAAAAGGATCGCGATTGGAGGAGCGATAGGATCGTTTCTAAGGCGCGAAACTTGGGGCACATGTAGCACATACCTACGGTACATAGGGATAAGCTGCGGCATGGGAGAACCGTATATATATATAATACGTATACGCGTATATCTATCCGTCTATATATACCTATATATAGGTGGCCAATTACACCCACCGCGCGGTTATGTTGTTCCTGCATAAGTTTCGCCGGTTCGCTCCCTCTCCCTCTCTCTCTCTCTCTATCTCCCCTCAACTCTGGTGCAACTTTAAAATAAGTACAACAACAAGATAGGATTGCGGGAGCAGCTCCTCAACTCTGTAACAGTCTGCGGGAGCAGCAACGGCAGCAGCAGCAGCAGCAGTAAGATCAGCAAAAGCTGCAGCAGCACAACAGCCACCGCCTGCGCAGGATTCTTATCTCCTCACCGCACGGATTTAGCTTGCTAAAGTTCCTCGCGCTTTCGCGTTTACCTCCTCGTTTCTTTAGGCCTCAATGCCGGTATATAGGTATACGATCACGTACGTAGCTATATAGCCGCTACGGTGCCAAGTGCCAACCGGTAACCGGTAACCGGTAACCCTTCGTACGTACAAACATTATACCAGATACCATACTGTACGCAGATATAAACTATATGTACACATAAAATATCTCACAGCAGGATATACAATGTGTTGAAGAAGGAAATAACGCTGCTCTTTTTTCTTATAGAAAAAAGCGATCGAACCGTCTTCGACGAATGAAGAGAAACCCTGGAGATCGAAATCCATGAGGACGATGGAAAAAATTGGAGATTTTATGAAAACACCAAAATTTGGATAAATTTAGTGAACAAATTTCTCAATAACAAATAATTTGCAATGCGATGAAAATTCGTCGACGAAAATAAGATGAAATTTCGACGGGGGTCGAGCTCATTGGACGGAACGGAGGTTTCGACGGTAGTCGAGGAAACGAAGAAAAAAAAGGTAGGGTTCGATCGGTCCACCCGGTACAGTCGAGTTTCCGCAGAGAGTAGCGTCGTTACGTTATAATAATCGTGAGTTGTTTTTCTCCGGTAATATTGACCCCCTGTGCGAAGGTAAGGGTACGGGAATATCCCTGTGGCATGTTTTTGACCGTTTTGCCGCGTCGATTTTAGATTTGAGCATGCGAATATCACATTCGCGAATATATGGAATATAATACAGTAGCGAGAGCAGCAGCTCGAGGGCAACATCGGCGACCATTAGCGTTTAATAAAGCGATGCTCAAGGGTCTTGGGCGGTTATCGAAGTTCGCTTCGTACCTCGGGCGCATGGCGGACACGAATACTCGTAGCCTTACATACGTCCGCCCGTACGGGAATATACCTATACAGAAATGTGTATTATATATATGCATCGACGATTTTCAGGTAAATATATACACCCACGACCGACTCACCTACCTTATTACAGGTACGCCAGAACTTCCGAAGACAAGTTCCACTTGGACTCCGGCGTTGCTCGTTCCGAGATACGAGAGCCGCAGCCTCCTTATCTCCAAGGATATTAATTTTCCGGTAGAAAAGCAGCTGACCTAATAAATATACAAAAGAATGAAAGAAAACTTTCGGGGGTGTTGGATACGAATAGTCGGATGGGGTAAGGTTACATATAACTTATTCCTAGGAGCCTACCTCGCATTGAAATCGAAGTAAGAAAAGAAACGGGGAAAAGAAAAAAAAAGGAAGGAAGGAATAAGGAAGGAAGGATATCGGCAGCGTTGTATACACACCCGATACAGGAATGAGGAAAAAGGAAGGAAGGATTTAATCCTGAGGGTCGAGTTGGTAGGGAATAATCGTGCGTGGGCGTCGGAGGAAAAAAAGGGAGAAGTTGGAAGCGGGAGGGGGAGGGGGCAGAAATGGGGTGGCAGGTTCGCGTGCGGCTCCGCAATGCATCACGGTAGAGGATACGTACGTGTGTACGCGTATCGTGTACGTTCACGATTGATACAGGTATTGGTAAAAATATATGTATCGTATAAACGATGTATATTTACGTATTTAAGTATGTGCCAGCGGCTCCGTTCGCCCGGCGCTCTTTCTTTGCGCCGTTTCTCGCTCCCGGTGAAAATGCGGGACTCCGCGGAGCGCACGGCTTCGAACGTTACACGTTGTTGTCGTTCCACGGCTCGTTTCGCGTATCGGCACCGGATCGTTTCGCGTAATTGGGGAGGGGGGGAGGGGGGGGGGGGGGGGGAACGAAAGGGGGCGAGGAAGGACTTCAACAATCCGCGATATTGCACCATGCAAATGCGCATTCCTCCTCCGCGTATCCTTTACATCCACATTCTCGTTTCGTCCCGATCCCCCTACTTATTCTTCCCGTCGTCTTGTGTGTATTATTTGCGGAACAATATACGCGCGCGCTTCATGAATTATTCTCGATCCCTCTTCCGTAACGGTTGGTCACCGAGAAATGACGTGAGAATAACGCGTGCGTTACGCAGCGAGCGACCCGGTGCTGGTCTTTCAAATCATCGCGGAATTTTCGTAGGAAATTGAGACGTACGTAAAAGGATATACTATACGGTCATTGTTGTACAGCTGTACGTGTGTTAATTCTGATAAGATCGTTTACGCGTCGCTAGTAATACCAGTTGTAAATCGTGTTAACGGAATGAGTTTAAAGTAACGATGAAACGTTTTGATTAGAGTCAGCGTATGGTAGAGAAACTTGTTTTAACGATCAAGCTCGGTCATAGCTGAAGACGTGAGTCTCTAATTATCGCGCGGCTGCCCGATCGTTACATTATTATATAGTTCAAGTGAAACATAGTTTATGATTCCGTAACGGTGCGCTCATGCTCCCCGACGTTATTGTTCTTACCGATCTTCTTTATTACAAGTGTTATTCAAAGTACAAATTTCCCTCGTATCTTTCACGTTCGATCGAAATATCATCGTGCGAGTTAACCGCGAACGCGAAAAAAAGTGCTTTTTTACTCGCTGCATCTAATTTGTAACAATTAGCCCTCGGCGCGGGGATTGTTATCCCCAACGCGGCGCAGAGGAAGAAAACAGCTGACTCGCTGACGACTGAAATTTTCTCCAAGAAAACGAAGACCGAGTCAAAATCGTCGAATTTCGGACGTTCGTGAACTTTGAGGAAATTTTCTAATATCCGAATCGCGCGTCTCGCAGCGGAATTCGGAATTTCCGTTCGAGCGGCGCGTAGCGCAGAAATTGCCTGAGGAGATCGCGCGCGTCGCGAGCAAAAAGTAGACGTAGCTTTTCGGCCGGTGGCGTTTCTTCGATTTTTTCCATATTTCTTTTACCTCTTCGCCGCGGCGCGCGGATCTTTCCAGAATTCAGAGATTCACGCCTGGACGCGGGTAGATTCCTCAGCTACGAAGATTGCCCGCTCGAGTTTTAGCTACTTCGCGGGATTTTCACTCGGCCGCGACTATGTCGCGACGTCCTTTTGCCAGCGTGCAAAGGAAGAAAGAAATAGTCCACGAAGACGTTAATGTTCCATGACAGAATAATTTCAGCTAAACGGCCTACTACCTCGTTAAAAATCCCCCTGCGAACGTAGAAATGTGTGCCTACATACACACAGCGCTACCTATACCTACGTACATATATACATGCAACTTGCCGGTAGCGCGTTTCTCTCTTATTCTTAATTGGTTCCTTTTTTAGCAGAGGCTACAAATTGCGCGAGTTGTAGGTATGCGCCCCGGCTGTTGGCCTCTGGTTTGCCGCACTTTTCGTTCCCCGTACTACGACCGCAATATGTGCAGCACCTCCCGCGCCGGTCGCTCAGATATCCTCAATGCGTAAAGTTTACGTTATACAGGTACGCGTAGGTAGACGTAATACGTAGCAATAGACGCGGTGTATAACGTCCTTATGCCTTTTCCGTCTTCGTGCCTGTCGCGTCGTCGCCTCTCGACGAATAGGGAAAGCCCTTCGCTGTTTTGCTTGTCGCTTCTCCCGTTTATATTCCGTTTACCGCTTCACGGGTTCCGCGAATTCGTACCTAACACGCTCGCACGGTGCCACGTGAAAATCGCTTTTATATACATTTTCTTATTAGACGCTTAACAGCGTTCGTCCGCAGCAGCGTTGAGCGCAGGTGTTTCGTGAGAAATTTTTGCAAAACTTTCATAGGGCTCAGAAATTTTCTACAAAACGTGCAACGTCTCGAACGACGGCGGAATGTGAACCGCGTGCCGCGCGAAAAAGAGGCAAAAGGGGTATCGTCTTCGGACGAACGATCGCGATGAGAACCGTAGGAGGTTTTCTGCACCGTGCAAAAAAAAACTCGCGAGTCGCGCGTACTCGCGTTTTGTATCACGTGTGTATTCATCGGTATACATATATAGGTATGTTCGGGGTGTATGTATATATATATATTCATGCGTATTCATACCCCATCCGCGGTACGAGCTCGTCGGAAAGAGGGGATCTTACGACGATATATACGGGCATTTCTGCCGCCTCCGATTCAAAGAGTTCTCCAGAAAATGCCGCGCATAGCGCAGCGCGTTCGGCTGAAACTCTGCAACGCGGTACGAAACTGCGGCAGGGCGAAGGAAGGGCATCCCATCGCGAGGATATGCGGAGGACGCGCTCAACGATCCCCGTACAGAAAAGCTGACTTTGATCCAATTGTTTTTATAAACGCGACTAACGCGCAAGAAACTCTTACTTCTTTCGTCGCTCCTCTCCAGCTCTTATATTCTCATCTCTTCTCTACCGCGCGGTATAGTAGCTTCTTCTTTTCCTTTATGTATCTTATATATGTATACCTTACAGCCTCTGCATGTGGCCTCCGCAGAAGCTCGCGTACCGCCGCAGCTCAGTGACGCTCCTCTTTTATTCCTTCGGGACCCGCCTGCCCGCGCGGCCGAAGAATATACTCGAATTACAATACCGTCGAGGACGCTGGAACCAGGGCTATTAGTCTCTCGCGATTATTTCTCTTTTCCAGGGAATCTTGGGCGACGATTCCACTTCGTGGAATATCGAGCGTCATCCCTTCCCCCGTATATACGTCCCGCAGGACTCGGAGGAATTTATCCAAATAAAAATTGAAGGAGGATATTTTCGGGACGAGCTGGTCTGTTTTATTCTCGAAGTAGAAACGCGAGAGTCCAGATTTTCGTCGATCTCGTGTTTCGGGGTGAATTTCCGGTACGATGATAATCTGCAAACGGGGAACCACTGGAGGAGGAATCGGCAAAGTATCTCGGAGTATAGGAACGACACGAGAACTGATGCGAGTTGAGTAGCTCGATCCAGACGCAGCTGCCGATTCCGATTCGATTCGCGATCTCTGAATATCGCTTTTGCAGCCGCACGAATAACGCGCGCGCGCGCGCATGCTATGTGGGTACCTAACGAGTAAAGTAATACAAAATCTCATTTTCACCGGCGGCGCGAGTTTGACGAGAATATTTTCGATTCGATCGAAAGTTCGGCCAAAAATGATTCGACGCGCCCCGTCGAAACGGACACGCGTGATAACGCCGCGAAGCAGAAGACCGCGGTGTACGTCGTATACCTACTTATTCGACGGTTGCGACGCAGTTGCACCGTGGCACAGGTGCGAATGGAATCCGGTCCAATCCGTTCGCGGAATCTCACCTTGTTTTAGTAAATCAATCCCTAGAAAAAGCGATCTCTGAGTAGGAAACTCGGCGGCGGCTGCTGCCGGTTCGCCGCGCGAACCGAGTTCCCGGTCACATTCGCGATCCGCGGATCGCGAGCTTGCGACCGAAGAGATTCCCCCGGGGTGCAGAAGTCGATGTTGCCGTTCCCGCGATCGTCGACCACCTATACGTCGCGCGCGTACGTACACGTTCGCGGGTACTCGCGAGCGAATATCCGTGTAGAATATTACAATATAAATGAAGAGAAGAAAACTTCTTCGAAACGGCTCGCGGCGGAGCTGCGACGCTTATAATATAATGCGCTTTTTTGCTCTATCCAGAGTCCGGTTCGCGGCTAATTTCCGAACATATTATATTATAATTGTTGCGGGGCTTCTAAAAGCTATACCGATCGAGCGCGGCATGATATTTGATAAATAGTTTTACTCGACTAGAGTTTTTGTCGCGTCCGATGCAGCGGCATCGGTTTTAATGCAAAGGTCCGCGATGATCCGCGGGTATATAGCCTTGACGCGTTTTATACTCGTCCTCTTCTTCTTCTCTTCTGCGTATTCTTTTATTCGTATATATATATATATATATATATATATATATTCACTTTATTTTGTCTCTCCTCCCTTTTTCTTTTTAATATACGCGGGATATTCCCGATCCATGGGCGACGCGACCGATGCGGGAAAAGAGGGAAGAGAGAAGGCGAGGGGGTGAGGGAGGGAGAGGGGGGGAGTGGTAAAAATAATAAAATTCGGAAGCGGGTTCCGGTTGCGGGAATTTGTGGGCGCCATGCTTGGCGTGCCACTCGTCCGCGGGGCCAGAGGCGCATCCGCGGCGAACCAGGACTTATTTATCGTCCGATATAATTTATTAACTATCCGCATTCCACGGAATGATAAATCAACCCGCCACCCCGCCGAGTCTCGCAAACATTTAAAACCTCCGACGAGGCGTCCCTGTGCCGCTGCATATACGCCGACGTATACACCGGATTGCAAATGCAACAGCCCGAAGACCGTCGCCAAGTTTTGTCAAATTTTCACCCCCGAAAAATATATGCGGCATGTGACGTGCCTCGAGGAGAAATTTAGGAAAATTGATCGCTCGCGCGAGACGTCGTATTCCATCGCAGCTGATGGTGCGAAATTATATCGCGTTGAACACGTGAGAATTCGATTCGAATTTCTCGGACAAAATGCTCCGTTCGAATTACATCGCGGCTGAATCACGCCCGGCGTAATACCCGATAAACTCATTGTGGTGTACATCGGTTGAACGTACACTTTCGTACATACACGGCGCAATAAATATCCCGGCAATTTGTCTCGCCGCGCTGCTGCAGTCGGAAGTTCCCCGTTAATCGGTCGAATTAGGGTCGCGAAAGTCTTTCGATACACCGGAGCTGATTTCGAGCCAAACTTGGCATCGTTTTACTCCGTCGACGGAGAATAAAAATAATCGATAACGATGTCTCGTTATTTTAGGCGTTTTTTTTCTCGCCCACCCCTCTCGCCAATCACCGGGGGAGGCGGAAAATTCACTTTCGGGGGTTGATTCGAGAAGACAAAATGGCGGAGCGCTCTCATATTTTTGACTCGTGGTTTTGAAGGTCGAAGAAGGTCGAAGGTCCGACGATTTGTCGCGGGAGTCTTAGGAATATCGGGGGGGAAACGATCCGCCGGTCGAGGGATACCGTCGCGATGTACGTCGGAGTTTATAGAAGCGCGTCGCGCAGCATTCAAATATGGTTCTGCGGACGTATAGGATCGCAAGAAACTGGAAGCTGAACATCCGCCATCTTTAATAACCTCGGGAGCTCCGCCATATTGTGGTACTCCTCATCTCGTCTCTCCTCTCTCATCTCTCGCGTCGTCGTCGTTCCTTCGATCTCGCGCGCTACCGCGACCTGCGGATGCGACCGATCCAACTTCGTCCAACTCCATCGCTCCCGTTGCTACCGCCGGGTCTATTTATATACATATACGTACGCACATACCCGCTCACGTCTACATGTATTCGCGATTTATAATAGCGTACGTAGGACGCGATATTCTTTTTCTACATTCAGCATCGGATCCCCGGACTCATCGGTCTCCCTTTACCTTCCGATCGTCATAATGAGGCTCGCCCGCAGTTCGAACAGGTTGTCAGGTGTCTCCCGCTGTGAGACGACTGAATAATTTTAAGTCACCGATTGGCGAATACCGATTTCCACCAGGGAATCCAAAGTTCGTCGGATTCTTCTCCCTCCTCCGCATCTCCGGAGTCCGTCGTCAGCGGTCACCTCAAATTTCCCGTTCTTCCTCGCGCTTAACATTTTTCCGATGAGTTTTTGACGTCGACTGTCCATCTGGCTCCGTTTCCATTTACGTACGCATATTTCTTATCGGGTGCGATCTGCCGCGCGGGGGGAACAAACCACGCGTATACGCTTGAATGAGATTCGAATTCGGTTCGAGTAAACTTTCCCATGCGAGTGCGACGTACAAGCGGAGGAGAGAAGGCGAGGTGCGAAATGAAGACATTACGTCCCGGTCAATGGGCAGCCATATAAGCGGCGCATGGGTAATTATATCGCCTTGATTATCATATAAAAACCCCCACAGCTTGTTTATAAATTTCCCTCGTTACCCTCGTTGCATTGCTCGCGAACGATATTCGCCTCCGTTGAATGCCATTTGTTTCACGTCGAATATCCTTATTCATCGCGGAGCTGAATTTCGCGAATTCTTTGCATGCGATCCGAAGCCGTAACGTCATTATCCGATCGGAATCTTCGCCTACGGTGGTAATACTCGCTAGGTCGAAATAAACGATCGAAATTGCACCTCGTCGTGGGTTTTTTTATCCACCGTTTTTCGGTTGGTCGATTTTGCATTACTTTTCGCTTTCGATCATACGAGAAAGTGTCAATTTCTCATTTTTTTTCTCCCCACTCCCCGCGTTTTCCTCGATCCTTATGAAATCCAGGCGTATAATGTACATACATCTGGTGAGCGTGAAAATAACATCGTTTTAATGCCGACAGTCAAATTTATTCAACGCAACATCACGCTATACTGTTTCCTACAATTTACCATTTTGTACCGCGCATTAATTATTAACGGCGTGGGCATAGCGTGCCCGATTCCCTACCGCTTTTTCTCCCCTCGTGCGTTTGTGCGGTTGGCGCTTCTGATTTATAGTAACAGAAGCAAGGCAGACCGCGAGGTATACACACGGCAATAATATCAGCACACGTAGGATAGGAAACGTCCTAGAGGCGTACATCGTAACGTACAACTCACGACTCTTCCTATACGTAAACCTAGCGCTGCGGATATCGCTGAACGTACAGAAGAAGAAGAAGAAGAACGAGAATGAGAAGGAGGAGAAGAGCGTCGGGAATAATTATTACCAAGACACGCACAGGAAGCTACAAAGCCACGAAGTCACGGCGTACGTCCAACCGACCTACGTTGTTACGCTACCGGCGCAAGTAGCCCTTTGCTGTTCACTGGTGAAACCATAAATGATATTATCTATTCAGCACTACCTGCCTACCTCATATTCCATATATATTATATATTATACTATTTTATACTCGTGTGTGCGCTGGCGTATTATTTTTGCTGGATAGCAAAGCCGTGTATACCCGTGCACTGTAACTTTTCTCCCCCTCCGCTCCTCTGCCGTGCGCGGCTCACATCTTACTACCCCGTAATTTTTCACGCCCAACGATTTCAGGACACGTATAATAATATTCGCCAGCGTAAGTCACTCTTATTTCACCGTGCTATAACTATCTCCGCAGGTGCTGAAGTACAACAATACGCGCCTCCGACTACAATCCGTACGCTATTCGTCGCGAAGAAGAGTCAACGATTTTTTATCCATCTCCCAACAAAATCAGGAAAACTCCGATTCCACGACTTCACTATATTTTTCTCGGACGTTCCGGCGTAAGATTTTATGAAATTCAATCGCGACTTGTCCGTATAAGTTTTTACGTCGGACGAATTTAATCTGCGGCACTACATCACGACCCGCGGCTATATAAATCATCGACACGTAATATTCGGGGAAAAGATGCATCGTACCGTTGTTTGCGGTTTAAAACCGGGTGGCGGTGAATTTGTACATCGGACGGACATAAGTCACCCGTACAGAACGTGACGTCGATGCGTCAATGTCGAAAATCGGGCGGGAAAAACGTAACGCGCGCGAATACGTGGCGCGCGAGCCACCAGTCGCGGGCGTCCCGCGTCGCTCCGAACGACGTCCGGTAGCAAAACACCAATAATAAATTATTCTATTCCATTCGATGACTTCGATCGGAGGGAGGGGCGGGGGGACTAAAACAGTCGGAAATTCGATCCGCACACTCCTAAGAAAACGGTACGAAGAAATTTTCGTAGCGTCGAAACGGAGGGGAAAAAAGGCCCGTGCGAAGAAAGTAGTCGCGGAGGATGGTCTTCGATCTGCATCGTTATTTTTGAGGGATCGGTGAAATTGAAAATCGCCGGTAATAACTCGGCCGTCGCAGCCGAGGAATAAGAATAAGAAGCGGCGAGGGCAGAGGCAAAAGTAGAGGTACGGCAGAAGCGGCCTGCAGTATCTCGGTGGTAACGGTTAGCCATGCAGCGTGGGAAACAAAAACTTGAAACTCGTTCGCGAACTGAACTGATGCGAGCGCGTACGAGAGGCGCGATCGGGACACGAGCGCGACAGGACGGACCGCTTGGACCAAAGGTGCGTTGCCCGAAGGGTGAATATAAAGACGAGCGAAGAAAACGCGCGTGCAACGCACGATCTATTCGGAATACCGGCGAACGCGATCGCGTCGCCGCGAATATACTCTACACCGGTTCGAACTTCGATGCGTATAACAAAGTTATGATATCTGTACGCAGTTCTTGCGTTTGATCGTCTAAAAATTTTATCACATCCCTCGGAACTCCGAAAAAGCTCGCAAAAAAAAAAATTAAACCTTGATAATCTGGGAAAAAGTTTTATCGTCGTACCCAGCGATCTTCTAACTTTCTTTCGCCAGCTTCTCTATCTTCTGATGAAAATCTTTCTTTGTTTCCGATTTGCTTAAAAATTCCGGTATTTCAACTGCAGTTCGTCGTACTTTTTATTGGGATCGTGTGTTTCGATAGGCAAGACGAACGCGTTACGAGTATTTAAAAGGCGCAGGTAGTGAAAGCGAGCGTCTCCGCGATGGTCCAGCTACCGGGTAGGTGCGTGCTTATACATATATACGTACGCACGTAACCGAGGTACGTCGTACATACCTTTGTATGTATACAGAAGTACACATAAGCGAGGCACGCGAGACAACGCGCGGCGGTGGATACGTACGCGTATAGAGGCGGAACGCCGACGTTGGCGACGAGACGCGGAGTAAAGAAGAGGAAAGAGGGACGGCACGAGGTCTGGACCAATACGGAGGCTGAACGCGGTAATTGTATGCAAGTATCCACCGCCTCCGCTCTTTGCGGCTTCTATACCGCGGCTCATCGAGTATGCAAAATCGTCGAGTCGCTCCGCCCATGTCTCAGAGATGCAGCCGCTGCCGAACCTCTCGCGATCTCTGCCTCCGATCGATCCGGACTTCTTTCTCTACGGCGAATTCTTTCGGCCGCTGCTGCTCCTCCGAGACCGAAGAAGACTTTCGAGTTTTACCTCTCTCCCCGCACATACTGCCGCATCACGTGAATTAAGTATAACGCGATGCCGATGCGCACCTAATGTATGCGGACAACGCGGTATACGGCTGACGTATGATACCGTGAATATATCCGTATCCAAATGTCGAGAGGATCCAAAAAAATTCCATACGATGAAGATTTTCGTTTGCGAAGTTGTCGTGAAAAAGGACGAATGAGGAATAAGGGTAGTAGAAGGACGGGAGGTGCGCACGGAGTGCAAGTTGTAAAAAGACTAATTTCGCGTCCTTGTTGGGAGGATAATTATATGACAAGATGTCGCGGGCGTTATTATAATGAGGGTCACGTGACGCGGATCTGCAACGATTGTTGCAGGGATTATTGTAGCGAGCGAGATCGTAAAACCTCACGTATACACATGTATACCTAACTATATACGTGCGAAACTTGCGCGACGTCAGAAGAAAATAAAAAGGGCTTTCCGCTCTCATTACCCACTCGGATTCGACGCGAACGGCTACATCTCTGCAGCTGCGGGGTCGAAAAAATTGCAGTAAAAAAAAAAAAAAAAAAAAGGAACAACGATTAGAAGAGAAAAACTCCCGCAGGTTTTTCACGTTATTTTTGACGCGCGCTAGCTAGGCGACGAAAATAAGCACAAGTAGAATATAAAAGGGAAAAGAAGAAAAAAAACGGAAGGGGCCGAGGACGAGGTGATATTCCGTGGGGGGGGGGTAATGATTTTTTTGATTACATTTTTTTACTGCTTTCGCAAAACACCGTCGCGGAAGAAACGGGGACGTATAGAGACGAGGCGTGTACGTGTACACACGGGGAACGGGGGTGTGTCTCTTCATGGACACCCCGTACGCGGTAGCCAGAGGAAAGCCCGTGCAGTTTTTCTTCTTCTCTTTTTCTCGCTTCCTTTACCCCCGCGTATATCCCGTCCGCGGAAGCACGTCAACGTGATGAACCATCGGATGACCGTAGCAAAGCTCGGGCCTCGTCTATATCCGACGCGTTTTTTTACGATCGCGCGCATCCCCGTGCAGCTCACCGACACCGCGACTAATGTCCCGGCCATACGCGGAAATGCTCATAATCTCATACCTTTTCGCAACTCTACGTAATATACGTGCGTACGTTTACGGATACGTAAGATCGAATTCGTTGCTCCGAACAAAAGAATATTATATGGGCTAATATGCGATCTAAATTACGATGTGAATAGCGAACGTATATATACGTATACGTATATATGTATATATGCATATTGAATAATATATATATATGTGTAACACGTTGCAGCTCAAGCACGCGAGAATTATCAACGTTTTACATATTATATGCTCCGCTTCCGAGTGAAATAAACCGCTAACCGGTTAATTATAATTACCATATGCTCGTACAGTTCTGAGTCTTAATGTATTTATAAAAAATTCCTATATACTTACCGAGCAGCTCATTAGAAGGGCTGCAGAGGTATGTAAAGTAGGAATGAATTTTAATGGACGAGCGGTGGATCGCGGCGCATTACACGACGCTACCGTTCGTAGGGGTTATTATCGTAAAGTTAGATCATAGTTTATGTAACACGTGAATATCGTACGATACATTCCGTACACCTAATAGATTTCAGAGACGTCCACTCGGAGCTCGGAAATATTGGTGAAAAATTGGTCGAGTTCGAATTCCTGAATTGATGAAAAAAAAAAAAATGAAACAACAAAAAACGATTTCATATTTCTGGCCCCTCTTTGAATTTTCCCATTTTTTTTCGTCGACGAGAAACCTGCGGATTTTCGTAGATAGCGATAGTCGGAGGTTGAAATTTCGAGGATAAAAACGTTATGTCTATACGCCAGGAAAGCGGATGACATCCGACTATATTTTTATTGCCAATATTATACTCGATATAGCTCCTATAGTCTGGCTGACCTCTCGTTTCCTCCCCCCCTACCCCCTACCCCCTGCCACCGCCTCCCCATACCCCGAATCCCGACGACGTTTCCTAACGATACCTGACCACCCTTACGAGGCTCGCATCGACCGGCATGTGAAAATAAAAGAAACGCGGTATCTCCTCTGAACTTGAATTTTTCGCTAAATATTTTCAATAAATCAGCTTTGGATGATATTCGTGAAAAAAAAGATTTCGTTTCAATGATTATAATGATGTGTTGAAAATTCGTCGTGATTTGCTGTTAATGTGCCACGAAGAAGGACCTTTCAAAAATCGGTTTATACAATTTCCCAGGACTTTTTAGTTTTGAATACATTTGCGGTATACGTTGTTGGTTATATACCCCACATCCTGTTCTCCGCGTCCCTCGAATCCTATTTCTTTCCTTCTCGATGCTTATCTTCCATCTCTCTCTCTCTCTCTCTCTCTCTCTCTCTATTTTTTTTCTCCATGATTTACGAATTGACTGTCATCGACCGAAGAATCGTCTACCGTCGGGAGGTGAACCAGTCCCTGAAATCAATTCACATTCGAGCTGAAATAATTCTGGCATTGACTAAAGCGGTTTTCTTGAACCCTCCCCTCCCCCGCCCCTCCCCAGCCCCTCCTCTAGCAATCCTCGCATGAATAATAATTCCATACTTTATTTATATTTCCCCTCCTGCACGGCGGCTGCATCGACTCGGTGATCTGCATAATGTAATATTCGCGAACTGACTTTTATTATTATTTCACTGTATAATTTTATGTGGAATAAAAAAAAAAAAAAACGAACAAGGACGTCCGTCGATCCTTCAATATCGCTCGTACATTCATTAATTATTTATTGCCGTATTAAAAGCATAAATTTTCAGATGCTGGAATTATCGGGCGCGGACGAATGGCGAATGTATGAGGATAGAATGCTCACCGCGGGACCTTACAACCGCAGCGCGGCTTTGGATTCAGCACCGGCCTTACCTCCGTCGTCGGTTAGTCAGTCAGTCAGTCCGGTACTCGCGTCATCGAAGTGCCAGCCATCCGTCCAGATAAGGGCACTGCCCGATCTCGATCTCATTCAAGGCCATCACCTCCGTACTCCAAGTGCACCGAGCCCATGCAACGCCTGCACTTCGCGTTCCCCCCTCCCCCTGCATGGCTGCCGATGCTGAAAGAGAGACGACGATTCGAAGATTGAACGGAGAGGAAAAAAAGGCCTTCCAAAATATGAACGGTAAAATGAGGACTATGAGAAATTTGTTATGCACGTCGTTCGCCCCTTACCAGCGCGAAGCGATCTACGAATCTTTGAATCCTTTTTTACGACGGCTCGATATTTTTTCGTCTTATTTTTCTTTCACGTACTTCGTAACTTTTATATATATGTATACTCATCGGTAGAAAACAAGATTTTTAACTTTCCGTCGCGATTTCTCAAGTCTGCCCGGACGAAACGAGGAAATTCTTTCGCCCATTTTTTCACCTCTCTCCGAATTCATACACGGGATTCTTGATTTTTCGGAACATGCAGAACGTGAAAATCTCTATATCATTATCGAAAAAGAAAAAGGGCGCAAGGAGGAGGAGGAGGAGGGTTGGATATATATATATATATATATATTTCTCGAGCGAGAGGGCATAGGGTGCGGAGGGTTTATGGTGGCGGGCGGTCGTTATCGGAGTTATACGGGCCACGGGCCCCATTTTCTCCCCCTTGACCCCCTTGACCGCTGTCGCCGACGCTCCACTACACTCAACCGGCGCTGCTTATCGCTCTGCAATGTCGCTCGCAGATTTTTACTACCCGACATCGCCCTGGCATTGTGCGAACGCGCCTCACCGTAGATAGAAATATATATGTAACGTATCGCTCATCGCGGCCTCTGTGTCTGTAAATTTATACATCATGATCCCTGGTTAATGTCCGCCAAAATTATAATTGAGGCCAGTTCATAGATAAAACCGGAAGAAATTAGATCTCGGTTACTAATTCGTCTCGTCGACAAGGTCCAGCCGGAAGTTGAGCTTCACTCTAAACTTCGTTTTTGGTATTCGAGGTCCAATTTCGGAGGAAAAAAAAATTCTCGGGAGAATAAAGGAGGGAAGAAATTGTCCTTGTCTCGATTTGCCACCCCGTACAAAATATCCTTCGTCGATTCAACGCGTCTGTTTTCCGAGTCAGGCGTCTGCGATTTCATCCCCTATTTCCTACCACATTCTACAGCCCGTGATAGGCTAGCTGCAGCTACGCTAGCTTTCCTAACAAGTTGTAAAGCTAGCGCGAAAACACGACAGAGCTTTTTTCCCTTCAAGTGTGTAACCGTGTCTGTATAATTCACGGATGTACATAATATATAGTTCGTCTAAAATGGATTTCTCAAATATCCCCGATTCTTAGCCTGCCGAAATTGATTTTTCCTTTATTGTTTTTTTTTTTTTTCTCATCACCACGGATCCGAATAGGTAAAATTTTCTACGTTTTAGACCGAATAGAGAGAAAAACTGAATAGTTTTACAATGATTTCCACGGCACGAAGGTGAAAAACGATAATTACAGCGAATCTATACCGTAATTAATATAATAAAGGAGATGAAATTTGCGTTATAATCGTCGTCTCCTTGAGCTGTTCAACTATTTTATTACTCTCCTCTGTATTTTTCTAATATTCTCATCTCGGTAAAACAATTTATAATAACGCTCTGCGTTTATGAATATTTATTATTTCTCTTTGTTGCCAACGTATTGTGACAGAACTTAATAACGAAAGCCTTAAAGACCTTCGTCTCGCAGCGGCAACTACTTTACAGGCGGTATTCTAACACTTCAGGATCTCGTTGCGTTATGCGTCACGCGAATGAATAACGTATAATACGCTTATTGTAAATTTATGCATAAATCTAGTGTGCTCGGATGTATTACAATGATCATTTTTCAAGGAATTTTATTCCACCTCGCAGCTTACGCGCTGAAAACGACAAAAAAAGAAAAAAAAAAAGAAAAAAAGAAAAGACCGTAATTAATTTTCAAGTCGTTATCGCCATTGTCGTGGCACATCCACGTACAGTTACACCCCTTGGTTCTTTTGTTCGTTGTTCCACCGTTCTTAAGAGAAGAGAAAAAAACAAATTATCCGACCTCCGTCGCGTTAATGACTTCAGCTGCAATAATGTAGTTGCGGTGACAATATCCTGTTGATTTCTCCGGTTATACTTATGTATTAAGTCGATTTTTTTTTTTTTCTCTCCTCTCGCAAGGCCACGACGGTGATCCAGTTGGCAGTCTGCCAGTCAGATCGTTACGTATCGCATGTCTTAACGTTGATAAATTTCTTTGTAAACTTTATAATTACAGTCGAGGAAGAAAGAAATTCTCCCCGTGTAAGGGTTGAATTCATTCGACGTTCCCACCCGATTCATGAGTATAATATATAGGAATAAAGACTTTCCGTTCGTAATTTTTTTTTTTTTCTCTTCTTCGCGATCGGAACAAAAAGTTTCGTCAGATCAGAAAACTTGTTTTCGCAACAACAACAAAAAACTGAAAGTTGAAGAGAAATTTTGTCTAAATACTTTTCAGCTTATCGAAAGCAATTTCTTGAGAATTATTAAGTACGAAAGAAGAGAAAAGAAATAAAAATACTTGGGGGGTACGGACTGCATGGAAACGATACGAAAACTTTACACCCTCGTGAAATTCATGTGCCTTTCGTGTGTGCGTGTGTGTGTGTGTGTGAAGAAAATTTCTTTGCACAGATCGCGCATGTTTCATTGTACTTATGATACGATACATACATATATATATATATGTACGAGCGTACGAAGTATTGGGTACTTAGATGAGGTATAGCGGGGGGATTCGATATTATGAAAGTTTTGCGGGTGAATTTATCCTGGGCATTGGTAGCAGCGGCAGCGGCAGCGGCAGCAGCAGCAGCAGCAGCAGCGACGGCATAGCACGGTGGTGCTCCTTATGAAATATCTCGCGAGCCACGCCTCGTAACTCTTATCAAGATGGCGCCGTGACGCTGAATATTCCTGCCTCCGCCCTCCGCCCTCCGCCACCCCAACCCCCCAACCCCTCAACCCTCGATCCTCAGCCCTCCGCGTTTTCACCCGCAGTAGCTATAGATATACGAATCTATAAGAATGCGGCATGCGATCTCAGGATCAGAAGGTTACGGGTCACGAAATATAATACCTGCCGAAACAAAAGCTAGACGGACACTCGCACCCCTACGATTATTCGTCATCTTCTTTTCTTTCTTCTAATCCAACTTTCTGCATGCCGTCTAATCTCATCTTATCCGAAAAATCAACGAGGTTGAAAAAACAGCTTTATCGTAGAAGGTGGACTTTTTTACTTTCCAAATAAGAATTCTAGAATACCCTTTGGTGTATAAGCTGAAGTTACGATGACGATATCTGCAATGTAAAATTCAAAAGAAAAAAAGCTCAGTCTCATATGAAACGAGCGATGAAATTTCGAGGCGGGCCTAAAAGTTGAGGTGTGTAAAGCCCGCCCTTCTGATTCCGAACTTGGTCGGATCTCCAAGTCCGCGGGGAGATGCGGCGGTTGTGTCGGGGGAGGGGGGGGTGGGTACACCTCAGCGATCCATATTTTACAATATGGCGGGGGTGGCGGGCAGGTTAGGGGTACGGGAGGTGGTTGTAGAAGGTGGGCCAGGGGTGGCGCCACGCTGATGTACGCAGGTCAGCCGGGAGGGCTGGATTGGTCGATAACATCGTCGCACCCTCTCCCCCCGCGGCAAGGATTTACGTAGGATATACCGTGTATATCTCATGTATAATATAGGCATACATATATGTATGAGAACTTTATACGGTAGACACGAGCGGCACACCCTCGTGGCAGGTAGAGCGATGAGCCGGGAGGGTTGCAGCGTATCGTGGAGTTTCGTCGAATCCGAAGCGCGCGCCGCGACCGACTCCGACGTATGCAGATTCGCGGGGCCGTCAAAACCGCCCCCAATCGCTTCATCCCCTCTCCAAGTAAAAAGGAAAAGATAAAAAAAACACACCCTTGGACGACCTATCGCCTCGCGCCCTATGAAAACGACGAAGAAATAGGGGCTGGTACGCTTTTACACTTTACTGCATGGAAAATATGGCGGATGAAAAAAAAAATGGGGGTGGACGTAGGATCCGCGGGATATTATATCCGAATGGCTTGGAAATCGGAATCGCCGTTTGTTCGAGGGATGTTGGAAAAATGGAAACTCATCTGCGGGACGCGGAGGGAGGTGATATGCAGGTGCGCTACGATCTGGTGGGAAGTGGTGGTAATATATATTTATTATAAAATCGTAAGTCGGAATCGTCGATTTTTCGATGCGCGCAGACATCGGCTACCGACGGAGTAGCCAGCAGGGCCGTCCATCTACGGTTGTTTTAACTTATTATTAAGAGTCTCTCGATCGCGGCATAACGACGGTTAGTTTTTATCGATGCTTGCCTAGTTGAGGCCGCATCAGCGCTCCGCGCGGTTCTCGACTCGATGCCAACTTCCAAGTTCCAGTTCCCACGGTACAAAACCTCGCTTACACTTACCCTGCCTCGATATATATATATATTTATATAAATTCATACCTGTATTTCAATTTTATACGCGCGTAGGCCACAACGAACTAGTATACGCGTACGGGTAAGCGACTCGCGGAAACACCGTGGTGTTTAGAAGGCGCGCGCGCGTGCGCTACGCAAGTTTTATACGCGTTTGTACGTACGTATGTACACACGTATACACGCACCATACGTATTATACCGAATGAATGTTGCACCGGAATAATTAAAGTTGCAACTGTGCAACGATCATGGAGTTGATAAATCATGGAAATCGCAGCTCGGTTTATTGCCGCCAACGTGCCTCGCGTGCGAATCCCTCAAGACAACCCTTTCCCCCTCCCCCCCCCCACGCCCCTTTCCCTCCCTCCTCCCCCTCCCCCCCCATTCTTGCAGTTCTCGTATCTTCCTATCCTTCCACATAGTGGTATCTTACAGAACCTGGTCTCGTCGTATCTGTATAATTATTATTATCGATTGCTGTGAACTTTTAGCTCCGGAGATTCTTATTCGAGAACAAGACTGTCACACGCATCATATCTTCTTTGTCACGTAAAAAGAACTGCGATTCGAACTCGATGATCGACGCAGTTTTTTTTTTTTTCTTCAAGTCGAGAAACGCTGCAGCGTTCCGGATTTACAGTTCGTCAATTTTTTCGATACGATATGGTTGATCGACTTATGTCCGCGGGGGAGGATAGCATTAACTACCTATATCCGCAAAGGAATGTCATATCCTCTTGTTCTGGAAAGTTTATGACCAATCGAAACTTGAAATACGAAATGAGCGTCTTGTTACTAAATTTATGCAGCGAAATTCACAAGCTGAATTGATCCATCTGTGGAATTGATCGAGTTATCGCCAATTCATCACTCTGAAATGTGAAAAATCAAGGAAGATTTATTCCCAATTCAATTTAATTTAAAAATTTCAAACATGAGGACTTTTGGGAAAAGTGGTATGGAAATTTCCAAGCGGTTTTCACGCGATCGTGTATTTTGTGACAGTGAAGTGAAAAGATGAAAGCAAGGTGAAATTGGAGTTGCGGGAAACAAGGAAACAAGAAGAGAGAAAAAAAAAAAAAAAAAGAGACGGCCACCTACGTGGTTGTCACGCGTCGGGGCGGATGTGACGTCACGGAGTCATCCGCGGCACGCACCCGTTCAAAGCCAAATGCAACACCACCTTGGATGTACTCCTCGTATCATACGTTCTCCGCTCGGCCTTCCTTTTCCGATTTTCTCGCCTTCCTTTCCGCAATTGCGTCACCGTCACCGTCATCGTCGTCATCGCCGTAACCGGAAAGCATACAATCTTCCCTCCTGTAATAAAATAAAGGCGTCGCGACGCCGCACCACAACGACGATATGTGCATAAACGCGTCGTACGTCTTCCGGTAAAAGGAAGTACTCCCTGCGCCATCCTGCGATGACCGCCCCAACCGTCTCCGGTGGTGCTTAAAAATCAATGCAACCCCTAAAGCTCCGAAGCCTAAGGCCTTCCACGGCGAATGAAACGCGCCGAATGATAACGATAACCGCGACAAAAATTATCGAAGAGAAAATAAAATCACACCCGGGTCGAAAAATTTCAAATCATCGATTCGATGGAATTATCGATTCAGGGGGGGTGGGGAGGGTGAGAAAAAAAAAGGGGCACGACGATTAAAACAAGAGTAAGAAAAAAAAAAAAAAAGGTAAACGAGAGAAAGAATTCGAGAAATTGTCGTCATCGTCACGAGATGTAAGAATTCATCCATACAAATCTGTTAGCATTCTTGTGTAAGAGAAGAGCGCTCACAGTTGTGACTTCTTCAGAATCTCTCGAGCAAATAATAAAAGAGATGTACGCGTACATATATGTACGATATGACTTTGAAGTATACATAGAAAAGCTGGGAGCGTGTATGTGTACACCGAAGGTATACATGTACAATATAATTGTACATACTCGAGCAGGTGGAAAAGAAACGTAAAATTTATACCCACAACGTAGGGAACGCGTAAATCCCATCTTGTCTATATAAAATACCCACATACATATATGCATAGACGCATGACTATGTATATGTATAATAAACTCACCTGTAAAGGAATTCGCGGAAAGAGCGCGTTGCGGTTAATGTTCACTTTAATATATTATAAAGAAACGTCGGATAGGGGTGACACTCCTACGGTGGTTACGGGTACGTAACGTCCACATGGGTACGGGTGAAGGTGTGGGTAGGCGACGTGCAGCGGTATTCGAAACCGTACAGAAGCAAAGGCAGAAGCATGAAAGATATAATAGCAATAGCGATATGGGTTCTTTGGATTCTTTGGCAAACATGACCTCGCTCAACGTATAATATCGTAATAATGGGCATTGAATCTGAATGAACCGGATCGATTACAAAACCCATTCCCATACCTCTCGGTGCTAGTCGTTGTTGCCGAGGTTGGTTATAACCGTGCGGTACACCGTGCTCCGGTGCACGCTGGCCAAAGAAATTACCTTAATGGAGGCTCGCGTAGCGCAGCAACATAAAGAATGCAATTAAGCCAATCGTGTATTGTAATTAACGGCTGATCTCCCGCAGAAGACATTCGCTTCTGATCCCGTCTTTCTCTTTCTCTTCCTCTTTATCCGCTCCCGATCCCCCGACCACCTTCGCTCTACCCCCTCCCCCTTCCCCCCCCCCAAACCCCTCGTACTTTATTTACCCGTATTTAACCACGGTCGTTAATAGACACGCCGTTGCACACATGCGCGTACTGTATAACGCGCACGCATACACGTATACCTGCGGCGAAATTTTATACATAAATATATGTATAGTCTTTGTATATCGTGTAGGCGCAACGACCGGCATCACCTGTTATGGTATTTGAACTCAAGTCGGAAGCGATTCCGATTTTTCCGATTCAACGTGTGAACGATTATTATCCCACCCTCGAGGGAATGGAATGTAAGAAAGAAACGAAAAAAGAAGAATAAAATCTCAGCGATCGGACAAATATCAAATGATTACGTTTGGTAAATGAATAGTCAAGTGGAGAGAAAAGCGGAAACGGAAACGCGTTATCTCCATCGAAAGATCTCTTTCGCTTAGTTTCGCCGTCCTGTGTACGCGTGAGTCGCGGGATGGACGTCGATGTGATTGTTTTACAACGCGACGCGTCGTGGTAAACGGGAACTAAATAGTGGAAGGCCATTGCTCGCGTAAAATGGTGAAGGTGAAAAAGTAAATATTTTTGAATTGCGAAAAATTGGAGGAACGAGAAACGACGAAGAACGAATTTTGGTGAATTTGGAAAAAGAGAATGTTTCGTCGATTGAAAATTCCATGCATGAAACAAAAAGAGAATTTTATCAAATTGATTTTGCCGAGGAGACGCGAGGGTCGCGGTAAATACACGTCGAGACTCGCAATCAGGTGGATCCTGTAGTTGACTCCGAGGGTTTTCCGTTGCGGAATGGGGGGCGCAAAAGAATTCAATTAAAAGTTGCGATTATTAGGTTGGACAATGAGTCCCCGGGGATGGGAGAGGGTGGGACCACCCCTTAGAAACACTCTTCTTTTCCCTCGAAACGTCCCAGAAACGCTAACTAATATCGTCGTCCTTACCGATTCCACTCGCCTTCATATCCCCATACCCTGCGGTACGCCAACGTCCAACTTGCTTCGGTTCTCTTGATTAAGTCTCGAAGATGCGACGCGCGACGCTCGGAGAAATATAATCGTCGTCGCCCACCTGCAATTCTAGGTAAAACAAAGTTACACCCTCGTCCTTTTACAATTCGCTCGACTCCTTCTGTCCGAAGAAAAATAGGAAATCCCACACCTGGAAATCTCGTCGCTCGATTTATACACCTTCGGAACGTCGAGCCGAAGGTCCTAACACTACATTCCCGAAAGAAAATCAGCGGAATTTATGACGCCACCGCCAGACAAGGTGCGGAAGAAATTGGTCGCGGTTGTATTTCCGGTGTTTCACATCGTACCCGAATCGAGTAACTCCGAACGACGCGATATCTCGAAGCGGAGGTGGCTCGTACGGTGCCGAAACTGGCTTCACTCCGAGGGCCCAGCCTTACCTCGGGCAATCTAGAAGCCTCCGAGTCGTTGGCAGGGGTGTGTTTCGCGGCTGAGATTAAAGGAATAAATTTCGCGGCCGATAATTGCATTGGTTTTGGTAGTTCCAGTAACTAATGATCCCATAGTCGTTACGTCCGGAGGTGCTGCCGGTGCAACCCGAGAGGCCGTTCCAGCTCGTCGATCCTCCGGTGCGGACTATACACGTATACAGCCGGTATTACTCGCGGATTCTCGGGTCTTCGAGGGGCGCGGGCCCGATGATAGCCAAAAGCCGAAGAGGAGCAGCCGATCGGTGTGAGAGGTGCGACCGCCGGTTCGCGGCGCTCACCGTTCGCCGGCGGTCGGCGGGAAAGGAAATCCTGAAAAAGGGATGGAGGCGCGAGACCGTATCTGGAGTCGAGAGAGGGTGACCCGTGACCCCGATGGGAAAGGGTTATGTACGTTTCCGATACATATATATGTATACGTGTAGAACGATATCGTAGATATACATACGTCGTAACTTTGGCGCCTGCCGATCCCCCAAACGAGCCCATAAATAAAGTTCGTATCGTTCGAAAGAGCGCGTATGCAACGCGTTGAAGTTACTCTCACCGCGCTGCTGTTGCGAGTTATAATGCAACCTTGCATACGTTTAGACTCAGCGGGACGCTGCCGCGTTACAATTCCCGAGCGTTCGTATCGCCACTCGTTTACATCGCGATTTCGATCGTCGGTTGAAACGCCCGATATCGTTGGATTTCGCGCGAAAAGGACGCGCACCTCTGGGGTTTAGAAGGACTCCGCATCCTTCGTTTCTCAGAAACGAGGAGTAGACGATAATTCAATTGGATCATCGTCGGATCGATCGATTCGTACGGTTGCATATACTTCGCGCCTCGTACGTTTCGCGATTCTTCTTCTCCCTTTTCTTCCTCCGATGTATGGTGTACATATACCGGGTGACTGTAAATCAGAAGAATCGTAGGTCGTACTGTAAATCTTACACGGTAAATACACGTCGCGCGGATATAATTTACGCATCTCCCGCGTATACGCGGGTATAGTCGCAACGAAACCGCCCTGCGGATCTGGTTTTTTTTTCCGTTCCCGCATCGCCTCCGGATTAACCATCGTCGCGTCTCGTCTCGTCACACGCCCACGAGGCGATAAGACGCCGCCGCGTCGTACTATCGTTCTCATTATCATTCCCGATTTTTGCGTCGGAGCGATCCCGCATTGCGGTCCAAAGGTGTACACAGCGTGAGATCGTAAAATCGGCTTATCGCAAAGACTCGATCTGGAGGTACGGGAGGTGCTCGCGATTCTTCGCGCTCCTCGCGCTTCTCGAAGTCCTCCGCGTACGTACGGTCAGCGGCTCGGTAGAGAGGATACCTCGTCCCTCGTCCTCCGAATGCGCTCTGAATTTCTACACGGAGACTCACGGCACGAATCCTTAGGCAAAGAAGGCGCGGTCCCGATGGGAACCGGAGCAAACGCGGACGTCTTCATGCCTTATTCCTCCCGCGGTTCCTCTTCCACCTGTTCCAACCGCACGAATTCGGCTCATCTTCCTCCCTCCCTCTCTCTCTCTCGCTCTCTCTTCCTTCCTCTCCGTGGAAGATCGCGTTACGTAACGTACGCGATGCATCTTAATCGTTGACTCGCTTAGCCCCGCTGTAAATTCTGCAGATAGCGACGGTCGATCATTCTGCATATCAATGCGCGGAGATTGAGAGGAGAGAGAGAGAGGGAGGGAAGGATAAAGAAACGAGAAAAGAAAAAAACTCGCGCACCGATCAATCGTGCGTTCGTTCCTTCCGCGTTTGTTTTCTAGCCGTCGTAGAAAATAGGTATATACATACGTAATTCTCTCGGATGGATTGTAATCCGCACATCGCATAATTCAAATGAGATTTATGCACCCTGTAATGGAAACGAGTTTCAATAGACGAACGTCTGGACGATGAGGAGGTTTGTATCAATTACGAATGCAAAATGTACGCGATCGTCCGTCCCGAAGCGAAGGATGATCGGCTTCCGTTCCGCGAACCGCACGATCTTACGGTGCAGCGTAGCTAGTCGAAGGTTTCTTAGAGTGGAAAATGTCCCGTGTCTCCGCGACGACGTTCGTCCGTCTGGTCGGGTCCGGTCGGTCGGACGGACGGACGGACGGTCGGTCGGTCGGTCGGTCGGTCGGTTGATTCGACTTCAGGTCTCGCATACCAGCGCAATCTCCTAGGTTCTCCTTCTTCCTACCCGCCGCCGTTTCTGTCGTCGAGTGCACCACTGCGCCCGCAGGACGTAGGTAACAGAAGAGTAGCGCGGCGCGGGTTCCACGTGCAGGAGAACCGGGAAGGAGGATAATCCGAGAGCGAGGATAAAACGGAGAGAGGAGCGCTCGAGCGCTCCGTTACGCCCGGAGAGCGAAGGAGACGGAGGAACGAGAAGCGCGGTGGCACACACACGGCTCGCCTGCCTTCTCGGAGATGACGACTAAAAACTCAACTGCTCCGCAAAGGGACATTTAAATGATGTCGCCGAGCGGAATAACTCAGACGGGGTCTCGTCAGCGTTGACATCGCGACTCCCGCCTCCTCCTCCTCGAACCTCCGCTCCGCTCCTCTCCGCTCTCCTTTATCTCGTATTTCTTCCTCCCACTCGCCCCGACCGAACCACCCTCCGAACCCGCGCCGCGGCACCAGCCCGGGGGAACGGAGGACCGAGGGAAGATCCTCCGGAGGGGGGAAAACCGAGGTACGGGGGGGAGGGGAGGGGGAGGGGGACGGGGGAGGAAGGATGCTAATCAGATGCCGACAGTCGCGGCGAGATCAAACGACGCAAAGCGTCAGCGGACGTCAGCGCGTCCGCCGTCCTTTCGCCGCTCCCGGTGCGTGGCGTCTATACCTCTATAGAGAACGTTTGTTCCTCTACCTGCTGAAGTTCGCTGCTTCTGCCGGTACGGTGGTTACAATGAAGGTGTACACCTACGATTATCGCGCAAAGCCGCGCTCAGGTAGGAATACGTAAAGTCAACTGGTTCGCGCGAACTCGCCGCAAAATCATAGCGAGTCGTATAGGGTAGGTAAATTCAACTATAATACGAGATTCTGATCCCGTCGCGACGCTCGTGAGAAACCTAATCCATATTACCTGGGGCGGAATCGCCCGACGCCGCTGCGTTCATTTTTTTTCGAATTTTGCATTTTTTTCGTCTCGCGGTCGGAGGCATACCCGGGCGTCTTTAAAATATATCGAGTACGAGGCGACGACGACGAAGGAGTGTACAGGCAGGCAGAGAGGATCAGAAAATGCGCTGCGACGTCGCGTCGCGTCGCGTCGCGTCGGCATCTCTGTGACGGCGAGACGGACGGGACGGATGGGGAGACGCGCCTAATAAAACGATCGACTATTATCGTGCAATTATGCCGTCTCATTAATCCAAGGCAATTACTCGTCAGCGTTTCTGCCGCACCGCGGTCTCCGCTGCCCAACGTTCGTTTTCATAAGTTATGAGCGGTTCGAGTCTTCTTCAACTGTTCTCCCGGACGGTGAGCCCGGTGGCTGTTGCATGCGGATTTCGAGCCATTATACCGCAACGAACCAGCGTAACACGCCGCTGCCGGACTCTCTTTCGTTTCGTCGGGATATATCTTTAAACAGAAACTGACTCGGCTACCGATACCGAAGCACGCGCTGCGCATGCAGTTATGTGTCCCGCGGACAATTACAGATACTATAGACTATGCTCGAATGGCAGTCCGACAACAATTACACATCTACCCGTAGGAACGTAGACGTACGTTAGGGGCGGGTCTCCTTCCCGTGTATACATGTATATAAAATGTTTAATAAATCCTCCCGGAGAACCGGATATTTTTTTTACACGCCCGCTGCGGATTAAATTCGCAGGTGAATAAAACGACGCGGCGTCGAACGAGGATCGACGGTGCACCTGATACGGGATGGGGAAACCGCATCACGACGTCTTTTATAAGTCTGGTTTTCTATCCACTCGCTACTCGGCTACGAATGTTACAAAGTTTACGGGACTCCGTCCTTATCCTTAGCAGAGTTTATGCCCCGCGGGGAATCAATCCTACATACTCATATATTTCACATGCGATCTAACGGAATTTCTTCGCGATACTTATACCGATTAACCGTAATACAGTAGTTGACGGCCATCATCACCGCCTGACGTATATAGGCGTAGATATACATGTATATATATATAAATTTGTAACGGCGACGGACACGCCCTGCGTTTCAACGGATTCCTCGGCTTCGAGTCTGGATCGGCGACACCGGGGATAATCCAGATTTCGCTGATTAATATTTTTTACGATTCGTCTCGGTGGTATTTTTTCATATCCGCTTTCAGTTGACGAGAGGAGTACACGTATGTATATACGCGAATGGTATATACAACGAAAACATGTTACACATATAATTGGAGCAAAAAAAGGGTGAAAAATAATAAAAGACCCGACGACCACACTTAGGTATCTTTAGTTCGCTGCCCGTTGACGTTATAAAATACGAATACGAGCGGAGCGAAGAAGTTGAGGAGATCGGAGTGTCCGTGGCTGCTTGATATGTTCGCCGCTGCTGTTGACCGCTAAGAACCGAGAGAATGGAGAACGCTCGGATCAGCTCTGAGAAAGCATTCCGATGACGGTGTATAACTATACCTTGTACCGAAAGAGGTACAAAACACGTCCCCGAGAAGACGCGTTCGATTATATACATACGTACATATGTATTTTACCCGTACATGTGAACGTGCGCGTAAAAAAAATTTTCGCGAAGAAGAGGAACAATTACAAGATCCAGAGGACGTAACGCAGAACTTATAGCCTAATGCTCAACGATAATGACGACCGGCAAAACAAGCCGAGAGACGCCCGAGATACGATACGCGATACGATGCGATTGTACCCTCCCAACACTCGTTTGTCGTCTTCAAATTTCTCGACGACTTACAGTGGTGCCTTCTACGCCGATCCCCTCCCTTTCGTTCCACCGCGGAGCTGCAGGTCTTTAATTATACCGATTTATCGAATGAAAATATATCGTAACGAGGCGACATTACGTCAGCTGATGAGTCGAGTCGACGGTTCGCCGTCAATCTGATTATCGTCTCCGAGTTCCTCTTTTTGTACGATGCAGGGAATCGACCTCTTCGGATTTTTCGGTTTTCGAAACCTGGATTTGAAAGTAGTATGCATTTGAGCTTTTCGCGCGTGCTGGGGGAAGCGAACGCGAGGGCATTGCCGTCGTAATTTGCAAGTTGGGGGAAACGGGGGAAGTTCCCGGGGTGGCAAAGAGCGGTAGGAGCGAGGAGAGTCCGGGGGGGTTGGGAGTCCGCCCGGTTCGATGATTGAAAAAAAGCATCGGAGCCAGTTCGCTGACTGGTGACTCGAGCGTTCGTTGATTCTCCCTGACCGCGCGCGGCGCGGAGTTCCCGCTGACGGACGACCCGCGGGCGGAGGGACGGAGGGACGGAGGGACGGAGGGGGGGGGGGGGAGGGGAGGGCAAGAAAGATAGAGAGAGAGAGAGAAGGAGATGAAAATAGTATCTAGAGAATCGGGGGGGGGGGGGGGGGGGGGAAGGAGGGAGGAGAGGACGAGAGAGGAGAGAGGACCGAGGATCGAGTGGCTGAGTGACGGGCGGCGGCGCTTTTGCGACAATGTAGATTTGTTTGCATTTAAAAATCAAATCGGCCCGCGGCGGTATGCACGCGGGAGCGAGGCGCTCTTTCAGCTTCGCTACTCCTATACCTACGAGGCTCTCTCAAACCTTATTCTCCTTCCTTCGCTAACCGAGGACAATGCCAGTCCGACGGTAGTTTTTGCGTCGTTTGCTCCAAACGGAGATCTCCTCAAAGTCTCCTGGCATCGGCTCTACCCTCCCGAAGACCGACAAACCAGCTGAACACAGCCGACTGAATCCAACCTGCAACCTGCAACCTGCAAATACAAACTCTCTCTCTCTCTCTCTCGCTCGCTCTCGCTCTCTCCTTCTCTCTGCCTACCCACCTTACTACTCGCTACGATCGCGAACAATGAAATCAAAGTAGTGGCTCCGCAATGGACCCAGCGCGATTACACTTACGGCAATCTACTCGCACTCCCTGCTCCTTTTGCTCTTCTCTCTTCCTTCCTTGCCCCCCCCCCCCCCCTGAAGGCAACGGACTCACCTCTAATTAGGGCTCAATCAAGACTCGAATCCCTCCCACTTACGCTGCACTGCCGCCAGCATTGCTTCTCGTCCCGATTGTTTTCCGATTCCGAAAATTTTACATTTCGCATTTTGTATCTTCGGTGTATAGGGATGTAGATTGAGCAATTGTCGAGTGAAAGTTTTACGAAACGAGAAAAACTCGCCGGGCAAATACGAGGAACGAATCACAGCAGCGAATTTTACGAGTGAATATTTTTGGGCACGACCAATATGAGGTGAAAGCAAAAGGAGAAAAGAAAAGAATAAAAAAAAAAATCGCGATCGTCGAACGCATTACAGCTGCATGCCCTCTTTACTTTGGTTGGGGATCGCGCATTATATTTTGCCTTTCGTTCGCGATGCCATTCGCTTTTTATCCTTAAAAAGAGTGACTATATACCTCGAACCCGGTACGATACGATACGTACGTAAGTACGTAGGGACATTGTTGCGATATGCGGGTTACCGCATAATAGTGTTCGCGATACGATCTAATTGGATGTACGAAATTAAGTCAACGAAATTCTGATGCGGTAGAAAAATTAATGCTTCGTCTTACGTTTGAAATTCATGTTATTCCGTATCGGGATATCTCGTGTCATCCGTCATCTTTTTCAGGACTTCTCCACCCCGACTACACATTCACCACTTGTAATATATACCACATAAATATGTGTGTACCGAAATGTTGTATGCGGATGCGAGCGATTATTCGTTATCGTCTTTGTGCGTACAACGAATATATTCGTGTATAATCGTCGGAACGAATCCCGTGGCCCGATCGGCGAGTTGAACATCCCGAAGATAAAAGAAGGAAAAAAAAAAAAGAAATAAAACGAATGGAAAAAAATGAATCCAAGCAAAGTCCTCCGCACTTCCGGTGAGGATCCTCTTCTCGAATATATCATATGGGTTGGGTTGCGGTGAGCCGATCATTCATTTCCATACGTTCGATCGATCTCTGCAAAATTCCCGGCTATGTTCGATTAATAATAACCGATCCGTGGGGATAAAATAAATAACGATCTACCGAGGGTCCCCCTCCCCCCTTTGGATAAACAGCCCCCCCCTCAGATACTCAGCAGCGGTGTTGGAAGTCGAAGAAAATACCCCGAGGCCTACCGCTCGGAATCTCCGCGCTAATACCAGCTGAGAAGACAGCCATTAAAACCCCCTATTTAAATATTATCAATTAAATTACAGTCCTGTACGGCGCATAGCAATCTTACGTATCACGATGCGTTATACGACCGTCACCGCCTGCTGCTTCGGACGACCAGCTGCACCCCGTGAGCGGATATCAAACTCACTTTAATCGCTGGTGTCGATACTAATCGAGGCCCCCCCTTCCGATTTAATTATACCGTGAAACTCGTTTTATCCAACCTGTACCCCTTTCAACTTTGTTTGCTCGGTTATTCCGCACGCCTAATGCAAATCATTTGTTTTCATCCGTCACTGTATGTACACGCCTACGAGGTATACCTAGTCCTCCGAAGTATTTTCACCGGAATCTTCTTTCCTTATTCTTTCCTCTAAAATTGTTATCGCTTCGAGTCGTCGCGGGGGATGTCGGCGTTGTCAAAGAATCCGAGAATATAAGAATGGGGATAAAAGGAGGAACGGGGGGGGGGGACAGGGGGGAAACTCGGACATCGCACCGGTCGAGCAGAGATCACACGCGGACGATTTGATCTCGCGGAGAAAGGAGAAGAAAACAAAAAAAGAAAAAAAAAGAAAACGAACAGAAATAAAAAAACCGCGGAGAGAGAAAGGGATGCGTCAAGTACACCTTCTCGGATTACACAGCCCTTTTTTTTTTTTTTTTTTCGGGAACAAACGCCCTCGTCGGTATTTTTTTTTTCTCCGGATATAACTTCTTCCTCCGTGCGGTATAAAAAACTAGAAATTCGTCGATCGAGTGCAAATATTTTTTCAACACTCAAAACTTTCGGTCTCCACCGGAGAATTTTTGGGGTAGCAGGTGTATCGATTTTTACACCCTGAACTTTATGATCCGTACGATCGATGATTGGGACGATAGGAGGGAAGAAGAAAAAAAAAAAGAAATTAATCTCGGCAGTTGGAGATCCCGCGAGCGTTGTGCAGCGCGGCATAAAGCAAATATGTATATTCATTTCTTTGGGATTCGCCCGTTGCGCTCGTCTGCGGGATGAAGTCAGCGACGGGTACACGATGATAGCTGATCACCGTAGCGAAGTCACGTTCGGGCAATGCGACCAAACACTGTCATTACCGATACCCCGTGCGCGCACGCGGGGATATTCATTCTTCTTCTTCTATGCTACGCGGCAAACCGCGCCGCGTCCACCCAACCGCGGTAACTTCGACTTACTTCGTCTCTCTGCATCGGTACACATATATACACACGTGTACGTGTGTGTATGTATACGTGTTGTACACAAACTCTGCAGAAGAAACTCGATCGCGTCGACCTCTCTTGAATTAATCGAATTGTTCCACGAGGAACGAACTGCTTATTACCCTGCCTGCCTTCGTCTCCCTCACTTCGCTCGAGTACGTCCCTTTCCGACGCTCCCGCGACCATCGAGGGTTAAAAAATTCTAAAAAAGAAGAGAGAGAGACCGATGAAACGAGAACAGCAACGATAACTAAAAATCTGGAAATTAGGGAACGGTGAAAAAAAATTACCGACGGAGGGGTGAAAATGTAAACGTTGTGTACGAGTATAATCGCATGATTAAAGGAGATATCGCGTACACGGGTAGGTGTATACATGTGTACACATGATGTGAATATATATTCTTTTTTTGTTGTTTCTTCTCAAATCAGCTATTAACAATAAATCAGATATACACAGACACACGTGTAGCGTAGGTATGTACGCGTGTATCGTATACACGGTGTATAACATTCTCGAGATACCAACGATTCGCTGGAAATCATTACAGCAGCAAAGTAATTCCCAACTAAGCAAAGCCATAAATACATAATGCATCGACTTGGTAGGTTTATATCCAGAGGTTTCCCACACACGCGTTATATTCTCTCTGTATATCCATCGGCCATCCTCGGCGGGGGTAGAGGGAGGAGAGGGGGAGAGGGGTATGGGTAACCGCGAGTAACAAAAGTAAGATAGTAACTATTCGCCGTTGTTGTTGTTATTGTTGTTACACCATATATACATGTAAAGTGCACAGTTATACACACGCATACACGTACACGTATACGAAATACACCGGGAGGACGGCAACGATTCTATGAAATCATGCATCACCTGCCGGTCAGCGCCGGGCAGCTCGGAGCTCGCGGTATTTCAAACCGTTTCATTTCTTATTCGCTAGAATCTATAAAGACGGTTTCACCGGTTGCGCCGCATATTCGCAACGCACCGTTCGCATTTCTTAGTCATGAAGTTGCCCGCAGCGCGCGCGTATCCACGCGTCTCAACCGCCCTGCATTTCTACGTGTTCACCGGGTATACAGAAAGCATCTGCACCTATCCATCTTCCCGGCGCAAAACTTGACCAAAGTGCATTTCTTCCTCGCGATTCCAGGGCGCGCATCCAGCGTCCCGCAGGCGAGAGACAATTCCGTCCGTGTCAACACCTGCGTGATCCTTATAGGCCACTACTGTGAGACTGCAGAAGCTGGAAAGTAAAAGCGGAGAGAAAAGGGCGACTCTTCTCACCCGCGTTTCGGTCCGTTTTTGGATTTTTTTTTTTTTTTTTTGATCAGTCGGGAATCGGTGGGAGGATCGATTTTTCCGAAATTTGATGAAAATTTATCGTTTTTTGTTACAATATCATTAGCGCGCGTAGCGAGTCCGGTGGTTCATTATCGTTTAGTTTAATTGCCGGTGTAATCAGAAAGGCATGAAAAACCTTCGTGTTTTACCATACGGACGGTAGATATATATAGATATACGTGAAATAAATAACCGACGGAATTATGTACAACGTGTGTACGTATAAAGAGCTGTTGATTAGGGCAGTATTTTCCGATTCAAAGTTTAATTACAGGGTTGTATTCCAAATTCACGATGCCTATACCTGCGCCGCCGTGACGACGTATTATCGGTGTATCTCATGTGAATACAATACACGCGTTACACATACGCCATATATATACACAATTGCGTAGCGTAATAAATGCACGTACGTGTAGAAAACTCTACATACGATACCATAAAACCGCACCGCACCGGTTTCACACGGAGACACGCCCCCTTTGCCGCGCGCGGACGATCGTCGCCGTGGATGTGGATCATGACGATGATACACACGTACTGTAATTTCTCGTTACAGATTCACGTGTGTTGTTTTTTTTTTTTGTTTTTTTTTTTTAATATTTTATTTTTACTTTACGCGTACATGATACCGTATACGTACGATGTACGGATTTATACCACGGCGGAGCGAGGGGGGGGGAGGGGCTATTATGGTATTCGTCCAATTACGAAAATAAATAATTAGCTGACGTACGTGTCGTTATAGCAACGAAAGGCGGAAGAATTATCGTGCCCACCTGATCTTATCCGATTATATCCACACGTATGTGTGTGTGTGTACGTTGTACGGCTACGTATAGGGAGACGACGCGACGTTGGTGTGTAACTGAAATTAGAACGAAATAGAGAATGGAAAAAATTCAAAAAGAGAATGAGCAGCGCGACCACCGAGAATCTTTCTTTTCTTAATTGAGCAATTTCATGCAAAGTAGAAACGCTGATCTACGTGCGATCGAATAATTCGTGCGTAATTCGTATCTACCTAAGTTTATATATACTTACTAGGGTAGGTAGAAAATTTTTTTTGTTATTCTCTTAGCATGGGGGCGGAATTTGTACCTTATAAAAAATAAAATTACAAAAAATGTTTTACTTGATAAGTATCCCACTTGATTAATTATTTATTCAAAAAACGAGTGGGCTACCTCAAAATATCAAGTAAAAAATTTTTCCACCTCATGATTACTCGATCGTTTGCATGAGCAGATGAATTTAGCTTTCAGATTTGGATTCCTGCGCTGATTATACGTGACATTACTCTTGAAGAACCAAAAAAATATTCGATTTTGGAGCAATAAATAAATCATTGTTTCAATTGGGTTTAATATGCTTTTCTTACGTATTTTGTTCTCAGGAATCCGAATCTGGAAGAAAAATTGATCTATCTCTAAAATTGACCGAGTTATCGACAATTTTCAGCTTTTTGGGGTCAAAAATAAAAAATTGATGTTTTAGTCTATCTTGATGTAATTTGAGCTCAGGAATCCGAAACCATAAGAAAAATTGATCTATCTGCAAGAATGACTGAGTTATCCTCATTTTTTCGCGATTTTTGGCATAAATTTGAGGATATCTCGAAGGGAAAAAATCGTAGCTCAATTTGGACAACGGATTCGTGTTCCTGAGGTCAAAATACATAAGAAAAGTGCCATCCGATCAATTTTAAAAAATAAAAAATTTTGGCCAAAATTTGAAAAAATCGTAAGGGGTACCCCTTGGAAAAATCTCAAATTTTGACCAAAAATTTTTATTTTTTAAAATTGATCGGATGGCACTTTTCTTATGTATTTTGACCTCAGGAACACGAATCCGTTGTCCAAATTGAGCTACGATTTTTTCCCTTCGAGATATCCTCAAATTTATGCCAAAAATCGCGAAAAAATGAGGATAACTCAGTCATTTTTGCAGATAGATCAATTTTTCTTTCAGATTCCGATTCCTGAGCCCAAATTATAATAAGATAGACTGAAAAATCAATTTTTTATTTTTGACTCCAAAAAGCTGAAAATTGGCGATAACTCGATCAATTTCAGAGATAGATCAATTTTTCTGTCAGATTCGGATTCCTGAGATCAAAATACGTCAGAAGAGTGTAATACAATCAATTTTTAAACTACTTTACTTTTGGCCCAAAAATCGATTTTTTTTTTGGCTTTCCAAGGGTAATCTCACGCATAATCAGCTCAGGAATCCAAATCTGAAGGCCGAAATCATTCATTCATGCAATCGATCCAAGTAATCATCAATTATTCGCTGTTGGGAGCAGAAAAATTAAGACATATCAATTGGTTTTAGTCGTAGACCCACTTTGCTTCGTCGCAATCCATGCATGGGTCGAAATATTCGAATTTTTCGGTCTACGAGGGAGCCCAAGCTTTGCTGGAGTCAGGTAGCCACGGGCGCATGGTTTGTTGTGGGGCCTGACCTCTGCTCAGCCCCGAAGGTGACGTCTCACAACAAAGCGCTACGCTGCTGGCTGCGCTGATTCCAGCGTAGCTCGGGTTTGCTCGTAGACCGAGAAATTCGAATATTTGAAGCAGACGTATTCTCAAATTTATGGTAAAAAAGCGATAAATTGGCGATAACTCGGTCAATTTTATAGACAGATCAGTTTTTCTTCCAGATTCGGATTCCTGAGACCAAAATACGTAAGAAAAGCATATGAAACCCAATTAAAAAAATGATTTATTTTCTGCTCAAAAATCGAATTTTTTTTGCTTCTTCAAGAGCAATCTCACATATAATCAGTTCAGGAATCCAAATCTGGAAGCCAAAATCATCTCCTCATGCAAACGATCGAGTAATCATTAGGTGGAAAAAATTTTTTACTTGATATTTTGAGGTAGCCCACTCGTTTTTTGAATAAATAATTAATCAAGTGGGGTACTTATCAAGTAAAACATTTTTTCCACATTTGAAAAATTTTCTTCTTTTATAAGGTACAAATTCTGCCCCCATGCTAAGAAAATAAAGAAAAAATTTTCAACTCACCCTAATATATACTCACATGAATCGTGAGCGAAATATCTTAATTATCACACGGACAACACATCTATTGCATATACCCGAAAAACTTTCGACCTGGATTACTTAGAGGCCTAAATCTTATTCAAAATTCAACAGTTTCTCGAGGAGAAAAACGGAGAAAAAAAACCTGACGAGTATGTAAGGTAGGCACATAATCACCGACGTGAGGCAACATCAAACGTAGAAAATATGCGAAATAAATTAACCGATATCCTGTCAATCGAGTGTAAAAGTTTGTTTTAAAAAATTTTTCTTATCTCCGGTTTCTATACCGCTTACCCGATGTGTATATCCCACGCGCAGTCTTATCCGCGCGCAGGTTTATACACCTCGCGAGTTTTATGTACGATGATTATAAAGCAAATACGGATAAAAGTAAAAAGTAGAAAAAAAAAAAATCGAGCGATAAACAAATACAAAGTTTACCGCGCATATAATGTATATAACCCGAGCTTTGAATGCGTCAGTTATATCCACATCGTGGATAAAATGTATATACATGCAATCGTCGTACTATCGCATCGGCGTTAAAGTTTTATTTCCCGGTACGCGGTGCGATACGTATTTACTTGTTTATTAAATTTTCTTCAATTTTTCACCGGATTTTTCCGGGGATTCCTGTTCCTTTTCCCCGCGGAGTCGACGGCGACGGCCGCGGACTAACCGCGCAGCGTGCGGCGTCTCTTCGTCGGCGTCGCGTCACATCGCGTTGAAAACGCACGAGCGAGAACCGCGACTTGATAAGAAGAATAATTGCGACAAAAAAGCGGAGGGCTCCGATTGCCTTTCAAGATTAATCCGATGGCATTATAGAATAAATACCCACTGTGTACGAGACGACCAGTTGAACGGCGGAATCCGGACAATGCAGCTACCGCGCACCGCGTTCTCTCCGCTCCATCCGCACCAGCTGAGAAACTATCACGAACGAACGACCCTCGTGAGCTTCACGAGAGGAAAAACAAAAAGAGAAAAAACCCGAAGAAAAAAAAAAAATAAATAAAACGAAACATAACGAAAGAAAAATAATATTAAAAAAGCCGCGGCTCGTATACTTTCCGCGCGTTAGTAGCGTGAAATTTCTTTCACATCTCGCGGCCGTGATCGTTTATAGAGTAATTTTTTTGTCAACCCCGGGTATCTCCTGTAATTCGACTAATTCGATATATATATATTTTTTTTTTTTCTAAGTTCGTTCAGCTGGTTTTTTTTTTTCCATCCAGTTTAGAAAAATGAAGAAAAATTTGACAGCGCTACACTCGACGGTCATACAGATGCAGCGTTATACCGCGGCGTGGGGGAAAAAAAAAAAATAATAAATTGAAATAAATTTTCATACGATGGCTTATAAATTATACGATATAATTATACGCATCATAACTGAATGGTGATTCGACCTAGATGAGAGAGCACCATACTTTGTTACTATTATTATACGCTTAGTACTTGTATAGTTAGTTATGATTACGAGATCCCGTGCGAGCGAAGGTACGTTAGCCGCATATAAACTAAGCTGGTTACCAAACCGCAAAAAAACGCGTCCTCGAGTGCCGTCCGAGAAAACCGCTTGCTATTGCCGGTTCTGGAAGGACGACCCGCGGCGGGAGAAGCTGCGAACGAAGGAGAACGAGATGAAAAAATAAAATAAAATAAATAACCAACGAAACAAGAGCGAAAGATCGAGAGAAAAAGAGGGAATCGATTGAAGAAAAAAAAAATTGGCAAGAAGCGAATATCACATAGTTCGATTGTGCCACCGAAAATTCGGCGGTCACCGATTCGCTTTTTTTTCACAATCTATTATCCGGCTTGTGGAAGAAAAAGAAAAGAAATCGGCGTTGAAAATAATTTCACGCGCGTTGCGGCCGTTGAAATGTATTATACATTATTCACATATTTACCGGGTACATACATTACAATATTCATCTAATCTGATTCGAAGATATTTATGGGGAAGATGCGTGCGCGGATCGCGATAGAATCTCACGGCTACTCTTCGATCGTTGGATGGAAAAAATAAATACTCCATGGTCCGGTAAACGCTCGTCCGTTTTTAAAATAGGGGAAAAATCGTACTCGCGAATTGAATCTACTTCTCGTAATTTTTGTCACAATTTCAGTATCTGCAATTCGACGAAAAAATAATCATCTCGAATAAACTGCCCCCGAAACTAAATCTTACCTAGCAACCCTTTTCCCCGTTTAACAGGACACCCCTCGGTCATTTTGTAAGCGAAAACTAAGTGCTCGAAGACGATCCCGTCCCGTATAAATCCGCGGGTAAAGCTGCCGCGAGAAAAAATAGAGGAAATAGGAAAGGGTATACAGGAATCGGGAGAGGGTGAGGAACTCGCTCTTAGAAGACAAGTAGAATAAGAAAAAAGGACGAGCATAGGGGTGGGATAAACGCGCTATCATGCCGCTGTTTCCGCCGCCAAACATACCCCGTTCTCCTCCCACCCCCTTCGCCTTTCCCTCTCGTTCTTTTACTCCGCTTTTCTACCGGCACTTTTCCCACTACGCCGAATCCCCGGTACCGCTGCAGCGTACCGCGCCGCACGAGAAACAAAACAACTCGAGGAATTATGACTGGTTTCGTACCATCCGCAATAACCAAGTGATATATTTCCAGACCCGCATACTCTGTACGTATAGCGTCCACCGAACCCTGAGGAAGTGGAAGGGACGAAGAAAATGGAAAAGCGGGAAAGAATAGAAAGAAATATAACACCCGAAGAAAGTGCTCCGTGTGAGAAACCGTCCGAAAAAAAAAAAACGGAGAAGAAACAAACGCAGAACGCTATTAAATCACTTTCAACATTTATTCGAAAAATTTAGAATCGAGGCCCAAAAAAAAATCCTTAAGCGCGAATCGAGTCGTGCGGGAACCTAGAGGAGAGTGTTATGGGGGTGGGAAGGAGGGGACGCGCGAATCCCGAGGGTGTGCGTGGGGGTGGTTGAGGGGGGGGGGAATGAGTGAAGAGAGTTTATCTGAATCACGGTTCGTCGAGCTAACGAGCACGCGGTAAGGCAACCGGCGTTTCACCCCCTTTGGCTAACTCGCGAACGATCGCGTTTCGATTGTTTTAGTGAGGTCATTTTTTTCCCCTACCTCTATGCAGCTACAACCAGAAACCGCCGTATTATACCTATGGTAGAACAGTCGGGCGCCCTTTCACTCTTTCCGACGAACGATAAGCCCGACGCCGCGTCCTACCTACGGACCATGCATGGTTTGGTTCACCTTTTTTTTTTTTTTTCTTCTTCTTCTTCTTCTTTTTTTTTCACGTAATTAACAGTTCCCCACCCCTGAAAACAGAGGCGGCTACACGGGTATAAGTTGTGTGTCAGGTAAACTCATATCGACATTTTCCTCATCTGTAGTTCCTTCCTCCCCGTCGAGCTTATTAGTAAATTATCGGTCATTACATAACGTCCCTGCAGCCAAAAAATCCTATCGGCTATCCCTCCCTAATATTATCGCAACGTTCCCTAGTTTCCGGTTCACTAGTCTAATCAAAAATAACATTATTATTTATACGGGTGTGCGTTATACCCGCATACGTGCGAATATATGTATACATACGTACGTAAATACCTGTGTAAGAACTACGGCGGAATTTTTGCATCGGCGAGAGAGAAAAAAAAACAAAAAAACCAAGAAAAAAAAAAATACCGAGCATTAAGGTTTCTTCTTCCGTTGCTTTTTACCAAGTCCGTGAAATAATGAGTGTGCAGGTGTCGGGCTCCGAGGCGTTGATGTATATTACTTACACCGTCGCAACTAATTTGTAATCACGGGATCAATCCGCCTATAGATAGGTCTTTGAGTAAAGAGGAACGCTCCCTCCCGTCCGAGGTTGAATACCTACGCCTAACTCGTTGGAATATTTATTTATATTTATTTATTTATTTTCTACAACCGTCCATTGAGCTGTCCATCCCGCGATTATTTACGCCGAACCTACCGATCCTCTCCGACTCGAGCTCAATTAGTATATATAAAAATAGGATCGGGAGAAACAAAAAAAAAAAAAAAAAAAAAGAAAACAAAAAGGAAGGAACGAAGGAAGGAAGAAAAATCAAAAGATAAAAATGATCGCGTCGAGAGTCCTCCGAGGCGGACCGCGACCGGTCGTCGTTGGGTAACCCAAATGACAAGAAATTTTCGGTACCACGATATACGGGTATATGATAGTTCGGGTGTGAAGAAAAATTAAAAATGATGAATTAGAAGGGAATTAAAGAAGTAGTCGTGTAGTCGGCGGGTCGATATAAAGAGTGAAAATGAGGTTATTATACCGATTCTACCGGGCGCGAGTCGAATGCTTGAAACGCAACGAAATCATCGCTCATCGCGCGTCAAGAGTCAGGATTAAACTACGTTCGAGACACATTGCTGGTGGTGGTGTGATGTATAAAGTTACATATTCCCGCGCGGGACGCCTAAGGCTACCGATTTACATGTTGTTCAGGGTAGGTGGAATATAATCAGGTAGATGCAGCGAAAGAGTAAGGTATAAGGTGAGAAGAAACAGGTACATAATTGGAAACAGGTGCTGCTCCTTCTAGTGGCGCAGGTTGCGGTGCCGGGTGCTCGCGAGGCGTGACTGATTCTTAAGCGGTGCTCCGGCTGCATCGAGATGAAGAGAAGAGAAACTAAGAAGAAGAAGAAGAAGAGGAAGAAGAAGAAGAAGAGGAAGAAGAGGAGAAAAGAGAAAAGAGGGATACGTACGGGTATACCTAGTAGACGAGGGGGACGAGGAGGAGGGGGGATCACGGGACGAGGTGCGAGGTGCGAAGCGGACCCCTGCGGCGATCGCTGCCGCGCGTTCGCTACCGCCAAGGTTGCACAAGGACTCCGTTCTGCCTGAAAGCAAACCTACCGAGCCGCTGATTCTGCTTCTGCTTCTGCTTCTACCGGACAGAGAGGCAGCTTCCGTTCTTCTACGTTGTACACGTATACCTACACGCGTACAAGTGCAGTATACGCGGCGTCCTTTTTCCCTCAGGACCCGCGGTATGTGTGTAAAACGAAAACCGGGTGTTCGCGTCCTGCGGGTCCCCGGCCCACCGACGTCGCGAAATAAGAAAAACAACGAAATTCAAACTCCCGAAGCAGATTTCGAACTACGGATCGCGGCTACGCGAACTTCGTCCCGTCTGGAAAATTCTATCGGGTATTCCACGAGTCCTGGCGCGAAGCACTGCAGAAAAAATCGGAGAAATAAAAGGGACGATTCGACGTCGTCGAAATTGTAATTTTACACGGGGATTCGAGCCTTCGAGTACCGTGATGGACAAACACCTGTAACCTGGCGCGTTTACGATGTCACGTGCCCCGGAGCGAAAGGGGTGAGGGAAGGAGATGGAGAAGAGGGCAGATAGAAGGTGGCTCAGGCTCGTCCGTGACGAACGCGAGCACGAGAACACCGAGATCCATGAGAACCTTCCGTGCTAGCAAAAACGAAGGAGCGCGAGCTAGAAAGGCTGTCCACTACGAAACTACTCCGGAAAAAAATGAATGAACAAAAAAAAGAAAGAAAAGAACGAGTACGAAAGAACTGTCTCGAGCGAACACTCGAACTCGATTACCGCTGCGTGAATTAAGACAGAACATTACAATATCCGAAGCGTTAAACCGGAAATCCGCGTTTTTTTTTGTTCGAAAAGAAATTGCGGAGATGATATTTTTTTTTTTCCATCACTTGTACCATTCGCTGAGATGCGATTTCGGCGCTGACTTCGAATTCGCGCGTCCCCGAAATCGAGAATCAGGGATGAAAATTCGAGTGGGCGTCCTTCGGCGATAGTTAGTCGGTAGTAAAACGAGAGCGTGACTCGGAAATGTCAAAGGTACCCACGCGGTGTCAATAATTCACTGTTTGACGTTCTGGCAATGGTCGTTTGTCGTGAGAGAGAACATTTAGCCGGGCGTTTCTCGACGCCAGACGCGTGCCATTGTCGAGTCCCGCAGCGGGCCATGTGTTCTATAATAATTACGCCACGACCAACGGCCAGCTACCAGTTTTCCAGACGGTCAAATATTTATCGCCCTCGAAAACTCACGCTTTTCGATCACCCCGTCAACCGAGGTGAGCCGACCTATCAACGCGCACGCGATAATCTCGAAACCGAGCATTTTTTCCTCATCCGAAAAATTGACCGAAAAACGATTATAAAAATTAGAAAATACGAGTACATCCGAGGATGATACAAAATCTGCGGGAGGTTGAAAGGGGTGGGGGGGGGGGGAGATATGACGAACCGTCGTGACGTCCACCCGCTGCCGAAGGCGTACCGGAAGTCACTGGGGCCGCAGGACGCGAGGTGTTTGGCCGGGAACACCCTAATGTAATACTGTTTGCTTATATAGTATTGCGTTTTCTGTGTTCTTAGGTGAAACTCGACCTCGGATACTCCGCAATTCCCACAAAGGGTGCTCTCCCCCGTACATTTTCAGGTTATCCTCGGACAACCCCCGCCCGAAAACTCACCCCCGTGAATATCAGCTCATTTATTTCTGGGTAGGAATATAATTTGATCGAATCCTATCAGTCGCTGAAATTTCACGTAACTCCCGTTCGGTATCTCTTAGTTTGAAGTACGTACGTATATCGGTGGATAAAATGTAAATTTCGTTGAAAATTTACCGTAATAAATATAGCACAGTTTATAGCACGCGGGGATAGGTACGTACATATGGATACGTGGGTACGTACGAATCTACTATACATTTATAAACGAGTGTAGGGAACGACTTGAACGTGTACATTTACTTTTATGGAGGGGTTATAAATAAGGAAGTTGGTTTTATATTTATTGCCCGCGATTCCCAAGATTTCTTTTCCTATTTCTTCCCTTCTTATTCCGCGCGTATAGGTGCGCACATTTTTTTTTCCACCTTCGCCGTTTTCTTTTACTTTTCTTATTAATTAAAAAAACTGAACGGCCAAAGCGAACTAAATGTACGATAAAAAGTGTTATATTACAGCGGGGTAAGGAGAATCTGCATTGCAAATAAACTCTGCGTATGTTATATTTATACATCTCTTGATATTAGTTGGATATTCATTTGGTTTCACGTTCCGATTAACGCGAATGAAGAAAGAAGAAATAAACCGTGCTAATTAACTTATCTTCACGCCTGCAACGCGAATCGATCTGTAATATTCAAACCGGACATGCAAATCACGCGCTATAACTGCCACGCACGCACGCACGTTCACCCTTCGCAGATATACGCGGAGGAGAATTAACAACGCTAAGATTATTTAACGAGATCACTTACCTCGTGTCCTCGAGGATCCGCAGCGCTGTGAAAAAAAGGGAAAGGGTACGAAATATCTTTATTTATTCGACGCTATGAAGCCCCTCATCATCGTTTACGCCACTTACAATTATTTTTCATTTTTTCCTTTTTTTTTCAACTGTTGAAATTTCAGTTGCGTTTCACTCAAGAGCGCGCAGAAAAGTGGGAGCTCGACGACTCTGCGTCTCAATATAAATTAATAACTGTTCATGGGGAAATAATGACAATGATAATAATGGCAGCACCGATGATGATGATGATGATGATGATGATGATAATAATGGTGAACCGTACGCGACGTGAGCCGCCTCGACCCCGCCGGCGGACCGTTCGCCGGTCGTTGTGGATAAGTAGAAAAATTCGATTCTAAGCTATTTTAATCAGGACCGACAATGGACTGGTCACGGCCCTAGGGCGGACCGAGCTGACGAGTCGAGTTCAAATCCCCGGTGCTCAATTCCGATCAGCTTCACTCGTACCCCAGGAATTACATCGTCCGCGGAGCACGTCCAAAACTGGAAGAGAGAGACGATATCATTAAAACCACATATTCCACCGATCTATTTTCAACATTTCCAAATCGCAATGTGCAGCCATTTTCATTCAATGAATGAAAAGGAATCGATGACTTCGATCGGACGGTGGAAAAAAAAAAAAGCGAATTGTATATATCGGTAAAAAAACCGTGGTCACCGTGATGCGTGTAAGTCAGGTATTGACGGAAACCCAACTACGAGGACAATTCGTCGAATCGGAGTTTGACTTCTCAGAATAACCGCGTTGCTCCGGAATACTTTTTTCTTCCTATCGTCATCTCGGTGGTTTTTTTTCATTTTTTTTTTTTTTTTCCGTCATCTTATTTTTTCTCCCGTTTCTCGACCGGGGAAGCACGGGCACGTGGTACGTCTAAAGACGAGGCACAGGTCTCGTTGCGATGGGAATCGAAGGTATTGAAATACCGGGAATTAGTCGCGGCGCCGGTTCACCGGTTCACCGACATCACGACGCGATCGTCGTCGCACACGATCTTATTCGTCTGGTGGAAAGTCTGACTGACTGGGAGAAGTTCAAGCGCAACCTCCGACGTCGTGCTCCGCCATCCGCGCGATCGAGCCACGGACCGGAGACCCGACGAATAAATTACGCGCGACGTATTTCCGCCAAATTCTTCTTCTCGCGGTGCAAACGGGGGCGAGTGTGCGTCTCGCGAGGCGGACAAATCGGGAGGCAGATAGTAATCTCGCGCGATTCGTCGCGATCCTCGGCGAAACCTGCGTCACAGGTTGGCAGGGAGTGCGGACGGTCGAACGTCGAGTTTCGAACGTACGTCGTGCGCCCGAAGACGTACGTCGCAAATTGACTGGACGTGCTCTGCGCTCGAAGACGCTGATTAATTATAGCGCGTCAATCGTCGGCGAGTGGCGCGCGATACGCGAACTGACGTTGAAATTTACCTCCTCAATAACTCGAATTCGGAAGGTACTTGTATCTAACTGCGGATCCCCGCGTCTAACGACTCGATCCGCGAGTAGTGAATGCGGTTGACGAGAATCTTTGTTTCAAAGAGAATACGAAGCATGTCGATTCGATTAACATGCGCGGGTTTCACGGTCTCGCCCGAACGCCCGCAAAGTTTTGCGTCGTCATTGTCAAAGTTTCTAAGTCGCCGCGCCATTGGAAGCGGAGTCCATTAATTACGTGGAGCGTTCAATAAGCTGAAAGGACGCGTACGCGCGCGACGCGAACATCTAGGCAAAATTTTTTTTCACCCTCTATATATAATGTAGTATATAGCCGCGAGCAAGTTTTGCGGATGAAAGGGCATTATTGAAAGATCGCGCGGTTATGATGTTCGGAGTCGATTTTCGGAAGGTCGTACTGGATCGAGGACCACCGTGTTGGACGACGGTGGTCTTGGTATCCGTATCGGAGGCTTTAACGCGCGCGTAACACACCTATAGGACCCGGTTCTTTCGTTCTCCTGTCACGGCGGATCCAAGGAATTAATCACGCCCTCGCGAGGAGAAGAGGAGCGAGAGACGCGGAGTCCGACTCGGAACGAGGGGGAGGAACGGGGGGAACCTTTTCAACCATGTTTTTATCCACGACCCACCGCCGACGCTAATCCCAAATGATTGCTTACCTAGACCCGTACACCGTACACACCCGTCTCCGCCTATCTCCCGCTACTAGCGATTGTAGTTTTATTTTATTTTACACCCTTTTTTTTTTTTTTTTCGGTTTTATTTCTCCGACAACAATGACCCACGAGTGGTACCGGGCTTCCCTGTACGATCTTCTAATAATTCTATGGTCGATTCTCGGTACCCGGGGAATTCCATTTTGACTCGCGTTCTTGTGTCACACCTCGAAGAAATTCAGGCTCTACAAAAATTAAAAATAGAAATTGAAATCCGTCCAACTTGGAAACAATAGAGAAAAGAAAAAAGACGAAATGAGATCGACCGAGCGAGTGAGATAAGAAAAAAAAAAATCGAGGGGTGCAGCAGAATTTTCGGGGTGAAAAGAGAAATGGAATAAAAAGAAAAAAATGAAACGAATGTGAAATTGTAAATTGTGCGTGGGAGAATGGGTCCCTTGGCGGTCGTCGGGTGGTTTTGTAGGGTCGTACTTATGGGTTTACGTGGGGTACGGGGGACGGTAAGGAAAAACGGAATCCGAATTCGAGGATTTAAATGCGCAGCGAACCAAAGAAAGGGCGAGGGTGGGAATTTGTTAGGTTACGCCGGACTATCACCCCCCGGTGAATATGAAGAAAGTCTTCTCAGAGTTTTCCGCGGTATATTCCGACTCCCTCCCCCCTCCCCGTAACGATCATGGCGGTTAGGGCAACGCTGCTGAGAGAAAAAAAAAAGAAAAAAGAAATCGGTGCTAGGAATACAAAGCAAACTGACCCCTTGCAACCCCTCTTATTCATTTCTTTCTCGCGATTCATAGGCCATTTTCACCGAACATATTCACGTCGCGACGTCGTACATCGAATGATAGAAATTTTCCTTGCGTGTGTAGGTGGAAAATTTTTTTTCACACTTCAGCTACCACCTCGCATTAATTAATCGAGTGCGGGGTACACGATAAAGCTATGGTAAAGAGGGGGTCTTTCTATCTGGGCTAATTTCCCAGTTGAATGAATTCGACGCGGTCCTTGGCGTGAGAAACCAGCTCGTAACGATCTCAACGGCCCGCCCGCCTCGGGTCTAAAGTTTAAGAAATTAAAATAGATTTAAATCCATTCCCAATTCCACTTGACATTGATCGTTAATTGACTTCTTTTTTTACCCCGAACGAAATGAAACTAGAATCAGTTATCCGACGGTTCTATACTCGCAACGAAACCGACGATCCGAAGACGTCCGTGGAATCATACCGTCACGCCTACCGCTCGAGAGGCGGTCACGCCGAGGATATTTAATGCCCCCCAAAACAGGAAGCTCGCGGACCACAAATTGAACAGGCTTATATACAAGGGAGACACACCGTCGAGGATTTGATAAAACGTCACCGATTCTTTTTTTTTCTCCAACTATCGTTCGGATTTTACACCGTGGCGTTACTTTGATTTTTTTATTTCTTTTGAGCCTCCAATTTTTTTCAATCTCGAGGTCGCAAAATCCAGCTCGTTCAATCTCAATTTTTTTTTATTTGATTCTATCCGGAAATTTCACTAATTTCACTATTTTCGTCCGAGTTGATTGGAGATTCCGTAGGACATCGGTTTTTTATAACGAAAGTACCGGAGGTGAATATTTCGTCGTTGCGGAGCGTTTGTATTTTGATATCTATAATATTAGCGCATAGAATCACGATTTGGAAATAAATATCTCAAACGGGACGCGCGGTATCCCGTTGGAGCTTCGCTCATCCCCACGGGAGGGTATTATTTATAGGAGTCGGTACGGCGTGCCGTGCATAGACAGCACCTTATTCCCATCCGGTAGACGAATGGCTTTATCGCAGCAGCTTTTATACGCGTATGTACGCTACCATATCGCGAGAACGAGGACGCTAAAAACGCCGACAGGACCTATTTCCTAATATCGCCGTGCGCGAGGACCCGGACCTGGACCCCCATACATCCCTACCATCCCTACTATGCCCCCTTAAGTCCCTGTGCACCTGTGTCAGGCAGAGGAAAAAAATACTCGCAAATCATCCCTCCCGATGAAACTAGTCCTAGAATAAAAAAAAATAAAAATTCCAAATTTCAAGATCCCAGTAAAAACGACAAAAAAAATGTAATCGAAAACGAGACCAGATCAAGCGCAACGAAGAACGTAAATTTTTACTTGCTGCATCGGAAGTCGTTTCCGTGAATTTACGTTCCGTCGAGGCGGCACCCCAATCTACAACGTCAAACGGCGAGGACGGAGAAGAAAAAAAAATTTGCACAGACGAGGGAAAGGCATCGATGTGTGCGTATCATAAACCGGGCGTAAGGGAGTTGTCAAAACGTGGCAGACAGTAGGGTGAGAGAGTGGTCGGTCGATGCGAAGGCTCGGGGCGGTCTGGAGAATTCGATTTGGAAATCGTGCGGCGGCGGCGGCGGGGTGGTTTCGATTCGCGGGTTAAATCGCGGTCGAAATTGTATCCGAGTTTCGCAGTAACGGGGGAGACGGTTGGAGGTCGGTCGACCGCATGCGCCTTTTTTTTTCCACCCCCGGCCCTCGTCCCCGCGCGTCAACCGCGGACGTTATTTACTGCCGCGCTGACTATGTATAGAACCTCCGCGTAACGTACACAAAAATCGCGTGTCCGAAGCAGGACGATTTTTAACGCGTTGTAGTTACAAAGGAGGAGGAGGTGGAGGAGGAGGAGGACAGGCCGGGGTGGGACTCTGCGGGGACGTTTGACAGCGCTTTTCTCGCCCCGCGGGCAATCGTCCCCGCAGAGATCTGGACCGCACACGAGATTCCTTCGTCGTTTACAGGATACGCGGGCGGACCCGCACTCTCGGGAGGGCGGGGGGAGGGGGGGAGGTGGGAAATCGCGGGGGATGAGAACAACTATCCCCGTAACGTTTTCGTCCTTCTGCGCGAGCGTTTTCCACGTCGGAGGAAAATCCCTGGCGGCGGTCACTCAATCATACGCTATTCTTGTCTCCGATGCAACGTCGCCCTTGTACGGTGTACGTACGCGGCCCCCCCCACCTCATTTGCTTTTTCTCGACCCCAAGCGACGTTCGGAAATTTATAACGACGGAGTAACCGCGCTTCTCCGAGCTCGACATCTAATCACCTCGTAAACGTCATTTGTACACGGACGGGCGAATACGGGGTGTACACACGTCGCGATTGCGCGATCATCCGCGCTTAGAAAAGTTGATGTAAAAAACGGGAGTAAAACAGCTCGGGAAGATCGACGTCGCACCGTGTACCAGGTATATATAGCCTGATATCGCGACGCCCGAATGACGGCGGAAGAAACGACGAGATCGATGGTCTGGCCGACAAAAATGTTGAAACCAGAAAAACAAAAAAAAACGAATCTCCGATGAATTTGAAAAAAAAATGTTTCGTCGCTTGTAAAAGTAAATGGACAAAAAATTGCTCTTCGTTTCCGGTTTCAAAATTACCCAACTTCGAGCTTTGGAAAATCCTGGCAATAATGTACGTGTCATCGAATGGAAGAAAAAAAAAAAAAAACCCGAAGATTTAGCTTTTCGGCCGAACCGCTTGTCGTAACTTCTAGCTATTTTGATATTTTATATTTGCTATCTCGTATCTCACGTATTTCGTTCCCATATCTCATGTCTCTGCACAGTGGAATCAAAGACGTCGCCTTATCGACGTACGTATAAACTATACGGCGAAAATCTCCTCTACGAGCATAACATGTTCCAGATGATATTCGTTGGATGGTTGAATTGCAAACACGTACGTACAAAGTTGTTCGTTCCGTACGAGGATATGCTGTGCACGTTATCGCTTGTTGATCGAGTTGCGTTAAACGCTATATTTTCATTCTATTATATTTTCTTAATTCTAGTTTGTTTTTTCAAGAGGGAATCGACGGTTCGCGTGCGCGTCCTTCGAGGCGTATACGACGCGCGACGTCTCGACCGTAGGATCCGGTGCAGTATTTTATCGATAGTCCCTCTGTCGCTGGCCGTACATACAGAGAGTGAGAAAAAGAGAGAGGAAATGGGAGAAAAGATAGGAAGGAGGAGTCAAAGTCGAGAGTCGCGAGTTGGCCGGGAGTCGCTCCCGCCTTTCCTTCCTTCAATCAAATTAGGAACATCAAAGTAGGTAGAGAGCCGATCGAGGGAGTCGATCCCGCATTCCGCGAGGGAGACCTTATATTCCTCTATTTTTTTTTTATTCCATCTCCTTCCCGCCCCCCTCTCGCCCCTCTCTTTCCCTCTTCCACGGAGCAGTGTGACTCGGAATTAGCCTTTATCTCTCGAATCCGCCTTCGCCGCTCGCCTGCTCTTCTTCGTCCCCGTCGTCGCCCTCCGCGCGCTCTCTCCCCCTGGAGGGCAACGAGAATCCAGGAGACCGGGAGACAAAGAACTCGCCCGAGCGTCGCTTGGTTAACCCGTCATCCTGAAAAGCCTCCCTTTATCTAACCTCCACGGTAGAAAGTCATCCCTCCCTCTCTTTATTCTCTGCCCCGCTATATATACGGGACGCTGTACGGATTAATTATATTTCGCTGACACCCCACGATTCCCGACTACCCCGCGCGCTCTCCTCGTCGTCCGTCAAACCGGATCCAGATAAAACGACATCGTCCCTTTCGTCGACATCGGCTGAAAAAATAATTCACGCCCTTAGACGAATACGAGCGAAATCGAATCAACGATCGATTAACGCAACGTCCGAAAAATGGGTCAGAGCCTGTGTCTCCTAACGTGCAAGAGAAAAAAAAAAAAAATCAAAAAAACAAAAATCAAAACAGACGAGATAAAGAAATATTTGGGACACCCAGGCGCTATAAGTTCTATTGGAATTGAGATGATCGCGCGGGTTCGGGAATCCCGCTTATCTGAGTCGAACGATCCGCCGCGTCTAGTTCTCTCCTTTGGTAGCTGGTTTTGATATCGGGGGCGAGATTTGACGCTTAGACAATGGCCGTTTCGCCGGCTACGGGTCGAGGGGGTCGCGTGGAGGGTTGGCGTGGGGTGGAAAAGTCTCCGCAGGCACCGACTATAGCGGGAGTTTGAACGTCGGGAGACCGGAGGCGCGAGGGGGGAGGGGGAGGTTTCTGAGGCACCGCGCGATTCTGGGCATCTATAAAAGCGCCTGCGCCAGCGCGCCCAGGAAAAGTGGCAGCATAAGCACCCCGGGGGCGAGTGTAGGGCGTAGAGGACGAGGAGAGGGGTGGAAGATGTAAATGCCCCCGTGATGTATCGGATCGATGCCGCGGCATCCAGACAACCCTCCCCCCCCCCCCCCCCCCCCCCCCGTAAGGGAGGAGAATTTCCCCCCCGCGCACGTACTACGCGTGCTAAAAACGTTACTGCACCCTGCACAGCCTTCCCCTATACACACACACCGTTTCATCCCCTTCCTCGCGATCCTCATCCGCCCCGCGTATCCCTTTCGCTCAACGTTTTCCTTACACTTCTTTTATACTTCATCGCGCCACCGCGAATTAGCGACAACTTTTGGATCGCTCGTCCGTTTTTTTTTTTTTTTTTTAGTTTTTTTTTTCTTTATTTTCTTTACCCCCCACATTTGATTTTTTATTTTATTTTCTTCACATCGTGGCGGCACCCTATCTATACGAGAAACAAAAGTTGCGAAATCTTGTCGTCGAAGAAGAGGTCGAAGGATGATGGCTACTTTTGGAAGTAACTTGTCCAGCTGCGATATACGTAGTTACCGGACTACGTGTATTATAGACTGCAAGTTGCGGTGCGAAAGCAGACGGACGCAAAGTAACCCCCACGTTCAGAGAAGAAAGTAAAAGAAAGAAGAAAACTGAAAAAAAAAAAAAAATGAAACGAACGCGATGAACTGAGAAAGTGTGACCATGTTCTCTTAATTAACTACTTTTCTATCTTTGCAGCACTATAGAGGCTGCGTCTCTACTTCATTGTCTCAAAATATTTGACACATGGGAGGAAAAAAATAACCAGGCGACTCTGACGGCTAATTCACAAAACGAGGTGGATAATGTAACCTAATTATGCTTTAATTAAAAATCGTTGAACGAACAGAACGAATATCCCGGCAATAAATATTTCATCGCATACCCGATCTCATAATTTTATTTTGTGTTATTTAACGTCGTTTTTTTTTTTCTATTTTTTTCTTACTTCATTTCTTCGATGTGTGAGTATGCACTCCGCGTACCTGTACGTCTCTATATTTATTACATCTATTTCCCTAATGAGTAATGGCCATTACTTCGCACTCTTTGAATTTATGTACCTCCTCGATAACGATCTCGTATGTTATATGAATAGCGCCGGCAGAAGACTCATCGTCTCCGCGAAAGAGGAGCCTACGTAATAAAGGAATGGAGAAAAGAAGGAACATTAAAAAATTTCTGCTTTATTCCACCCACCTGCTTAAATAAACAACGCGCAATAAATATAGTAATTATATATACACATATTCCAATCATATTATATTTTATACATAGTGGCACGTTTATTATAACTGTGCTACTTGATATCCTTCGTTGATTTCCTTTTTCGTATGAAAACAAAAAAATTAATTATTAAACAAACGTGAAACCGAATTATTGCCACCGTAAATTATAATGTAGAAAAAAATTGAGAAAAAAAAAAAACGACGCTCCGAAAACTGTGCATACCTTATCCAACGCACCTGCTAGCGAAAAAAAACGCAAACCTAATTTTTTATGCCTAATCCGGCCGACCTTAAACGACGTAATAATCTTCTCATTTTCTGGCTGCACGCGGCACATGCAGGGTAACGAGTCCCTGAATTCGCACGTGCCCCGTGTAAGGAGTAGAAGAGAAAAACGGGGAAGGAAAAAAAGTGCCACTTTGATTTGACGCCCCTGCAAGTTATTTGGACGCGTGATTTCTACCCTGCAGTGCAGCAGTTCGTTAGCGCGATAAAAAGATACGTATGTACGTATAGCTGTATAGGTAGGCGAGGAATTATATTAGGCTGGGGCACGCTGCAGTTTTATCTAACGAGGACGCGTAGCCGGGGTGGAATAATATCCTCCGCTCGATGCGTGATATCCTTGATTTTGGTTCGGGCAACGGAAATGACGAAAGAAATGGGATAGCACGTGAGGAGAAGGTAGAATTAAATATTAACGAAGTTAGATTTTTTCGTTGCCATTTTTTCGTCGCCTTTTGGAATGTGCGGAATAACGATAACAATGAGAGAAAACGGAGCCGATGTGTAAACGTTGCGACGAAGTAGGGTAATTATCAGGCGTGAACTGAAAAGCTCGTGCGTCCGTTTTTTTTTTATAAAACGTCATTTATTGCCCGTCGCGCACGCGCGTCCGCCCATAATACGACTAATTGGCCTATTTTATAATTGCGGATATTTACATAATATCAGTTTTACGACCCTGGTACGCCAGTGGTCGGTTATATTTTCAGACGGGGAAATCAGTGTATATAACGACCTACAACAATAAAACGCGAGTCATGCATTTTCATACAACATTTTATGTTGCGTTAAGTCACGCGTTAACTCGGTCTCGACTTCCGACGATCGCCGTAAAAAAGGGGGGTACGGGACGGGGGGGAAGAAGGAGATGTAAAAAAAATTTGGTCAAAGGACGAAATTATCATCGGATAGGATAGAAATATCAGGAGGATTTTATTCGCGTGGGATTTTAATTGCGATTTGTGCGTGGCGCGCCGCCCCTGGGAATCCGCCGCTGCTTTTCACCCTCTAATATATATAACGATCGAGACTTATGCATGCCCACGTTTGTATAATTCCTCTTTCGGAGCTCACGCAATCTTCCAGTTACCAGCAGCACCCCTGGCGTCTCGTGGAATTGATGCGTGTCGTCCCCCTCGGCGCTAACGTTCGACACGCGAGCGCTGCAGTTCCTCTCTTTCCGTGGGTGGTCAGTTCTTCAGGTCCCCCCCCCCCCCCCCTCCCCACCCGAAATTCGTATAATAAGGCGAGGTCTCAGAAACCAGAATCGGCCGATTTTAATAATTAATTTAAAATGGAGGAAAAAATTGCCCTCGATAAACGACAAAGAAATTCGTTCGAGATTCTGAGTTCGGGACGCGGGATATACGACGCCTAATTAGGGCGTCGTTCCGTCGCCTCTCGTGTACCGATGTCCCGGCTAAATCCCGAAGAACGGTACCCTAAGCTCGGGGATAGAATTCTGCTAGGTATAGCGAAACTCGTGCGTCGAGTCGGGAGCGATATGCTTTGGGCTGGGGGGGGGGGGGCTTCGAACAACGGAGTCCCATCTGCGAGGCTAAACTCACCCCTCGTCGCGCGATCGGAATGGCGGTAGCTATGGTAACTGTGTACAAGACCGCGGCAATCAGCGGTTCGTGGAATTAACGCCGATGCTTGCAAGAAGGGTGCAAGGGTGCAGGGTGCGCCAGGAAAGGGGCTCGTCAGGGGGTGAAATATTCCCTCCCTTCCTCGTCTTCTTGTTCCTCCTTTTCCGCTTCTTCTTCTTCCACCTCTTCTTCTTTTTTTTTTTTCCGTCCTCCCTTTTTCCTCTTCTCCCCGCGTTCTCTTTCCCTCGCAAGAGCCCGTCTCCTTCTCACGCCCCTCGCGTTTTTTCCCGCGAGCGGGATTGGCGGAGGAGACGCTTCATTTTTTAAGTTACGCTACCGAAGACCCTATACAATTTCGACGAGGGTTCGTCTCTTTCGAAACAGGGGGGGAAAAATCGCGGAAAGGGGTGGCCCTGCGGGGGAGGACCGTCGATCCGGTTTAAAGGGACCCCATTGGCCAAGGGCTTTCCATCCCCGTGTTTTACGCTTTGCATACACCCCGCGCAAGCGCTCGCGCAAACGCGCCCTTTGTACCTACGAAACCACCCCACTGGAACGAGGAGAAGAAGAAGAAGAAGAAGGAGAAGAAAAAAAAAAAGCTCTCGAAGTAAAATTTTTCGTCGACGGAATCCAACGGCGTACACACGTGTACGCTACCCCTTTTTGAAACATTCATGCCCATTAGGAGAGAGCGAAAAATGAAACGGAACGGAATGGAATATTAACGCGAAAGGGTGGTAATTGATCGAAGGTCGAATCGGTTGTGAGTCACCGAGCAGCCCCTTAGGGCGTCTCACCTCCCGTAGCTTCGAAACGGCGCTGCTGTTGCCGTTATACTGGCTTGCCGGCGTCCGTTCTTTTCTTTCTTTTAATCTTGCTTTCCCGCAAACGGGCAGCGAGGCGTTAATTCAACGGCATTGATTGCCGAGAGCTGCTCTCCCCCTCCCCCCCTCCCCCCCCCCCGACCCCCGACCCCCGTTCCTCCTCAACCTGCTTCCACTTTTCCCCTACCTACGGGAGTCTCGGGATCCCAACCTCCCCTTTACCCGAGTATTGTTAGCGAGCGTTGCTGCTTCCGGTCGCTACAACCCTGTCCTACCGTTCTTAACGATATAAATTACGCCGACTGGAAAACGGAAAATAAAAATTCAAGATGGAAACAATTAGAGGAGATGAAAATAGAGGAATTCACCCTTTGCTCAACTATAACTCGAGTATTCTTTTCTGAAATTATAGTCGCGATCGAGAACGCCATCGTGAATCGGATCGAGTTCCTAATTAATCCAACCCTCTATACCCTCGGCTACAACTTCACGGATCATCCAGACCTCTGCCCCTTTTTTAAGAAGGGTGTGCCCCTCGACCATTAGCATAAAGGGTTCGCGTGATAGGCCAGAATTTATTCAACCCCTCTATTTTAAAACGCGATGGCTGAACGACCGCCATTTTACATTTTAGACCATCGAAATCGGGGTATAACGAACTTCATCGGCACTCGAAAAAAATTTTAAATTTTACCAAAGATTTCTGAAGCTGTAGTCGAAATCAGAAACGTAATTTTCCCAGGCGATCCCCAGGGAATTCCGTGGATCGGTTCCGTTGAGAAAATTTGAATATTCTCCTCCGATCCAGAAGATTACTCTCCCTAAGCCTGCCGGGGTATCAAGCTGTCGGCGTCTAGTTCAAGGACACGAGAAATATACATACCGTATACAGATATATGTATATATTCCGCCACGTACGTACGAACAGACCCTTCCGATTCCCGCGAACCTTCGACGTAGGTGTGTGCGCGCGTGTAGATATAGCGTAGCCGGAGTGGCCGATGCGAACAATCGGGACCGACCATCAGTCCTGCGATTTCACCCCTGTAATCCGTTCTTAAGCAGCGCCCTCTTTTTTTTTACGACGCCCTGGTTCCCGCTCGGTAAAGATAGCGCTCGGGCTTTATTATAGATTGACCCCCGCACTCGACCTCCACCTCCTCCCTTTTCTTCCACCCCCCCCCCCCCCCCCCCCTACCCAGAATGTTATACTTCCCTTTTTTTCCTTTTTCTGCTGCTTTTATGCCGCGTATATAACCCACGTGGCTATACGTCCGCAAAAAGGAACGGGGGGACGGGGGCGAACGTCCCGCCGTTCGTTCTCGCGTCCAACATTTATCTCTATCGTTTGCATCAACCCGACTACACCGTCGCACCAGCTTTGTACCATACCGTGCTTTGACCATCTCCCCTCTACCCTCTACCCTCTCCCCCGGTCTGGACCGTCTGTACGGATACTCGTCACTTTCACTTTCCCCGATGTGTCCGACCTCCACCCCCTTCTCGTTTTTCCGTGCGCTTTGCACTCCCTTTCCGAAAATCGATTTTCGCTCGATTTTCGCAAAACTTGAATAACGACGTCGTACACTGTGGTGAAAATGCTTCAAGATTTTTCGCGTTTGAGAAAAAACTCGTAGCTGCTTTATCGTAAAAATGGAGAAAAAAGATTGTCTGATTTGAATTCTTCAGTTTTTGAGTAGGATGAGAACGCGCGCCTGTATCTACCCTATGGGAGAAAATAATTGCTTCGTTCAAGTTTTTGGATCAGGAACGTCTAAATAAACGTGTTACTTATACCGCGCAGCGGGTGAGAGTGGAACAGCGATCATGTGTAGTAGGTATAGGTATACACGGTGGATGTAACGTATAGAATCGTAGGTGGAAGTTTGAGGGCGGAAGGGGAATGGGACGAATAAATATCCCCAGCTGCGTGTTGTTTGCGTGTTTCTTTGGAATCCATAATAGGAACCATCATCATCCGTACGGGGCGAGAGAGAGAGAGAGAGAGAGCTAAACAAAGAAGAGAGAGAGAGAGAGAGAGGAAAGAATCGCCTGCGCAAACAATAGAAAAATCACATTGACGACAGTTTGCGTAAACTTTTCCAATCTTTTTCACATATAGGTAGGTTATATCGTCTTTATAACATTTACGTACGTACGAGAAAACGTCCTGTATAGTATACACATACATACGTCGTTATCGTTTCTCGCGGTCCTCCAAGGGTGATGTAAAAATATTTTCAACAATAATTATCTCAAAACTTTCAGCAGGAGGAAACCGGATACCGTCCCCAAGATTATGGCATCTTAAGTGTGATGAAAATGTCAAACTTTTCTAGTTTATAACGTCGCTCGATTTTTTCCCTTTTTTTTTTTTTTTTTTTAAAGAAAAAATTCACGACCACAGTTCGGCTAAAAATTACTACCGAAGCAGACACGTGAAAAATGATTGAAAAAAATTCTACTTCCGGAAAATGCGGAAGCGATCGAACTGCAGCGATAATTTTACGTTATCCGACGTAAGCGGAAGGGGGTGCGACGGTGATGAATAAATCAAAAGGTGATCAGTTCGATGCGAGAACTTTCCGTATTTGGTACCGAACTTGGTTAACGTTCGTAATAATGCATATCGCGCCTATTAGGAGAACGATCGGATAATCGTTTCGTATCCGGAAGTCAGCTCATGTGATGCGGCCCATTACAGCGCGGTAATAATACGAACAAACGTACAGTGCAGCTGCAGTCGCGTCGCGATCGAAGACTAGAAGTAACGTGGAGGGGGCGAAAATTATTTTTTTTCCAACCTCGCCGCGTTATCAATTACAAGGGCACGTAATGAGATTGACGCGAAGTTCGCGAAAATTTTTCCTCGAGCTGGTGGCGCAGCTGCGAGACGAGATCGGTGACGAACGGAGAAGAAAAAGAAAAAAGAAAAACGAAAAGAATAAAAAACGGGAGATCAGAGGCGTCAATTAATCTCGTCTCGGTATCTCACGTCCCAACCATTTTCTCTGCAACACAGGGAAAGGACGAGGGTGCAACAGCGGCGCAGCGACGTAACTGCAGAAAATCCAAGTTCGGGGCGGTGCGCTGTAGATGTTTCTGAAAAGTTTCGCGATTAAGGCGATTCGGAATTCACGCCGGGGACATACGCGATGGTATAATAACGTACGAGGTATATGGTATACAGAGGTGTACAAGGTATATATAAGGTATCACGAGTCACCGCTGTCCAACTAAGGCTGTTTAATAATGCCGGGCTTTTAGGACTATCTTGTGAACACAGATGTATAAGGTACTCAGGTCCTTGAGTAGGGTGAACGAAGATGGGGGAGGGTGGATTCTTCTATAGGGGTGAACGAGTGTGTGTCTCTGTCATAAAAGCAGCGAACGAACCACCACCTCCCCCGCCTTCCCCTACTACCGTAAACGAGGTTTCTTTTAATTAAACTGTCCCCCACCACCCGACCACCCGACGAGTTTCACTCTTCCTCTCCTTTATTCCTTCTCTCTTTCTCTTTCGCTTTTTCTTCCCCCGAAGCTGCGCCCCCCTGCCTCCCCCTGCACCCCTCGCTTCTCCCCATTTTTCTCCCTTTCTCTTTCTCTTTCTCTGACCGTCCGCGCGCTACATACAGTGTAACGTGGCAGTGGTGGTAGCGGTTGCCATACAGTCAAGACGTAACAACGCCGACGGGCACGCGTTATCAGCGCCAGCCAGCATCGCCGATTTCTCTCCCCCGGGGTGGTACGGTCCGCCGCTGCTTCACCCCCTCCGCCCCTCTCCCGCCTTCGCTCTTTTTCCCCCCCGTTTTCGTCCCTAGATTCTCCGGCTCGGCTAAACTTGATATTGACATCGTAATGCCAATGCGAACAGATACGATATTAAAGGAAATTGGAAATTACGTTGAGACGTCCGAGATAACGCCACCCGAGATTCGCTAGACGCCCGGCGACGATCGACGCCACGTATTTCGTACGTCTACACTCTCGCCTACTCTACCCCTTGCTTCGTATTACAAGGGTAGTTGCCGCCGCCGCTGCTGCTGCTGCTGCTGCTGCTGGGGACGTCAGCTTTTCGACTTTTACTCGTGTCTTATCGGGGTGCACCCCGTACGTGATTACTATTATAGGCGCGGAGCGTTCAGCCTCTGCAGGCATTTTATAGAAGATTTATAAAAAAAAAAAAAAAAAAGAAAAGAAAAGAAAAGGAAAAAAGAAACCGAGGGAAAATCAAGATCGCGGAGGGAGAAAAACTATGAATGGCCAGTTTTTCTTCCTATCTCGGCTCGCACCCAGTGGGCTGGGGTCTGGATACCCTGAGAAAATTACTGCGAGACGTACGGTATATCGGTAGACTGATTATCGCGAACGTGAATTGCGTGAAAAAAATGTGTACCGATTTTTGTTTTTCCCTTTTTTCTTTCGCCGAACACACAGGGGTTTCTAATTCCTCTATACGTACTCCGCGCAGCTACTATTAGTAATTAGAAATCTAAAAGTTGCGCGACTACAGGTAATTGCGAATTACCAATCAGCAATTAGCTTACCCCTATAATTCGCTTCTGATGCTCTGCAAAAGTCTCGTTCTACCGCGGTGCAGCGAATTATAATTATACCATAAAATATACATGCACATAAAAGACGTCTCGTCTAAAGTTCGGTGTAGAATCAGACGTCTTCGGGGGGCTAGAATGGCGGGTGATTACTTAAGCGTCGGTAGTCGGGGAGTTTTTCTTTTATAATCAAACGACCCATTGTCTTAATTTTTGCGTGCGTCCACGTAGCCGGTGGCCGGTTAACATCGGGTGTACGTACGTACCCTACCTACCTACCTACCTCGGCGAGAGCGCGAAGCCTTCCCGGCTCGTTCCACCGCGGTCGCCGTCGTCGCCGTCGGTCTTAGGAGGCAACGGGATCGGCCGTCCTCGTTGTGGGCGCATTCAATTGGCTAACGAGCTTCCGTGATTAGCCGACCGTTGGGTGGCTCATCTCTCCCCATCGCCCTAGCCTCATTATCGGGAGACCCGTGATTCAGCGGGACCCGCGCCTCGACTAGCTGCACAGCGCACGTTTCCTTCCACACACGACCGCGATTTTCTCCGTATATATATATATATACGGACGTAACCTACGGTATACCTAAAACGTACCGGTCTAACTAGAAACCCAAAGAATCGGGGAAAAGAATACGGGCGGGCGGGGGTCGCGCAACCAAACTACCCTCGTCCTGAATTTTAAAACGAACCACCCCTGCGGACAATAATCGCCGTCGAACCAATCGCTCGAAAATCGAACGTGCCGTTGAACGAAGGGAAAGGAAATTATCGTTGGCCGTTGGTATCGTCCGGGTTGGTTTTTAATCGATTCCAAATTTTTCCGAATCTCGGTTCGATAAAAATGGGGAGAAGAAAAATTCGATAGGTTTTTTTTTTGAAGCGGTCCGGTATGTGGAGCGCACACGCAGGGTGGAATTGTAAGGAATTGAAGATTGAACGGTAGGCTAGAGTGCCGAGTAAGGGTGATTCCTTTAAAAGCGAAATCTGCCCCCCCCCTCCCCTCCCCCCTCCCCCTGAGCACACAACGTCGTATAAACTCGTAGACGGGGATTATCTAAAAGCGGTTGAAAACGTTGTTACGCGGGGAAGCTGCGTAAAGGGAAAAATGAGTTAACCTCGGGGTGCGCGTACACACCGCGTAGAGAATCGGGTGCGCGACGACAAACTCGAGACCATCCGCCCGTTTCCACATCTTTTTTCGTCCGAGATAATTCAATCGCTCGCCGCAGAATCGAAAGATAAGCAACAGTTGGCCCCCTACCAACTCCCGCGCAGAACCCGAATCTTCGTTATTACAACCTTCGCCGGTCGTTACACCTAACGAAATTAGGTACGCGTCGCATCTGTTTTTTTTTTTTTTTCATTTTTGTTTTTCCTTTCATCATCCCTCTGCTTTTAATTACCAAAATTTACTCATTTCTTTTATCAAAAAAATATCGAGCGTTAATATCATTCGTTCCAAGAACCACGTTACACATGAGGAAGGAAGGATGAGGTTTTATCGATGCGCCGCGGATAAAAATTGCAATTAGAACCGCGTCAGCGGTATGTAATGAGCATACGTGATCATAGCTTCGCGTTCGTCTTCGTGAATTATAAAATCTCTGAGGTATGAGTCGTAACGTAACGTAGTACGTACACATATAGCGGCATATCTCCGCGTATGAGCCGTTGCATAGGGGCGGTATACATACGGTATAACTATACCCGGTGAAACGCGGCACCGAGGAATCGTCGAATACCTGCGCGATTTGTCCGCGACACGCACATATGCCGCGATACGCCACCACGTCCGTCCGTCCGTCCGTCCGTCCGTCCTCCTCTCCTCTCGGATACCGCGGGGATGAGATATATATGTATAAAACCTAAGCGGTATACATATAAGTTATACTCCCTCCGTAAATAAATCAATTAAAATTTAAATTCCTTCGAACCCAAAGAGTTAAATCGCTAATTGCGCCCGTACAAATACGTGGCCAGATTTGCAATACACAATCTTCTACCGGTGTACAGTACATGCGATGACAACGATGAAAAAGAAACCGTTGCCACAATTATACGTATACGACGGGTAGAAGGGAATCGCGACGATGGTGCAGATGCTCGGGTTGGGCAAGAAGAGGGGGTGGGTCGCGGAAAGACGACGACCGCCGAGCGGTTACAGGTACGTACGTCCCGGACGAACGTCGGGATAACCGTGACTCGAATGTTAATTAGGATGACGTGTGTGAGATACGTGCTCCAGGAGTAGAACGTCCGTCGATACCAACCGGCACTAGGATACGATACGGATGTTGAATATGTACGAACGAATTAACGGCCCTCGGAAGTCGATGGATTCGAACGGTCGTCGAGAATCTAGTTTCGTTTATAGTCCGACCGTTGCGGTGATCCGAAAAAACCACGGTATGCGAAAAGTTGCGCGCATGCAAAAATAACGGCGATCGAAGTCAGACGGGGACCGAGCTCGTCCGCGACTCTTCTCGTCTTTGGCACGGATGATCGTTCTCCCTTTCACTTTGTTCCGTCTCCGTCCGTGTGAGTGTAGTTTGGTTTTTTCTCCTCTTCGTTTTTTTTCTCTTTTCCTACGTTTCTTTTTATTCGAACGTGGACAAACGACATTCTTATTCCACGCATTCTCGGTATTCTCGAGGGCTAGTGTTCCGCCGGTATACGTCCGTCGGTCGGTCGGTCGGTCGGTCTGTCCGGCTGTCTCGGTGTAGCGAGAGTCTTTGCAGACTCGGTCCCTCCATCCCTTTAATTAACAAGGAATCAATCAACGGTAGAAAGGAGGTGAAGAATCGCGAAGAAAATGGCTTGCGTCTGCCGTGATTCGCAACAAGTCTCAACCTCCGCATTTTGCTCGCGGAGATCCTCGCCCTCTCTACTTCTATACATACTCATTCCGGCTCCCGTATATATATACATGACCCGTGCAACGGACACATTCGAGAATCTCGGGTCCGCGTGTACGTAAAGAAAAAAGATTGAAACAAAAAAAACAAAAAACAGAAAAAAACACGCACACACACGCAAGAGATAGAAAATCCACCCACTGCCCGAAAACCTCCGTTACTCCTCACTGACCAACGAAGCGCGTATATACGCGCCCCGACCGCGATAATATCCTCGCAATTCCTGGGACCAAAGACCGGGGGTTGGAATAGACGGAGTCCGGGGATGGGTATATGTAGTTTAAACTTCCGGGTGGTCTGGTTGGACGGGATCCAACTTCTCGGGCCTAGGGACCTACGGGAGGTGATGCGGGAAGAAGGCAAAGGAGGCAGATGGGGGCGGAAGAGGGGGAGGGGGAGGGGGAGGGGGAGAGCATCGCGGGAAGGTTGCGAGTCCTGGCGAAGACCTCGCCAAATATTTAGTTAGTCTTTGATGGGCGAGCGGACCGAATACGCGGACGGAGACAGCTAGAGGTGGATAGCGGCCGACGCCGATGAGGGCGAAGAAGTAAAGTAAGGCGAGGAGCGAGGAGCGGAGTGAGAGGAGAGGAGAAAAAAAAAAAAAATAAGAAGAGCGTAAGAAGGTCGGGGGGAGCTTCGATCGCGGGGCGACCGCTTTGGGGAATGTCGGGTATTTTTATTGGTTCTACGGAACCGGGGCGATTCGTTTGTTTCGGGAAGCCGATCAGCCGAGCAGCGGGCGACTGATCTCGCATCTCGCATCTATCCAGATCTCGCATGTATTCCCTGTGATCTCCGAAGCGTGCTGCTCCCGCTCCTCCCGCTCCTCCCCCGATCTCCCCGTACCGCCGGTCTCCCGTCCTTTTGCCCCAAAACTCAACGGATACCCAGCCGTTTCGGACCCACGCGATTCTTCGCGGGGAGCCTGCGCCCAGATGATAGTACCGGTACAGGGCTTACGCTTCCCCTCCCCCATTCTCTCCTTCACCTTAACCTTTCTTCTCTTCCTCTTTTTTTCTTCTTTTTTTTTTCTTCTCTCTTTTTTCTTTTCTTCCGCTTTCTATCCTCGAACATCGCCACCCCGTCATATAATCCCAGAATGCGTGATCGCATAGCTTTTCCGCGAATCGTACGAAAGATTTTTCCTCCTCAGTTTTCTCTGGGATCAGTTTCAAGTGCCTACCTACGTACACTTCCAAAGAGGCAAAAAAAAAAAAAAACAAACGAGAAAAGAATTGGAAAAATAAATAAATAAAATGAAACGAAGGGGCGGGGGGAGTAAACGGGTATCCCGTGTCCCTATCCGGCGACCCTCTTGAACGCATGGCTCATATCGGGAATCGCGAATCGGCTCGAATCGGCGACGATAACTAAATTATTCGGGAGCGGCGCTCCCGATCCGAACGTGAATATATGAACGAAGTAATAACTTATTTTGCCCCCATTTCTCGAGAATATCGTCGGAGGGCCCCCGCTCGTACGCCCTGGGCAAGGCTGTTCGCCTCTCGGTCCGGCTGGGGTCACATTTTATGGGGACACTCGCATCGGCGATATAACAAATGCTAAGCCACTTCTCCAGTGTCGCAGCCATCATTGCTGCCTGCCCTCGTACTACGGGGGTATCGCTGATATACCTATACATATTTCTTTACATATGTACACACATAGGTATGTATTCACGTCTGCCCCTATGTATCTTCGTATTGCGCACACATACGTGACCGAAGCACCACCAGCCAACGGCTGGCACCACCCCGAATAAATATATATGACCGTATTAGCGTTTTTTCCTCCTACTTTTTTATTCCTTGCTTTTTGATCGCGCCCCGCCGACTCGCGCTGAACCCGTAAATAAAGTTTTTCCCAATTCTCTGGATATATGTATATATATATTTTTTTTCTTTTTATTTCATACGTTTCGCCCTGCAGCGGAGAGGAGACTTTTCATAAATTTGCATTCATCAGTGCGACGTCCATTACGGCGAAGGGGATCCCTTTCCCGTATCGAACGATGCGATGGAAAAAATTTTCTCCTGTTAAAGCTAAAATGACAAAAAGTCGAATCATTCGATTGTTGAATTTTTCCGTCTCTCTATTTTATCGCATATAAAAATTCGAATACATTCATCCAACGATGACTTGAGCGACGACGAGGAGTTACGATAATGTCGTCAACGAATAAGTTCGTCAATTTTCTTTCTTCCTCTGATTTTTTTTCAACTCTTTACAGCCTCCGCCGTGGCGGCGACCTCCGGGTTCTCCGCGTTTTCGGGTGTCGCAAAGCTTCCAAGTTCGTAGTGGTACTGTATAAAACGGTAACCCTGCGTCAGCTGAGCACCGGCATTTACGAAATGACAAGCGAACAACAACGTGTTACGGGGTTTCACTTTTACGGCGAACCTCATGAACACCATCGAGTAGAGGAACAAAGCTGAAATCAAGACCTCGTAAAATTCGAATAAGGTTAAACGTGGATTAGAAAATAAAATTTTACTACGGAACTGACGATGCGATGCAGATATCGCGTTATCAGCTGTTAACTGGAACTTAACTCGCTGATAACGCGAGTTGTTTAAAATCAAGTACAGGAAAGGGAACTAGTTCGTGATATTTTTTGTTCCGATTTTTTTCCCCGCTTTCGTCGTCTCGTTGCCCGAACGATCGGTTCTTTTCGGCGAAAATTTTACTCACCTAACGTCATTTTACCGCTGATTATTTTCGGATCTTTTTTTCTATCGATTATAGCGGAAATCGGTATCGCCCAATTGAATACCGGGCCCCAGAAATGAGTGCTGGAATCGAACGGACAATTGGCTAAAATTTTATCGCGTAGGAAAAAAAAAGAAGAGAAGTACGGTATGATCGTAATACCTGAGGAAATAGTCACGATTTTCCTTAGTTAGAATTGGCAGCTTTGACAGGCGGTTCCTCATGGCTTCGACTCAACGTTTCCCGTGCTATTGTTATACGCTCTCGAAACGATCAAGACTCTATCGCAAACTCTGCAGTCGGAGCCGTATAACGACGGATTAAAACGATCGTGCGCACCTTTCACACCTTGACATTAACCAGAAAACCTCAATTCTCGCGTTCGAATCTGTCACGAGAAAATTCAAACTACGTACATACGTCTTCACGCGGAATCAGAAGTCACTTCGTCCGACATCCGAGCGATAAAGAAGACTGACGAGAGTGTAAGCCTCCTATCTTTTCAGAGTTTAGTGAAGCAGCTATTTACAAACAACCTTGGAAATTATTTCCGAGTTCTTTCCACCGCTATGTATAAGATCCGAAGATGAGTCGAGTTGCGGCGGACCATAAGTTGATGATACGGGACGTAGCGTCGGACGAAAGGAGAGCGTGGTTTCACCGTCGAAACTGTCCCTCGTCTGGTTGTCATCGGATTTCCATATATATTCATAAAACTCGTGACCCGCTGACGTAACGCTCAAGAAATGCCGCATCACCGGACTAGAAAAACAAGTCACTCGTTCAACGGCGAACGAGTCGCGTTTCAGGTCCTCTTCGACAAAGATTACCGATGAGGAATCCGTTCGATCGTTCGAATGCAGAATACACTCGAGAAAGTATCGATCGTGTTTTGAATCTTATCTGAATTTTTGTACAAAAATTTTTTTCCGTCTTATCGATCGCATCTCGATATTAATCCCGCGATACGACGACTCGTTTATAATCCAGAGTGGTTCGCATTGTACCATACGGAGTTGAAAAGCCACGACGTCGAACGAAGACATAATATCGACTAACTAAGAGGTGATCGGCGGCACGAGAAACTCAAAAATCCGCTGCAGTTCGAGAATCGAAATCATTTGAAGTTCTCTTTCGGTGTTCGCAATATATTCGCAACGTCTGCCGGACATTTTCATTCTACCCCAGCTAGCCGGGCACCTACTGCATATCCAGTGTGTCGTCTGGTCCGCATGCAGCTGCGGGTGTACACTCCGTAGACGTTCCTTACGGGAGGACTCGGTCCCCGTATAATAAATGCATGGGTTATTATTTCGCGCGTGTAATATTGATGGCGTCATGAATGTTGCATGGGGGGGTACGACGAGGCGTACCGAAGTTCTCTACGAAGTCCGACGTACGGCGCGACCGAGATGCGACCGAGAAGCGAAGCCGGGACGGGGACGGGGACGGGGGAGGGGGAGGCGGGGGAGGCGAGGGGGACAGGGGCGTCCCGACGCCCGACTGAAAACCCTGAGGGTGCATGCGCAAAAAACTACCCCAAGTTTATTGATCCGTTGGCGGGCTCTCCGGCGTCGTGGACTCCGCTCGGGGGGCCCAGGGCCGTGACCACGAAATTCCAAGAGCAGCGAAATGAGGCCAAAATTGCCGGAGCTAACCGGAGGTCCGACCAAAGGAGAAAACGCATAGCGTCGAGTTTTTTCGAGCGGGTGAAAAAAAGGGAGCACTTCGCGAGAACAAAGGTGCTCCGGGCTCGGTTTCGGACGGTACGGAATATTCGGCGGAACGAAGTCGGAGGAAAAATGTGACGCCGCGACGCCGACGATAACGAGGGAGGGAATTTTCGTTCGGGCATTTCGTACGATCCTGGCGGATGCAGAGCGGGATCGGCGTCGGAGGAGCGAGCGTTAGGTGCCTGCACGGTTGTATCCCGTAGTGGGTGGGTAGTCCCCTGAATATGCATTCGCAACTGTTGTCTGAGTCGGTCGGTGCGGTCCCCTTCGGAAACAAATCCCCTTCGCACCCCCGACGGACCACTCAAGGGTATTGCCACCACTGTTTCCTATTTCCAGACTCTCTCCCTCTCTCTCTCGTTCGTTCTCTCCTATATTTCTCGTCGCGAGGGAATCGTTGTCCTGCGAGGAGGATGAGAGAAGGTCTCGTTTTCTACCTTGTCTATATACCGCTGCCACCGTGGATCTATTCATCGTCCGAACGGCGAGGCCTTACGTTGTTCGCACGGGCTGAAAATACATAAATTTGAATGTACCGTACGACGCCGGCTCCGCGGTATCGCGAAAGGCAGCCGTCGTAATTCGTCTGTTTATGGGACGGAATGACCTCTGTATTTGGAAAGGTATATAAGTATGTACGCGTATGCACATACGTGATCAGACCGCTCCTGAAACTTCAACGGTCGCCGAGTACGAGAGCAATTTTTATTTTCGGACCTGGAACATTGAAACAAATGAAATAGCGGACGGACGGATTCATAAATCCAGATGAATATTTCAGCGACCAATTTTACAATATTCCCCCAAGTATTTCCTTTATCGGGACGCTATTTCACCGGGATCCAAACTCATTAAATTCAAACTCTGGTTCTCTGTCTCTCTCTCTCTCTCTCTCTCTCTCCTGGAAACGTACGACCTAGGCACAAAAGGGTCATGACACGCGAAAGAAAGAGAAAAAAGAAATAAAACGAAAGACGAAGGAACGAGTAGCAGAAGTATTCCTAGGATCCTCCGGTTTACAGTTTCATTCATCTTGTTCTCAAAGGCACGTATTCCGTCCTGAGAATAGGAGGCGGGCGGGTCCGCGAGAGTCCGTCCCGTTCCTCCCGGTCCCTCAAACGAATCGAGTTTTTGCAAACGCGTGACTTTTTATTCGGCCTTGTTGCCTTGTTGCCTTGTTGACGCTGCCGTTGCTGGCACAGGGGGGAGTGAGATACGCGCGTTGCATTCAGATCAGGCCAGTTCGGGGTTCGGGTCGAGGGAGTCTCCCTCTTTCCCTCACCGCCCGTGATCCCTCCTTTCTTCCCTCATCCGTCCTTACGTCCGTCAGTTCGTCCCGAAACATCAAAGACGGGACCCGGGAGCGCATGCCTCACCGCGAGTTTGTTTAGTCCGACGTCGTTGATAACGCTCTTCCCCCCCGCGCTTCCTTTTTTTTTTTTTTCCCTCCCGTTCATTCGCCGTTCCCCCGGTACGCGCGGATGCGATTCCCGTGCGGCAAATGCAAATCCAGTTTGTCGAGGGTGACGGGAACCCGGGGCGTGGGGGAGGGGGGTAGGGGGGTAGGGGGGACCGGAGGAGGGAAGTTTATTTATGCACTCGAGCTCGAGTAATTGTTCGCCGGTGGGACGAGCGACAAGACGAGGACCCCCTTGATGCCCGCCGCGCCGCTCGGTGCGAGGCCGGGTGACTACGGGGGGATAAACTCTCGCTGACTTTTCTTTATTTTTCCCCGTACCTCGTCTCCCCGTCGTCTCCGTCGCTACCGGTTTTTCTCTTTTCTTCTCCGAAGCGCGCCCGAAGGAATTCACATAGGACAATGTGAAAACGCGCCGGATTGTGCAAGATCACGGAGGAAGACGTTCCTCGCCGATTTTTGACCCCCCTCGATTTATTCTTTTACTTTTGCTTCCACTCCACGGCTACACACACACACGCGTTTCGCCCTCGTTACTCCTCGAGTTTCTAAAATTTCACCCTTTCTCCCGGTTCGTCCTTTTTTCTCTTTTTTTTAATTTATTTTTCTTCCCCGTCTTCGCTCGAAGGTAGTTCGTACCGATCCCACCCCCCCTCCCGCCCCCTGCATCCGAACCTTATCGCTTCGGCGTCGTTCTTCTTCTCCCCGTGCACATCGCCTCGAACACACCGTCCAAACGCCATTCTAGGGGCACACTCAATTTCCGAGCACTTTCCGCCTGCCCTTTCAAAATATATGAAATAAAATAACACTTGGAGAGTGCTGCTCTACCACCCAGGGCATAAAGAAACTCGCTACCGGTAGGAGTCGGGACAAGGGGTTGGCTGGTCGGGAGGTTCGCTCCGGTGTAGCCGAGGATAGAGGGAGCGCGGCGAAGGAGGATAGCGATAGAGGCGGACGGGGGGGAAGTAGGGGGAATGAGATACCGTCGAGAAACGTACAAACTGGGATTCTCGCCTTCTTTATGTACACGGTTCTACATATACACGTATATATATATATATACATGTATGTATATACGTACGATGCGAATTCAATGTACGACGTAAGGGTAGCTTTTTGCCCTTAGGAATCCGCGCGCACTTTCCACGCGGCGTTGAGACCGAACGAACGAACGAACGAACGAACGGACGACGACGACGACGACGACGACGACGACGAATGTGCGACCGAGTTCGAGACTGCATAAAAGATCTCGATGCATACATATACGTGCGTATCTCTTATATACCCGTTTCTTTCCGCGAAATCTGCAGCGGAAAGAACTGCCGATGTTTTCTGCAGTAAAAGAAATATATTATTATAATGTCCGAAAGTGTAATAGGACAGAAAGAATGACGAGCGTGCATCGTGGGGCCGCATTCGAGGCATTATTCCACTCGATAAACCGATTATTCTTCCTTCTACTTAGCATCCCCAACGCACAAAGAAAAACTCAGGGAAAAGCGCAGACCTCTCCACCGATGCGGGTGCTCACCGCTCTTGGCAAACTTCACCCCCCAACGCACCACCTACCCCGAAACCACCGCCGCTACCCCCCCTCTCCCCCGTTCTCTGTGACAAACGCAGTCACGTCGCCAACAGAAATGTGCATAATTAACGATCGCCACGACGCTTATTTATTCCGCTATTTATTGATCGGCCATGCGATTTTCGATAAAATCAATGCCCCCCGGACATTGCACGGTTCTCGAAGTTCGACTCACTGTTCGTGAAGTTGGAAAATAAATTAAATAAATAAATGAACGGGAGACGTGTATTTATATTTATATTATATAAGCTACGAGACGACGTTAGGCGCGTAGAGGATAAGATGGCCGGTCTTTGCGCAGGGTGTGTAACGTATATAGAAATAAATATACCAACCCAGCTCGCCGGAAAGTAATCACAATCACAATATGTATGAAGGAGGGATCAGGCAGGACTCATCGGAATTGCAACGAGTCCAGGTTCAGCTTCGTTCTCAACCCCTCCCGCGCTCTACCTTCTGCGAAAGATTTAGGTAGGTTATACGGCGACCTCGAGCTGGACTAAACCACCTATATTATTTTTCACCACCCCTTGTACGCATTTATAATATCACACTGATTTAACTTCAGCTTCTGAAACTACAGAGATGAAATTTTCAACGTTACTCCCGTTGGAATGCGAGTATAATTAATACCGTGGTACCTCATCGTGGTTTTGTGTACGTACCTGAAAAGGTAGCGAATATGATCCGGTAGGATTTTGAGGGAGGATCGAGAAAGGGGGGCCGTTAACAGCCCCCCTTTCTTCCTCCCCCCTTGCGAATGCGCAGCTTCTGTGTCGTATTTTTCTTGGCTTTACCGAATTATTATACGATTCATGTTTCAAATTGACTCACAAAATACAAAACGGAAAAGAGAAATATTATTGTAAGGGGGATTAGGGTGGCTCCTCTCTCTCTCTCTCTCCCTCTATCCTCCGTTCCACCCCCTTCGCCGAAACCCGTGGTCCCATTTCCAAGTCGAATTTTTTGTATAATATATTTTTATGACGTGTCGTCGCCGTGGTTCATATTTTCGACTCTCCGTCGCTTGGCACGAAGAAAAAATTGCTCCCAACTCGGAACCGTTTCTTTCTTTGAATTTAGAATTCATCCAAACGTTTGATAAGATCGAGAAGCGCGTCAGTTTCGAACGAAACAAACTTGACGCTCTGTATTTCTATCAGTATTTAGGAATCCAATATCGCTGGATTAAAGTGCAACGGATCAAGGGGGGCGCATCGGTAACGCGACTCTGCCTGCTGCAGGACACTCCAATTCTCTCGGAACTTCGGGAGCTTTTCCATCAGCCTTTGAAGCGGGAAAACGAGGGGGGAGGGAGGCCGGCCGAAGAAGAAAGAAACGAAAACTAGAAAAGATCGTTAATTCGTCGATGTATCGGTCCGGTGACAAAGAGGGACAAAGTATGACGTGACGAAGTTCGTCAAATTGACCCGCTGACACCGGGGATATCGGCTACGCGTGTTTACCGAAATGATTTTGGGCGGGCGCCAGAAGAAACGAAACGGAACGGTAGCGATGTGTAACGTGAGCGGACGTGAACGAGTCCTGCGGGACTTATTTCCCAAACAAATGCCGGTGATTGAATGTTGGCGTTGAGCGATTGATCGGAACCATTTGAATTCCAAATGACGCCGTCCGATACGGAGCGTCGAACGTCCCCTCAGCTGGTGACGTACCCGACCGAGGAGTTCGAAATCCCGAAAAATTTCTGGAATTCTTACCGAAAACACGAAAACCAACCCCCCGTGTTGTCGTCGCAATCTTTTTTTGTTCGCGATTCTCCACGGACGTCACGAGGGCTTTTTAATAGCGTCGTGTACATTCATTCTCTTCCAACCCCCTCGGAGTACCGTACACGAGAGTGCATCGGACGTTCTATACTCGGGGTGAAATCCACTCGAGGATTTTACACGCGATTTTGAATCGCGCGAAATTCCCGCCTGGATATCGTCTGGCACCGGTTGATTAAAGAAGGAGGGAGGAAAAAAGAAAGAAAGCAAGCTCGCGAATTCGTTTTCGGGGATCAAAAACGAGCCGCTAAATTCGAACCCTCGAAATAAAGGTCGATCCAAAGGTCAGCCGAGGGAGACGCCCTTGTAAAACGACCGTTTCGAACCAACCCAATGAACTCCGTCCATAAGCTCCTTTCGCTGTAAACGTCTTGAATTTATTCCCCCCAAATTCTGGGGGAATTATCATCGCCTCAAAAAACAACCCTCGCGAATAAATAAATTTTAAATAACAAAAAATGGCGCGGAAATTCGGGAATAACGAGTTGGTTTTTCGGCTTTCGTTCAGCGTTTTATCAAATTTCGAATTCGTGTATTTATTTATTTAGTTTTCTCGTTGATAACGCGAACGCTCTTCGCACGGAGGTGAAGGTCAAAAGTGCGAAAGAACATGAGGAGGGAGCGCTAGCTCGCCTACGGTTCCATTTTCCTGCACCCCTCGCGCCCATAAATTTTGATTATTCCGAAAAAATGATTCCCGCTATTTTAGAAGCGCTCTGAAACTCCCGCGGGACTTTCCTGGTGCCATTTATCGTTTTTATGGAAAGTCTCACTCCCAACTCGACGTCTACATTACCCCCCGTATGAATCACCCCCATTATCATTGCGCGAGGTAACAAAAGAAAATAAAATGGAATTCGTTCGTCGCATGCATCGTGAAAAAAATTTAAATCCATATTCTCTCATTCCTCATAACCGAGAAACTTAATCGTCGAAATGAAAAAAAACCCTTTCGCGCTGCAAGAGAAATGAACGCGCAAAAATAATCAAACGGGGGTAAATTTCAGGTACAGGGAAAACGAACGTTATACAAATATATTTAGGGGATGTTGCGTCGCGTGGAGTAAAAGTATGAGTATAATATCAGCCCGTTGACCCTTCCATTAGATCAGAACCACCCGCTGCGCCACCGCGCGCGAGCCTTAACCGAATAAAAAAAGCCACCACCGTACCGTAGGTGGGGCACATACTGCAGGGATGACGCGACGGATATCTCCCTTATGATTTTTTAATGTCCAACGTTTTCACGGCGAGTGCCATCAGCCGTACCTACTATAAACCCTGCGGGAGGGTGACGTGCGGTTACATTTTTTATCCATTTTTACCCCCGATTTCCTCTATTTTCTTTCTCTGTTCGTTCGACCGTTTTTCGCCAGAGGGGGGTCGGGGTTAGTTGGTAACTTTGACTGCGATTTCACGTCGCGAATCATCAGTAAATAACGTTCCTTGTACACGTAAGAATTTGCGAACGTGGAGGAAAAAAAAAAAAAATAAAAAATTGATATCCTTCCTGCAAAGCCGTATTTGCAGGATTAGACTTTGCGAGGGTGTCCAGTGATGCTGCGACCCCCTGATTCAAAAAGGATATATTCGGATGAGGATGTATACGAAGGATGGGTAATCCTAGACGAGGGAAAACATAGTAAATTTTCCGACCGTATCCCGATCGGCAGGCAATCCCGCGAGCAGAAAGAAGAGCAGCTCATTTCAGTTGTCGATTCGTGTTATTTTTTTTTGTTTCCAGAGGGAACGTTGTCCTCCAGATCGCGAAGCTTCTCGGACTTCCGGTATTTGCTTATATTTATTGTAGGTATATATATATACATATAGCGGAGCATGCGTACCAAGGTAAGTATATTACGGAATACAGAAATATACCTATACATACAAAACTATATACCCGCTATGTACAAGTACTGCAGATGGTATGAAAGAAGTGAGCGGAGCTAGCTCGTTTTTCGATTAAATTGGATCGGTTCGCAGAGAAAACAAAAGGATAAAGTAAGGAATGAAGAATAAGAAGACGAGATAAGAATATAAGGAGAAAAACTCGTAGCTGCAGCTAGAGATGTGCTGTGCAAGGATACGAGGTACGGCGAGATACACCGACGAGTATAACTACACCAGCGGTGAACGAAGCTAAGAAGAAACCTTGTCCAGAAGAAAGTCTCGGAAATTATTAAGCCCCCTGATCGCGTAATGATCCGCGTTGTCTTGTAGAACGGAAAAATAAATCTACGAGGAGAGAAAAAAAAAGAAAAAAAAAAACGGAGAAAAAACGTACTGAAAATAATTAGACTGAAAAAAACTCGTATGGAGAAAAAAAAAAAAAAAGGAACACATGATCGGTATGTGCGAGAAGAAAAACGTCTTTTCCGTAAACCCCTTTATCCAAAGCCCCCCCCCCCCCCCCCCAACCAACAGGAGATGAATCGGTACGAAAATTTCCAGAGGGATTGATTCTTTATTTTTTTTTATTTTTTTTTTTTTTATTTAACGAATTTGTAACGAACGATTTGTATGATACAATATATAAGAATTTGGCAACGTTATTGCATGCCGAGGATAACGTGTCACGGCTCGCGCACGCAGCAACATGGTATAGGGTCCTGTCTTATATCCGAGGGTAAAGTAAAGGGAGAAAAAGGACGGATGTGTACAGCAGTGACTGAGGAGGATGCTTTATGACCCGTAACGTCGCAACCCCCCCCCCCACCCTCCACCCCCGACCAACTCTATAAACTCGATCCAATATATTAGGGTTACCAGCTACCGTTCGCGGAAGTACGTAACGGCCATTTTGGATGCGACTGGAAAATTGTCGATGAAAAACCGGAAGCGATACGCATTATAACTATTTATATATGTATGTAACGCTGCAGTATTGCGATATCTCCTTCGGTCTTCGTCCGAGCCTACTTCGGTCGCGTCACTGATGTCTTCTACAGTCACCATCGGTCGATCGATCAACAAACGAATAAAATATCACCCGGCTCATCTCGCTTCCGGAGGTTTCACCTCGCGCTTGTCCATCCGATTGGACACGAACTTTTTAGGAGAGGATGTATAATACATAATGCACATTCAGCGAGCGTGACACCAAGAATTATCCCCGATACACGTTGTACGTACGTAACATACGTATCGTACGTAGGATATGCAGGTACGGAGCCGTGCGATCCGACGAGGTCGTCGTGCAACGGGAGAGCCGCATGTTGTTCTCGTTCTCTGGACGTCGCTTTTGATCAGAGGGAATGCGCAAAAGTAAAGGGTTCGGTTATATCTCCCTCCCTCCCTCCCCCCATTCCCCCATTCCCCATTCCCCACCGGCCACCCCGCCACTTCTTCGTATCCCGCGCGGCCCCCCGCTACCTACATATCACGCGGCACCCAACTTCGATCAATCACGAACGGTGACAGTTGTAGCAACCCCCGACATCCTTGTGCGGCACCTCGCCATGCGAATATCTCACGACGACCAGCCGCCTGTGCAGGACGTCGCTTCCACCGTATCCGTGTACGACGACGCACACGAGTACACAGGTGTTACACATACTTAATGTATACGTAAGTATAAAAATAGAAACGTGTTTACGTACAGTCCGTTCGCTATCGGCCCGTAAACCGGGTGACCACTTCCAATTTACCAAATGCTATACTTTCTGCAGAATTAACTGAATCGTTATACCTTTCCGTAAAAAAACAAAACAAGAACTTTTCCCTCGACTTCTCGTACGCGGGGTGGATGCGGTAGGGGTGTATCCCTTATTTTGGAATAAGGCAAAATTTTAAGCATTTCGCGCGGGGTTTTTTTTTGTTTTAATTTCCCTCGCGATGGGTGCGAAATAAAATAGCCACCCCGTGGATCGCGTCGCGGTTATATTTTAGTCCGGTTTACCGATGTGCGGGGTGAATTTGAGGGGTCGTATGGACGCGAGTGCATCACTGGAGGAGGCAAAGAAGAAACCACGGGACATCAGGGTGACGGGTTTCTCTCGCCGAGCAAACAACACTCCCAGTAGCATATCATACATCAGACACCTAATTCTTTGCTGGGTATCGCGGACGTCGTCGTCGTCGTCGTCGTCGTCGTCGTCGACATTGGTTGCTAACTCTTATCCATTTAGAACTTCCATTTAGCACCCTCTCTTTATCCGGTGCTGTCAACGGCAAATTGACGAGGAACGCGAACCGGTCAAACTTCACCTGATACCGTCTGGTTGCCTCGGCGAACGTTGCAACGACGTCCAGCTTGTGAGACGAAGACTTCGGTATTTCGTTCAACTCGTCGATGATCGAAAACGCCACCTCTGCGTTATAACCCACCCTTTCGCATCTCCTCATCTACAGCTAAATGCTCTTTCCATCCAACTTTGAATCAATGTCCGAAACTTTTTCATATCACGAGAGATTCAATCTTATATTATTTTCTTTCTCCTTCGCACTAATTTCTTCGTGCGATAGATTTCTTTTCTCTCCTCTTAACGGATGGAAGAGTTGGATGCGGGGGGGGGGGAGAAAAAACAAATTGAAAACAGAAAGACGTCTTCCGTCCACCTGTGAGGGGGATGAAATCCGGAGGGAAATTCGCTGTTGCGCAATGGAGGTAATCGGGCGTGCATTTGGCAGACTTTAGCATTTTCCGAACCGCATCATTTTCCATTTTCGACATGTTATATGTATTATACAACGTAGACCGTGTATCGAAATGGAGGAACGGAGATAGGAGTGTGTACAAGTAGTGAAAAAAAATAAAATAAAAAAAAAAAAAAAAAAAAAGGGCTGAAGAGATGCCGGTGGAATGGGAAAGCAGACGCTGGGGCTGGCAACTTTGAAGGATATTTTTTATTCATGTGACGTGTTTGAGGGCGCGGAAAAAACACATTCGACCGATATTCCGAAGAGTATAAGGGAAGCCGGGTCGGCCGGCGTTGCGAGACCGAGTGGATCCTCACCGTCCACCATTCCACCCTTAAAACCCCTCGACTTTGAGCAGAGGTCTACGTTCGCTGGTTTTAAAATACCGAGGTCCGAGTCCCCGTCCCTATTCCCATTCCCATTCCCGTTCCCATTCCCATTTCCAATTCCACCCTTATCCGCTTCAAAGTTTCGCCTACGTGCGACTTCCGAATATTCGGCATAACTCAGCTTATACGTGGACGGGTGCAACGGAATGTCGTAGTACGAAATTCATGGGAAAAAAATTTCGGTCACTCGCAATGCCGTTTATTTAGCAGGGGTGGATTTTATTAATTTTCTCAAGTCGAAATGGAGTTTGTATCGAGATTGTTCGTTGTACAATGCAACGACGAAGTGTATCTTGTGTCCGTCGTTTGGGACGGTATTCTTTGATTCTTTTAATTTAGTGACCTAACAAGGGAGTTTAAAAGTGAAAGGAGGGGAGCCGCAGGACGAGAGCAAAGAACCGCGAGTGGACAAACAGTGGTCGTCCCATTCCATTCTTTACATTGCGTGGTCGTTTCTGCTTCCGTAGTTTTTTACCGACTTTATTTTCCTCATCACGGTATAGCAAACTTTGATTTCTTGGTAAATAATCAATCCCGGTTTTCACCCCCTACCCCATACCGCGAGTGTACTTTATATCTTCTCGCAGATAGCCACGATTTTCTACACCAAGGAACAAGCGCTTCGGACGTCTGCGCAAAAAAAAAAACAGAAGGATAAAATAAAATGGAAAATAAATAAATAGAAATAAGCAAAATGATGGATAGAAAAAAAAAAAAAACAAAACAAAACAAAAAAAGAAATGACAAAACCAACCGAATACACGGGTATGAGGCGTACAACACGCGAAAGTGGCGGAGAGAGGTAAAAGATACAAGATAAAATTGGATATTGTGCGGTTAAATATTTGAAAGGGGCGATTGCTTCGATCGCGCGGATATCCCTTGGGATATATCCACCGATGCATTCACCCTCGACTTTCGTTATACAGGGTGAACCGAACAGGACTTATACATACGGTATAAATGTATACTATACTGCACGTACACGTCGCGTCCTCTGTACCTGCCCGCACTTGGATTTCGAGTGACGAATTGCAACGCGTACGTAGTACACGGAGCTGCGATGAGAAATGTCCGGATCTCTTCTGCTGGTTATTTTCTTCTTTTTTCTCTCGTTCATTCATAATTAAGGTTCCTCCGTTCCCCCTTTCGGGGAAATCGGGATGTGCGATATATTTATTCCTTTCGTCTAGCGACTCGAGTTACCGGGGAATATATGTATGTATACACGTGTATATATAGTATACACTTTTAGCCAACGCGAATAGGGGGTGAGTTATAGAGTTGCAGATCAATATAGCGTACGAGTCCTAAGTATAGGCGTGTATATCGGTAGACCGTTGAATGTACATATACATATATGTATAGACGTATCCTTGGTCTGTCAGCGACTTGGTTTGGTTCTCTGGAACGTGAAGGAAGAGGTGGATGAGAGGGAGGCGATATTCAATGGACGAACGAAGGAGGACTATGCGGGGTGTGCGCCGGTGCGCGTCGACCGCTCCGCGTGTCACACGGAAAGACGAACGAGAGGGGGTGCGAATCTTATGGAAACCGGATATACGAACTATTACAGAAGCTGTGTATAATGTATTCGGTAATCGAAAAACTTCGATTGTAAACCTCTGCGGCGTTAGTGAATTAAAATCGAAGGGAAATATTTGGGACCGCAGCGTTTTGTACGATAAGTTGTCGCCGCGCGACATTGTATCCTTACACCAGTGTCCTCCTGGACGCCGTGGAACCCCTCTTTTTAGGGTTGATGTTTTCATTCCCAAAGCGTCGCGCTACGCCCGCGTAAACACATTTTTATATGACGTGAGAGTTGATATATTTCAGCCAGCCTTAGGACCCACCCCAAAGTCCTGCTGTGTATAACGTATATAAGTATACATATATATCTGCTTATGTACATGTCTCTTAGCTGCGGCTCACAAGACGAAGAGAAAGAGGTAGAAACGGAGAAGACGAAGCAGAAGACGAAGAGGAAGACGCAAAGACTCCCTTTGTTCTCGGCGCCACCGGGCGAGGGTGTCAGCCTCTAGGTAGGTGGTACTTTGTATTCCGGCGTCGCGACGCCAACCACCCTGCATAGCGGAAAGCGAATACGTGATTCGTTATCCGTTATCCGTTATCCGCGTTATCCGTTATATCCGTTATCGGTGCAGAGTCGGAGTCACAGACGGAATCAGAGTCAGAGAGTATATGGTGCATGTGTGTAGTTTCGAGGAATACGGAGTATTTGATGAGGTCCGCACAGATTCGTGAACAATGATATATTATTATTGAGTGTGTGACTCCCGTTTTAGCATGGGAGTAGAGTTCTTCTTGCGTTGGCCTCGAATGAAGGTCTGGTACACATTAATATATATATAAGAAAGGTTGTTGAATCGCGCACTGAGTCTAATGGATCGAGAGTGTCGGAGCTAGAGATTCAATTGGCGCGTTCGATTGGAATTGGAATTGAGATTGAGGACAAAAGAGCGCCAAAAGCGAGCGTAGAGAAATGGGAATAATAGAGTTGGCCGGGCGAGAATCATGGAGACCGGAACCGGGAAGGAAGCTCATCGTTATACCGCGATCTCGCCTCTGACGTCATTGCAGGACGTTCGACAATCGCCGACAGAAAAAAAAAAAAAAAACGTATAAATGAAAAAAAAAAAACACGTATGTTTCAAACGGCAACTTCATTCGCTTCGTAGCTGTGTAATGTTATACAGATTTATCCTATACACCTCCATTATATGTATACAGCACTTTGAAAAGCTCGACTTTGGATTCGCACGAGTAATTCTTGCGGGGATATAAAGGCGAGACCGTGGGAGGGTTGAAATCCGCAAAGTAACAACGATAAGCCGTCGACTGAGTCACGGGGTACTAGAAAAGTGTTTGCATTTCTTTCCCAAGGGTTGTGTAGAGCCGACAGGCCCCCGCGCATTCCCATCCCTAGTCTTAGCTGTAGGTGGAGAGCATCGCGGACCAGTCCGTGAAGGCTCAACCGCGCGCAATTTCCAAAAGCCGATTCCAACTCCGTCGGTTTTCTTCGTCTTCGTTTTCGTCTTTTCCTTCTTTCCAGAAAACGTCGAACTACGAGGGAAGGAGGCCACATGGGAACGTATGCGTATTGCCTTGTCCTGCACTGGGGGGAGCGAATTGGAAACGTGATCGAAGATTTTTTTTTTCTCTTTCTATTCTCGTCCCGATATTTGGTCAGAAAAACCTAATAAGATAAACAACGTTAAAATTAAAAAAAAAAAAATAAAAAAAATATATCATTTAATAAATTTGCAAAATTTAGATCCTAATACGCTTCTGCGCATCTTTGGAGATTAGCGTAAGAAAGCTGCGGCAACTGACAGTTTATGCAGCTAAAGAACTGTAAATGATGAGTGAGTCAAGGAATTAACAGTTACCGTGCGCTCGTCGAAAACGTACATTAAATACATTGCCGCTAAAGATCTCTATTAATTATTTATCACGAATCAGACATGCTGATATTTGATGATTGTATTGAAAATTGGTTCATACATCTATATGATGATAATGTTGTCATGTTATTTTTATGATTGTACATGCTGTAATAACTTATCGAAAATTTACCCGATATCATAGCTTTATTAATTCGTTCGAATTTCCAGAATGCAGTGTCATCTAGAAGCAAAAGCTGCAAGCTCTTAATGCCCTTGGGCCGGTTACGTGTGACCTCATGCTGACATCTTACGAAACGGGAAATCTGCTCTACCGATATAGGTAACAAAAAAAGATGATCAATTTTATATCCGACCCGAAATTTTTTCAATTTATCGAAACATCGAATTATCAGTGCAAATTGCACACTCTAGAATTGACTACGAACAACAAATTATGTCAGGTGTAACAGTCTTGTATATGCATCTCGCAATTTCGGATATTTCGAATTGTTCTGTTGCACTTTTTTAGGATGTAATCCTATTCTGAATAGTTGATCTCCGGTCGATTAATGCTGAAAATCGTCTCGCAGAAGAAGCAAATGAATTACTTGACTGAAAAAATCCATTCAAAGCAAATATAATAATGAGGTGCCAAAGTTTTGTAATACCTGAAGTATTATGCTACTATACTTCGTTCACAAAACTATCTAGTTTGAAATCATACGTTGACAAACTATTCAATTTTTCAAATATGTCAGACAGATGCTATGATTTATGGTTCTTCAATGAAATCAAAAATTGCCAAACCGAAAAAACGCCAAGCTTATAGACTTCGATTTTTCTCAAAATTGGGGCCGGAATTCGATATTCTTTTTTCTCAAAGTGATCTATGGTATTTTTGAACATTTTGATCTCAGAAATCCGAATTCACCAAATAAATTGATTGATAAATTGACCGAATTATTGCCAACTTTTTCCTTTTTGAGGCACAAAAATTGAGATATCTCGATGGGAAAAATTCATAGGTCAATTTAGTCAACGGATTCATGTTTCTGAGATCAAAATACGTTAGAAAAGTATCACACGATTGATTTTGGAAAATCAAAATTTTTGACCAAAATTTGAAAAAATCGTAAGGGGTACCCCTTGGAAAAATCTCAAATTTTGGCCAAAATTTTTTATTTTTAAAAATTGATCGTATGGCAATTTTCTTATGTTATTTGATCTCAGGAACACGAATCCGTTGTCCAAATTGAGCTACAATTTTTTCCCTTTGAGATATCCACAAATTTATGCCAAAAATCGCGAAAAAATGGGGATAACTCGGTCATTTTTGAAGATTGATCAATTTTTCGTTCGGATTCGGATTCCTGAGCTCAAATTACATTAATATACACTAAACAATCAATTTTTTATTTTTGACCCCAAAAAGCTGAAAATTGGCGATAACTCGACCAATTTTAGAGATAGATCAATTTTTCTCTCAGATTCGGATTCCTGAGATCAAAATACGTAAGAAAAGCATATTAAACCCAATTGAAAAAATGATTTATTTTTCTCTCAAAAATTGAATTTTTTTTTGGTTCTTGGAGAGTAATCTCACATATAATCAACTCAGGAATCCAAATCTGAAAGTCCAAATCATCTACTCATGCAATCGATCGAGTAATCATTAGGTGAAAAAAATGTTTTTGCTGGAAGTACCCCACTTGATCAATTATTTATTCAAAAAACGAGTGGGCTACCTCAAAATATCAAGTAAAAAATTTTTTTAAGATTTGAAATTTTTTTTTTTTATAAGGTACAAATTCAGCCCCATGCTAATAAAATAAAAAAAAAATGTTCAACCCACCCTAATGTATATGATATTCTTATCTATTTTAAGCTCAGGAATCTGAATCTGGGGGCCAAATTGATCTATCTATATAATTGACCGAATTATTACCAATTTTTCGCTTTTTGGGGCAGGAAAATTGAGATATCTCGATGGGGAAAATTCGTAGATCGACAGAAAAAAAACGCTTTAACACGTGTGAAATATAATGATGTGAAATTGACGAAAAAATGACGGATGAAAACTTCAAACGACGAACAAAATTAAATACGGCCCGTGCAATCCTAATAACTATGTATAAATAATGTGTGGTAATTGTATAAGTAGTTCTGAACTCACCTCATACGACGTTTCAATTTGGGTTACGATATTCCAGTGATTCGCACTATTTTTGTATTATTGCTTTGGCTTCTTCCAGAAATGAACAAAAACCTTGATTACAGAAGAAAATTACAAAGAAAAATGTTCATCTCAATCCTACAGATAGGTTTCTAGTTTCTGGGAAAAACAAATTAAAATTAACATAAACCTTCCTCACTTTTTGAATTTTCTCTATGGGCTTTTGATCAAACTACATTGTTTTGAGATTATTGAGAACCCTTCTAATTTATTTTCCAAATTAGTAAAGAATATTAATGCATAACACAATATTCCACTATCTGCTGTTCTTTTCAATTAATATCGGGTCTTAATCTTACTGAATTTTGACACTTAATTATAGGAACATGTTTTGCCATATAGATAACGCTAGTTTCACTCCTGAAGCAATATTGCACCTGTCTCAAAATTCACTTCACCGCACCTAGCACCATCGACTATCGGTACAAGACTAGCTACCCTTTGGCCTCAAATGCAAAGCATGCAAAGTTAAAGGGATCTGAAGCTCCACCCATCGACGAATCCTTAACAGTCTCAAAAGATTGCCAGGGGTTGATGCCTCGTCTCCAGCAGAATTAGTTTTGTCCTGAAGACAGGAGCTGCACAAACTAGATACACAATACTATATCTTGGTAATCACAGTAAAATACTAATCTGCCAGATGTCTCGCAAGTGTAATGAACTTTTGAAATTAATATTTAACGACACCTTAATAAATTAGTTGGAGTCAACGATATATAGGAAAATATATTTTTTTTGTGCTACTATACCTTACGGAGTATTAACACAGAACTGACAATACTTTTTCAAATCGAAGCCTCTTCTATGTACCAACCCTTTTTTTAGAAGGGTACAGATCCAGCCCCCCTCTAAAAAGGGTAGCCATCCTACCTGCTCCAAAGGGAAGTACAACTCTTTTTTTTACTTGTAATGCACCCCGCTAAAAAAAGAAGGGCTTCCACCCCAAGCTGCCCCATCGTCATTCTTCAACCCATCCAAAGCAGAAACATTTTCATAAAAAAAGGAGATGAACTGAAGGTGAAATACTAAAATGCAGAAATGATAACAAAAAAAATTAATGAAGCTTCCAAGTTGTGAGATACTTTTGATTTGATGTTGTAACTATTGGATTGTAAATTTCAATAACTATCACTGTTCACCTAACATTTTTCATTTCACTAGTGATGACACTATCTTAGAATTAAAACGCTATAAAAGAATCACTTGGTATATTAAAAGATCTCATGAAGTTGACAGTGCGGCCCCTCTGACGCAACTGAATCACCCTTTTTCAAAGAGTCTACGAACACATAGTGACTTCTGCACCGGCCAACCGTGCTAGCCAACTCACCCAATCGTAGACTCCCACCAACCAATCCCCAGCAGATCTCGTCGTCAGGAGTACTGAACAGAGACGACAGAGTAGGAGCTCCGTCTACATATAGGGGCTTTGAATAAAGGATGGTTTCCACAGCCCTGAGGTCCTTTCCGCCAGCTCAACCAAACGTAGACTCCCACCAACCAATCCCAGGCCAAAGTCTTTACCCGGGGTACTGCATAGAGACGATAGACTCAGGACCTCCGCCTCAGTTGGTTGGTCGACACAGCTTCTCCCTATACCATTTGCTTTGAAGCCGATGCCCAAAGGGGTGGCTTAGATTTTTAGCGATGAGATCTACTGACTGCAGTAAAAGTATTGGCTGTCAAAATCTAATAAAAACTTCATCGGTTGAATATTATCCACTCATAAATTTGACTTGTGAAATAACATTTAAGATGAAAAAAAAACGAGGACAAAATTATTCTGACCCGTTATTCAGATTCCTAGTATACTTCAATACTTTGGTTCTTTTAGTATTAATTTTGGTACTTTTAGTATCAAAATAATATTTCAATTTCTGTCTAGTAGGACTAGGACAATATTTATCCTGATACAGAACCCTTTTTTAGCAGATATCCATTTCTTTGTACTAAAGGGGTGCCGATCAGATCAGTCCCCCTGTAAAGGGGTAAGGGCCTTAGGGGTGAAAGGGTAGAGGGTTCACAGCTAGGGTGGAACCCTTTGAAATATAAAAAAAGGGTACCAAACGGTGGTCGCAGCACGCGTCAAGGAACTTCTCAAAAAATTACGTTTTCAATTCTGATCCCATCGTATTACTAGCCATGTATGGTAGAAATTTTTAAATGTTTTTCATAGGTAGGCTGGTACGTACTGCTTTCAGAATTTCAAATTTTCACGCGAAATGTAAAAAAATTCCCGCCTTTAGAGCTCGCATAGTACAGCGCCTGCAGGCGGTAGTTACCTCCAACTCGTCCAAAATCGTAATCGTGTGTGGAGTAAAAGTGGAGTAATAAGACTGACGTACAACATTACATAGGATAAAAGTTGATTACAAAGGCAAACTTCAATCGCACGAAAAGATCTTTATATTCGTACAAAACTGAACAGCCTTTTACTCAGAAATCCTTGTGTAAACGTCATAATCCCTCACCTAACCTAATTCACCCTAATGTATTTCAATTCATCATAACGTAATCTCGAATCAGAATTTTATGTATAAATTTGCCAACGAAGTTAATATTTAGTGAATCTATAACGATGACTTTGTACCACTTCGGAAATTGTTTGGCTCTTGTTTATGTCCCATATTATTTGACGTACAAGTACTCCGGACTGTAAGTATCACATAGATGATAAACAATTTGCTAATTCTGGCCTCATCACAACCTGGCATTTGACAATCGTGATTTTTAATTTCATTACAGATCAGAGTATGGAGCTTTTTGGAAATGCATTCAAGCAGGTGGTATTTACGTATTCACACAGCTAGTTAAGATGTTAGCACTAGCTACATTCTTTCCTACAGCAGATTCTGTTGGGCAAGAAGGTTTTGATATTTTTGGTGTGAGTATATTTGTATCTTTGCAAATGCAATTTCGATTGTTTAGGTATTTTTTGCCTTCAAAAAATTGGCAATACAATATTCAATCTCTTCCGTCATATTATTCGATCATTAATTATTTTCAGGAATTTTTAAAATCCACCATAGATCTAGCAGATCTTTTTGGAATATTGCTTGTGTTGAATGGCATTCCCGGTAAGGGGCATGCCAAGGTTCTGACAGCAGGAATAGGATGGGCAGGTGCAGAGGTACTGCTAACTAGATTTTTGCTGCTATGGGTGGGTGCTCGGGGAGCAGAATTTGACTGGAAATATATTCAGAAAAGTCTCGAATCCAATATCAGTTTGGTAAGAGTCAGTCAGTCAGTCATAGTATCATTTGTATTTTCATAAACTCGTTCTGGATTACCATAAATCATTCTTGCTGTCATTAAATTCTCTATTTTGCACAGGTACAACATATCACAACCGCTACTCTTGTTTGGCTGTGGTCACGGCACGACTTACGTAGAAGTCTTGTGCCTATCGTAGTGAGCATGCTCTTATTAACAATTTACAGATCATTAATATTAGATTTTCTGAGCTCGCTTCTGCTAGCTGGGCCATGGTCGTCGCTTTTCATAAAAGCTGTGACAACTTTATTTATGGGGGCAACCACTTTGCATATGTATGCAGGACTTGCTCATTCGATTGGGATATTTTAAAAGTTATCCTAGAATGAACAGTATGGATAACTGTAAGAGCAAATAACAAAATTGTAAATAAGGTCAAATTTCTTAGGCTTGCAGAATAATACCATTTTAAGCGCAGCCTAAGATCTGAGGACTATTTTCTATTTTGATGAGATCTCAATTTTGTATATTTGCTAAATAGAATTGTATAAAGTGAAACTATCAACATTTCTTCACCGCATTCATTCCCAACATTATTTCCAACTTGCAACACAAGGTATATTATTTATCACGTTCATCATGTACGTATAGTGACATAAGGTATTTGATTGGTCCAAAAAAAGGAAACAAGATAAGATTAACTTAATTACAGTAAAAATGAGTCGTTTTTCGGGCAATCATGAGATATTTTATTACGGAAAACAACCCTTTATTGGACGTAATTTTATAATATAACGGAAATGAAATTATTGTAGATTTAATATACAAACGATATTAAATTTTGAGGAACCTTATCTGATAGTGATAATAACATTACAAAAAACTCGACTCTGCATAAAGATATATACATATTATAGTATAGCTCTATACTCAGCAGTTATTACCGTACCACTTATACCAATAAGGCGTAACTTTTGAGTCAAGAAAAAAAAAAAAAAAAAAAAAAAAAAAAACCAATGTTGGCACGTATTTAAATTGTTCATATTTTTAACTTATGAGAACCCAGATTTCAAGTATCTGGTTTGTAAACACACAAAGACAATAAGCTCCTCCCATCGCAGGCATGAGGAACTTTTTACATTATTTACAAGATATCCGGTACTTGTATAAAAGTTTACAAAGTATTTCCATCATATTTCACATATAAATATGTGGAAATGGATGGAATTTTTGCTACCATTCCAGCTTTTACAATGTGCCCACTAAATCAGTAGGTAATAATAACGACTCCATTGCGTCATACTGTGCAGACTCACCATATTTCGCTTAAGATGGAGAACACTGAGGTCGTCCATCACTTTCATCTTCCGATGGGCTATTGCTGTGATTTGAGGAGTCATCACTGGATGAGTCTATGTCATCACGATTTCCCCCATTGCCGGCCCATCGACCAAAATTACGAATACGCCTCTGCTTGATAAAGAGAAAGATTTTAAATATGAGATATTGCACAGCAATCATAGAATCAGACAACAATCCCTGAATATTTTTATACTCACTCTTAACTCTTCCGTTTCTGTGCCTTGTCTCCACAGAAACCATAATAATTGCCCATCAAATGCATCAGGCTCACGCGATACGTCTCTCTCTCTGCTTTTCATGTTTTGCCTGACACACTAGAAGATCACAGTTATGTTAAACACGTTTAATTCATATGAAAGGATCAGAATAGAAGCAAATATCTCACTGTTTCCAAATTTTTCATTGACGGTGGCTCCTCACACGATGGAACCCACACCTTTACGTCATAATCTAATCCACTGGTGGCCAATACTGGAATATGTGGGTGCGGCTCAAGCCGATTTACCTGAATGGAAATTGAGGATGCATGTTTCGTTCTCCGTTATTTACAAGTACCAGGTATCCTGCTTGTATTAATTACTCACCACACCACATTCATCCCCAGCCATCCACTGCACGATTGCTTCGGTATTTTTTTCCCAGACATAAATATTACCACAATCTGATCCCGAGATAACAAACTCGCTCTTAGGTCCAAAGAAATTCACTCCCTTCACTGGAAGATTGTAGAAAATTAAAACTTTGATAACAAGGACGCTGGTATTCTTCTGATATGTGATGCAAATCCTACCTGTTGCATTGTTTCGATGACCCTGATACCTGTGTGCGAAATCACCGATTGGTGATGGGAGAAGAGTGTCGAATAAGTAAATATCTTCATCGTTATAAGATCCTACAATTTCTGATCCATTGTAATTGTACTTGGCGCATGTAACATGGGCATGATGTTTGTTGGTTTGCTGAAACCACAATATTGTCAATATTTCCCCAGAAACGCAAGTTGGTAAAGACTTTTGAAGATCAGCCAAACAAACATACTAAATGTTTTGGACACATCTTATGTAATGGTGATGAAGCTTTTCGCTTGTCATATATTCTGACATATTGGTCCCGTCCACCCAAGCAAAATTCGTTACTATTGAGTGGATTTGAATTGACGCTGTATATTGCGACATGAGAATTCCCTTCTTTCACTGTCAGAAGTCTGAAATAACATAATCAGATAAATTAATCTATTCTCAAAAGCTCTCAAATTATCAAACCAACATGAATAATCTTCCAGAGTTTTTATCTAAAATCAATGACACAACATACGTCGTAGGTTTGCTCTGTCGTATATCGATTAAGAATACCGCAGCATCTTCGCTAACAGAAAGTATAACATGCGGTAGATCTGGATGGATTGAAAGCTTAGTAGCTGGACCATCATGAATCGCTAGACGACGGGTATAATCTGTGGCCGGCCTATGCAGATCTGCCAATCTGACTTGCCCATCACGTGCACAAGTTACCATCAAATGTTCCACTGGCAAAGGCAACCATGATGCCTATGTGAAAACATTCACAAGTTCAACTCTTGGGAAATTGCGTACCACTTTAAGTGTGAATGGAATTGATATTATCAATTTAATCAATTCTGAGTTCAGGACAAAACTAAAGAAATTACCTGAAAAACATTACTTCTGTGGCCTGTTTTGAACGAATGCTGCTTTTTCCCAAGAGCCCAGTTCCAAATGACTACCATTAAATCGTCAGAGCCGCTGGCCAGCAGATTGCCTCTTTGGTTGAAACTTAACGTATTAACACAACCCTGTTAAAGTGATAGTAAAATTAAATCACTAATTTATTTTTGGAAGGGCTTAAAAGTTTCGGGTTCATGATCATAACTAAGCGTACCTTATGCACTTTTAGCTTGTACATGAGTTCCAGTCGCTGTACAGTGTGTAAAGAACCATAAAATCTTCTCTGAAACAACGCATTAGATCCCAGTTGGCGATTTATAAGTTCAGGAACAATAAACCATTGGGGCTTAGGCTTTTCTTTAGACAGCACCTCAAGATCTGGCTCTACTGAATCATTGTCGCTAGCTGAAGTCCATTCGTCAGAGTCATCATCACCTACTCGAATGGTTGATGAGAAAGTTGGATGAAAAATTCACAACTTCAAAGTAATCCTTAGAAATTTCATGTCACCCTTACCCCCATCATTGCCATTTTCTTCTTCTTCGCTATTCTCCCCTAATTCCTCACTGTTTTCTTCTCTACTTCCTCTATTTTCAACTTCACCTGCATCCAGATTCAAACCTTCATTAGATATTGCTGTTGAATCTTCACTATTAGTGGCATCGTCAACATTACCAGCTGTAAAATAAAACAATCCTACTTCAACATTTGCTCACAATGTTTGCCCTTCAACATCTTAAGGAAAACCCTGCATTTATACTCAGGAAGGTTTTTTATTAAGACTCACTGTCCATATCTTCTCCAGTAGATTCGCTAGCAACGATTTCATCAGAATTATCTGTAGCTTCATCTGGTAGGTTTTGTTTGCCACGGTAGTTTCGATTTCTAACTTTAGATTTCAACTTATGAAACTTTAATGGAACCTGGTCTTCATTTACAGCATCCAATGATCCATTTGCAGTTTCTTCTGTCTTTTGACGTTTACTAGAGTCTGCGTCCAAACTGCTCTTGGACTCTTCCATAGAAATTTTACTATGATCACCCACTTGGCCTGTGCCAATGGTTTTTAAAGTGCAGTTAAACAATTCTCAAGGACATCGATTTATTTACATATCACCAGCTCTAATAAATAATTACCTTCTGAAATTCCTCTCTTTGACTTTCCACTCTTTGTTTTGTTTTCCCTTGATGCCGAACAAACTTCCTGCAAATCGCCCATCTCAACCTGCTTTACTGACTTTTCAGTGGGACTCTTTATCATTTCTGAAGAATTTGATGTGCCGCTGTCCCCATTTCTTGCAATATTGTTGTCAGAGTTCTGGGGTCTTACTGTGTTTTGTAAACTACCTGCATCTTTTCCATTTTTTGTTTCAATTTTGTCAGTCTCAAAGATTTCGGTTTCACTTTCCAGATCCTTTACTGGTTTTGTCTGTTGCTCCGTAATTTTATCTTCATCTTCATGATCCATTACTGCAATCGTTCACCTAAAATTATGATTTTACAGGTATCATTGTGCATACCAATTTTACAGAGACCCTAAAAGTTATCTGAGGTTACTGCACACGAGTATGATAAGGACGTAATTTTTCTGGGAGAGGAGAGAACAGACCATATATTGTCGTCCACGCCGTGAAATGAAGCAAATTTCTATGGTTAGACTTAATTACGATAGCGCGACAGTATTTGGGAACAGTTTACGAATGATGAATAAAAAAACTGCATATACGTTTCAAAAATATGATTGTATACATATATCATATTAGAAAAGCATGCACTCCAACAGCTGATTTATCTGCAATTTAAATAAGCTGTTACCTATTGCAAAGATAAAGCACAATGAATTCACTGGTTTATAACTTCATTTTTTACGAGACAAAATTATTTATTTATTTTTAACTACACGATTAAAGCTGATGAAAGTCAACGTGCAATTTTTTGGAATACCTGCAAGCACTGCTCGCAAGTTCGTTCGAGCTTACAAGTCTTCTACACTTGCCGTAGTGATGGCGCTTGCTGCATTCAAATTAATGGATCAACGAATTCTGTCTAAAATTCAAGCTTTCTGCTACGTGTACAGAAGTTTGACAACGGTTTGACGTATAGAACATGCCAGCCACGGCGGCAACAACAACATGATTCCCTAACCAATGGAACTTTTTCGACTGTGATACGAATGTTTGATTTATTGCTTTTCGATAACTGTTAAGAGTCGAGTGTAGCGAAATACATTAGCTCAACCTAGTCCTCACAATATTATCATGTTACGTAGAAGAAAAGTAAATTTAAAAGTTATTAAAGAGCTAGATGGCTTTCCGAAAGTGCCTGACACTTACGTCAAACAATCGGTTGTTGGTGGGACGTGTAAGTACATTTGGGTATTAGTAACCTATTTACAAAATACTATATGCTCCAAGATGAAGTATCATATTATGCGTGCTGCACCTATAATTACAGAAAAAACAAATTGACAACTTTCAGTTTCAGTACTGAGCTTCTGTCTGATGGTATACGTGGCTTTTGCCGAGACCCAATATTATCTAGATAGCCGCCTCCAGTTTAAATTTGAGCCTGATAATGACTCGATAGATGCAAAATTGAAAGTAAATATCGATATAACAGTGGCAATGCCATGTAGTCGTGTAGGCGCCGATATACTGGATTCAACTAATCAGAACTTGATGGGATTTGGTACATTAGAAGAAGAAGATACATGGTGGGAGCTCAGTCCAGATCAGCGCTCTCATTTTGATTCGCTGAAGTATATGAATTCATATCTCCGAGAAGAATATCATGCTCTGCACGAGCTGCTATGGAAATCCAATCAGCTAACTTTTTCTAGTGAAATGCCTAAGAGGTATAGACTCATAAATTTAGCAGTCACCCAAATAAAATTCTCATGTGCTATTGAACATTTTATTTCAGAACTAGTTATCCCAACCACACTCCAGATGCTTGTCGCATTTATGGCAGTCTAGATGTTAATAAGGTTGCTGGAAATTTTCATGTCACTGCAGGAAAGTCTTTGTCATTGCCAAGAGGCCACGTTCATATATCAGCATTCATGTCCGAACACGATTATAATTTTACTCACAGAATCAATAGGTTTTCTTTTGGGGAACCAAGTCCTGGTGTCATACATCCGCTTGAGGGAGATGAGAAAGTTGCTGACCACAGTGAGTTTTTTTTTTTTATATCAAGTAATAAGTAAGTAAGTAAGTATATGATTTCAGACATGATGCTGTACCAATACTTTGTGGAGGTCGTTCCAACTGATGTCAGATCTTTATTGCGGACATACCAAACTTACCAATATAGTGTGAAAGATCATCAGAGGCCTGTTGATCATCACAAGGGATCCCACGGGATACCAGGAATTTTTTTCAAGTATGACATGAGTGCTCTCAAAGTCAAAGTCACCCAACAAAGAGATTCAGTATTCAGATTTTTAGTTAAACTCTGTGCCACAGTTGGCGGTGTGTTTGTAACTAATGGTGAGGATTTAAAAAATGAAGTGCTCCTGAAAGCCTGAATACAATTGACTCACAACTCAACTTTTGCTTTTCAGGACTATTAAATAGTATAGTGCAGGTGATATGGTACCTTGTCACATGCAAATTTCTCACCCGAGAAGATCTACGAGATGATAATCAAAAAGTGACTGTCTCATCATCCGTGGCTAAAGAACAGTCTCAAAATTCCGTAGATCTACTTGCGGAAATGCCTTCACCAACTGTAGATGTTCAAATTAGTTCACAATTACAGTGAATACTTGAAATCTATTTATAGTAATTTATCGATTTTGGCAATAGTAAATTTTGTGTATTATGACTCTCAGTCTGGCCTATCAGTTAGGTGATTCAACAGACAAATGATAAACGTAAACTAAGTTCATGACATTCAACTGATTCTTCTTTGCCTAACTCCTCACCATCTAGGATGCAGTTACCAGAGAACAAACAATCCAGTTACTTTTCCCGTCAAATACTGGTGTGAATGCTTTTATTTGGTAGGAAACACTTGCAGTACAGTTTGTAACTGATTGAAAACATTGGAGCTGTGAAAAAATCATACCAAATTCAATAGAGTTGGAAGATTCAAATCTACAGTATCAGTACACTGGACCATCATCCAAATTATCATCTTCGTCGTCAAAACCTTCGCCATTGTCAAAATAGCTGTTTACATAATCAGTTCCATCATCCATTTCCTCATCTATTTCTTCTTCTTCCTCTTCTGGGCGTTCATCTGCCTCTTTCTCCTCATCTTCATTATCAATATCTTCATCTTTTTCATCCTCCTCTGCATCACTCCGCTGGCTGTTCTCTTTTTTCTCTAGTTCCTTTAGTCTAGACTCAACATCCATATCTTTTGTTTTTTTTTTAGCCAAAGTTTTGGCTTTCTCATTATGTTGCCGTTTGAGTTTCCTTTTACCACTAGGTTTCAATTCAATCGGTAAGACACTCCAGTCATATCTTTCCTCATAATTCGTCTTATCTGTGATCATATCTTGGAACCAATCGGAGTAACGTTCTATGTCCTTATTGATGACTATCGGTTGTACATAACAAGGATTGTCTCTGAGAAACTCTGCATAGTCTCTTTTTATTTCAAGCATATAATCCATTTGGCCAGTTATAGTAAAAGGAATCGGTTTATAATCCAAAGGAGGATATTTTGGCGGTGGTTGCAGAACTGGACCAGGGAGTGCCTCTCCTCTTCCAAAGCCCAATTGTTCTACATTAATGGACATAGAGGCTTTGCCTCGTCCTCTGCCACGACCTGCCATCACCGAGGCACTTTGTACAATTGCTTTTTATATCTGTATACTAGCTACTAGCGATGTTCCACAGTTTATATGTAGTACACGTAGGTAAAGAAACACTACATCGTACTCTCAATAACCCACGTGCTCAATTTGAGCCGAACCACAGTCTTCGTTGACATCGAGAGCTTGCTAACAACACGCGACAGCTGACGCGGTCGCAATTGATCGATACCGTTGACTGAAAAATTCAATACTTCCGTTTAGCAGACTACTTTAACGGCTCCTGTGTGCTGCTTAACTGTGTGGCGTCAGTTTGACATGACATTTGATTTTCCGAGTGAAGCTTGTGAAAATAAGTTCAACTAACTTTTATTGCACGATAAAATACCAAGCAATGTCTTCGTCAGACGTGTCGATGCTCGTAGATATGGGCTTTAGCCAAGGAAAAGCGTAAATATTACTAAAATTTATTATTTCACGATTATTCCTAACCTATGGAATAGCGGCAATATTAAAATCCCTTCTTTTTTAGGGAAAGAGCATTGCAAGTTACGGGAAACAAGGGTGTTGAGCCAGCAATGGAATGGTACATATAAATGTAGGTTTGGGCGGTATCCATCACCTGTATAAATGTGCTAAATTTTTTAGGCTCCTTGCTCATTCTGACGAAGTTGAAAATCCACCTGATATTGCGGTTGAAAATGCCTCTGTTTCAACTGCACCAACAATTGAACCATCTCAAGAAAGCGTTGCTAGTGCAAGTAATCAAGATGCATCCGGTGCAACTGCCAAGTCCATAAAATGTGATGTGTGAGTTGTAATAGACTAAGATTACAAATAGACACAAAAGATCTGTGGAACTGATTTGTAATAGCTGAAATATTGTTAACAATTATAGACATATACATGTGAGGTGGGCACTTAATTTTTGATTTTAGATGTGGTAAATTGTTCAAATCAAATCTGGAAGTAGAATTTCATGCAACGAAATCAGGGCATAATAGCTTTTCCGAGAGCACAGAAGAAAAAAAGCCATTGACGGAGGCAGAAAAAAAGGAGCAGTTGAAATTACTGGAAGAAAAGATGAGGCAAAAACGGAAGGAGAGAGAGGAACAGGAGAAGAAGGAGGCTCTTGAAAAAGAGCGATTGCGGATACGTTCTGGCAAAGAGATGGTTGAGGCTAAGAAAAAGTGAGCATTTTGAATCCAACTCTTTTGCAAATGAGCTACAAAAGCATCATCTATCGAACATAACATTCTTGAACTTTATTTCATCGAAGGCTAGAAGATTTAGAAATGAAAAAACTATTGGAGCAAAGAAAGAGGGAAAAAGAGGAAGAAAAATTAGCAAGACAGAGGGTGAGAGAGCAAATCGAAGCTGATAAAGCTGCAAGACGAGCTAGAGCTGCTTCTGAAGCAGGTAAAATTCCAAGCTCTCCGATACCATCAGCAATGTCATCAGGTCCTGTAGCTGCTGGACCTAAAAAAGACTATAATGAAACAAAATTGCAGGTGATTTATATACCGAGCCATTGAGTTGAGAGCTGGGAGGATATTTAAAATATATTGCGTAGTATAAGCAAGTGCTATGTCCTATTAATTGAATGCTTATAACATAATTTGCATCTTTCAGATCAGGCTTACGAATGGACAGGCATTGACACAGACTTTTGGATGCAAGGAACAACTGTCTGCAGTACGGTTATACATTGAAATGAATCGGACGGACGGTTCTGGGGCATTCAATTTAATGACAACATTTCCGCGTAAGGTATTCACAGAGGAAGATTTTGAAAAGCCACTGGATATTCTAGGTAAGTGCGAGATTCATATTCCTACTTTTTTTATTGTATCATTGTGAGCTATCTTTGGAAAAGCAATAAATGCTGTGTACAATTTTTATAGGCTTAGTACCAACAGCTGTTGTAATAGTTCAGAAGAAAATTGAATGACAATTGACAACACCAAGTATTTGAATTGTCTTAATCGATTCATAAACTCCACCATTCTGTTATCATTTTATAAATATTGATAACCTAAAACAATGTAAATTAAATCACTTTCATACTTCCAAATGGTTATTCATTCACGATCTTTCTTAAGATTTAAAAAGCATGAATACATTGCAACTAAATTCCAATTTTGTACATGAACCGATCGGGAATGATTTCAAACAGTGTTTGAAATAATACATAGTACATTCTTGGTAAAAAAATCATTCATCACTTGTTGATCAATGTTTATGAGAGATCCATGATATCTACAGTCACTGATCACTGTGATAAGTGATCGATCGTGAGGTCCGAATATAGTGAAGCAGCTGCACCAACAGCTACAGAATAATGTGGCATAAGTAATTGTATAGTATGAATTTTATTTTCACTAAAAATATACTACATTATGCTTACAAATCGAAATTCAAAATTTGCGTTTTGTTGTCAGGTTTGAACATGCTGTAAATTGGCAAGTTGAGTGTGTATATACATAATTATAATATGCGCTAATCACAGGCTATTATTTTTAATTATCTAATTGATTGTAAAAATTTTGATTATACTAGTATAACATTGTACTCTGAAGGTACAATGCCTGGATAGGTTACAGGCTTCTTGCGCTGGCAATTAGTGGGATAAGCAGGAACGTCATTGCAATCGATAAGCTTCAGGCTTTTGTCAAAGCAAATCCTTATCTCAAACAGAAGGGACTCGTGGGTTTTCTATAAGATAAAAGTCATTATTGGCTTAACAATATCCACCTGAAATTTTCATACATTTTTAAAGTCAAAATAGAACTTATCTTACCGAATTCGTGACACATTCAACCTGTGCAGTGTGGCCTAATATTCTGTTCACACAATCTAAAATTGCTTGAACCTCGTATTTTTTACCAGGTAAAATATTGCATTTAGCAAGTACATGAGTCATATCATATTCCCTTTGTAACTCCAACCCTTTTTTGAAATATTTCAGCTCTGAATCTAATTCAGGAAGTACGGAAGCACAAGTCCCATGTTTCTCCCATTCGTGTTTCCAAAGTGAGAAGTGTGGTGTTCCCTTTTCAATATTTATCCACTTCTCCTCCATTTGATTTTGGATAGGCAGTAAGACAGACTCATCAAAATGCTGGGTCTTGTTGCAAAATGCTGGAGCTATCTCATGTTTCTGAGATGGCCAAAGCCCATGAATCGTCCATTCTTGATGTCTTGGTAAAAAACACTGATGAGACGGAGCTGTTTCTTCCCATTCGAAACATACCGTTTCTGGCCAGTGTTGGGTGAAAATCAATAAATCAAAATGATTATCAGCATATACCTTGTGACGACCAATTCTGTGAAAATATTTAGGACTTTATTTGAAGATATTGACAATAATTAGCTGGAATCCGTAGCGCTATTCAAGTTCAACGCTAAAACCTTACTCTGGTATATTGCACTTTATTGAGAAAAGTCGTAGGACAAGCTTCAGCAATATTGCCCTTTGTTAGTGAGATCTAATCATAGTTCTGACATATCAAATAGAACAGGTTTGCCACCAATATTATGGTAACATGAGTCATTGCTAACAGATGTCTAACAGAAGTATCCAGTTGTCATGACATTTCTTGAAACGTTTAGAGGCACGATGAACCAATATTATTTGTTGAAGTGACTCTACTGGCTGGTACAGATGGAGCTTGCCTTGAACTAGAACACCCATTGTGTGCTTAGACGAGCAGAGCATCGATTTCTGACTTAGGACAATATGAAACTCTAACTTACCGACTCGTAATCTGTCGCACTGCTGCGAATAGAATGAGTATTACAAAATAGCGAGAAAGTAGCATCTCGTTGCAGCTTGAAAGATAAATTAAATAGGCGAACTGAGACGCACCTCGTTTTATTGTCTATGCGGCGTTATGTCGACTGTCCCCACCGTTCATAGTTTTTCCTTTCTGAAATCGCTGTTGCTTCCCCACCCCTGCTATTTCTCAACAGCCCTCACTAGCTCCCCTCTACTTCACGTGCGCTCCGTATACCTGAATCTAAAAACAAGTCGGCGATTATGTACGGCATAGCTGCACTGGTATATCACATTTATTGCCCTGTTTCACACCTGTAGTTTGACCCACCGAATCAGTAGGTCGGTATAAGACCACACATGATTAACGATTAGATATCTACTATCCATACTCTTGGTAACACAGTTCTAGCTGGGATTCTACGATTACGAGATCAGATATCTAGCTGCTAGTCTACGTTACGAGAAGACTGCATAAAGCCTTCGCGATCACCATCATATGAATTTTTCATGTCCATAAATTTATCAAAAACTGTAATCCAAGATCAAATGCCATTAGATTTGGAAAGAAATTTTCGCATCGTATTTTGGTCGCTAACAATTGCTACGATTTAGGACAATATACGGCAGTTGGCGGTCTTTTATCACTCAAATGTTCGCAATCTATGTACTCCTGCGTCAAATGTAATTTCTGATCTTATCATTAGATATGGTATGATAGTATTCTACCGCACGGTAGAATGCAAAACAGATTCATTATGCGTTTATGTATACAATAACATGCGGTTCTCATGTACATCAGGATAAGAGAATTGTGTATATGCGAACATGAGCGTCTGTTTGTTATACTTTCTCCGACACATCTCGTGACTCGCGTCAATTGAAGTTGCCGTCAGCGATACTTCGGCTTATGGATGATTGACTTAAATAAACTATCGTTAAAAAAAGAAAATCCCACGTGATTGCAGTGGGATCAGCCAATGGATCATCAACTTATACGGCCCACGGGTCGAAGTGCATTGCTGATGTATGATGACTAATTGCATGAAAGGAATGCATAACTCTGATAACGCACATGCAGTATAGGCACAAATTTTTTTGAAACCCAGGTCTATGCCCTGCAAATATATATGTATGTTCCATGAGTAGTTATACAATTGGCATTTACTTACTTATTTACTTACAGCTATCGACTGTTTCCACACCTGGTGGATACGTAATGTTTTTGCATATAAAGCAAAACTCGTTTTGGTGTATGTAATATTTGCTGATTGCATTGCATTTGCTCAATTGATTGAAGTAATTTTGAATATACTAATGTGACATTGGACGGTGAACTTATTGTAAAACTGTAACTTACTGACTCGTAATCCGTTGCACCGCTGCGAATAGAATGAAAATGACGAAACAGCTAGAGGTGAGATCTCGTTGCAGTTTGGAAGATAATTATTACGTGAGCTGACGTGGTCCGTTTTCTGATCTACGTAGAGATTTTGTCAGCCGTCCCCACTATTAGCGATTGATGCTGTTCTAATAGAGAAAAGTGGTCAATAATAGCAAATATTCATAGCCAATGCGTGTTCATTTTGTAAGAAAATTATTCATTCTCGATCTCTATTAGGATTTGAAAAGAATGAGTACATCAAAACTCAATTTCAATTTTGTACATGAAGCGATCGGGAATGATTCCAAACAGTGTTCTCAATAATACGTGGTACATTCTTGGTGAAACGATTGTTTATCACTTGTTCGCCAATGTTTATGAGACATCCATGATATCTACAGTTGACGATCACTGTGATAAGTGATCGATCGTGAGGTCCGAATATAGTGAAGCAGCTGCGCCAACAGCTACAGAATAATGTGACATGAGTAATTGCATAGCATGAATTTTATTTTCACTAAAAGTAAGCTACGTGATGCTGACAATGCAAAATTCAAATTTGCGATTTGTTGTCAGGTTCGAACATGCTGTAAATTAGCAAGTTGGGTAATTGTATACATTTATGATATTCGCTAATCACAGGCTATTATTTTAATTATCCAATTGATTGTAGAAATTTTCATTACACCAGGTTCAATATATCTATGCTAGTATGACATTGTACTCTAAAGGTATAACGTCTGGGTAGGTCACAAGCTTGTCGCGTTGGCAATTAGTGGGATACGCAAGAATTTCGTTGCAATCGGTAAGCTTTAGGCTTCTGTCAAAGCAAATCTTCATTTCAGATAGACAGGACTCGTGGGTTTTCTACAAGATAAAAGTCATTATTGGTTCAAAAATGTCTATCTGAAATTTTTATACATTTTCAAAATCGAAATAGAACTTATCTTACCGGATTCACGACGCAGTCAACTTTTGCAGTGTGGCCTAATATTCTGTTCACACAATCTAAAATTTCTTGAATTTCGTATTCTAGACCAGGAAAAATATTGCATTCAACAAGTACACGATTCATATCATATTCCCTTTGTAACTCCAACGCTTTTTTGAAATATTTCAGCTGTGAATCTAATTCAGGTAGTACGGAAGCACAAGTCCCATGTCTCTCCCACTCGTGTTTCCAAAAGAAATAGTGTGGTGTTCCCTTTTTAATAGACGTCCACTTCTTTTCCATTCGATTTTGTATAGACAGTAAGGCAGACTCATTAAAATGCTGGGTTTTGTTACAAAAAGCTGGACCCATTCTATGGTTCCGAATTGGCCAAAGCCCATGAATCGTCCATTCCTGATGTCTTAGTACAAAACACTGATTGGACGGAGCTTTTTGCTTCCATTTCATACATGCCGTTGCTGGCCAATTTTGGGACAAAATGAGCGAATCAAAATGATTATCATCATATACCTTGTGACGACCAATTCTGTGAAAATATTTAGGACTTTATTTGAAGATATTGATAATAATTAGCTGGTATCCGTAGCGCTATTCAAGTTCAACGCTAAAACCTTACTCTGGTACATTGCACTTTATTGAGAAAAGTCGTAGAACAAACTTCAGCAATATTGTCCTTCGTTAGTGAGATCTAATCATAGTTCTGACATATCAAATAGAACTGGCGTGCTACCAATATCATAGTAACATGAGTTATTTGCTAACAGATGTCTACTAGGAGTGTCCAGTTGTCATGACATTTCTCGAAACGTTTACAGGCTCGATGAACCAATATTATTTGTGAAGTGATTGTATCGGCTGGCACAGATAGAGCTTGTCTTTAACTAGAATACCCGTTGCGTATTTACAATTAGATGAGCATGAATTTATGACTTACAATTAAAAAAATATTAAACTCGAACTTACCGACTCGCAATCTGTTGCACTGATGCGAATAGAATGAGTATTACGAAATAGCGAGAAAATAGCATCTCGTTGCAGCTTGGAAGATTAATTGAATAGGCGAATTGAGACGCGGCTCGTTTTATGGTCTACGTGGAAATTTTGTCAGCGGTCCCCACTGTTAGCGATTGATGCTGTTTGAATAAAGACCAGTGGTCAATAACATGCAAATATGAATAGTCCATACGTGAGGCATAGTTATGTAATTGAAATTCATGCATTCGCAGCTATCGACTCCTTACACGCTTGTTAGATCCTTAGTATTTGTTGATATGAAGCTGGCTCGTGTTAAGTGTTATCTTCGCAGTTTTTCGAATTATGATAACACGTGTTGAATAGCTAATGTTGTAACTGTGCAAATCGCGATTAATCAGGCTCATCTTCACCAAGGACGTGCTTTGCGTTCCAGTTTTTGGTGTTTTTGAATTTATGAACGCGTCGAATTCGTTCAAATTTTTATTAAATAACACTAAATACATACATGATTAAGAGTCTATTTTACACAGTGAGAGCTGGAATACAAAATAACATATTTTTAAAAGTGATATTACGAAAAACATGAGCATATTGAAGCTAGTCTATCTGGTGACATTAGTTTTCTTATACGTATGAACTTACATGTAACTTTTTATCTTTCTTGCAGTAAGCTCAATTTAATGAGAGTACAAATTTTTATACAATTCTTGTCATGCATAATTACTGGCGTACAGTAAAATATTAGTTTTTTATCATTTGAATACAGCGGTGAATAGCCTCTTTTTTGATCTTTACACCGCGACATTAAGATAGCGAAAAAAAACAGCAAACAAAAATTCGTGTCAAGGGATCTTATCTACGAAGACTGGTACTCGTTGGTGCACGGACCAGAAGCGTTATCGGCACACGCGCACGTTCGTCCACCCTGACCATCCGGAAGACAGAGTTGGTCCTCATTACATCTGCCAAACTCGTATTGGCACACGTTCGAAACTGTGCGAAAAAAAATAATAATTTCAATTATCGAATTGGCGAGTACCTATTCGTCGAGCGATATGGACTGTTGTAAAGTAAAGTTTTTACCCTCAGGACAGAATTCGGGGACTGCTACAATCCCGAAAAGTTTATCGCTTCCACCGAGAGGAATTTCTAGAGGCTTATTCCTCTCGCCAGAATTTTTCGACGCGATTTCAATTTTTTGCCTGAACAATGTAATGTTATTGTATATTCAATTAGTTACAGGATTCAATCGAACTCTATATCACTCACGTGTTCCAATCTGTCCAGTAATAATGATTTTGTGATATCGCTAAGCCAAATGGATATGACAGCTCTGTTGCAACAACACGAATTGAACGGGTGTCGATGTTTGCACAACCTGAAATTTATTAATATTATAGCAATTTTTAACGGTCCGTATCGAAGTATCTTTGACGTAGAATTGAACAGTAACTCACTTATGACGAATAGCCCAGCATCTCCCCAACACAGTTCATCTGTTGACCAATCGATCGCTAATGAATTTGGCACTTTAACATGTTCATTTTGTAAGAAAATTCCGCGTTCACTTCCGTCTTCGTTGGACCATTCGATCTTCGGAGATTCTCGATTCCAGTCCGACCAGAAGATCTTTCTGTGAAGTATCAAATTGATTGAAAGCCTGCTCTTCGGCAAAATAAAGAAGTTCCTTGAACCATTTGTGGAGCGTTTCAAGTCCTTACCCTCTGTAAGGGTGAGCAGCTATTCCTCTTGGATTCGTGAGTCCTTCAACGAAGAGGACTTTTCTCTTCATACTCTCCAAGTTCGCGACCTCGATCGTTCTCTTATTGGAATCCGTCCAAAATATATTCCTCGATATCCAATCAATCGCCAGTCCTTCGGAACCGCCCACATCCCCTATGAAAACTTTGGAATCCGAGCCATTGTAAGTCATTGACCGAATTTGGTGCCCTAAAATGAAAGGTCGCGATCAGAGCTGAGCTTAAATAACTTCTAGCGATCATTTTTCATATTCTTCGACGTTTCGCCCCCCTTCAGCAATCGTCGTAACTCGAAACGATTCGCACCTGTGATATCGCTCCAGTAAGCTCTTCCATTCACGCAATCGATATCGAGCCCGATGGCCATCTGCTTAAAGTCAATGAAGATGAGACTTCCGGGATGATCTGGTGTTGGGAAAAATGGTATCCTCAAATTCGCCGTTCCCTGGTTTACCAAAAGGATGTTAGAGTCGTAACGAGGGATGATTTTGCACTCGACACCGTCCCCGGCAAAACCTGCGTTGCAGACACACGCAAATCGGTTCTCTCCAGCTGGGACGCAAGTCGCGTCAGCGGAACACAATCTGGGATCGGTTTTACACGAAGACTCTGGAAGGCAATTGAAACCATCCCAGTAGTATCCCTGTAATCGTTAAATAAAGGTAGTAAAATAAAAGATGCAAATTAAGAACAATCTAAGGAATACTCACCGCTTTGCATTCGCAAGCGTAGCTACCGGTGGCTTGTTGATATCCACAGACGGCGTTCTCTCCACAATTATTGATAATATTGCATCCGACGTGATCCTCTCGGCAAATACGAACCCCATCGCCATTGTATCCAGGTAAACAAACGCACATGTAACCGCCGGTAGGGGATGTAACGCACTGTGCGTGCAGGTGACATTCGGAAGGATTCGTCGAACAATCGGTGACCACGCAGACATCGTCTACGCGTTGATACCCAGGGGAGCAGGAACAGAAGTACCTCGACGTCTCCAAGTTGTATGCGCAGAATTGATTCTGACCGCAATCGGCGTCTTGACTACAAGCGTCTGCATAATCAACGATGCACAAAGATAAAGATTATTATTTGCACCTTGTTTTGCGTCAAGTTAAAAATGGTAGCTAGATATTTCGTGTGGATTTTAACTGCCAAGTCTTGTTTGACATGTACAATTCAATAAGCAAACTCGTTGCAAGGAGCCATCAAATACGTATATTGAAGTGCGTCCTGCAGTTCTACAAAAAATGCAAAGGATTAAGCACCGATTGGCGTGCAAGTCGATCCGTCACCCTCGAATCCTGGATTGCAGACGCATTTGGCTCCGGTGGGTTCTTCCTGTCGACAAGCTGCGTTGGGATCGCAGATGTCTACTTCTAGGCACGTGATTTCTGTTGAAGAAACAAACCAAATCGTGCAATGTGCTCGTGTAGCAATTTTTGTTCAAGTTTAACGCGCGCAGTGCGACAGTGTGGTGCAGTTAGGCACGATGCTAATAGATATTTCTTTCTTTAATTAAAAAAAAAAAAAAAAAAATTCCGTCAGCTCTACGTACCAGTTTTTCTGCATTCGTATCCATCGCCGTCGTAGCCCACGTTGCATTGGCACTCGTAGCGATCCTTGTTATCCGGTACGAAAACGCATTGCGCGTAGGGATGGCAGATATTCATGACATTGCAGGATACTGCGAAAGCGTATGCAATTATACCGTTATAAAATTTCGAAACCAAGTCAGTTTTGGAAAAATTTTCAATGAATTATTAAATGAATCGAATAAACACAATCGTTATTTATACATTCGTGACACCTCAGACCTTGATTATTTTTCACCTGATTGAGAGACAAATCTACGGACTATTTCCCAGCTAAAGTAAATTACGCATGCCAAGATGAATTTGTTAGTTTGTTAGAAGCGTGGAAAAAAAAAAAAAAAAATTAAATTTCTGTGAAAAAAAAACGAGTATTATTCTTTGATGAATAATTGAACGTCAATCGAATTAGAATCGATTAGAGAAGCGGATGGACAGAGATAGATGGAGAAAGAAAGAAAGAAAGAGAGGGTGACTAATTCATACATCGGGATCCAGACGGACCCATCGTCTCGTGGTTGTATCCGGGTTGGGGAACACAAATGTCCCTTCGACGATCGTAGGCATATCCCCAGGGGCAAATACAGTCACCAGTCTCCTGAAGGCATTCGGGTACCGGTCGGGCTGATACTAAAATTTATGGGGGTTGTTTCGTGCTCAGGGATATAACGTCTAAGAAGGACCTATCTACGATCCATAAATACATTTTTCTTTTCCGAGCTGACACATTCGGCCGCGTTTTCATGCTGCTATCGGCACATCGTGCAACAAACACATACACAGTTTTTGAAGTAATCTTTGCATGCCTATAGCTGTTTGCAGTGACTTTCAAGAATACTGCCTCATGCTATACTGATTTACGCTGACTTTAGGTATTTATGTACAGCGACAATTAAATGCCTGTAATTGATTATTGTTCACTTCGAATTATCCTTCGTCTACTCACAGTCCGAGCTACCTTCTTGCTCTGTGGTGCTTGTTTCGGGCCGATTGTAACCATCCGTTACGGATCCATCCTCGGGGTTGATTTTTACGCAGGAATCATCTTGATATTTCCATCCATCTTCCGACGGGCACCAGCATTGGTTTAAAATGCATTGCGGTGTTGGCGGTTGTTCCGTTTGATAGGAAACGGTCGACGAGGCTGTCTCGAAATCTGGTTCGCAGTTGTAACCGTTTCCTGACAAATTTATCGGATCATCGAAGAAATCGATCAGGACGATGACTCGAGAGAAAGTGTTAAATTTAATCAATGACGCATACCCACGAATCCGCTGACACAAACGCACTCCGAGGTGCCCCGAGCAGCGTCTTCGGCGCAGTACGCGTACGGAGAGCAAACTTTGTCGTCGCATATTACTGAAAGCATAGACAATTGCAGGAGAATTCAAGTCGATCGAGTTCGTACGAGACTTACATTCCCTGACCGGATAGCAGCCTTCTTCGGTTTGTTCGAAGCCCGACGAACACGAACATACAGGTGTCCCTTCGACCATGTTGCACTCCGCGTAGGCCCCGCAGTCCGTGTCATCGCAGGATGGCATTTCTGAGAAAGTGTGAAAATCAGTCAGACTCGAAATTTATTTTTACGGAGGGAAAAAAATGAATTTATTGAAATGAGGTATCATATTCGTACTGCCGCAGGTGCGTCCGTCCCCGTAAAAACCTTCCAAGCACTGACACAGGTGACTTCCTTCGTTGTTGATACAGGACGCATCAGGGGAACACAAATGGGTACCCGCTGTGCACTCGTTCACGTCCACGCAGTTCGCGCTACCATCGTCCTCGTAGAGGAATTGATAGCTGTGGTCATCGTCGAATAAAAAAATAGGCGTTAAAAAAAAAACAAGAAAGGGCGAGTGAAACAGACGCTCGACATCGGGATCGCGTCTTACCCAGGATTGCAGACGCACTTGTAGCTGTCCCCTTCTACGATACACGAGCTGTGATCCCCGCAATGAGTGCGTCCCTGGATACAGGGATCCTCTTCCTCCAGGGGAGCGACTTTGGTGTTCATTGCAAACCGTATGATTTGCTCCCTCGCTTCGTAACTGGTCAAACCCCTCGAGAATTTCAGTCTGACAGTGTCCTCCTTACCGTCGTCAGGGGCGTATTCGCATCTCTGATAGTTTATAACGATGGATTGAGTGAAGGGATAATCGACTTCTGGAGTATCTCCAATCAATTTGTACGATCTACTGCTTTGGGATAGAATCGTTCCCGGCTGTGTCTTCGTGTACAACTCTTCGTGATCCTCATACTCGACACGAGCGTCTTCCGCCATTTCCGGTAACGATCCCCTGATCTCCGCCTCCATTTTTAACTGACCGAAGACGTCCAGGCCCAGATATCTCGAACGGATTGTTATCTTGTCCCCGGTATTCGTGAAGACGATGTCAGCGGTCATATTGAACACCCCACCTTTGGCGAAGAATTTTTGTCGTTCGAAATGATGATCAAATGACGATTGGGTTTCGTCGATTCTTACCGGTTAATTGGTATCCGTTTTTCGTGTTCTCTATGGATCGGGCGAAGAGCCATCCAAGAGCGCCGCCCAAATTACTGAGAAGCTGAGATTTTGAGCCAATGATTTCCGGAACCTTAGAGATCGCCGTGTACGTTCTTCCGTCTTTCGTTTGAACGTAACACTGTAAATCCTTAGCTGGGAAATCCTGTCCGTTCACGAAACCAAAAACTTTTCCGGTGACTCGAAGAGGTAAATCTGAGGAGTGATATTGATCATGGAGGATCAGATCGCAAAAACGGCTCTACCGGCTACGGGAAACCCATCAAAAATGTTTGCGAGAGGATATCTAGAATTGGGAGCTTCGGGGTGAGGCGTGAGAAAAGGTGCAAGACTTCCGGAACTTCGAATCGAAGAGCAACGATATTCGTGGCCGAGCCACGAACCATGAAAAAGTCGTTTATAAATGATTTAAAACGTGGCAACTGACCATTTTGCTGGCAGAACTTTCCATTGCCAAAGAAACCTGTTTTGCAGAGACAGCAAAAACCCTCGCTGTAGTCGATGCATTCGGCTCTACTGTGGCAACTGGTAGCTCCGGTGAGGCAGCTGGGAATTTCGTTGTTAGCGGGAGCGTCTGTAATGTATTCTTTTTTTTTTGTGGCCGGAATTAGTCGTGTTCAATGTTAGTAAGGTATGCTCGAAGTAAAAAGTTAGTTCTCCAAAAAGCCCAAGTACTGCCGCGATGCAGCAGCCCCTTGGCGCTCCGACTATACTCGACTGGAGAGGACAAAAGTTTATCGAACAGAAACTCGATCACGGAAACTCTCGTGGTTGTGGTATTTAGTTACCAGCAGCGGCGATGGATTACAATTAGGTACTCTCAGTGAACGCGGTATAGTATGTAGCTGTTTGGCTTGGTATCTAAATTACTGCGGACCTGTCAGAGGCGAATTTCAATAAGCGGGAGATTATCCCTTTGTTAGAACATGTGCACAATGGGATACCTTCTATGTTGTCGGGTAGCTGGACATTCGCGGAGTCCGGAATTGGACCGATTCCGATAACCCATTGTCCGGGGTTGTTGACGTTCGACCATCTGAAAAACCGGGCGTCTGCTTTTTAAGTCATTTACAACGTGGCCGATCGTCTCAACGACGATCCTCGTTCCTCGTAAAAATGACCGAGCGACGCGCTGCATGATTTCAATCAATCTTGCAATTTATCATCCCGCTCTAAGCATATCGTTAGCATTCCAAGAACCTACTTGTCGATGTTCTGTATCTGATCTGTTCCCGATCCTTTGAAAGTGTACATCCTCCCGTCCCTAGCAACAACCCCAGCCTGAGCTTTGGCGTCGGGTAATCCGCTGGGATGGAAATCAGCTTGAATCCATTGAACGCCCTCGTCGGGATAGAGGAACTCGGCGAAGCTGTGAGATCCGTTAGAACTGATCGCGACTTGGTAGGTGTTTATCTGAGAGTTAATTGATTAATTAGGCAATCAATGGGCGATTGAGAAATAAAAGATTGCGTGAACCCAGCTTGTCGGATATCCGCATTGATTTCACTCGACTAACTTTATCGCTTTTCTCGCTGTAGTAGCCGACGTCCTTCCAAGTCGCTATGAAAACGTGACTCGGGTAAAAATCTTTCCCACTTTTGAATACCCGACGTATCGTATCACCAGCTTTCGATATCACGTCGGGCGCGTCGGTCTCCCACCAATGAACGGATCCCGACCCCCTCGTATCAACGTGGGTGTACAACGGAGAGATTATCGGATAGTCCAGAGGGAATGGGATGTTGAAAAACCTCTCCATCGGAGCCAAAAACGACAAGACTCCGTTCCCATTGACCTTGAATCATAAACCACACTCCTGTACATGCAAGGTTCTCCGCTCCGATCGATTTACAGTTCTATAGTAGTTCGATTTCAAATCTGGAAAGTAAATAGCGGACATCGTATCCCGTTGATCCGTTATCAGTTTCTCGAGTCCTGGAAAAATAATCAGCCGCGGAAATGTGGTGAAAGTGAAGCAATCCGGTCTGATGACAAAAGTTGGCTTTGCATGACGCAGCTTTGGACAGCGTAACAACTTCGGTAACCCCGCAGACGTAACGCACGTGACACGCTGTGAGACCAGTCCACGCAATAGAATTAAAGAACAAGTACGAAGTAGTAACGGCGCAAGTCCGACCGTCGAGGAGTCATTCACCCATCGTTCTCAACGAGTCGAGCTTTCGCTGACACGCACACATCATATTTGCATCAACTTTTATTTTAATTATAATCTCACTCGTCGCGGAATCAATTTGGATGTATATGTATATTGTATACGATACAACGTAGCGGTGATGAAAAGAGCGCTTCAGTTTTAATTAATTTCTACTTCAATTCAGGCGCTCATTTATCGTTTATGAAATTCGGTGCAGTTGCAGTTGTTGGGTCAAGTAAATTTCTTGATTAAATGCGTCTTCCACGAATCGGAATAAAGCCTCCTTCGCATTCTGCCAAGAGAATATAAATTCATGCATGCATCTCAGATACAGCGAAAAATTTTGTTCTGCCTATACCATACCGCATAGAGGAAACTAAAACTTTGGCAAAATTTTCATTCATAATCAATACAGAGTACGTAAGTATAGTTGTTTACATGCGTTTCTCGACGACCTTTGACTACACGATAGCCTCGTAAAGATAACGCCGATCTTTCACCGGATATCAGGAATGTCAAAAATTGCCCAAAATCAAAATACATATATCAATTACTCGTTCTCGTCGTCATTCATTCTCCGGACTATGTGTACGATCGCTCGAATTTCGTAACAGAGAAATCAATAGGATTTCATATTCTTCGGATCAGCTGCTCCGATTGCTGTGCTGTAATTATAATTGTAATGCGAACAATCGGAGTTACGCGAGGTTGAATGAGATAATGGAGTTTGATTCCGGGCATCCATACTATATTTATTATTAGCTTCCAGCTATCGATTGACTCGGATTTTAACAACAGTGCGATGCAACGTTAACGAGAAGAATCTCCGCTCCGTAAGACGAGAACGTATCGAAGATCGATTAAAGCTGGCCGATTTTATGTAATTTGAACCGGCGTTCGCCAGATGGAATACCAAAGGGTCATAAAATTTCTCATGTTGAATATTCTACGAACGATAAGCGAGAGTTTCGTTCGTTTAGAGTATGCTCGAATCGTACGTGGTATAAAACTTTCGAGTGTTTCAAATCTTAATTATTGTGTGACTAGTTTCAATAACATTAACCTCTGGTAAAAACAATATGGGTCATTATTTGAGCAATGAACGTATCGCATCGTTATATCTATAGTTTCTGTCACACGTTGCACTCTAGGACCTCGCGTGAACTTTGTTGGATGGTCTCACGACTGAAACTCTTGGAACGAAATGAAAATAAATCGTAGTACAGCTAGACATGTGACTCGGTATACTACGCTACGTATAACTCGTACATTCACATCCACGACGCTATGGTCGTTTACACTCGAGCGAGCATTTTAATTAATTATTCACGTCAAGTGACGCACTTCTAAGTCTGTGCTGTCCGTCCACGGGATTAATATACATTTTATCGGTTCGTTGATCGCAATTGAGAATTTCAATCCTCCGATTATTATCTATATGATATGTAAAATTAGCACTTGTGAAAATAATTCACTTGGTTTCCGATTGCCGCAATTCTGTTTGGGATGTTAGTTTGCAATCGGTCTAATTATCCACTGTCACGATGATGGCTCGAATCATCAACCGCGATAACTGGGAATAGACATGATTACCGTGTGGGTAGATAGAGCTTCTTGTCCTAACAAGCTAAACCGCAATGGTAACGCTTTGCTTGAATCAAGTTATCTGTGTCATACAATCGTTCGGACGAATTATACACACAATTTGCACTTAAACGCCAAAAATTGTAAGCCAAGTTTATACGCGAGTCAACAATAAGTAGGAGACCAAAGGCGTTTTCGAACAAAATTTTTACTACAAGCTATTCCCCACGCAATAGAAAAAAAAAAAAAAAAAAAAAACCATTAACGTCGACCAAATCGAGTTTTTCGAAGCAATACGTTTACCGTTCGCCACCGTGAGGAATCTTCCTCACAATTCAATCGATGAGTAATGGTATAAATGCGGTGAGTAACCGTCGAGTATTTCATCATTTTTTCTCTAGCTGGTGCCCAACAGCATCTTCGCATCCGAACCGGTGGATCTCAAGTTATTAACAATCGAGGTAATAAATAATTTATGTAGGCGATGCGTTTATCGGCTTTCGACTGTGCGTTGAAGAAACTTACGTCCGATACGTTTTTCAATCAAGTTTACGTCCACGTATACGTACATCCGTTTCTTCCATGAAGTAGTATAATTACTTCTGAATATTCCAACCTTGAGATTTTTAATGTGTCTTATCATGGTTTAATTACAAACCATTGTTTCAC